>NC_084463.1:110791382-111415132 GCF_027409185.1 Cynocephalus volans
TCCAGACAGCAACACAGCGCTGTCTCACCTTCATCTCATCTGTCTGGTCAACAAAACCACCTTAAAGAGACTGTGGTCATAGATGGACAGGAAACTCCTCTTCCAGGGCTGCTGCTGGTGAAGGCAGCTTGTTGAAAAGGGTGCAGTATTCATCTACATCGTACATGCGATGCTGGGGACCATGAGAAGACTCTGCCCTGACACCCAAATGGACAAGGAGAAGCAGCACAGTGTAGTGATTAAGGGAACCAGGTTCCTGGGTTCAGATCCTGAGCAGAGGCTCAGAGAGGAAGGGATAGGGGAGAGAAAGGCTGGAAACAGCACAGATCTCTGCCAGCTTATTATTTGCCCTGGGCAAATCGGCTCTCTAACTTCTCATCTATAAAATGGGAATAATGAGATTGACTGAGTTAAAAGTATAAAGTGCTTGGGAGAGTGTGTATATTAAGTGCTATACAAGTGTTTGCAAAGAGAAAGAGAAACAGAGAAGGAAAGAAACCCGATGATTTAGGGCACTTACTGATAGCAGTATGCAGAGAGCTGGGTAGGGAAAGATTGTTTAAGAGAGGGAGTTTTCAGCTGGATAGCGTGTCCCTGTTCCAAAACCTTTATTTTATTTGCTGTGTCTTATTAGAGGGTTCCAGAGGGCTTGGGGGACCATGAAACTGTTGCAGATTCTTTCTTTTCAGCAAAAGGCCTTGTTTTATGTAATGAAGAATATAGCTTTAGATTTCCCAGGGCTCTGCTATAATCTTGTGGGACCTTAAGCTAATTGTTAAACTTTTTTGGCTTTGGTCTTCCCCTCTGTGAAGTGGGGGAGTGAGGTTTGATTATTGTTGCAGCCCTAACAACCTCCTCGTAGTCTGGAGGAGGGATGGCTCTGATCTCCCTCCTGCTGCTTCTCAATCAGGGAAACCAAGTCAGGAGCGCAGTGCTGCCAGGGTGCTGCAGATTCCTTGGGTTTGGGAGAATGGAAGCATGCTTGGTTAGACGGTGTATTCTTTGACTTCTGAACATTTGCTTTCTCATGAAGTGTAAGTGGCCCTATGCACTTCACATCTAATTATTTATTGAGCTAATTTTCAAACTTGTCATGCTGGGTTTGGTATGGGGAATTCCTGAGTAAACAGCTGACCCCAGGGACCAGGTGGGCCTGGCCTGCACTTCAGTACCTTCTCCTCCCCCGCCCTGGTGACTCAGGCCATCCAGTAATTGATTAGGATCAATGCTTGTTCTTTCTCTGCTAGCTGAGATGCCGCGCCAATTCCCCAAGCTGAACATCTCTGAAGTGGACGAGCAAGTCCGACTTCTGGCCGAGAAGGTGTTTGCTAAAGTGCTCCGAGAAGAGGACAGCAAAGATGCCTTGTCCCTCTTCACTGTCCCCGAGGACTGCCCCATCGGGCAGAAGGAAGCCAAGGAGAGGGAGCTGCAGAAGGAGCTGGCAGAGCAGAAGTCTGCAGAGACCGCGAAAAGGTTTGTCCTCGAGACTCAGCATAAAACATTTCCGAGCCACCAAAATGCGCATCAGGACTCCTCTAGCTCTCTTCTTTTTTCTTCTTCCTCCTCCTCCTCCTCCTGCTCCTCCTCCTCCTCCTTTATTTCCTCTTTTCCTCCTTCCTCTACAGCTTTATTGAGGTACAATTCATATATGATGCAATCCACCCATTTAAATCGTGCAATTCAGTGGTTTTTAGTATATTCACAAAGTTGTGCAACCGTCACCACAACCAATTTTAGAACATTTTCATCATCCCCAAAAGAAACCCCATACCCTTTAGCTGTGAAAAGGTTAACATTTTCATGGAGGGCACCTTCGCCCAACTCCCTTTCCATCTGTGGCACCTCCCATCCCATCTCCTATTTATTCTTATTTTACACAGATTTCTAATAAGCTGGCTGTCTTATTTCTTATCTTGTGCCAGATTTAAAGGAGCAAATTAGAAGTGGGAGAGAGACTTCTATAGGCAGGGTCACAGAGGTGATGTGTGGTGATTATAAGCGTGGGCTTTGGGGTCAGACTGACTGGATTCAAAATGACAGCCCCATCACTTACTCCTGAGTGGCTTTGGTGAAGGCTCTTAACTGCTTGAGCCAGTCTCCTGATCTGCGAAATGAGGAAGATAAAAGGACCTGCCTTATGAGAATTATATGAGCTAATACACATAAAATGCTTAGTGCTGTGCTTGGAGCATCATTAATGTTCCTGTTTTTATTATTGTTATTATTCAACAGTCAACAGTGAGGAAGGAAACAGAATAATCATGAAAAGCAGGCAGAAGAATTTGAAGCACAACAGTCTAGAGACAGAACACCTGTAAGATTGTGACTGGGTAATGCAGTAATGACCCTGAGTCATTGAGAGAACTTTAAATTATGTTCAGTATGCTCTGATTAAGAATGCAGGAGTTATGCATTTCATTAAAAAAGCCACACCAAAATTATCTTTTTAAAAAATGAGGATATAAAGAGGACAGACTTTGTTATCTGAAAAATTTGGCTACCCAGAACATCCACTTCCCTAAGAATATTTTGAATAAGATAAATAAACAGATATTTATTATGAATTGAGCGTAGCATAGCTAAAGTGTTGTTAAATCATTTTACTTTATGAAACTTCTTAAATCAGGGACGGGTAACATTTTAAAAAATTCACGGCCATTGGCAAAGGAGCTTCATTTAAAACAGTCAATTAATCTGCTTTTAAAGTAAAGAATAGAAATTGTAACATTTAATTTGAAAGGTAGTAGAGATTGTACTTCATTTTGACCTCTGGGGTCTTTAGGGAGGAGGGCAGCTGGGAAGGACTGGGGAAAGGAAGAAATGGAGGTGAGTGGCGGGGGGAGACAAGTGGGACTACAGTGGGTCAGGAGTGGGCCGGAGGGAAGTGGGGACAGAACAGGAGGGGCAGGTTATCAGAGGGGAGTGAAGGGGAAGACAGAGGGTGAGGCTGTGAGTCTTCATACCTGAAGGGCTGCAAGGTGTGTGAATCAAAGTTATACCCACCTGGTCAGACTGCTGGTCACCTGATCGTGTGTGCAGAGTAAGTGGCCTCTGCATACCCCTTTCATACTGCCCATTATGCAGCACACATCATAGTTGGCTGTTTCTGCATTCCCCTTTCCAGGTAGGCTGGAACTTTTGGTCTCAATTACAGAGTAGATGCCAGCTCCTCAGCTAGTCCCCTTCTTACACTAGGGGTGCCGATTTTATGTGAATCAATGCGGTGACAGTGAAAGCAATGAGTGATGAGGCTGTGGAAGTGGAGAGTGCCTGTTAACCTAATGACATTCAAATTCACATTGTTAACAAAACCCTGTGCTGCTTTGTGGCTCCTGCCTCCAATGAAACCAAAAAACAGCCACTGGTTCTTTGGAAAAAAGATTGGTTACCATGTCATTTGTAACCCACTTGCAATTCGATCAGGCTCTGACTCTCACTAAAACATCTAAATATACTAGCACAATGGACCTTAGAGCTAGTTCCAGTTTATAGAAAAGATTGCATGCTTAGCGACAAGATAGCGTAATTCCTAACTTTGTTTTCTTTATTGTTACAATGAAGAACATAAAGTCAGGGAAAAAGGCATTTGTCATCATGTCATATCAACTGTATACAAATTGCATGGCCAATATATTTTCACTAATATGTGCCCTTAAGAAATTTTTAGGTAATAAATTGGAAATTTGATTTTATATAAACATCACTGTTACTATATTTCCATACGTACTTATATTAAAAATCAACCTATCCCACTCTTCCTAAGCCCGTACTAGCACGCTCCAGTAAAAAATTGGGATAATGAATAATTATTTCATAAAGGTCATATAGTTTGCATATACTACAGAAAGTTCATGTAAAAAATGGAATTAAGAGATAATATGAATCCATGAACTTTTTGAAGACCCGTCATATTTTTGATGATGCATTGTAGAAAAAAAGTATTGTGAGCTGCCAAGAAAGCAAAATGTATCACAAACACATTTCAACCAGCTTTGTGGTAGAAGGCCAGCCATGTATAGACAGAGCATAGCATTTAAAATCAGAACGCTGGATTGTAATCAATTGACATGTTTTGAATATCAATTTACTATACGTATAGATAAAAAGCTCAGGGTAGTTGCAGCACCAGACAGGCCTTCATTGTGCATTAGCTGTGCGACCTTGGACAAAATCACTTATTACAAATGAAATCTGTTAAATGGCTGTTCTAATGCTATCCTGCCTCCAGCCTTTACAGTAACAACTCTCATCTGGAGGGGGAGGGGCTGCCAGAATAATGTGGGTGGGGAGGAGTTCAAGCAAGTCTCCTGTTCTGAAATGTCCCCTCTTGCTGTCCCTGCTGCTCCACTGCTCCCACCCCCAGTGTGGATTAAGTGTCTCCTCTGGGATCCCAAAATATCCTGGGCATCTCATTACAGAGACCACATTGTATGATAACAATCTGTTGAGCGTCTGGTCCTTCTCTGCCATCACACAGTCAGCGCCTGGAAGGCAGGAGTCATATTTTATCTACCCGTTTACCTCAGGGCCCAGCACAGGGAGGTTTAGGGAATGAAGTGACTCACGGCACACATTTGAGAGCCTGGTGAAAGGTTTGCTCCGGTACCTGCCTGCCTGGTAGCCCTCTGGACAGCCTGCACAGGGCAGTGGGCTTCAGAGGCCCTGGGGAGAGGCTGGCTCTTCTCTAGAAGAGAAAGGAGGCCCCACGGACTCTTAACTTGGATTTAGCATATGAAGCAGATTTTTATAAGGGAAGACTCTGGGGGGGCCTGATTCCCAGGAGCTGAGGAGAGTTGGGGAGGGTGGGGGAGAGACACAGAGAATGGCAGGGGCAGCCAAGGGCCATCGAGCAGGTGGGGGCATCAGACAGGTGCTGGGAGATGAGATGCTATAATAACAGCCTCTGTGACCAGATCACCTCCTTGTCTTGAGGGCCTGGATGGCAAGAAGGTCCCTGTGCCCTGGGAAGACCAACCATATCGGGGATGACAAAGCAGCTCCCTGGCCCTTTGGGCCCGCAGGCTTGTCCTGGAGCTGGTGTCCTCACAGCCTCGCACTCTGCCAGCTCCTTGGTGGGAGTGTGTGTGTGCCAGGTGCACGTGTGGGCAGGGGCAGGCGGGGGCATGCAGCTGTGGCAGAGCAAGCTGGTTTACTCCAGCGCCTGCCCCAGGGGCTAGCACAAGGTGCCACAGGTAGGACTGTGGACAGACAGGTCTTGGCCATCGTAAGAAGTGCTTTCTAACAGTGGCAAAGATCGTGTTTTGTTCAACTTTGTGTTTGTGTGTCTAGCTCTGGCCTGTCTTGGAGTAGGTACTTGGTAGATGTTTATTGAATAAAAGATTGAATGCCGATGTCTCAGGTAGAACTGTAGTGAGCTGTCTGTCACTGTAGATGTTCAAGCAAAGGTTGATTTAGTGAGAGGGTTGGGGTGTGTAGTCTTTAAAGTCTGTTCCAGCCAGAAGACCCCATGGTTCTATAATTCAGATAAAGCTAATGGTGACTTCTTTTATTACTGTGACACAAGTGGGGCTTCAGAGAGCCTTGAGAGGGGAAGGACACGTGTGGGCGGGTATACCCTACCCACATACACATGGGCACACACACACATACGCACGCATACACACAGTCACTCAGCTGCCACTCTCCACTTTTGTTGGCTGAACCTCAGTTGTACAGAATCAATACTAGATATGGGCCTATGGTAGGCAGAATTTTTTAAATGGCCCCCAAAGATGTCCCTCCCTAACCTCCAGACCATATGTGAATATGATGGAATATCACTCCTGTGATTATGTTATGGAATATGGCACAGTTGACCTTAATATAGGGAGGTTATTGGTAGGCCTGATCTAATCACATGAGCCCTTAAAAACAGAGAGCTTTCTCAGGCTGATAGGAGGGAGAGTAAGAGAGATTCAAAGCACTACAGTCACGCACCATTCCTGGCTTTGAAGGTGGAGGTGGCCACATGCAAAGATCAGAGTGTGGTCTGTAGTTGCTGAGAGTGACCCCTGGCCAAAGGCAGCAAGCAACTTGGGACCTCAGTTTTACAGCCACATGGAACTGAATTCTACCAACAAACTGAAGGAGCATGGAAGTGAATTCTTTCCCAGAGCCTCCAGATGATAGCACAGAGTAGCCAACATCTTGATTTTGGCCTTTCGATACCCTGAGCATAGAGCCCAGACAAGCACACACAGACTTCTTATGCACAGAAATGTGAGCTAGTAAATGGGTGTTGTTTTAAGCGAAGTTTTTGGCAATTTGTTATGCATCAATAGAAAACAAATACAGGTCCCTCTCCTTGGGCTCCATCCAACTTTAACAACTTACTGAGATGCAAGCTCAGTGATTTGCTTCTGGTTATTCCAAGCCCCTGCCCATGGTGAGCGGGCCCTGAGGAGCTGACCCACCTGTTCTTAAAACTATCCCTTGTGCCTGCAAAGTCAGTGCCCAGCCCACAGATGCTCATATGTGACAATCTGGACCTCACCTGAAGATCAAGGCTGTAGCCATAATGGATGTCTTCAAGAAGAATTGTTTGGGCACCAGCTGGTGGGTACTGGCTTCCTCCCTGGGGCAGAAGAATATAGACATTCCTAGGACAAGCCTGGTAGGCTTTTCACTTAGGCAGCCTTTCAGCTTTCCAGTTGTGTTTTTGTTTGCTTTTTTTCTTTTTTTTACCTTCTTAATCTGTTGCTCACCTTAGATGTCACCTGTTGTTTCTCCTTGGCAGGACCAGACCTCAGATAGCATTTGGGGGAGAGATTGGCATAGAGTAAAAACAGTGACCTGGCAGGCATGTAAATGACACGGAAGCGTGAGTCTTTTGGGAACCAGCTGAGCCTGTCAGAATGTGAGAGGGAGCCGAAGGTAATGCTCTTCCTGTAGGTGTGAATGTGCGAAAGATGCCAAAGGGAGAACCTCGCTGCTCAAGGTGAATCTGCCTCTGAGGAGTGACCGACTGGCACGAGTTGGCATCTTCCCTGGGGCAGGGTGCTCATCTCAGCCCCATGTGATGGACGGCAGGCTAGGGAAAGCCTGGGCTGGGGGCTCCCGGAGTTCAGGTTGAGTTTCCCAAAGCAGCCTGGTGCGTCTGTTATGCGGGGCCAGGGGCAGGGCAAAGGGAAACTCCTGAAAAGGGGCCACCTCCATGTTCCAAGTGTAGACAGCTTTGTCCCCAAGAGGTGATAACACAAGGTAGGCAGGTGAGAACCAGAGGATGGACCATGGCAGATGGTGGGTGTATAAACAGGTAAAGTGAACTGTAGCTCAGCCATGAGGAGACCTGTCGCTGACAGGAAGACAGTTGCTTCCAGGAGAGCCATGAGGTCATGTGGGGATCACTGGTGCCCGGGGAAGAGGAGGGACCCTGTGGGCTCTGGAGGGTGGTAGTTGTCACTGAGTCCTTTGCTGGTGGCTGTAGGCCCTGGTTGTGGTGGAATAAATACCCAGGAAGCTGCTGGGCCCCTGTGGCACAGGTAGGGCAAGTGGTCAGCTAACTCCTGGTGCTGTGCACTGTGGGGGCAGTGCAGGAAAGCTGGGTTCTGCTGGAGGCAGAAAGAGACATGGGGGAGGGGAGTCTGATGGCTTCACCTCACTGCGGGGTAATTTCCTTCCTGGGAATTCCAGGACTTGGGGTGATGTCATTTAAGACATTACTATATCATTAATGAGGAAGATTGAGTCAGCACACATCAGCTTTGCAAATAAGCATAAGCTTATAGCATTTTGAACCAACCTCAATCCCAACAGTTAGTGAAGTCATCTTTTGATGCCAAGGTGACAAGTCTGGAGGAAGCTGAAGTTGACGCTGATCAATCCCTTTCCCGTAACAGAGATACGCACAGGGCTGTGCCTGTTCCAGCAGTAGCCGCCAAGATGGCAAACGTCAGACTTGAGGAAGGAGGAGCAGGGTGGTGGCTGGGTACAGCTGCCACCTTGCTGTGTGACTTTGTGTAAACGCTTTCCCATCTCTGGAACCCTGGCTCCTTCTCTATAAAACAAGAAGGTGGATTCATTGATCACCACTATCCCTTCTGGCTCCACTGCCCTAAGTTTCTAACTCTGTGATTGTGATTGTGTAACAGTGTGATTGCCCCTGTGACCTTGTTTGTAGTCCTTCCTGAGAGTGGTCCTATGGTGAGACGTAGAGTTTAGCTTATTGAAGATAGCATGCTGTCCACACTGTGAGGAAAGCCTGGTTGATTTGATGTCATCCTCACCTCTCATGTCCTGTGGTGTTAGAGCCCCTAACAGTCTGCCGTCTGTCTGTCTGTCTCCTGTGGCATCTCCCTACTCTAACGCTCTGTGTGCCGTGCAAACACTGTGCACAGCAGGTCGTAGTGGCTGCAGGTAGGGGTGTCTGGAGGGCTGTCTGTACCTCATGCAGAGAGACATGTGTGAGAGGAAGACATCAATAATTAGAAACTTCTTAAGGGTAGGCCTAGCGCCAGTGATTAATTATAGCAAAATTCTCCCACCATGCACATAACAAAGTCTCTATTGCTTGCCCCAATTTGCTGCTGATGTCTCCCACTTTTCCTTATCCTTGGCTCTTAGAAAGAAAAGTTTCAAGATGATTCGGTCCCAGTCCCTGTCTCTGCAAATGCCAACACAGCAAGATTGGAAGGGTCCCCCGACAGCCAGCCCAGCCATGTCTCCCACAACCCCTGTGCCCACTGGAGCCACTTCCCAGCCCACGCCAGCACCCTATGCCATGCCCGAGTTCCAGCGAGTCACCATCAGCGGAGATTACTGTGCTGGGGTAAGGTGTCTCCCATGGCTCCTCTGAGGTCTTTGGGAGTGTTGTGTGTGCCAGGGGTCCGTTGGGCCATGGGGGTCCTGCCTACCCTGAAGCCTGGCCTAGTCTGTGGGTGTTTGGGAGGTGGTGGAGAGGAGGCACAAGAGTCTGAATAGAAGGAGGGCCTGACCAGAGATTGCGGGGTGTGGCTGTGTCTGGAGGGCTGCCTCATCCCTGTAAAGAGGGCCCATGGCTGCAGGTAGGCATACTGTGGTGGTGGCCTGTAAGTTCTATATGTTCTTTGGCCTAGAACGCTGCCCTCTGTCCCTTAGTCCATTGAGAAAGGTGCCAACTTGAGCTCTTTAAAGTTCCCAGATTTTTAATGGATTCAAAGTCATGGTATTGATTGGTTTATGTGAAATTAGTTATTGCTGATTCAGCTCTAATTACATTCTTAGGTTCAGCGTCTTTAAATACAGTCTAGACCCCCTCAACCAGGAAAAGAGGGTCTTGATTAGAAAGTGAACAAGCTTGGTTTACACCAAGCCAGTTAATTCAGTCACTGATAATATGCTAATTCATCTGCTTGGATGATGTATTTTTATTGCTTACTTCTTAAAGAGAAGTATCACTAAGTTAGTGCCAGGGTTAAGTTTGGTTCTATCTCCCTGTCCCCCACCCCATTATTCATGCCTCAGTTGGCCTTGTCAGTCTTTCTTTTTTTTTTTTTTAAACAGCAGTTGCAGGACGTTAGTAAATCTGAGAAAAGCAAAGCAGCTTATAAATTTTCTTCTTATAAATTTTCCCTTAGTTTAAAAAAAAAAATATATATATATATATTTATATAATAGAGAATACTTGCATATGGTGCAAAATTTAAAAGGTACAAAAATGGTGTCAATCCTCCAGTTACCCATTCTCCTCCTCCGAGGCAACCATTGGCTTTTGTTTCCTGTGTATTCTCACATACTTGTTGATGGTCTATGTACCTACAATTCATTATGCACACATAGTTTATTCTTACACAAATGGTAATTTAATATAGACATTAAACTGCACCTTGCTTTTTTCACTTAATAGTACACCTTAGAGATAATGTCATATACATATGACATATAAACTTTCTTGTTCTTTTCTTACAAGTGCATAGTATTCCATTGCGTGGGTGTACCATAGTTTATTTTATTCTAGTTCCTGTGGATGGGAATTTAGGTTGGATTGGAAACAATGCAGGCCTTGTCTGATCAGCATCCTGACCAGGAGTCTTTGATGTCTACCCAGGCTTGGGCATGTGGGCAGAACAGTGCAGAGGGAGAGTCAAGGTGGGCTGACCCCCAAAGAATGGGAGGACATCGGCCTGGAGCATTTACTAGCTTCTTTCTACCAGTCTCCTGGCTGACACACAGTAGCACATGGAGCCCCTGAGCCCAGCAATTGGTCCCCAGAAAGCTGAGTGTCTGTGAGAAGCAGGCTGATCTTGCTTATCTCCCTGGCACCAAATGGGTCTGCTGCCACTCATGGGGCCTGCAATGCCTGCAAGCTTGTCTGGTGGTCGCTGGTCCACTGGGTTCCTGATCACCCTCTCTGATACCCTTAGCCATGGCCTGAGTCCCTTGTCATGTTGAGTCCATTGGTTTTGCAGAGAAAGTGTTTGGCTTTGTCATTGGCAAGAAAATTTTTTGTCTAGGGTGTTTGTGTCTGCTCACCTATTCCTGCTGCTCTCAGAAGCCACCCACTGGAAGGTATAAAATGGATGAACACATCCTCACGGGGACAGTGGGAGGCAGGAAAGTAGAACCTACCACCTTAACAAAGAGCAAGGAGTAATATTTAGTAAAAGTATAAAAACACGCATGAGAAGGATGTATACCAACTTCCTCTCTCTGAGGATGGAGTGGGGTGGGGGAGCCAAGAGGGTAGAATTTTAGCTGCATCCATGATGGTTTATTTATTTAAACTTGTAAGAGATCTGAAGCAATTATGAAAAATCTTAATATTGTTAGCTCTGAAAAGTAGGTGCATGGGTCTCTTATCTTCAGTGCTTGTGTGTATGTTTAAAATATTTCAGAAGTAAAAGTGATTATTTTCTGAAAGCAGAGGAAGAAAGTTCCAGGCCCAGCCCTCTGCACTCTGTGCTCCACTGGTGTGTGGTGCCCCCTCCGGCTGCATTGCTTATCCCCATTTTGACACTGTCTGGCTGTTTGTCTGCCCGAGCATAGTCACAGTTCCATGACGCACATCCTTCCCAAACTGACTGAGATTAATGAGCCACTGGAAGGTTCATGATCTCATTCATCTTTGAATACAAGGCAGCTCCAGGAAAGCAGAACGTCCTTGGACTTTGGGACTCGATCAGATCAGAGTCTGAAATTTAACTTTGTAACTTCCTGGCAAGTGATTTAGCTTCTCTGGACCTCAGTTTCCCAATTTGTAAAATGGGTTGCAGTGAGGAGCAAAATGAAATCTATAAAAAGGTCTGGCACATAACACATGACAATAAGGTCTTACGGACTGGGTGAGGTGGGTGATCACCAGATTTAATCAGAAGCTTGGGGTTGGCAAAGCAGCAGCCTGAGCATGTGAAAGTTGTTTTTTGTTGTTTATTTATTTATTTTTCACATCCTAAGGACACATGGATTTTCTCAACTGAAAATGATGATGCTCTTCCTCGTTAGGGACAGGACTTGGGCTCTGTCTCTTCATGTGCTGGGTGCAGCAGCAGGCTTGTGGTTTGATGGGCAGCTGGTGAGGCTGGTCTCAGGTGTGCAGGCAGGAGCACTGTCTACGAGCAACCGTAACCCTCCTCCTCTGTCTCCTGTGTGGGGGTCCCCAAGACTACTGCCAGGTTCAGCGATTCCCTGGGAGGACTCATAAAACCCAGCGTATAGCTGTACTTAACAGCGATGATTCATAACAGTGTAAGAGTACAGAGCAAATCAGCAAAGGGAAGGGGACATGGAGTACACCAGGTGCAAGCGTCCAAGGGCCCCTCCCAGTGGCCACCAGAATGGACCTAATACCTTCAGCATCTGATTGTGACAACACACGTGAAGTGTTGTCCACCAGGGAAGCTCACTGGAGACTCAGTGCCCAAGGTTTTTATTGGGGCTCGTCACACATCTGCGTAACACATCCCAAATTTCCAGACTCCCAGAAAGAAACCAGGTGCCCAGCATAAGCCATATTGTTTGTACAAAGAGTTTAGGTGCAGTGAGTCATTCTTACTTAGCTGGATTTTGGAACTCCCCAAAAATCCAGCTTCCCAGATACCAGCCAAGGGTCAACCTTGAGAGCAGCTCTTTCTAAAGATGGCAGTCCCAGGCCAGGTGTGTGAACTCTTCTCTGCATGCCCCCTTGTGCAGATCACCGTGGAGGACTATGAGCAGGCTGCCAAGAGCCTGGCAAAGGCCCTGATGATCCGGGAGAAGTACGCGCGGCTCGCCTACCACCGCTTCCCGCGGACCACGGCCCGGTATCTGGGTCATCCACAGACTGACACTGCCCCTCCGGAAGAGGGCCTCCCAGGTACGGTGCTCTGGCTGGAGGTAGGATCCCAAGTGTGGGGCCTGGCCCAAGAGCTGGTCAGGGCTTTTTGCTGACTGGTTGTGTTTTCCTTGATGGTGTTTTGAAGACAGAGATCTGGTATTGGCTTCTCTTACACCGGTGTTTGCTGGTTCCTCCAAGGACTGGTTCTGTGTGTACTGCGTGCCGGTCCCTGTGCAGAGATGAGCTGTAGAAGTTAAGAGAGAGAGGAAGGACAGTCCCTGATCTTGGGAGTCTGCCAGGGATGCAGGCAGTCTCATGTGGGATATTTAAAATAACACAATCAGACAGTAAATGCTGAATTGGTGGTAGGGTGGGTTGGGTGGGATTAGGTGTAGAGGGCATGGTCCTGGGGTAAGGGAAGTAGGCTCTGCATTTATATCTGGGCTCTACCAATTTCTTGGGACCTTGGGCAAGATATTTCCCCAAACCTCAGTTTCTCAGTCTGTAAAATGGGCATTCTAGCAGTATCTATCTCCTAGGGTTGTAGTGAGGATTAAACAGGAGAACACATGTGAGGTACTTAGTGGAGTCCTGGCATCTAGTGAGTGTTTGATAAATGGTAGCTACATTTATGCTGCAGAGCTCAGGGAAGGGGAGATCAGGGAGGGCAGGAGGGTTTCCTAGTGCAGTCTGGTTGGCCTATGTAAGACCTGGGTTCAGTAAAGGCTGTAAGTAACATAAATGAGGACAACAGGAAACCTTGTTCTGAAAGTCAGTGGTGGGGAGCAGGTGAGGGCCTGGTGGCCTGCACCAGTGCCTGGGATCTTGGCTGCCCCTAGGTATAGTTGGTGGTGCCAACTTTTCCCCTGCCTCTGGCTTCCTGAAGCTCTGAGCCCTGCACTTGAGCCTCTGTTACCACCTGGGGCCCTGGGTAAATCTCAGCCATTCTGGGCCCATTTCCCTGTCTGTCTGAGGGAAGTTGATCCCGCCATCCCAGTTTTGACAAGGACAGACAGGAACGACTGTCAATGTGTACTTTATATGGACAGAGGGCACAGGGGACCTGGGCATGTGTGTGGTGAGGTGGAGAAACCTCTGAGAGCCCAGGCTGTGGGTTCACCTGGCCTTTGTAACTGCCTGCATCTCGCAGACGACCGACACACTTTAGGGACTCCTGAGCTGGCCTATGGCTATGTCTGATGGCGGGCATCAGCACCCCCCTCTGCTTCAACTCCTCTGTGATTCCTGCTCTAAGGACAGTCTGTTCTGAGCACTGGTGGAGGACACCCAAGCTGGTCACCCAATCTTGGTTGCTTCCTTTGATGAGGTTCCCAGAGTTTCCTCCTGTGTGGGCTGGCACCTGGCAACTGATCCTGTATGGTGTTGGCTGATCTGCCAAGAGCTGAAGCCCCCAGTTCTACTGTTATTTAGCAACAACCCATTCCTTGACCACAGACAGTTTATCAAGAGTCAAGAAAACTCATTATGAGAATAATAAGACTAATGCCCTAAAATTTATTATAGGACATTATTGTTTACCAGGAGTTTTTCTGTACACACTGTGGCAGCCTTCACAGCAGCCTGCTAAGGCAGGAGGTGTTATCCTCACGTGAGGAGATAGGATCAGAAAGGTAAAGGGGTTTGCTCAGTCTCATGGCCAGGAAATAGCAAAGAGGTGTTTTCTGCGTCCTGTAGGCTAACTCAACCCATAGCCTTGGGGATCAGAGAGCTTGGTCGTTGGCATTCCCCATTCTGTGGGAGACAGGTTCCCTACCCTGTGCTCCTTTGGGGTGGGAGGCTTCTTCGTCTAGTCCCCCCTTGACCACGCTGATCTCAGGAACATGCGGGAGGACAGGAACAGTTGCTCCCTGGCGGTCCCAGGTGCTGTCTGTATTCTTGCTGGGAGAAGACACAGCCGCTCTTTTTAGCATTCCTGGGGTCTCTGAAGTGCAAGGAAACTGAAGCTTATTTCAGTAAAATTAAAAAAAGTTGTTGAAGTGTCAGCCATGTGCCAGGGACTGTTCCAGGTGGTGGGGAATACAGCAGTGAACTACGTGAATCCAAATCTCTGTGTGGAGCTTCTGTGTGAGTGGAGAAAACATACGCTATCCAAGGTAAAGAAGTAAAACTATTTTACATAGTGCTAAGGAGACAACTGAAGCAGGGAAGAGGGTATGAGGTGTCGGGGCAGGCATGGGTGGTTGGACTTCAGGCAGGACAGCCAGGACAGGCCTCACTGCGCACTCGGGCAGGGGGGCTTTGCCATTACTCCGTCCTGTTTTGCAGACTTCCACCCTCCCCCACTGCCCCAGGAAGACCCTTACTGCCTGCATGATGCACCCCCCAACCTGGGCTACTTGGTCCGCATGCAGGGGGGCATCCTCTTCGTGTATGATGACCAGAAGATGCTGGAGCGCCAGGAGCCCCACAGCCTGCCCTACCCTGACCTGGAGACCTACACAGTGGACATGAGCCACATCCTGGCTCTCATCACCGATGGCCCAACGTAAGCCAGCTCTCTCTGCACCCTCCTCTCTTGCATGGATACCATTCTGTAGGAAGGAGTGGAAAAGGCCAACTAGGTCACCCGTCTGCTCCAGGCTTTCCTGCACATAAACCACTGCAGAAAGAGAATGGTTTCCCCTTTCCTTGATGCTTTGCGGGTTTCTGCATTTTTCCTTCACAGGCTGGCATTTTCTTAGAGTCAGTACTACCTGTCCCTTCTGCATGCATAGGTGTGGAGCTTCTATTGGCTGGTGGCCACCTGTGCACCTTAATACAGCTGTCACCGCTCTCCCCAGGCAGGATGGCAGCCTTGCAGAGAGTTGCCAGCCCAGGGCATGGCTGTACATGTATTGGGTTTTGGGTGTCTCTGGAGGGGAGCATGCAGGAAGCCTGGGAAACTCTGTGCCATGCCCCCCATGCTGCTTGTGAGTGTGCCTTGAGCTGACCTGGCAGGTTGTTGTCTTCCTGAGTTTGGCACCTCACTTCTTGTGGGCACTTACTCAAATCAGCAATGGAGGTTCAACACGCTGGACTCGGAGACCCTTGGAGTGGCTGTGTGGGAGTGGAGTCTGGGGAGGGAGAGGGTGCGAGACACACCTGAGGACCTTCTTGCTTGCTCCTGACTTTTGGGTTTTGCTGGGAATGGTGTGATGCCAGTCTCCAAGGGAGGAGAGTGGGCCTGAGGTGGAGGGGCAGCTTGGCCCTTCGTCCTCACTGGTCTGAGGGCAGAACTAAGACTTGGGAAGTTCCAAAGTCAAATCTGTACTGCCCTGTATCTTGACTCTCCCCTCGCTTTGTAGAGTACATGGATGTGGTTAGACAGTTCAGCTGGGTCTGTAGAAGACTGGAACCTCATTGTCCCTCCCTGCTCCACCCCACCAGAGCCTGGGTTGGCCGCTGCAGACACCAGAGGTTTGCAACCTGGAGAGCTTGATGTGACTTTTGCTCCACTGTGGTTTCTCCCCCTCCCCAACCTGCAGGAAAACCTATTGTCACCGGCGATTGAACTTTCTGGAATCCAAGTTCAGCCTTCATGAGATGTTAAATGAAATGTCTGAGTTCAAAGAATTGAAGAGTAACCCCCACCGAGACTTCTATAACGTGAGAAAGGTGTGTTAGCAGCCAGTGGTCAGAGCTACCGCACGCGGTCCCCCTCCCAGCTCGTGGGGTGCCCTGAGCGAGTGTGGGGCTAGTCCCCTGTGAGAACATCAGGGCTTCTGGCTAAGGGTAGCCTTCCTTTGCCAGAGGAGCATGATGCGTGTGTGCAGGAGGACTGGTGAGCTGTGCTCGTTGTGTCGGGCTGTGCCGCAGTACTGGTGTCACTCTAGGTGGAAACCTTTCTCCACTTGTGTATCTGTTGGAATGTGCTTTCTACCTTGGAAAATGGGGCACAGCCTGTTCATCTGTCAAAAAAGTTGTGCACAGGTTATTTTAGAGTAGAGCATGTAATAGATTCTTTGTGGAGAGAAAAAGCTGTTAAGACGTTTTTGGACTTGGGAGTTTGTGGTTTTGCGTCCTTCGGGATCAGGTGTATTTAGAGGAAAGCATCTGACATGCGCATTATCTCTGCCCCTCTTCTCCCTGTTGAGTGGATGAGCAGCCTTGGCCTGGGCTGCAGCAGGGGCTGCAGTGGGGCAAGTGTGCATGTTAGATGATGGCCGTGGCCTCCTGTTTTTCCATTTTCTTCCACTTAAGTAGCATACAGTGAGATGTGGGATCAGTGCTAACATGGGCATTTGATGGTGAGCAAGAGTCACTTCCTGTTGACAAGAAGTTCCCAGTCTGTTACTTTAGCGTCATAAGTGTTGCGACAGGGGTGGCTTTCTGGGAGAGGTCAGAACTGAGCTGACTTAAAGAGTGAGGAGGAGTTCGCCAGGCAGAGGGTGGGGTAGGGGCAGGGAGGTGCTGGCGTTCCCAGGGGAGGGAACAGTATGTGCCCGTGCCAGGAGAGAGAGTGGCGTGAGCAAGGACAGGGAGTCGAAGCAGTGGCTGATGTAACTGCAAGTAGTGTGGCTGGAGTGCAGGCGGAGAGAGGGGTAGTGGGCCGTGGGGAGAGTGAGGTTCTGGATCATGCAAGGCCCCTGGGTTTCTCAGAGAAGGCAGAGAGGTGGGCCAGGGTACGAGAAGCTCCTGGGGGAAGGGTGGGGGTTGGGCTTTGTTGGAGGAGGCACGGCCAATCCTGAGCTGAGTTGCAGTGGGTCATCATGTCCACAGGGGCCTCTTAAGGACTACCTCTCCTTGGAGTCAGCTTTGATAGGGGAGGGTAGGCCAAGGGAGGCTGTGGCTCCTCTGGGAAGTCCAGCGCAGACCTCCCTGAGCACTCAGCAATGCAGAGGGAAGGCCCCTCCAGGGAGGCCCCAAGATCACCTCTGTTATATGCCAGGGCCCCACCATGGATGCCCATGTGGATGGGACCAAGAGCCTTGAAAGTGAGAACTTGGCTTCAGCTCATGGGCTCTGAGAGTCTCATGGGAGTGTCTTAGGGATTTCCAGGCAGAGGTGAAAGGTCGTGTATTAGACACCAGCTACAGGGCAGCCTGGCATTTTCACCTTCAGGCACCATCTGTTCTTTCTCCATGAGCCTTAGGTGATCAGACAGGTGGGGCCTCAGTCATTTTGTGAGCTTCTCTCAGCCCTGCCCGGCTATTCCACATGCCCAGCATGTGCCCGGGTGGGGTCCAGGAGGCTCCTTGCTGCCCGTGCAGCCCTCTGCGTCATGATGCTCTAGGCCCGCCTGCTTCCTGGTGCCTGGGCGAAGATGCCCGTGCTGGCTGTGCTGACTGACATGGTTTGTTTCCAGGAGGGTCTCGGGGGTGTCCTTGGGCCTACCAGCTGCTCTCTGGCCACGATGTGGCAGAGTCCTGGTGCAGGGCTGGGGTTACATATCAGAGCCAGTCCTCTGGCTCCCTGTTGGTCTGGGGGTAATATGCTCTCTGGACAGAGACGGCCTTGACACCTGTGCTATGACACAGTGGCCTGATCTCTGGCACCAGTCAGGCCATAAACATGGACCCAGGCCTGCTGTGAGTCAGGCTTGTGCTTGCCCATCCTGGGGAAGGGGGCGGGCCTGCCTTCCACATGCTGGCTGCTTTATCTTACCTCACAGCCTCTTCTGTGGAGAGGAGAGCTGGCTTCTAAAATCTAGAATGGGCTGGAAGGTGGCCTCCCTATTTCGAAGTGACTGTCCTGTCGTAGGGCAGGCCAGGGCTGCGGCCTGAGGGCAGGAGCTGTGGCATGGCATGGGTCTGTGTGGGTGGCGTCTGTGATACATCAGCACAACGGCTGATGGGTCATGACACTACGAGGCCCAGCCAGCAGGACTGTGCAGCTGAGGCACTTGTTTTCTGCTGAGAGCTAAGGCAGAAGGGCTGAGTGTGTTTGCTGCTTGGGAGGTGGGTAGAAGTAGGCATTACCCATTTTGGATTAAGTATCATATTAAGGATAGCAAATAAATTTCATCTTCTGTGCCAAACTTGACCAGCTGGGAGTCTACTCCTGAAGCTTAGAGCACGTAATCAATTATTGCTGTCTGCCCTGGGTGTGGAAGTGGGCAGTGCTGGCTCAGGTCCCAGGTATTGGCCAGCCCTGTTTGGAGACTCTACGATTTGTTTAGACCTGGATCTAAGGTGAAAGTAGGAAATGTGCTTGGCTCTTCTGGTGAATTGAAAACACGGGCAGCCAGTGACAGCCTCTTTCACTTGTTCCTAAAATAATCACTTTTGAGAATCTGACGTTTGGATTGGGTGCTTCCTGGATTGTCCAGTTGTTTTCATCCTTTATCTTGTGACTCGTGGGGGTAAGGGCAGCTGAACCCCCTGTGGTGTGTCACTGGTCAGCTGGAGGACACAACCTGACAGCCCAGTATGTGCCGAGTCATGCTGAGGTAGTTGAACCACGCCATGTCCAGCTGAGCTAAGCCAGGCTGTCCTTCTCTTGTGCATCCCACACGAGCCCAGCCCTGTCCCTGAGGTGCCTGAGGCTTTACACTGTGCTTTGGGTGATGATTTAGTTTTTGGTGCTTTGAATTGTTTCATGTCTCAGATGTCCAGTGGTCTGTCTTTCTTACAGGAGTGGCAGGAAGGACCCCGATGAGTGAGTGATGTGGGCCATGACAGGGGCTGGCTGGTGTGATGCTCACAGAGGCCCAACAGATCAAATATCTGGCTTGGCATGACTTGGAGATGCCTGGCCAGCTGTGGACAGCATTCCCTGCCCTGAGGTCAGCCGCCTTCTCTCCCTAGCCCTGCCAGAGTGCCCAGGCGGCCACAGCAGTAACTCCAGAGTACAGTCTGTGGTTGCTAGCACCCTGGGCTGTGAGGCTGCTGTCTCCCTCTCTGCGGACCCCTGTAGGCCCATGGAAGGGGATTTGGGATGCTCACAGCGACTTCAGGCCATCCCTCAGCTTAGCCAGGCCTCCGTTTCTTTAGGGCTGGTGGCCGTCCTATGAGTGGAGCACAGAGAAAAGGGAAAGTGGGGATGAGGAGGTGGGGAGATGGGGAAGGGCCAGTTGATATTAACAGGGCCCTCGTCCTAATATTAGTGAAGAGTATTTAGTAACAGAATCCATTTGCATTTAAAAAATCCATTCCAGCTTCTGTGTGTGGGGAATGGATTGAACTAGAGTAACAGGAAAAGTGGAAAGACCAGTGAGGAGTTCACTGTGAATTCTGGGGTGAGAGCAGGCAGGTGCAGACTCGCGTGTTGGCAGTGAGCTCGTAGAGCGCTGTATGGATTTCGGATCTATTTGGAGGGTAGAACTGATGAGACTGACCCTGAGGGTCAGGGTATTGAGGTAGGGGAGAGGGGAAGGTCAGGGATGATTTCCAGTTTTTCAGCGTGAACAGCAGGGTGCAGGACATAGCATTTTCTGGGATTCAGTAACCTGGGAGACTATAAGGTTTGGGCTGGGGCCAGAGATGGAGAATCCATTTTTGGATATATTATATTTGAACTGCCTTTGAGTTATGCAAGTGGAGATGTCACGTAGGCAGTTGTACGTATAATTCTGGAGCTTTTGGCTGGTGATATAAATTTGGGAATTGGTATAAAGAAGGTAATTAAAGGCACAGAAATGGATCAGATCACATTTGGAAAGAGTATATAGTGAGAGGATAAGAGGCCCCAGGACCAGGCCCAAAGAAATTCCAATATTGAGCGGTCTGGTAGTAAGCATAAGCTGATTCAGGAGGTTGAAAGAAGAGACCACAGGGGCAAGGGGACAGTTTGTTGTCACAGGACCTTAGCACAATACAGAAGATGTGAGAAATCCCATGAGGTGTTTTGAGACTCTGATGGGCTCCTTCTTAGTATTTTCTGCAAACAAACTGCCTTTCCGTGGAATGTGGGATGAAATCTAAGCCCCCTGTGTACTTCTGCTCTTTACTGAGATCTCTGTCCATAAGTCCTACAGCCTGAGTCTACATATGGGCTTAGGGTCAGGAGAGCTGCTTCTCCTTGGGGTTTGGATGAAGTCTAACTAGCCCAGGAAGGGTGTGGGGGTGGCTGGCCTCTCCTCTGGTGCCTTCCCTCTTCATTCACCTCCACTAGCAGGTTTTCTCTGGGAACGTTCTGGAGGTTCCAAGAGAGGTCACTGGGAAGAGTGGGATTTTGTGGGGAATTTGGTGGGTCCTCAGGGTTACATGAGGATGTGGATATCAATGAAACTGTTAGAATCTATCACACCTGTTCATTTGTTCACTCATCCATCCATTGAATCAACTAATACTTCATGCCAGGCCCTGAGGTAGGTGCTGGAGGCTTAGATGTGTCAGACGTGGTCCCTGTCCTGAATGAGCTCCTGGTCTAATTAAGGAGTAGATAGAGAAATATCAGAGTGGATCTTGAGGACATACAGAGCAATGGGAGTGAGTGTCTGTGTGAGGTTTCTCAGTTGGGCAAGGGAAAGAGTGATCACGTGTGCTTGGGGGATCAGGATTGGCTTCCAAATGGAGGAGGCCATGGGAAATTTCCAGGTGTTTGGGATTGGTGGGGAGGAAGGAGGAAGGAGGGCCTCCCAGGCTGAGGGAGCGCATGGGCAAAGTGATGTGGTGCGGAATAGCCCGGTGCCTTGAGCACCGGTGAGTGGTCGTCATGGCTGGAGCGTAGCATGGGGCAGTGGCGAGATGGGACTTAAGGCTTGGTGTAAGCCTTGGATCCCAGGCTGAGGTGCTCAGGCTTTATCCTGAGGGTGTTGGGGGCCATCGATAGTTTGTTAGGGCAGTGGCCTGATCCAGTCTACACTTTGGAAAGATCTCTTGTTGCTGTAAGGAGGTAGATTGGGCAGCAAGGCTAAAGGGAAGGGACACCAGTTCCAAAGTCTAGAGGAGAAATGGAGAAGGGGGATCAGGAGGCATTGGTAGGGGCTGCCTTCATGGCCTATAGGTGCTGAGGCTCTGTGCTCCACACTGAGGGCTGGATGTCCTAACTTGTGTTGCCAGGGGAGGTGGCCCGGCTCACGGGCTGGTGGTGGGCGCTGTGTTCCAGGTGGACACGCACATCCACGCGGCGGCCTGCATGAACCAGAAGCACTTGCTGCGCTTCATCAAGCACACGTACCAGACGGAGCCGGACCGCACCGTGGCCGTGAAGCGGGGCCGGAAGATCACCCTGCGGCAGGTGTTCGACAGCCTGCACATGGACCCCTACGACCTCACTGTGGATTCGCTGGACGTCCATGCGGTGAGTGGGCTTCTGCCCCAGTCCTGGCTGGGGACTCAGCACCAGGGAAAGCTGCCATGACTGTGCTTGGAGAGAGGCTGGCTGTGGAAGCAGCTCTTTCTCTTCTAGTCATAGAGACCGTGAGAAGTAATGTGGCCTCAGAGGAAAACAGGGCTAGGAGCAGCTGTGGGACAGAGGAAAAGAGTGTGGGGCTTGGGGTCAGGCAGGTCCACATTCTAATCCCACTTCTTCCACTTAGGAGTGGTGTACCCTTCGGCAACTCACTTACGCTTTTATCGCCTTGTCTGTAGAATAGTGACTGCCTCGTTAGTTTTACAAAGTTATTAAAACCCTAAATCATGGTGCAACTGCTGTGGAAAATAGTATGGCAGTTCCACAAAAAAGTTATAGAATTATAACTTTTTAACTAGAATTATCATATGTACCAGCAATGCCACTCCTAAGTAGATACCCAAAAGAGCTGAAAGCAGGGACTGGAACCAATACCTGCACATCAATCTTCAAAGCAGCATTCTTCACAATAGCCAAAAGGGAGAAACAACTCGAGTGTCCATCAACAGATGAAGGGGTAAACAAAATGTGTTATATACACACAATGGAATACGAGGGCACTTCAAAAAGTTCATGGAAAAATGGAATTAAAAGATAATACAGATCCTTCCGGAAACTTTTTGAACACCCCTCATATTATTCACCCACAAAGAAGAATGAAGTACTGATACATGCTGCAACATGGATGAACCCTGAACACATCATCAAATCAAAGAAGCCAGATACAAAAGGACAAATATTGTATGATTCCACTTACATGAGGTACCTCGAATAGGCAAATTCATCGAGAAAGAAAGGAGCATGTGAGCATCACATATTGCACACGGATATTGATGTTCAACTGTGTACCCCACAGATATGCACAATCAACTTTGTTACAATAAAAATAAATACATACCAGAAAAAAAAAAAGAGAGAGAGAGAGAGAAAGAAAGGAGAAGAGAGGGTACCAGGGGCGGAGGAGAGGAAGGACTGGAGAGTTAGTGTTTAATGAACACGAGTTTCAGTTGGGATGAGAAAGTTCTGGAGATAGGTGGTGATGGCCGCACAACACTGTGAAGGTACTTAATGCCACTGAACTGTCCACTTAAAAATGGTTAAGATGGTAAATCTTGTGTTATGTATGTTTTACCACAATAAAAAATCTTTGTTAAGAAAACAGACAAAACACTAAATGATATAATGTAGGAAACATGCTTTACAAAGTCTGAGTAGTGATAGTGAGCACTTCATTACCAACTGTTCAATAGTCTAGTGTCCTCTGAGCCTGCCATGGTCCTAGCTGTGGTCACTCGGAGCACAAGGCCCTGGCTACGCCTTCACAGAGGGCCTCACCTCAGGACCCTGTGGCTGACCCTGTGGCTGACCAAGTGGCTGACCAAGTGAGGAAACGTGGTCCTGGGCCTCAGGAATTTCTAAGATTTCATGCCAGAAATGACATAGAAGACCTCTTTCAGTGTGGCCACACATAAGGCCACCTTGTGAAAGTCTGCAGAGGGGAATGTGTGTGGCGGCTGCAGAACAATGTGCTGACCTGGCTGGTGGGCTCCTTCCCCAGGGTCGGCAGACATTCCATCGCTTTGACAAGTTCAACTCCAAGTACAACCCTGTGGGGGCCAGCGAGCTGCGTGACCTGTATTTGAAAACTGAAAACTACCTGGGAGGAGAGTACTTTGCTCGGATGGTCAAGGTGAGTGAGCCCTCAGGTTCCCCAAGGCTTCCTCAGATACCTGACAGCATCTGCCTTCAGGCACCCCCTTCCCCTCCCTGAGTCCCCCTCTATCCACCATCCAGCGCAGGCAGGGGCTGAGGTGCCCAGGTGCTCTGGCCTTGGCCGCCTGCTCCTGAGCACAGGCAGGCCGGTGCTACATGTGCTGACTGCCGGGAAGAGGAGGGGAGCGTATCCAGCCCAGCAGAGCTCACAGCATCCAGGCTCGCTGTGCTGTCTCTCTGCAGCCTGAACTTGGCTGGGTGCAGGTTAGCTCCTTGTGGAGACGCTTCTGCTGCCTGGCCTGCTTCTGCAGCTGATGGTGCAGACCCAAGGCCTTCCCTCCCAGGGAGGAGCCTCTGCTGAAGTGGAGCTGGTAAGTGCTCACACGGCAGCAGGCAGCACTGGCATCACATCGGCCTTTTGGCCTTCCCTGCCTGGGAGCAGGTGCCGACGGAGCTGCAGGACCCAGCTGGTGATGGAGAGCTGGGTGCAGGGTCTCCTGTGTAGCTGGGATGCTCTTGGGCTGACCCGAGTTCTTCTTGTGCCAGGAGGTGGCCCGGGAGCTGGAGGAGAGCAAGTACCAGTACTCAGAGCCACGACTGTCCATCTACGGCCGCAGTCCCGAGGAGTGGCCCAACCTGGCCCGCTGGTTCATTCAGCACAAGGTCTACTCACCCAACATGCGCTGGATCATCCAGGTGCCCCGGATCTAGTAAGTGAGGTGCCTGCTCTCTGCCCCAGGCGCTCTGGAGATGACAGCCTGTCCTGAGTGGGCTGCTGAGTCCGAACTGCCGAGGGGTGGGACCTCTTCTGGTGCCAGCTTAGGCTTGTCCTCTCCAGGGATTTCTCCACAGGAAGGAGTGGTTGCCAAAGGTGTCCTTGCCTTGTGACACTTAAACTCTTGTTCTTCGAAAAATATACACATGTAAAGGCATTGGGGGAGCTACCACCCTGCCTTCTTCTCACTGAGGGTTGAGGATGGATTGTCTTTTGGGTGAGCCCTGGGCTATGAGGCCACCTGGTAGTGGCCTGCACTGCTGGCCCTCTCCCTGGACATCACTTAGACCACCGTGTCCTCTCTAGGTGACTGGCCCATGTGGGCCATAGCTCCGGGACGGACTGGGTGTGTGGTTTAGGGGAACTAAGCTGAGTGGCAGGGAATTTGGATCACTGGGACGTCTGAGGACTCATCTCTCGATCCTTGGTTGCCTGAATCTGCCTCCCCACTCCTGGAATGGTCTCTGGCTCGAGAAAGTGCTCTGATGGGCATGGGTAGGTGTTGAGTTTGCAAACTAATGCCTAGTCTTGCAGAACTTGCTGGGAGTGGAGAAGGAAGGAAGGATCCATGTTCAGGCCACGTCCAACTCTACTCTGGTGTTTAATGGGGACGGAGGCAGCCTGAGGAAGTGACCGGGGTGATCACTGTCAGGTCACGGGGGCTGTTGGGTCCACCTAATAAGCAGGTCTTTGCTATCCCCCAGTGACATATTTAGGGCAAAGAAGCTGCTGCCGAACTTTGGGAAGATGCTGGAGAACATCTTTCTGCCCCTTTTCCAGGCCACTATCAACCCCCAAGATCATCGAGAGCTTCACCTCTTCCTAAAATATGTAAGTGTGGGGGCACCCCGGGCGAGGCTTATAGTGGCAGTGGGTGGTAGCGGGTTGTACGTGGTTGGGTCAGGTCCTCCTTGCCCCTCCCAGAGCTCCCCTTCTCAGATCCTGGCTATGTGCCCCAGGCATGGGGTTGCCAGCCCCAAGAAGCTGAATTTCTAAATTAAGGGAGCCTCCCTCAGGGAGGGGAAGTCTGCTTCTCCTAAGGGGCCTGGTGGTGGTGGTGGGGTTCTGGGGGGAGGCTGTGCCCCAGCAGGGAAGGGCAGCAGTGGGCTAAGACTGAGGCGTCAGCTCCTGGCCAGGTAGGGGTGGCAAGACCAGATCCTGTCCCAAGCAGCACTGAGCTGCAACGTCAGGTCTTCTTTAGAAATGTGGACATTTCAACTCTCCTGCTTTTACCTAGAAACAAAGGTCCTCACACCATGTTTGGTTAAGTCCAACAAACCCTACAGATATATTTCTCTTCCATATTTGGTTGGTCGTGGGAGAAGGAGAGAGGGGATGGGGGAGAGACTTAACCAGGAAGGGACTGAGGGGGTGGGATCCGGTCCCTCCCTCTGGATGCCCAGAAGGGGCTGCAGACAGTGGGAAGCAAGTTGGGTGGGTGATGGGGGGTTCTGACAGGGAGGGGTAGAGAGGAGCCAGGGGCTGGGGCACGGAGAAGGGATGATTGAGTCTGTGTGTTTGTAGGGGGCTGCCCGGAAAGTGTTTGGACCAGCTGAGGGCATCTTTGAATTTGTGTTTTAGACAAATGCCATTCTGGCTGATGTGTGGAGAATGGCCTGGAACTGGTGGTAGCTGGAGGTGGGAGAAGGGACAGAGAAGAGTCAGGGGCCTGTTCCAACCATGGAGACATGGCGGGAGCTTGTGCCCATGGTAATGGCCACATCTGTTGAGTGCTGCTGCCTGGCCTGGTCAACTTGGCCTCACTTCAGCCCCCAAGCCCCCAGCGTCATCGCTGTTGCGTTGTTAGTAACAAGCAGTGGAATTCTGTGTTGCTGTGTATTAGACACTGTGTTGAGTGCTCTCCATGATTTTCTCACAAAATCCTCACAGCAGCCCTCAGAAGCAGCTAGCTCCAGTTTACATAGGAGGAGATTAAAACACTCTGATCATAGACCTAAAAAGTAGCAGAGCTGGAATTCGTGCCAGGCAGCCTGACTGCAGAGCATGGGCCCTAAACCCCTGTTCTGTATTGCCTCCCAGGAGGAAAAGGGAGTTGTATGGCAACTGCCCAGGCCGGGCAGCACTCTGGGTGTAGACTTGATGGGACCTGGGCAAAGACTGCAGGAGAGCAAGAAAGGGGAGTCCAGGATGCCTCCCAGGTGCCTGGCTTTGCAGGAGTGTGGGCGGCACCCTTCAGAGGCCGCTGCCAACAGTGGGGGAGAAGCAGGCTGGGGAGGAGGAGGAGGAGGAGGAGGAGTTGGGGTTTGGACACCTTTTGTGCCTGAGACCATGGGAGATGCAGTTGTGAGGCCCTGCATCAGTTAAATAGAGCTTGGAGAGGGGCCGACATTATCCCCATGCCAGGCCCCAGAAAGTTCAGATGAAGAGTGGGATTAGTGAGCACAGAGCAGAGCTCGAGGTCCTCCCTTGGTCCCCCCATCCAGGGCATGCTTAGAGTTGTATCGGGGAGCCTGTCATTTCCTTTGACACACAGGGCTCTGTGACAGGGAAGAAGATTCTGGCCAAGATCCTCATGGTGCCTTGCTCTGCTGGGTCCCTACTGCCCAGGTAGGAACGGGAGAGGCTGGAAGACCTGGCTGGGGCCTGGGCTGGCCACCCCCGTTTGGGCCATTGTGGAGTGAGCTGAACGGTCTTTTTTCCTCCTGTCTGGTATTCAGAGCCCCTTCCTGAAGCACCACTGAGTGAAAAGAGGGACCTGTTAGCAACCCCCCACCTGTGCTGGCTGGTAGCCCATGTCCTCCACAGCTACATCCTTGCTCTGGGCTTGACCTCTGGGATCAGCCAGCAGGTGCTGGAGGCCCAGATGGGTCCCCTGCCTTCCTCTCTTTTCCCTTTCTTTGGCCATAGGTGGGACCCCGCTGAGGTATAACTGCAGAGGCAGGATGGGGGTTTCCTGAGGCCCCTCTGACCCAGCTCAGAGGGCAATTCCCAGTGGGGGTTGGGGAGCAGAACTGCCTCCCAGGAACCACAGCTCAGCCTGCCCAGGCCACCTGGGTCTGTTAGTGAGGTGGTGGGCTGCTTTCTCCAAGCCACACCTGAGCATGCCCTGGGCTGTTCTCCGCCCACAGCCCCAGACGAGTCCAGCCCTGGAGCCCACGTGGTCTCAGCACAACAGTCTCCGGGGCAACTCCATCAGTTGCATTGGCCCTGGTTTCCTCAGCCAATCCCTCCCTCACTGGTCATATTAAATGAGCTGATGCAATATACAATAGGTTCCCTTCCCCTCACAGCTTGTCACTGGTGCTGATGGCACAGCAGAGGGATGGGCGGTGGTGTAGCTACCTCATTCTTCCCGTGGCCTGGCCTGAATTTCTCCCACTGTAACTACTGCCACACAGGGCCTTAGCACTCTGTAGTCTGGTACCTTTGGAAGCCCTGTAGGGGCAGACTGTGGCATTGTACCCATTCTCCATCCTTGGGAGGAATATGGTCACACCCAGGCCGCAGGGTCCCCATCTGAGATGTGAACCCGAGAAGCCTAGACTCTCAGGCCTTTGGCAGTTCAGCTCTGAGCCCTGGGAAGCTGAGCCGAGCCTGGTTCCTGGCCCGTCCTGCCTTGGCTTGATGCTCAGGACCCCTCCTCCTGTTCAGGTGACGGGGTTTGACAGCGTGGATGATGAGTCCAAGCATAGCGACCACATGTTCTCAGACAAGAGCCCCAGTCCAGACATCTGGACCAGCGAGCAGAACCCGCCCTACAGCTACTACCTGTACTACATGTATGCCAACATCATGGTGCTGAACAACCTCCGCAGGTGGGTGAGGTCAGCCCTTGCACGCGCTTGCGTCTAGGTGCCAGTGCACACACACAGGTGATCCATGTGTCTATGTGCACTTGAACCAATGCACCTGTCCATGTGCCCACATGCCACAAAACACACAGATACTTCCCAGCATACTACACGAGGCATGTGTCTACATGGTGGCACACACATGCAGCATGCCCACCACACGTAATGCCATTGCAGACATGTATCAGATATGCAATGCAGCCACACACCACACGTGTACACACATACTAACCAACACACACCTCCATGTGTATCTGAACAGCTCTGAGATGACAGAAACATAGGACATGCCAACACACACGCTTCTTCACTTACCACCATACCAACAACGTTCACATGTGCATATATGCTCTCTGCAGATGATGGCACCTGCGATGCGAAAGGCACTGTCCTGGGCACTGGACATATGATAGGGAACAAAACAGACTAACTCCATGCATGCCCTCATGGATGGTTGTCCATGCACCAGTACACACACACAAACACAAACACACACAGAGGCCCACCTGGGCAGGAGTTGGATGCCCAGGGCAGCAGGACACTGAGACGTTGCCCTCCTTACAAGTCTTGCATCCACCTGCCCCTGCTGGGCCCTGGGCCTCACTAACTCAGCCTAGGCCAGTGCTAGTTTGTATGTGTGGAGGTTTCGAATGGGGCTGTGATGGAAGACGATGGCCTGGTGGGCTGGAGGTAGTCCTGGGCTGAGCTTTTGGAGACGAGGGTTCTAGTTCTAGCTTTGCCACCGCTTAGTGGCTTTGAATATAGACTTTACTCTCTGGGCCTTGGTTTGCCCATTTTTATAACAAAGAGGTTAGACTGGATGGTTTCTCATGACCTTTCCTGCTCTGGATGTCTGTGGACATGGGAAGAACGGGTGGAGGAATGGATGGAGGAAAGGGCAGGTCCTCTTTCTACCACTGAGTCCTCTCTCTGCTCCCCCAGAGATGATGTCTCTTGGTTCTGAGAGGCTCTTGGGCCTGGGTCCCATTATAGGACCTACCCATCATAGGAGGAGTAGTTTCCAGGGTGCATTGGGCAGCACAGCTGCCATAGGTTACTATACCCCCTGGAGTAGGCCCTGAGCTAGGGGTGCACCAGGAAGAGCAAACCAGGGGTCCCGGGGTCCTTCCTGATTCAGGGCCTCCCTTCTCCTACAGGGAGCGAGGCCTGAGCACGTTCCTGTTCCGGCCTCACTGTGGGGAGGCTGGCTCCATCACCCACCTGGTGTCTGCTTTCCTAACTGCCGACAACATTTCCCATGGGCTGCTCCTCAAGAAGGTAACCAGGCCACTCAGGGGAGCCTGCCCTGCAGTGACTGTCCTGACCTGGGCTTCTCTTGCCTCCTGGGAGGCTCTGGCCCGAGATGCCAGAAGGCTGGGGCCTTTTTCTGGGCTGGGCTGTGGTTATCTTGGTCTCATTTTTACTTATGAAAGTTAATCAAACTCATCACAATTTATTTTCCAAAAAATGAAAAAATATAAAACCCCCCACCAACCCTTATTGCTATTACTTTAATAGAAAAAGCCATTATGAGCTTTTTAGTATTTACAATTTCTATCTTTTTTCCAGAGCATATTTTTAACATGCTTATTATAATGAACACAGAATTTTGGTTCCTGCCTTGTCCCTTAACATTGTGTAAAAAGCATTTCTTGGTGTTGCAACGTAATATCTATGCTCCTTATTTTAAAGGCTGTTGGACAAACAGTCTGCCACTTGGTCTGTGATTGACTCAACCAGTTTCCAGTTGTTGGACACAGGAGTCCATCCAACTTTTTTACACCAGTAAATAATGCTGCCATGAACTCTGTGCATAGTCTTCTTATTTGGATCACTTCCTTGGGAACAATGCTTGCTCAAAATGCTCCCCTGTTACGGTCCTGGCGAGGTCTAACACAGGTCACATTTCTGTGTGGGGCAGGTGCTACACCAGAAAACCATTCTAGCCTGGTCAGGTCTCCCCCTCCAGTCCCTCAGGGCTCATCTCCAGGAGCTGGAGCATTTATAGGCTCAATCTGAATGTTTTCAGTCAAAGTAACAAAAAAGCAATAAAAGCAGACATCTCCTGGACTTACTGACTGGGGTTGCTGCCTGGGGGAGGGGAGCTGAAGATACAGATTGGGGTCAGCTGCCCAGAGCTTTGCCCCCAGTCTGGAGCCAAGAGTAAGCACTTGCAATAGTGGGCAAGAAGGCAGTTGCCAGGCAGGGCTGGGCATATGATGTCGGGACAAGATGAACACATAGGTCGGGAAGGAGAGAGGGGTCTGGTTGTTCTGGCTTTGGGGAACTTGGGCTCGGTTGGGATCTTGCACGGACACTGTTCAGACCTGGTTTCCACTGATGAGTGTTTCTTCTGTCCCTTTCTTCCTCCCTCCCCCCTCCCCTTTCTCCCCCTCCGCTCTCTGGCACCTGTCACATATGAGTTTGGTGGTTCTTTTGCAGAGTCCGGTATTGCAGTATCTCTACTACCTTGCTCAGATCCCCATTGCCATGTCTCCTCTTAGCAACAACAGTCTGTTCCTTGAATATTCCAAGAACCCTCTGAGGGAATTCCTGCACAAGGGACTGCATGTTTCTCTCTCCACCGATGACCCCATGCAGTTCCACTACACAAAGGTGAGGACGTTGGGGGAAGGGCAGTGGTGCCCCAGCAGGCATCGGTCCTAGCCTGTCCTCCCATTGCAGGGACCTGAGCCCCTGGCTCAATACTGCTTTTGGGGAAGGGTTTGTGAAGACAGGAGGCAAGACACTAGTGAAGGACCAGTGTTCTTCCAGGAGCCCTCTCTATGGGGCTCTAGAGCTCTTGAAGGCACAATTGAGTATCTTTTGCTTTTCTCTATTTTCCCTTTTTGACATTTACTAGCTCTGAGACCCTGGTAAAGTTATTAGACCTCTCCGTATCATATTTCTCTTCATCTGTAAAATGGGAATAAAACCGTCTCTACTGCTACCTTACTGTGAGATTCATTAAGATGATGATCCAAAGGTCTAATACAGTGTCAGCATATGTATCCAAAATATTAGCTACCTTTTTTTATTAATGCTATTATTACACTTTGAATCTCGGGGAAAAGAGGAAGGGAAAGGTGATGTCATGTGCAGAACCAGCCACAAGTGTACCTAGCACATTTTGATGGTGTTGACAAGACCAGCCACCGATGAGCAAACACAGCAACACCAGTCTTCTAGGACAGAGGTTCTCCAACCTTTTGGTCTCGGGCTCCTTCATAGTCTTAAGAATTAAGGCACACGAAGAGCTGTTGTTTATGTGGGTAATATCTATATATTTACTGTGTTACAAACTAATGAGAAATTTAAAAATATTAACTCATTTAAAAATATCATTAGTAAATCTATTAAATGTTACATAAATAGAAGTTTTCCTGGAAAATAACTATTTCCCAAAACAAAACAAAAACGAGAAGTGGCATATTTTACCCTTTTCTAAATTTCTTTAATGTTTTACTTAATAGAATTCTCATATCTGCTTCTTCAATTGTTGTTTTCATCAAAGTGTGTGAAGAAAATATTGTCTCACAAAGACACACTAGAAAAGGGAAGACCTTTCAAAAGGTCTTGAGAATGTCCAGAAGTCCTTGGACGACACTTGGAGAACGACTGCTCTAGCATACAGAGGCAGAAGGGTGGGGGAGAGGTCCTGGAAGGGCTGGTGATGAATGGAAGACATCTCACCTCCTAGAGGATAAGTAGAACCATAGCTCAAACCCAGATCATTTTGGGATTACACTAGCTCACTGCTTATACTGTAATCATTTCTCATTCTTACTTAACGTTCCATCTCTGCTGTTAGTATTTTACTCATATTAACTTTTACTTTTGGACAATCTTAAGAAAATGGTGTGTGAAATAAAAAGCAAAGCTAGAGAGCAGGTACTAAAAAAGGCATGACTAGAGGGGTTGTCATGGGAGAGCGGAGCCTGGCATCTCTGATGACTGGCACAGGGCTGTGAACGTGACAGGCTCTTGGTGCTGGTCAGCAAATAAGTAAGCGTTCAGGTGTTCTTTTATATATTTCTGTTTGGTAACCTGTGATTATACACAAAAAAGATCTTAGGAGTTTGGAATTTAAGGCATGATGTTGTTTGATGATCCAGGTGCCAGTTAGTAAAGAAAAGTCAGGTCTGCAATGATGAAATATGTGAGGCACTGACATGGCTCTCCTCCCATCTAATCCATGTACTTTTGGGGGCGGGATCTAGGAAGCACTTATGGAAGAATATGCCATTGCAGCTCAAGTGTGGAAGCTGAGCACGTGTGACCTGTGCGAGATCGCCAGGAACAGCGTGCTGCAGAGCGGCCTCTCACATCAGGTACAGTGTGGGATGGTGCCGCCTCTGTCCCTCCTGTCCTTTCAATAAATGGGCAATGAATGCCTAGTGTGTGCCAGGTGCCTTCTTGGCATTGGAGATCTGTGACAAACAGAACAAGCAGGTTCTCTGGCACACTGACCCAGGCTCTGGGAGACAATCCTGCGCTAAATTTTCATGGCTGCTCCCTCACCTTTTTCAGACTTCAACTCAGTGTCACCTCCTTGGAGGCCTTCCCTGGCCACCCATCTAAAATAGCCACATGCTTGCTATCATTCTCTATCCCCTTAATGTTTTTCTTCATAACATTTATTACTACTGGTAGTGTAATATGTATGTAGTTTTGTGTTTTACTGTCCTTCCCTCTAGAATGTAGGCTGTTAGAGCAGACTTGTTCAGCATTATATCCCGAGGCCCTAGAATAGTCCCTGGCACATAGTAGGCACTCAGTATTTCTTGAATAGATGAATAGTATCTAGATTGAATTAAAAACTCTAGGGATGACATCAGGGCATCTGTTTTTTTTTTTTTTTTTAAAAAAAAAAAAAAGCTCCATAAGTGATTCTGATGTGGAACCGGTGCTGAGAACCATGTTCTGGATGGGATCTTAGGTCCCTGAGCACCTCCCCTGGGTGATGTCACTGGTACAGGGAGAGGCTGCATTTGGGGATGCTCTTGTTGGATGAAGATGCAGAAAAGAGTTAAAGACTCAAGACTGTGTGGGATTGTGCCTTGGATTGGTCCTGCCTAGAAACACCAGTCTGCAATTGCCAATTCTCGGGGGACTACGTAATTAGAGTCTTAAAGCCTTCACCTTGCCTTCTCCATCCCCAGCAGCTCTCGCAGTTGTATCTTTCCTCTCTAAGGAAAGCATAGTCAGGAATAAAGGAAATGACTGAGGTTGTCAGGGTGACATCCTCAAGAACACAGAGGCCAGGAGGAATTTTATGAGTGTCATAGGGAGATGTCCTGATTGAGGATCTGCTTTAGGGGGGGACTAGTCTGATTTGCTGGGGCAAATGTCAAAAGCTGCCCACATGGATATACAAAGAACATCTAAGGTGTATTGCTTCATTTGTATTTCTCTTGGTCCACAGGAAAAGCAAAAGTTTTTGGGACAAAATTATTATAAAGAAGGACATGAAGGAAATGATATTCGAAAGACAAATGTTGCTCAGATCCGGATGGCATTCCGATACGAGACCTTATGCAATGAGCTCAGCTTCCTGTCTGATGCCATGAAATCAGAAGAGATCACAGCCCTGATCAAATAAGTTCAGCACTTGACATGCATTTTAACTTTCTGGTTTAATTTCAAGTCTGCTGTGGCTAACAGTGACCAAACTAGGACTTTCCTCTGTGAAGAGGATCCTCTGAAGAAATTTCAAACTAGTGATTTTGGTTGCACTGTTCACTTTAAGATCTAACATGCCCACTTCTGTTAATATTTCTGCATAATAGATGGTGACTTCTCCTTGGGGACCTGGGAGCTAGGCACTTGTCTGTTCTTATTCCTAATTTTACAAATATTTCTCTTGAAACCCCCAGTACTTGAATTGTTGGGGCCAGGATCTTCCATGTTCAAATGCCAAGTGACATGAGGTCTGTGTGGTTTCTGCCACGCTCCTCTCTGTAGGCCCTGCAGGCTAACTGGTAGTTGTTCATTTCAGCCTCTGGCTGACTGGTTGCCTTAAAATCAGTTTTGAAGCTCCCTTTCATAAAGGGGCTACTTTGAGAAAATTAAAATTGAAAATCCTTTCTTGACAATTTACATTTTTTATGAAATTCTTGAACTGTTTTATTCAGCTTCCCTCCCTCTTTTCTAGTTGGGAAGTCAAATGTACTCATTAAACCGGTCACTCCTATTCTGAATCTTGGTTTCCTTCTCTAGAAAGTGAGGGTTTGGACTAGATGAGTGGTTTTCAAAGGGTGTTCTGTGAATCCTCCTTGTGGACCACTTCACAGTGGTGGAGGGAAGGGCGTGAGTGAGATTCTGGAGACTGTCAAAGTGACTCTCCTTTTGTAAATTTTACATTGGAGCTGCTACATATTTTCATTTGAAGTAAGGACTTTGAAAAGCACAGCACTAGATGATCTCTGTTGTTGGCTCTAATATTCTATAATTGTAGCCGAATTAACATTTTACCCAGGAAGAGTTAGGACCAGAGAAGTCAAATTTGCTTAAGGTCACACACCTAATAAATAATAGGACAAGAGCTAGTTTTCCTTATTCCTAACCCAGTCCTTTCACCACTATTCCAATAAGCCTCACAAATGTTAATTTTTTTTTTTTTAATCATCGTAACCAGGTGCATTATTTTTTTAAGACAAAATCTCTCCCTTATTAACATGAAGACTTCTTCAGAAGATATAGTGGTCCCAGGGGCCAGGTAGAAGTCATTTTTTAAGACCAATCTGAATTTAAGCTTTACCAGTGTAGTCTTCATCTGTGTTACTAGTGCCTGGTATGTAGTAGGTGCTCAGTAAATGCATACTGAACAATTAAGTGAATTTCTCTGTTGGCAACGTTTTAAGGATATGTGCTCCTAGTACTCAACAAGCTACTCAAGGACCTTCCTTATCTATATCTGTGGGCAAATTCAGACTACAGGACATCCTTCTGAATCAGTATAAAGTTAGAATTCTAGTTTTGCCTGTGAACATGTTTATTTGTCTTGTCCTGTGACTTTAGGATGATTGCCCCTCCACCGGTCAACTTAGCATACGGAACTGTAAATGAGTCTTTTACTAGGCAAATATATATGCTATCTCATAGCTAGTTATGAAATTGAATGAAAATTCATCGTTAACCTAAGGATTCATTATTTTTGAAACGACCCCATTTGTATACATTTGCTCTAATATAGCAAGTACTGTACAGTTTTTCATTGTTATTTTATCTATATCAAGTATTTTTAAAAAATTATTAAAGCCTGTTAGGACTGTGGCTCAATAATTTAAACCTATTTCAAGTTAATATTTAAAGCCAATGTTTCAGTTTTTTTACTTTAAGACTGGGCATAATGAAAAGCTATCAATATTATTAACTGCTAGTTTATCTTTTACTAAGACATGGATGACATTCACTAGGAAAACTCAAAATTTTCAAACTGAAGCTCACTAGGCCCAGAAGGCAAACCTCTGCTATCTTTTTCTCTAACTTCTGCCCTGCTTTAGTCCATGAGAAAAGCCACACGTTCGTTTCTTTTTCTCTGGATATTATGTTAGTCTGTTCAGCCAACACATGCTGGATTTTACCTGTCCTGCAAGCTTTTGACACCCTTTTCTATAGCACTTTGAACTTTGATTACATCCTTGTATTTAACTGGCCTTTTGGGGGATAAATCCCTACTTTCCTTTGTGTTCGTAATTGGAATAAAAGGCAGTTGTGTACTGGCCCAGGTTTTTAGAGGAATGGTTTTTGAGGCATGTTATCCGTTACCTATTCTAAAGGGCTCAAGTTCATTCTGTGTTACTTCAAATTGTACTGTTGAAATGATCGATGTCATTGCTCCCTGCCTTGTGAAAACATATCACAGCTCCTGGGTTGGTATCTATCAATGCCTGTTCCCAGGCCTTTGCTGCCTCTTGGATTAAAGCAGAGTTAAAAGCACATCCCTCTTGCTTTCTTTTACTTGTTTCCGAGTGCTGTGTTTGTGAAACAACATGCATCTTTTTCTGGATTTGTAGACACAACCAAAGGTGACATTTTGGTGATACACCTAAATATTCTACATCTGAACTATGACTGTTATAAAGAATGAGTGTAACAAACTCCAAAAAAAGGAACACTAATCAGATAAACATAGTTCCTTGGAAATTTTTGCACCCTTAAACTCTAAAGAATAAATCTTTTATTAAAAAGATAGATGACACAGTGTAATACTACAAACAGCTGCGAGATTATCAAAATATATCTCTGAGGAGGCTTTTATGTCATTTGATACCAAAATTTGTATATTTCTCCATAATATGATGATACTATGCATCAGTAAATTTAATTATAAACTGCCACTCCCTCTTATAAATGTCCTTCCTCTTCTTAGCACTAAGATGCTAGGATACCTATCTAATTACATTCTTATATCTTGGAAAAACTTTACAAGGTAAACATCAAACTACCACAGGGTGGAGTATTTCATCGATTATTTTTACTGTCCAATAGTGTAGAAAGACATAAAAACAAATGAAGGTCTGTTTATATTAATATTGTCATTGTTTTGCCCATCATAAATGTGGGTGATTAGCTGATCTTGCTTATCTCCAAGTAGTTTTCTTATTCCTACAAAAAGTAAGCTTGATTAAGATATAAAAAAGAAAAGTTAAAAATACAAATTCTTCCGACTGCTTTTTAATGAATCCAACTTCCTAATGTTAAAAATCACTGAACCAAAAGATATTTTCAAGCAGACATATTACACAGACATATATTGGATGTAAGAAAGTTGAGTCCAATTTGAAATAAATTTTAAAACATAGTGCACAAACATCACAACCCCTAGAGCACAATATAAAATACTTCTATAAAGAATATAAATATTTAGTGTATAAGAATGTGAAATTACATGATAAGAAAAAAACTCATTAGCTAAAATTTACTTGCTAAAGATTATTTATTGCACAATTTATCAGTTTGTCCTAAGAATAAAGCAGATACTATTACTCTCAACCTTTAAATTCAGTACACAGTCAAATTCATTTTCTCAAACTAAAGTTCTACAGCATTACGAGTAAACTCTTGGTTATTGAGTTAGGATTGGGAAAACTTTATAACTTATAAAAAAAATTCCTTTAAAATTCATGAAACCATTTCACAATCCTAGAAGGCACACATATTTTCTATCATAGTGCATTTAAGTACTTCATATTCAAAAAAGACAAAGCTGTACAGAATACAATAAGTGTACATTGCATCCATTAAACAAATTTACAAGTTTTACAATTAGTTATTACAGTAGAACTTACCTAATATTTACATCTAAAGAATTATCATCCAGTTTAATGCAGTGGGCAAAGAACTGTGCTCATTTATTTGATAAGGCTAATAAAAACATTTTATATTTCACAGTAGATCAGTTAGTGTCTTGGAGCTTATTCTGTAAAAATAAAAAGGTTTGGGCAATATCAAGTCACTGGGCTCACTGTTAAATAATTCCTTGAAAGGTGAAGGATTCTGGGGGGTAAAATCATTGGCTCTACCTGGAAAGATCCAAAAATCTGTAAAGCAACTCTGTTCATTTTCAAAACGTTTTCAAATTAGGCAATTTGAATTAAACTCATCAAGTCTAATCCAAAAGGACAACTTAAAATATTAGAGGTGGAAAAGATCTCAGAGGATCATCTATCCTAAGGTTTTCAAAAAATGTTCAATGGAATACTAAGAGTCTATGGAAGAGATTCAGGGTCCTGCAAGTTTGACTTGAATTTAATTAAAAAAAATTTTTTTTGAAAAAATTAAAAAAACAACTCCCATCATACAAATTTGTTACTTGCCAAATTCTAATATATTGGATATCACCAATGCATTAATATATATTTTTACTGGTTGACAATATTTAATTATAGTATATAATAAAGTTTATATAAGGAAATACATATTAATAAAATATGACTTATATGGTGGGGCAGTGTGTGTGTGCATGCACACATGTGTGTAAAGGTTCTGTGTAAGATTTTACTTGGAAAAAAAAAGGTTCCACTTTTGAAACAGTGTGAAAACCACAGATAAAGTCTCACAACCATCAAGTACATTGCCAGGTTGATATGACAGAGCCCCAGTACTCTGCTTGTGCAAACATCTGTAGTGAGTATTTTAGCTATTTGTTACTTTGTTATCCCCATCATGAATGTTGATCTTCGGTTTTTTGGGGGGAAAAATAAAGCTGTCTTCCATCAGATATTTTTCCTTCATATGGATTTTATTATATTTGCATGCCTATTAAAACCCTAATATCCAAAAATTCTGTCATTAATAAGTGGCAACTTAAATTGTATACTAATTTACCAATAATAGGTCAGAAAAGTTACATGGAATGTAAACATACTTTTTAAAGGAGACTTCAGGCCCTAGTTTTATTACATTGCTGAAATGTTAATGTTAAAAATTTTACTTCATAAGCAAAATTTTAAAAAATGGTTGAGGTGCTACTGAAGATCATAATTTCATTATTACTATTTTCTTTGAGGGTATTTCAAAGGAAGTACAATGAAATAGTAAGAAAACCAAGTTATCTTGTAATTTTCAGAGGTTATTTATGTACATAGGGTGAAAAACCTCTCCCTATTTTGTTCTCTCTTAGAATCTAAGAAATTTGAGGACTTTGAAACCTCTGAAAGATGCCTTCAAGTAAAGAAATTAAACATCATAAACCAATACTGAACGACTTATCATAATTTGGAAATATAAAATTTAGTATTTGTGATGTAGAAAAATTTCCTTCTGAAACACCAAGATGTGTAAGCATTATCAAAAGCCATTTAGAACAGTTATCCATATGGATGTTTGTGTTTTCCAGAACAGCCAAGAATATTCCCTGGTAGAAATCCACTTGCAAGGCAAAGTCACACCCAACTTTATAGGCCTCACCCAAATTATACAGCTTGGCCAAAAAAAAGAAAAAAAAACCAACAAAACTTTAAAGTAAAAAACATGTAGTTGTAAAACACTTTGCTAAAGTGATGAAATAATTATGGATCACTTCAAGTAAAAATTATTAAAGGAGCAATAATTAATCACAAGGGGGCATACATACTCCTTAGGTTCCAGTAGAAAGACTAGTTTTAAGTAGTAACATGCACTTTGATGTATTCTACATTTTTAGTCACTTAAAATTTTCTCTCTCAGATGGCTATAACTTTTTAACATTCAAGGTTTATTTTAAACCTAACTAAAAAAATTCCAGAATTCTCCTGCCCTGCAAAAGAATAGTGTTTCACAAGTCTCTGGAAATGCTGCCATTACCTTAGCAAAGGATTCAAGAGCAATTAGTTCTAATACACATTAGAACAGATAAGTAATAGGAAAACGTGATCTAAAACAGTAGCAAATTTTAGTATATCATAAACGGAAGACATGGAACGTTTATTTTCAAAATGGGTAAGTTGTCAGAAAAGCAAAAATAAGAGGATGGGGAAAATTGATTTTTCTGTGTCTGTGCCACCATACCCCTTCATTCTTCCCCTATGACCAAAGTATTTGTAGCCCCTAATAGCCACAGAAAACCTTCACCCCAAAGTCATGGCCTATGGGGCTGGCCTGCTTCATCAGCCATGTTAAGAATATAGTTAGCCATATCATCTTCAGTGGGTGCATCTGATACCACCCAAGATTCATTTGCTCCAGTCATCTGTAGGCGACAAATAGGGCAATTCCTGTGTTGATCACTCCTATTTGAGAAGTCAAAACAAGAATAGTTTGTTTTCTTTTTTAAAAACAGGGATTTGTTTGAAAGTAATACATGTACACGGCTTTAAAAAAAGTAAACAGCATAAAAGTATACAGTGAAAAATAAATCTCACCCTCCCATCCCAATCATCAATTCTCTTTCCCTGGGGCAACCAGTTACCAGTTTCCTATACATTCCTCTAGAGATAGACTAAGTATGATCAAACTTGTATGTATACATCACTACTCTTTTTATTTGTCAATATATCTTGTAGACCATTATGTATCAGCATATGTTTGAGCTGTGTATCCTTTTAAAACACACTGTATGGATATGCTATGATTTATTTAGCTAGTATCCCATAGAAGGACATTTAGGTTTTTTCCTGTCTTTCATTGCTAAAATCAATGCTGCAACTCATATGCCTTTACCCAAACAGGTAAAGTTTTCTTTTACAATCAAAATTCCTTCTGAGTCCTTAGAAAAAAATCCCTCTCACCAATGCAAGATTTGATCAAAGTGTAAAGTATAAATGTTTATTTGTGATTATCCAAATTGAAGCCATTACTCTAGGAATAACTTCTTGGCAGTGGCAGAAGAAAATGACAACAGAAAAGGGTAATATTTGTTATTTTTCTAAGTAATATCTCCATGACTCTTAACAATACAACTTGCTTAAAAATCTGATAAAAGTTCCTATGGTTCACAAGCAACAGGAAGATTTCTTTAAGAAACTGTATAAAATGGAGCATGTAAGGTTTAAAATAAAAGATGAAATTTACATGCAAAATAATTTACCTGATAGGGAAAGAACTCATATATGATCAATTAAATAAGATTATGTTTTCCAAAGGAATTTTTTTTCTCATCAAATGTTATTTTCAAAATTTCAAAAATACTATATTTGAGCCAGAAACATATTATTCAGGGAAAAATATTTTCTTTTCATCTCTCAGTAAAATATGGGATCAAAGTAATCAAATTATATCAACTGCTCTTTGGCTTTTGTGCAAAAATTCAAAAGTTTGTTCAAAAACTAAATGTGAAAGCTAGAGCTAGCATTATTATTCAGGTTGATTTCTGGTTCCCCAGAGATATTTTACAAGGTAATTATGTGTGCTTTTCTGTGCATAAAACGTCACAATTTAAAAATAGTCAACTTCAGCTTCCGGCCAACAGAGAACAGATTTATCTTCCCACTTAAAACAACTAAAACACAGAACAAATATATAAAGCGATAATTTCATATAATGTTTCATATAAAGCACTGGACATCAGGCAACAAAGGACAGTGATCCCTGAGACATGGGAAGCAAAGAAGATGAGCTCTGTAATTATCCCATCTTACTGCCTTGAGAGTTTCCAGGCCCCAAAGCAAAAAGAGGGAACTTAGATGGAGCCTGGCAGATCCCCTGAATTTGAAGAGATAGAAATGAGAATCTCAGGAGACCAAGGCAGCTAGAGTTCACAGGGCAGGGTACTGAAGACCTGCACAGAGGGAGAATTCCAGAGATCTACAGAAGGTCCCCTCCAGTATATTCAGCAGAGTACTGATCAGTGTGTGCATGTAAGGAAACTACACAAGGCTGAGGAATCACCCAAAAGGATTTGAGGGAACAGTATGTAAAGCTCACACAGGGCCTGGGATACTGCCTGTTCCTACCAGCCAGACTAGAAAACCTCATAATCCTTGGGGCATTGCCTCATTACTGGGGCATAATTAGCTCTAAACTAAATACTGCTTTGGTCCTGCATAACAAATCTTTTGTAAAAGCAAGACCCAAAAGGATCAAACTGTATTCAAGCAACTTAACTATACTCCAGAACAAAGCTCAAGAATATTTATAGTAATACAAAAATAATCCAATAATACCTAATATCTAATAATAAGGTTGCAGGATACAAGAGTGATAGACAAAAATCTATTGTATAAGTATTTCTATATACTAGCAACAAATAATCAGAAATTAAAATGATTACAAATATCTTTTAAAATAGCACAAAAAATATGAAATACTTAGGGATAAATTTGTCAAAGATATGCATCACTGAAAACTACAAAAACTGCTGAGAGAAAAAAAAAAGAAGAGATAAATGTTCAGGTGAGGGATACACTATCTACTAAGAGAATCATTGTACAATATAGGCATGTATTGAAACAATACCCTGTACCCACAAATATGTACACTTAAAATATTTTATAATTAATTTAGAAAACAACAACCAAAAAAACCCAAAAAACGTCTGAGAGAAGTTAAAGAAGACTTAAATAAATGGAGAAATATACTGTGTATGTGGATTGGAAGACTCAATGTTGTCAAGGAGTCAACTCTCCCCAAATTGGTATATTTATTCAACACAATGCCAATCAAAATCTTTGCAGGCCTTTTTCAGAAATTGATAAGCTGATTCTAAAATTCATACTGGAATACAAAAACAAAAAACCTAAAATAGCCAAACAACTTTGAAAAAGAACAAAGTGGGAAAACTAACATTCCCTTTAAGACTTATTATAAAGCTATACTAATCAAGGTAGTGTGGTATTGGTGTGAAACAGACAAACAGATCAGTGGAACACAGAGTCCAGAAACAGACATACATTTAAGCAACTCATTTTCAACAAAGGTGCAGAGGTAATTTAATTAAGAAAAGATGGCCTTTCAACAAATTGTGCTGGAGCAATTAGATTAGCCACATGCCAAAAAAAAAAAAAAAAAGGAAAATCTGATCCATACCTCACTCCATCTAAAAAAAATCAACTCAAAATATATCATAGATCTAAATGTAAACCCTAAAACCATAAAACTTCTGGAAGACAGGAAAAAAACCTTTCTGACATTAGATTAGGAAATGATTTCTTAGATATAACATTAAAATCACTATCCATACATAATACATTAACAAATTAAACCTCATCAAAATTAAAAACTTCCACTCTTTGAAAGACATTCTTAAGCAAATGAAAAGACAAGCCACACAGTGGGAGAAAATATTTGCAAATCATATATCTGATAAAGGACATGTATCTAGAACACATAAAGAACTTCCAACACTCACTAATATGGAAACAACCCAGTAAAGAAACAGGAAAAAATATGAATGAACACTTCGCCAAAGAAGACATCCAGATGGTAAATTAGCATGTGAAAAGATGCTCAACATCTTCAGTCAGTAGGGAAAAACAAATTAAAAGCACAATGAGATATCACTACACACCTATTAGAATGGCTAAAATTAAAAACACAAACCATAACAAGTATTGTCACAGATGTGGAACAACTGGAACTCTCATACACTTCTAGTGGGAGTATAAAATGGTATGACTGCTTTGAAAAATACTCGGCAGTTTTTAAGAGAGTTAAACATAGATCATACCATATGATCTATACGTTTCAATGAAAAATGTTCATAAAAAGACTTGTCCATGAATGCATATAGTAGCTTTATTTGTAATAGCCAAAAACTGGAAACAACCTGATGTCCATCAACATTACGGTAAATGGATAAACAAGCTGTGGTATCCACACAATAGATACTACTCAGTAATAAAAAGGAATGAACTATTGATACATGCTACAATATGGATAAATCTCAAGATAATTATACTGAATGAAAGAAGACAGACAAAATGAAGAGTACATACAGTTTGATTCCATTTATAAAAATTATAGAAAATCCAAATTATTTTGTAGTGACTAAAAGCAGATTAGCCATTGTCTGGGGACTAGGGGAATGGAGTGGAAGGATGCTTTACAATGGGGTAGAAAGTAACTTTTGGGGTGATGGATTTATTCATTATCTTGACTGTGATGATGGTTTTTATGGGTATTTACATATGTCAAAACACATTAAACAATAATATAAATACATGTAGTTTATTGTATGTCTTTTATAAATTCTCTAAATGCTCAATTCTTATTTTGTAAAATAATGAGCTTGACTACCTGATCTCTAAATTTCCCTCCAGGTCCGATATTCAAGGATTTACTCCCTCTAAACAAATATAGGGAATAAATGTAGAAATGAGGAGAAAAAAGGAAGAAAAAGTGAAGTGTTTGGTTATATACTCAAGTCAGGTACAAATCTTACAGCAAAAGTAAAGTGTCAAAACTAAGTTACATTACCGCATTTTATAAACCTTAGGTATAAAAATATTTTAACCAGTAGGAGGCATGCCATAAAATTCAATGTACTGAAAATTAAGATCTCTCATACTCAACTGCAATATTTTTGTACTTTTCAAAGTTTATTCATATATACTATCCCATCTGATTTTTGCCTATCCCATGAAGGCAGTAGAAAACTTACCATTTATCAATGCACTTCTGACAAAAGCTGTGAGCACAAGGCAGGATGAGGTCAGCTCGCCCATCCATACAGATACAACATTCTTCCTCATTGGTCAGCTGCTTCACCCTGCAATGTGAAAACTAAGCTGGAACAATGATATTCTCTGTCCACAGTATAAAGCACAATATGATTAGTGCAAAATCAGACTAAAATGAACTTATCTTCTAGGGATAGCAAATATTTCAGGAAGAAGTACTAAGAGGGGTAAATTTCATAAAGAAAGACTGGATAAAAGATAAATTCTGTGATGGTTAAAGAAAAGAAAATAAACCACAGGCCTCGGTCAAGCCCCCTTGCCCTCTGCAACCAGGCCAGCGAAGGAGCCAGCCCTGGGTCAGTACCTCCCCACCTTCTACCTTCCCCTCCCCTCTTCCCACCTCTCCCTCCCTCCACAACAGCTCTGCAACAACATCTTAGAATGTAAAAAAAGAAATAAGAAGAAAGAAAGAAAGAAAGAAAAAGAAAAAATATGAACAATAACTGGAAATACAAGTGGTCTTCAAAAAATTCAGGAGAGATTTATATTAGCTTGTAATTCAATTTTTACACGAACTTTTTGAAGTACTTCGTATTCAAGTCTTTCTAAAAAGAACTCAGCCTAATTTATATAAACAAATTCAACCAATATATAATTTATTCATAATGTAAGATAGAAATATCTCTAAAATATGAACACTGCAATCCGGGCCTTACAATGCTCATGCTCATAATGGACATGTACGTGAAAGAATAGCTTAGTCTTAATTATCAGGTGCTATGGGAAACACAAAGGGATAGAAAGCAATGTTTCTGTCCTCTAAGAGCTCTTTCACCTTCTTGGGAAGAAAAGAGATATTGAAACTTCTACTCCAGACACAATTTAAGAGTGCCCCGAATGAGCTATGTACCTTTGCACACGGTATTTTTCCTTCCTGGAATGCCCTTGTGAGTTTAGTAAACTCCAGCCTCATTAACTCAGCTCAAAATGTCATCTTCTCTCTGCTCTCAAAATCAACATGTGCCTCAATTAAAGGACTTAAACACTGAATATAATTGGCTGTTGATTGGTTGGTCTCTCCATAAACTGTAAGCTCTTTGAGTACAGGGCATTTGTCTCAGATTTTCAATAAATGTTTCATGAAGTTATTTCTTTTATTCATTGTGCTTCCTACTGTGTTTCCTATAATTCTTATGATATTCTTCATCAAACATGTATTAGTTTTATAATTATACAAAAACTGAATGCTTCAAAGTATAGCCACTAAACCATAAGCCACTTCAAATGCTTCAAAGTATAGCCACTAGACCATCTTAAGGGTAGGAGCTATCTCTAATGTTTTTCATTTCCTGCTGTGCTTATAGCACTGTATATAAGACATTAAGACAGCACCTTAAAATGTATTGATTTGAACATAAAACAATATAAATAAATGTCAAGTGTGTAGTACAAGCAGTAAATGCTAAGAAAGAGGAGATGAGTATATTTCGAACTTGTTAGAAGATGAGATAGAAAAATGATGGGATTTTGATGAGGACATTCTAGCATAAACAAAGCTGTGGAGGTAGGAAAAAAAAAGTGTGTGTGTGTGTGTGTGCATGAGTGAGCATAACAAGGAACCTGACATAATGCTCTGAGGGGAAAACTGACAGAAAAGACTGATTAAATATAGCAGAGATAATCTTATCCTTGAATGTCAAAATAGTTATGTTTGAACTTGTTCTGGTAAGCAAACTAGAATCAGTGTTTAATCAAGGGAAAGTGAACTCACTGAAATAGTAACTTAGGAAGATTAATTGGGAGTGCAATTTTAGGGACAGTCTAGAGAGAGGAAAACCAGGTAGGACCTTATTTAAGCAATTTACCTGAAAGATAATTAGGGCCAGGTCTAAGGAGCATTACAAAAGGCAAATCATTGGGATGTGGTAATAGATTAAATGTTATGCTTTAGTAACGGGGAAAAGAGGGCAGCCATTGAATTGAAATTGGGAAACCAAACGAAAATCTAGAAGGATGTGGATCTGATGTATCTGATTTTATGTATATACTCAGTTCAACATTTAAGTGCATTTTAGGTCTGTACCAGACCTGGATGAATTAGGGTCTTTGCTTTTGAGCAGCTTACAATCTTCATCTAAGGATGTAGACTTGGGTGTCAGTAGCAGAGAATATAACTGAATCCATAAAAAGTGACAATATTTTGAAGGTTAGAGCTTAAAAGTGAGAAGCAGAGGGCTACGAAGAACAGCATTGTGGATAGAGAGAAAAGAAAGAACAGGAAACACAGAAACAGCCAATGGAATCTCTACAGTGTTCACTTAATTTTGCTACTATCCTAATAGCACACAATACCATGAGACAGAAGGAAAGTCTTGCTCTATTTGTCCCTGTTAGACCACTTATAGATAGGAGAATTCAGTTCTATGCCCCACATTCTAAAAGGCATATTGACAGGTAAAGGATCACCCAGGAAAGCCTCTGATATAGAAACCCATATAAAGAAAGGCCAGGGGAACTGGGGATGCTTATCTGGAGAACAGAAAGTTCAGTGAGAATTGAATTATTGTTTTCAAATATTTGAAGGGCTGAAAGAGAAAACAGACTTGTTTGCTGGGATGCCGGTGGGCACAGCCACCAAAAGCAATAAGCAGAATACAGTAATAATTTAATACTAAGATAGTTAACTCATAGACATATTTATGTGCCAGGCACTATTCTAAGCACGTTATCATCAACACATTTAACTCTCTCAACAGTCCTATGAGGTAGATACTATTGTTATCAACCTCTTTTAAAAGATGAGGAAACTGAGGAAAGAGTTTCATAACTTGTCCAAAATCACACAGTTAGGAAGAGAGGCAGGATGTGAACACAGGCAATCCGGTTCTAGAGTCTGGGCTGTGCCACGCTGCCTAAAGAGAACCAGATTTTGGCTACTATGAGGAATATAAAGCAAAAGAGAAAACTTCATAGTGTTTAGAGCCGCCTGAGTATGAAAAGGCTTGCTCCTCTAGGGCAGTGAGTCTCACATAACTGCGGGTGTTTGCAGTAGTCCAACTTGCAAGGACAAGTTGAACTACCACTTGGCAAAATACAGTTAAGGACAGTCTTGCTATCCAAACTGTTATCCAAGGATCAGCAGCATTTGCACCACCTGGGAGCTTGATAGAATCTCGGGCTCCTCCTCAAAACCACTGAATATTAAAATCTGAGAACCACTGTACTATCAAATCTTTATGCTCCAGAAAGTAATAATTCAGAGATTAGAGTATGGCTGTACTGCCAGACAGGCCTGAATGTGAGTCTCAGCTAGATCAATTTGTAATCATGGCACTTATTTGTCTAAACCTCAATTTCCTCATCTAAAATGGGCCAATAATTGTACTCTAATGGAGTTGTGAGGATTTAAGAGTTTACACATGTACAACACTCATCACAATTCTAATACCTTATAAATAATAAATGTAAACCATTAATAAAATTATGCGTCAGATGTAAAGGTGAACTATGTAAGTGCCCGTTAAAATTTCCTCTGACTTGGAAAGTCTTTTTTTATAAATTAGTGTATCAGGGTCTCACTATAAACCAAAAAAACATACAAAGGCAAGCAGCAGCCCTAACCAACCAATCGGCCATTGAGTTACCCAGTCTCAAGGTCACGTGAAAAGTGATAACGCCTTTACCTCCTTCATTAAGATGACTGCAACAAGAAAAAAAGTATTACTTTCTTTTCATTTGCTGCCTTATAGCTTAAGCATACTGGTAAACATCATCCTCAGCTTTCAAAACACTTTTAAAAAATCACCACTCTGAAGAGGGAGAAGAAAAAAAGAAAATCAGACCTTGTCTTTGAAAGATGAACTTTATGAAATTTAGGAAAGATAAGGCCCATACTCTGAAAAGCATATTGACAGGTAAAGGATCACCCAGAAAATCCTTTGCTTTAATATTCCTCACTGCCTACAATGTTCTAAAACTCATCTGGTGTGTCAGTAACACTTGTACAGCTCAAACTTAGAAAACCAAATAATCCTATTAAAGAGAAACAGGAAATGATAAACGGAAAACACAATTTAACTACCACTTAGTATTTGGAAACCAATTGGTTCATAATGGACTGGAAAATGTAACTGTTGATGTAGCAATAATGTGTTAATAAGCACATTCTTAACTTTAAGGTAAAGGACAGTATCAATACAGATTTTTGCTGTCTACCCAAGTATGACAATAAGACAGGATGTCAACATGTCTGGACCCACATAAGCCTTTTTCCAATGAAGCAAGTACAAATTTAAATTATGGTCATTACTGTCAGATGGCAACAGGTGGGAGCTTCTACATGCCAAAAGCATACGCAAGAGGAAAAGAAAGTTTAAACAGAACAATAATATAATAGGCCTGAGTAAACAAGCACCATTGAAGAAAACTCTGGCTGACTTCGTTTCCTCTTGGTAACACAGTATATGCATTCACTTTATTCCTGAATAGACTGCCAAATCCTGGAGCCAATATTTATAATTTTGATGCTCCAATTAGTCAGACATTTTTAAGAAAAACTGGGATGATTTTGCCAAATTCTTGGTTCTAATTCTCTAAAGGGCGTTAAAGGCATTGACCGTTTAAGAACCTAAATACCTTTTATAAGGGAGGCACTAAATATCTCCTTTGTCATTAAATGCAAGTACACAGAGTGAAGAGTGGATTCCTGGAGATTGGGCTGACAGAAACATTACCTGATGTGAGCTACTTTAGTTTAGCTTTAATTTGTCACTGTAACAATGTCTAAAGCACAGAATAACCCCAAAACTGATCTGGGATACAATACCAACTGAGACAAAAGATTTAAGATGTCACACCAGTAAAAATACTAATGAGATTTCAGTAGTTTACACATTGGAAAATAAGTGAAACATGGTAATCATGCATTATATACCTTCCCATCCAAAGACTAGCTTGACAAGATGTTCCAGAGGATGAGTTTTCATCAGTTTCTTCAGAGGTAGAGCTCTGTGCCAATATTCCTGCTGCTTGACTTGTGATGTCTTTATACAGTTGAATAAACTGATACAAATTCATGATTCGTGATGCTTCCACAATGCCACTACTTTTGTCAATCTAAAAATACAAAGAAAATGGAAAAAGAAAAAAAGGTTGATCATCACTCTGACCAATTTTTCCAAGAAAGGGGGAACAAATAGTCAAATATCCTAGGAAACAAAAGTTTTCAAGATATGCAAATTACATGGGAAAGCAAGAGTCTGAATAAATGAATATCATGTCCTCTACATTTGTGGGCTTCAAAATACTTACATCAATTTATCTTATTTGATATTCAAAATAACCCTGTAAGATGGAGTAGGCATCATCCTGTTTAGTGTAGATGTGAGGTGACTTTCCTAGTCAGAATTAAGAAATGAATTTTAGAGATCAGTATTGATAATTATTTCACTTTAATTTCTTAAAGAGTTTCTTAATTAAAGGATGTATTTGAATCCAACAACCACATGCCATTCTACTATAACTGAAACAAGAGTACTTTCTTGTATATCTTTAAGTTCTATTTTGTACCCAAACTTCTAAACTAAAGATAATTAAAGTAAATCCTAACGAAAAGTGGTTGAGTTTTTCCCAGAAGGCCGTTTTGAGCTGTAGCAAAAAATTCATTTAATATGAAGTAGAACCTGTGGCCTAGAGGTTCTATCTCTACGGGCTGTACCTTTCCTGCCTCCAGTTTACAATCTAACATGCGGAGGGATTTGAAGCAAGGATAGAGGACTGCTTTTATAAAGCTTAGTGGAGTCATGAGTTGGGCATATATTCTTTTTTGAAATGACCAAATCCAGTAGGATGAGGGTGTATTATTCTTAGATGAAGAACTTGAAGTAATCAGGGAAAGGTCAGAGATGTGACAGACTTCTTTTCAGCACAGGAGATGGGATGGAAGCCATGAAATCTATTAAGTACATATCAAAGTAAACTGAAGAAGCAAAATCATAAAATATTTAGAAAGAAATGAAGAATACAGGAGAGACAAAAAGATAGAGGGACTTAAAACTGTGAATAAAGTTAGGTTTTAAAATGTGTTGATGGAACTGGGATATGAGAAAGTGAGGTAGTTAGGTTACATATCAGAAAATGCAATATTATAGCAACATTTGGATATTTGGAATGAAAACAGTTGTAACTAACATTAACTAATTGTTTACTATTTGAGAAGACAGTAAAAGAAAATACTGAGAAGCAAGAATAAGTCAGATTCCACATTGTGAAAATGGCATAACCAGCTCTAATAATCGGAAAGTAGATTAAGTTTTTTGGAAGGTAATATCTAAGTGAAGATACAAATATACAAGTCTCTTTGTAATAAGAGTCTGTACATGGGGTAGAGAACAAATGACAGGAATTATAGAGACTTATAAAATAGACGTTCAGAGCTGAGGAAACTGGGCCAGGCTTCCTCTTGAACTGCATAGTACAGAAGAAATTATGGAATAATTCATGTAAGTTTAGTACTGTAATAGCAAGGTTTATCACACTGTAACTATTGTAATCACAGGATTCCTGCAACAAATATTTGCTGAGTATCCACTATGAGAATGTTATAGGTACCACATGTACTGCTACAGGCACTGGTGACACAGTGTGTATAAAACAAAAATCCTTGCCCTCATGCAAATTACATGATAGGTAGGAGAAATAGACAAATTAAATATAAATTAGGTTAGATAGCTACATTTAAGGACTAGAAGAGGTGCAGGAACCTGGGTGGAAGATCATTCCAGGATGAGAGAACACGAAGAGCAAAGGCTGTTGTTAGGCAGAAATGTACCTGGCAAGCAGTCTAGAGTGGTTGGAACAGAATGAAAAGGGAGGAACGGTAGAAGGTAAGGTTAGAGGGTAAGGTGGGGACAGAATATATAAGACTTTGCCGATCACAGAAATGACTTTGGCTTTTATTCCAAGTGCACGTGAAGTCATTGGAGGATTTTGAGCCAAGAAGTAATATGATCTGATTTACATATCAAATTGCGATGTGAAATAGACTGTTGTGCTGAGAACAGATAGAAGGAGGACAAGAGCAGAAGCAGGGAGATCAGTTAGGATGCTATTGAAATAATCCTGGTATTAGATGATGATTGCTAGGAATAGGGTGCTAGTAGTGCAGATGGTGAGAACTAGCCAGATTCTGAATATATTTTGGAGAGACACCCAATAGGATTCACTTATGGATTGACTCTGGGGTGTGAGATGAAAATGAAAAGTCAAGGTTGACTACAAGGTTTTGACTTAGGAGTTATTCCTGGTTAGTCTAATCTAAACCATCAGTAATCACATTTCTTCTGCCAGTATATGTGTGCACAGGGGATGTAACCTAATATTGACCAATGAGTTGAGAAGAGAGTTCTGCTGGGTCTTTGAATTCACCAATCCTCGAGCTGTTTCAAGAATTTTCTGTGACTTGTAGCTGACGGCAATTTAAATGACAGAAGGAATGAACATTCTAGTTAAGCTTGAATTCAATAAGTAGAGGCACTGAAGTGAAATGTTAACAGCTATACAGTCTTAAATTAGTTAAGCCCGATGAGAATGAAGAGTGCAAAATCGGATAGTTGTGAATAAAGTAGAAAACATACTTTGAAGCCATATCATAGAGGGCCTTGAATGCCAAGCTAAAGAGTTAGGACTACTTTGTAGGCAATAAGAAATTGCTGAGAAGTTTTAAAGCAGGGCAATGGTCAATTAGAGTTGTGCTTTAGAAAGGTTAATCTCACAGTAGTATAAATTAGAATTAGGAGGAGCAGAATCTGGAGGAGTAGAGATAAATACAGAATCAATAGTAAGCTGGAGCAGAAGAGAAAGGGGCTTGAACTATGATTAGTCTCCTTGAGGGCATGGAATTTGTCTTATTTACCATATATTCCTAGTGTCTGGCATACCTGTGTTCAAGTGTTTGTATGAATAAACTGGAAGTAAAACAGTAGAGATAAAATTGACACTGAGAAAATGTGGAATATTATTTGAGTAACACCCAGGGGTTGTAACTCAAAGGAAAAATCTAACCCAGGTGTTCTTTATGGTTTGGTCAGGAATGAACTTCAGGGCATTCATGAATGTCCAATTTAAGGTTTATATGCATCTGGATGATTCTGTCTCTTTGTTTTAGAGCAGGGGTTGGGACAGGAGGTGGCCAAAAATATTTGTGCTTTCATTTTCACCAAAAGGCCTGTGGCCTCAAAAAGGTTAAGAACCACCTATTCTAATCGAACCCTTGGTGGCTGAGGCTTTCTAATATGCTATGACATGTCATTATATTTTTTGCACAGTTGATATATTCAATTATCTAAAATGCAAAGATGAGCTACGAAACAGTACATTGAAGGTGAAAAATCCATTCCATAATTAAAATTACTATAAAAACAAAACAAACTCTTTCTAGTAGATCTGTTTTTTTTTAAATGAATGAAACTTTGTGTTCTTAAAAGAACTCTCCTGAAATAAGTTTATTTTTTTAAAGTAATTAATTTATTTTCCCCTTAATCTCTCCTCAACCCCAATCCTACCCCTAGTAACCATAGATTTGTTGTCTCCTTCTGAAAGTTCAGCGTATTATTGTGGTTTCTTTCTTTCTTCCTTCACTCTCTCTTTCCCTCCCTCCCTTTTTCTCCCTTCCTCTCTTCTTCCCTCCCTCCCTCCCTTTCTTCCTATCTTTCTTTCTTTCCCTCTTTCTTAGCACCCACCTATGAGTGAGGACGTGCAGTATTTCTCTTTCTGTGTCTGGCTTACACTTAACATAAATTTAATTTTTAAGGTGTCAATTTAGAGCTAAATAGGGTGTCACCTTAGAAATCCACAGCTAACTAAAACCCAACATGTGAGGTAGAATGTAAGGATGAGAGTTTACTACTACATCACTTGATTTTAAAAGATCTCTGCTATATAGAAATTAACAACAGGTGAGATTCAAATAGTTAGCTGGAAGGCAATAACAGTATCAAAACTATGTTTTATGAGACCACCAAATTACTAACGTTTATTTCCACAATACTACATATCACACTATTAAATGTGGTTCTAACCACCAAAACAATTTAAGCTCAGAGGTAGATGTCTCTACCAGTCTCACCTTGGTACAGACCACCCGTACAATCACTTTCCAAAAGGCAGAGGAATCAGACCCAGGTTGTACCTCAAAAAGAAGATGTTTTTCCTGGCCAGAAGCCACTTTAGCAGTTCTGAAAAGAGACAAGTGCATTTGTTAACTTTCCAAGGTCATATAAAATAACAGAACTATGAAACCAGATCGAAGAAACACTTCCATACAGGGAAGGAAATATGAAGAAAACACACAAAGGCAAATAATAATAATGACTGTAATAACTAGATTCTTAAAACACAGGGATAAAAAATGTTTTGAACATAAACGTCCAATTTAATTTCAAAGGTATTTAAAGTAAATAGCTCAGTGAAATGATATTAAAAATCTCTTTTTGTCGTATCTATATCAGTGATTTTTAAATTGCTAACAAAGATACTTAGGAAAACAAGTCTAAGAAATCAGGTACATAAAGTTCAGCTAGTTTTACTCACCCAAACTTTGACTATTGCCTCAAATAAATATAAGGTGTGAAAAAAATCTTGCTTTTGGTTGAGTCCTTGTTCAAGCAACAACATTAACATAGCTCTATGAAAGTTTTTGTTTTATAGATAATTTGGGGCTAGATCAAGTGAAACAAATGAATTGAGATACTTTAAATATAGCTCTACTGTCTCCCCTATCACAGTAATTTTGAGAGCCATATGATTCTAACATAAAAATCTAACACTTTTAGAAGACAATTCAGTATCATGCTATCAACACCAATTTAAATCAGTTCAAAGACATACTTAAACACTGCAGATCCCTTTTATCATTACAACATTTCTTTCCAAGTACCAGTGGATATATCACACTTATCTAAGTAACTTACAGCTAAATGAAATGAGGCTATCAAAAATTAAACAACTAGCCTTACCACAATATTAAAGATGTCCGTGGAGCAACAAAATACCAAAAAGGGGGTGGGGCAGGAATGACATCAAAGTGTAGAGTCTGCAATGGTTTTTTCATTTTTCTTAGTGATCAAAGTTAAGCTGCTGTTAGTTTAAATACTCTGTTATAACTATAACATGCTTTTTGTAAGCCTCATGATAATCATAACACAAAAACCTATAAATACTAAAAATAAATAGCATGAAATCAAAATATACTATTAGAGAAAATCACTTAATCACAAAGGAAGACAGTAAGACAGGAATAAAGGATCCATAAAACAACCAGAAAAAAAACCCCAAAACGGTATTAACAAGTCCCTATATATCAATAATAACTCTAGATATAAATGGATTAAATTCTCCAATTAAAAGACAGAGTGGCTGAATGGCTTATAAAATAAGAACCAACAATATGCTGCCTACATAAAACTCATTTCACCTATAAAGACACACACCATCTGAAAGTGAAGGGATGGAAAAAGATATTTCATGTAAATGGAAACCAAAAAAAGAGCAGAAGTAGCTATACTTACATCAGATAATATAGACTTCATGTCAATGAGAGTAAAAAAAGGAAGGTCATTATATAATGATGGGGGATCAACTCAACAGAATATAAAAATTTGAAATATATATGCACCCAACACTGGAGCACCAAGATATATAAAGCAAATATTATTAGACCTAATGGGAGAGACAGACTCCAACAAAATAATAGTTGGGGACTTTTAACATCCCACTTTCAGCAATGAAAGATCCCCTACACAGAAAATTAACCAAGAAACATCAGAGTTAAGCTCCACACTAGACCAATTGGACCTAACACACATTTATGGACATTCTATCCTCCTCCCCCTCCAAAAAGAACATTCCATTCCAATGGCTGCAGAATACATTTTTCTCAGCAGCACACGGAACATTCCCTAGATTAGGCCATATGTTAGGTCACAAAACAAGTCTTAATAGATTAAAAAACTGAAATCATATCAACTATTTTTTCTGACCACAACAGAATAAAACTAGAAATCAATAATAAGAAGGAACATTGGAAACTATACAAATACATGGAAATTAAACAACATGCTCCTAAACAACAAATGGGTCAAAGAAGAAATTAAAAAGAAAATTAAAAAACTTCTGAAAACAAATAAAAATGAAAATACAACATACCAGAACCTATGGGAGGTAGCAAAAGCAGTTCTAAGACAGAAGTTTATAGCAATAAATGCTTGCACCAAAAAAGCAGAAAGACTCCAAATAAACAACCTAAAGTTATACCTCAATGAATTAGAAGAACAAGAACAAACCAAATTCAAAATTGGTAGGATAGAAGTAACAAAGATCAGAGCAGAAATAAATGAATTAGAGATTTAAAAAAAAAAACACAAAAGATCAATACAACAGAGATGGTTTTTCGAAAAGATAAAAAAACAAATAAACAATGAAAACCATAAACCTCTAGCTAGACTAATGAAGAAAAAAGAGAAAAGACTCAAATAAAATCAGAAATGAAAAAGGAGACACTACAACTGATAACACAGAAATACAAAGGATCATAAGAGACTATTATGGACAACTATATGCTACCAAACTGGAAAATCTAGAAGAAATGAACTAAATTTTCCAAGGTTGAAGAATAATTAGAAAATCTAAATAGACTAATAATGAGTACTGACATCGAAGCAGTAATAAAATGACTCCCACCAGCAACAACAACAAAACAGGAGCAGATGGCTTCACTGCTGAATTTTACCAACACTTAAAGAAGAACCAATACCAATTTTTCTCAAACTCTTCCAAAACACTGAAGAGGAGGAAATACTTCCAAACTCATTCTACAAGGCCAGCATTACCCCCATACTAAAACCAGGATAGGGCAGAGCAAAAAAAGAAAACTACAGACCAATATCCTTAATGACCATAATGCCTCAACAAAATACTAGGCAAACAGAATCCAACAAAACATTAAAAACATCATTCACCATGAACAAGTGGGATTCATAACAGGGATGCAAGATGGTTCAATATGCATGAATCAATAAATGTGATATATCACATCAACAGAATTAAAAAAATATGATCATTTCAACAGATGCAGAAAAAGCATTTAATAAAACTCAACACCTGTTCATGATAAAAACACTCAACAAATTAGGAATAAAAGGAATGTACCTCAACACAATAAAGGCCATATACGACCAACTCATAGCTAACATCAAACTGAATGGACAAAAGTGGAAGGCTTATGCTCTATGATCTGGAACAAGATAAGGATGCCCACTTCCCCACTCATTCAACATAGTACTGGAAGTCCTAGCCAGAGCAATAAGGGAAGAGAAAGCAATTAATGCATCCAAATTGGAAAGAAGGAAGTCAAACTATTCTTATTTGCAGATGACATGATCATAAATTATAGAAAACCCTAAAGACTCAACCAAAAAACTGTTAGAACTAATAAATGAATTCAGTATAGTGGTGGGATACAAAATCAACACAGAAAAATCAGTAGCTTTCCTATAAGCCAATAATGAAATATCTGAAAAAGATATTAAAAAAGTAATCCCATTTACTAAAGTTACCAAAAAATGAAACACCCAGGAGTAAATTTAACCAAGAACAACAAAAACAAACCAAACCCAAAATTAGTAGGACAGAAATAACAAGATGTCTACAACAAAAATTATAAAACACTGATGAGAGAAAGTAAAGAAGATACAAATAAACAGGACATCTTTCAATATCCTGTGTTCATGCATTGGGAGAATTAATATAATCAAAATTTTCATACTACCCAAAGCAATCTATAGATTCAAAATAATCCCTATCAAAATACCAATGACATTCTTCACAGAAACAGAAGAAACAAGGGCTGGACCATGGCTTACTTGGGAGAGTGTGATGCTGATAACACCAAGGCCATGGGTTTGGATCCCTTTAGAGGGATGGCTAATTGGCTCACTTGGGAGAGTGTGGTGCTGACAACACCAAGCCAAGGGTTAAGATCCCCTTACCAGCCATCTTAAAAAAAAAAAAAAAAAGAAAGAATGAAATAGAAAAAACAATCTTAAAATTCATATGGAACCACAAAAGACCCCATATAGTCAAAGCAATCTCGAACAAAAAGAACAAAGCTAGAGGCATCACACTATGTGACTTCAAAATATAACACAAAGCTATTGTAACCAAAATAGCATGGTACTGGCATAAAAACAGAGAAATAGACCAACGGAACAGAATAGAGACTCCAGAAATAAATTTATGCACTTGGAGCCAACTGATTTTCAACAAACGTGCCAAGAATAAATATTGGGGAAAGGACAGCCTCTTCAACAAATGGTGCTGGGAAAATTGGATATCCACATGCAGAAGATTGAAAGTAGATCCCTATCCCTCACCATATATAAAAATCAACTCAAAATGAATTAAAGACCTAAATTTTTTGAAGATCTAAATTTAAGACTTGAAACCATGAGGCTACCAGAAGAAAACATAGGGGAAATGCTACATGAAATTGGACCTGGCAGTGTTTTTTTGAACAAGACTACAAAGGCACAGGTAACTAAAGCAAAAATAGACAAATGGGACTACAACAAACTAAAAAGCTTCTCACAGCAAAGGACAAAATCAACAAAGTAAAAGAGACAACCTACAGAACGGGAGAAAGTGTTTACAAACTACACATCTGACAAGGGCTAACATCCAGAATATATCAAGAACTCAAACAGCTGAACAGCAAAAAAACAAATAACCCAACTGAGAAATGTACAAAGGACCTGAACAGACATTTCTCAAAAAAAGACACACAAATGGCCAACAGACACAGGAAAAAATGCTCAACATTACTAATTATCAGGGAAATGCAAATTAAAACCACAATGAGATATCATCTCACTCCAGTTAGAATGGCTATTATCAGAAAGAAAATAACAAATGCTGGCCAAGATGTAGAGAAAAGGGAACTCTCCTATATTGTTGGTGGGAACATAAATTAATACAGCCATTATGGAAAACAGTGTGGAGGTTCCTCAAAAGAAAAAAAAAATAGAACTACCTTATGACCCACCAATCCCACTATTGGGTATATACCCAAAGGAAATGAGATCAATATATCAAGGAGACACTTGCACTCCCATGTTCACTGGAGCACTATTCACAACAGCCAAGAGATGGAATCCACCTAATGTCCATCAACAGATGAATGGATAAAAAAACTGTGATATATATCCACAATGGAATACTATCCACCTATTTAAAAAAAAAAAAAGAAAAAGAAATACTGTCATTTGCAGCAACATGGGTGGAACTGGAGAAGATCATGTTAAGTAAGCCAGGCACGGAATGACAAATACCACCTAATCTCACTCATATGTGGAATCTTAAAAAAAAAAAAAAAAAGTGGTTCTCATAGAAGTAGGGAGTAGAATCATGGTTACCAGAGGCTGGGAAGGTAAGAGGGGGTAGGAAGGAGAAAAGGTGGATTAACAGGTACAAAGTTACAGGTAGACAGGAAGAATAAGTTCTGATGTTCTAGGCTGACTAGAGTTAATATCATAATATTGTATATTTCTAAATAGCTAGAAAGGAGGATCTTGACTGCAATCACCACAAAGAAAAGATAAATGTTTAGGTGATGAATATGCTATCTACCTGAAGTGAACCACTGTACAATATATGCATGTATTAAAACAACACATTTGTGTACCCCACAAACATGTACAATTAAAAATAAAATAAAAAGGCAACTAGCCTTAGAAAGCAAAGTCTGCCAGTGAAAATAATTCAGCTGTGCCAATTTCCAGTTCTGTTTTCTAGCTACCCAGCCATACTACTTCTGTATTGGTTTAACTTTACGGTTCTCAGAGAACACTGCATGTGAAACACTCAATTCCAACATATGGGAATTGGTTTTAGGAATCAAATCCAGTCAGTAGTGTCCTGTGCTAAATAAATAAAAGGAATATATTCTTTACCATAACCCGTGTATTACACAGCAAGCTTAGCTTGTGGATGATTTCATAAGGCACATTTTATCCAATATATTTAGGCCAAAGGCAAAATTTTACAGAACAGACTGGGATTATGATGTATATAAATCTCAAGACTCTAAAGGGATGGCAAATGTCATTAACTACTTTTCATTAGAGTTGAAAGTATAAACATAAAAAAGCATTCCGCTCTTATGATTCTACTAGATTCTCAATCCTATTTTACTCTTTGAAAATACTGTCCCAGAAGTAATGCTTCAAATACTACCATTTGGATGATTAAAAAAAAAAAAAAAAAGTAAAAATGTTAAGAGTTTTTAAAATCCATGACTACATTTTCATCGTAAAGGATCAGATGATACACATACATACACAATAAAATGTAAAATCTCCCTTTACTGCCTCCTTTTCCCACCATCTCCTAATCCAGAGACAAGCACTGAGAATAGTTACGTGTAGTTCATTTTCTATGCATTTACATATATCTTACTCCATGCAGTTTTTTTGTTTCTTTTTTTTTTCTTAAAGAATAAAATCCAGTGTTCTTAAAATAAATCATCTCCTAAGACACCTTTAACTTTTAAGATATTCTTTATTCTTCATGACTGGCTAGTAACAACAGACTCTAGCCATGTCAATAAAGACCATATTCCAAATTTATCTAAAGTGTCCCAGATTGCCAACTATGTCTCTTACCACTTAACACAGCTGTCATAAAGTCTAGGCAGTAGGTTCATATATCTTACTGTAAGCTATCAATAATGACTATAACATTATAAATTTATATATAATTTAAATGGTCCTATATTGGGTTTTTTTTTTTTTTTTTTTTTGGCCTTTCTTTGGGTTTAAGAGAGGTAATGTGGGATAGAGGAAAGAGCTTCGGACTCAGAGCCTAATCTACCATTAATAATTGGGTAATCAATTTAGGCCTTGGTTAAAATGTCCAACCCTTAGCAGAGCGCCTTACATATCGTGTGTACTCAGTGAATGTTATCTAAATTGAAGAGACTACAGAGAGAAACTTTAAGATTTCATTTAAGAAGCAACTTCAATAAGTTCTAATTATAGCTGGGGGGATAGAAGACATACATAAAGAAAGGGAGATGTGGGCTATAGGAAGATTTAATAGAAAGAAGTGACATCTGTCCACCTATCCCTAGGGAAGAAAACAGACAAGCAAAAATGTAGTATTTAAAAAGCATAGCGGTCTGGGCCACGGCCATTCAGGCACAAACAGCCCTGTGTATTTCAATCGCTTCTATACAGATCAGTATAAATTGATATGATAAAGAATAAATTCACAAAGAAAAGGCTAAATTCTATTAGGTATGCTCTTTAAGGCAGAGAAATTTATATTCAATCTTAGAAATTTATTCAAAAGAGCTAAGTAGGGATTTAAAGGTGTTAATTAAAAATATTAATAAGTAAAATAGTTTATTCCTCAGATGAAAATCACCTATTAATCTATGTGTATTTCTCTGGCAAAATAATGACTCAGTATACAACACAGATCTCTCTCTCTCTCTATATATATATAAAATGTCCAGTTCAATCTTTCGACGTGCAGCAACCTTCTCGGTGTTATTTAACTATCCTAGGGTCTTTCTCTAGAGCAGCTAATTGGCATAATCCCTTCTTGTTATGTACTTGTTTAGTGTTTTCAAACAAGAGTCAATTTATAGTCTATCAGAATATAACTGCTGAGATGTTGGGTTGTATTGTATTCTAGAACTGTTTCCTATGTCTGCAATCTGTGTTCCAAATTCCATTTTAAATTCCTTCCATCTCTTCTGTTCCCATTACATATTTTAAAAAGGCTACACAGAAAGTATACTTATAATAGGCACTCAATAAATATTTGGTAACTGCTGCTGAAAACATTAAGTCTTACCAATGAATTCGTTAATGCTTACACAGCCAGGACATATGGGGTATATGTCAGGGAGAAGAAAATGAAATAAAAAGAGCAAGGCTTACACATCATTAAGTTCAGCTACTCTTCCAAGAAATTCTTCATAAGTTAAGAAGCCACTTTCTCGAACCAATGTGACATGTTTTGCTACTTTTTCTGGTAACTTGTTAATAACCAACTGCGTCTGATCCGAAATTTGCTGTCCCATGATGAAATGATGTCTTTCAAAATCCAGAAAGAGTGTTGCTTCACATAGTTTCTGCCAAATATACATAAAAGTTACTTTTATATATTATATAAAAACAGCAATATACCCATCCTTCAAAAAAATTAGGAAAAACTAGGAAGACCTTTAAGTGAGAGTTCAATAGATTTACCCGAGTCTAAGGTAGAATTTATTCACATAGCTAAACGAGGAAACAGGATTCACATGTTATTGGGAGGGTGACAAACCTCTAATTCCTATAATTTTGCTAAGTCAAAAACCATTAAAACACACACACATACACACACACAGACATGCAAGTGATTATATTTAATAGGAAGCTTGTCTACCTTACATAATGGTCCTAAGAACACTTCCTGACTGCTTACTACATGTCAGACTCCAAGCTAAGTGTTTTCATATATTACGTCTTTTATTTGTTACCTCCTAAGAAGTAGACGTTATTATATCCCAATTTTACAGATAAGGAAATAAATAGATAAGGAAATGGAGCTAAGTGACTTATCTACAGTTACATAGTTGGTAAGTGCTGGAAGTGAACTCTGAACTCATGTTTTTCAGATTCTAGTGCTCACATTCTTAAGCACTATGATATACTAGCTCACGATATAATTATATTAGCTAAAAATTTGTTGTTGAATTACCTTATTTATAAACGTGCAACTTATTTTTAACTTAAAAATATATATGTTAAATAGATTTTTGGTTTGAAAAACCTAAGACAATTAAAATGTTAGATAGTTTAACCACCTCACATTTTCTGCTTAGAGAAAAAAGATGGTTATTTTGCCCTTTAATTCCTCTCAGTGTTTTTAACTTAGGACTTATGTAACTTGTTTTCTAAATATTAATAATTTTAGTTAAAAGGCTAGATCACTACTTTAATAATCTACCATTAATATAGATCAATAATTTATTCAATTGACCTTAAAATTTAATCACAAAACATTTATTTAACAGCCACTTACTCTAAAGTCTTGAAAGATACAATTCTATGTATTGTGGCTACAGAAGAGTTGGATGTGTTTGTTCTAGATAGCTCTTTTTCTTTGGTAGATAATGACTTACCAGAATAGCAAGCACTGAGAATCTGATTCAAATAGAAAACAAGCTAAATTTTTAGAATTTGCCTATAGTAATGTATTCAATAACTGTGAACATTCCTATTCAATACTAATAGTACTACTACTGACAGTAAAAGCACCTAATATTTGTTGATCACTTTCACTATATAACACACTAGTCTAAGCACTTCACATGTATTCACAAATTCGGTCATTTAAATCCCCATAGTAACCATTTTATAGATGAAGAAACAGGATGGTTAAGGAATCAGGCACACTAACTTGCCCAAAGTCATACAGCTAGTAGTAGTTTTTTTCTCAATTTTTAAAAATATAGAAAAAGAAAAATGCATTACAATTTAAAAAACCTGCTCCCCCCACCAAGAAATTCTATTTTATTTATCCATCAAAGACTATCATTTTAATTCACCCCAATTAACATCTATATCATATAAAGCAAGTGAATTAGTAACAATTTTATAGAAAAAGTTTTGCCAGGAAACTTGCTTTATCATTTAATCAAAAATTAAAGTTATAACTTTAAAATATATAGTTATAAAATTTAAATGTAAAGTTGCAAAATTTACATACGTAAATTTTTCTTTTCATATTAAAATTTAATGTACTGTATTTAAGGTTTATTCTTTTAGTTACCTTGAGTATAGGAAAAGTACAATTGTACTTAAAAAAAAAAACCCTCAACAATTACTATTTTGAATCTAAACCTACTTGGCAACAATAAATATCATATTAGAGAGATAAATGAAAGGAAGTTGTTAAGGAAGATCCGGCCCACTAAAAAAAAATCTCTGAAGGCAAAATTATATATTTTAAACATAGACAAGTGGATTTATAGCAACTGTATCCAAAGAGAAACAAAGATATTAGATTAGAGGAGGTCTCTAGGGTATTCAACAAAAGTGATTTCTGAGTTTCACAGACTAGTAAAATCTCAAAGCACCATGGTATTGCTCACTTCTTTTTATTCTAAGCAAGAACAGTTTCTAAAAATAAAAAAAAAAATCCCCAAAGCTTAACAAAAATTAAGAGTCTCATGCTCTACCAACTGAGCTAGCCGGACAACTTAACAAAATTTTTTAAAAGAACAAGTTATAACCTGAAAAGTAGGATAAAATATTAGAATAAACATCCTTCCCAAAGAAGGGCAGTAACTTCACACTTAGGTATACTATATATACACATATACACTACACATTGTCCTTATTTTTCCTTGTTCTAATCCAAACTTGTGAAAACATCATCAGGAGCCAATAGTTGCAGACTGGCATTTAGGGAGCCACTATGTTACATGGCCTTTATAAAAATTAGGTTCAACAAGTAATATTTGCCTAGTGCCGTTCTAGGAATAAAACAGTAAACAAAAGGAACATGGTTCTTGTTGCCATGGAGCATCCAATACAGTGGGGAAGAGGCAGTAACATACAAATAAATATACAACTGCAAGATAAGAAATGCTAAACCAAACAAGTACAGGTTCTATGAAAGCCTATAAATGGGCGACTTGATCTAGTCTGTTAGGAAAGAAGTCCCTGGGTAAACAATATTTGATTTGAGATCAGAAGGATAATCAGAGTTAGCTAGAGAAGAGGGGTGGGGGCATGGCAAGATGAGGATATTCCAAGCAGAGGTTACAGAAAGTGCCTGAGATAGAAAGGAGCCAGTTGGTGCCTTTGAGGTAATAAAAACAGTCAGAATGACAAAAGTAGAGAGGCAAAGGGAGAGGGAGATTGACACCAGGAGGTGTGGTGTTTAACATTTTTATTGATGACCTGAACTCAAGACTACACGCCTGCCCAATCTGTGAATGACCAAAACTGGAGTGAATGAATAATATCCACTGCATAACAGAATCAAGACTGAACTAGATACTGACCTTCTGAAACTAAGTAAATTATATTTAATATGATTAAATGTTAATTCTGAATGCTTTGGAAAACAAATTGCACAAAAATACATAGGTAAGATATGCTTAAAAGCAGTTAAAATATAAAAGGTCTGACAGTTTTAATCAAAACAAGTCAACAGTATAATATGGACACCAAAGGTGCTAAAATAATTCTAAACTCTTGCTAGAAGCAGATGTCCAGAGCAAGGAGCCTACTAATCCCATTGTGCTCTGTAATGGTTAGACCACACTGAAGGTCTGTATTCAGCTTTAAGCAATCAGACTTTTAAAGGGTATTAATAAATTAGAACATACATAAGATGTTACGGATCTAGAAAAGGAAACAAAGGGATTATTCTATATAATCACAGTTTGGTAACAAGATGGAATAACAATCATAGGTTTGTTCAAATATTTGAGGAGCTGTCATGTAGAAGAGGAAGTAACATTTATATTATATAGTTACAGAGAACAGAATGGCCAGTAAGTATAAGTCAGAGAGGCAGATTTCAGTTCAATATAAGAATATCCTACCATCTAGAAGTGGAAAGGGCCATTGTAATGTATGTGAGCTCTTTCATTGGAAGTATGGAAGTGTTTAAGTAACGATTAGAGGTTCATCTAATGAGTGTTACAGAGAAGATTTTTGCCTGGGTGGGAAGTGGTGTAAGTGACCTTTAACCTAATATTTTACTACCCAAATGAAACTTAACCCTCCTCTAACTTTCCTGTACCAACCCAATCAAAATGCAATAAGATTCTAATCAACCAGACTGAAACTTTAAATTATACCTACATTACCTAAGAAAAAACTAAACTTTTGAAATATACAGTCTCAATATTTAGTGTAAACAAATATGATAATTTAATCAATGTGCCATAGGGGAGGTAAAATTTCTTTCCCTCTACCCTCATTGAGTCTCTGGCTTGGTCTAAGAATCAGACTAACATAAGACAGATTAACAGGAGAAAAACACACAAATTTTATTTAGTAATTTTTACATGTACATGGGAGCCCTCACAAGAAAAATGAAGACTCAAAGGAGTAGTTAGGGCTGAAAGCTTATATAATAGGTTGGATAAACCGTGGTAAATTGTGAAAACATGATAAGACAAAGGGGTTTGGGCTAGGGCAATTAATCGTAGAAAAGTGACTAGGAAGATAAGGGTTACTTTAAGGTTTGTTTGTACAGATTTCTCTCAACCTAGACTGCCCAGCTTTGGTGATAAGAATGTCTTCCTTCCTCCTGGCACAGGGAGGCACCTTTCATGTGGGAGTTTCATCTCTTGCCTTCAGGAAGAAAAAGGAAGGGTAGAGTGCCTTTCTTACACTTGCTGGTTTTTAAAGTGCCTTTAACTCAAAATAAATCTTATGTCAAAGTGGCATATTTTGGGGTGACATATTTTGCTACCCTACATTGCCCATCAAAACCATATTTAAAAAGAAGCCTTAGTTGCTTATTTACTGAGTTAGAAAATGCTCTCCTTTCTTTTTGCATTGCTTTGATCTGCTGTCCTAACTTTGAATAATAAGGTTTATAATTTGAGGCTGCATATTAACTTGTTGTCTTGTAACTGCACTTGGTATCTGTGAAACCTCATCAATAACTGTTTAGATTAAAATGCAACACTACCTAGAGACTACTCAAGAGAGCCTGGAACAGTAGTTCTCAACCTGGTTCGGGAAGGAGGGTCTGAAATTTATGGTTTATTTTGAAAAACATAAAATAATGATAGATATTAATATCTATTACTAGCATAAAAATATGACTCTGTGATCTGTATACAATATAAAACCACAACCAAGAGGGCATGTTCACAAAAACAGTCTGTTGAGGCCATCCTCTAGTTATTTTTTTTTTCTTTTATTCACTTAGTACATTTTGATTCTTGTTAATTTGTTCATCTGTTAATACTAACTTGGAAAGAAGTTAAAAAAATATATGTAAGAAAAACGTAAAATTGTGAAAATTTATCATTAAAGTTAATTTAAATTGGGAAACATTCAGTATTTTATGTAAATAAAATACCTTCATCTAAATCATGGAACAGCATTACTGCACAGGAACATAATTTGGAAACCACTAGCATAGAATTTAATAAAAGACAAATCTCTGGTCAAGATTTCTCAAAGAACTAGCAGCTCTCATACTGTTGTGCCACCTATAACACAGTCCTTTCTAGCAAGATAAAAGTGTGCTTTCAATAATCATTTGAAGGAATGTCTAAATAAAAAACTGTTATTTTGAAACTCACAAGAACATCAAGAATTCCAAAAATGCCACATTCTCTAGTGCGTGGTACATACAAGTTGATCACTTCTTTTTCTAACAAATATATTGTTGTAGTTAAATATTCCTTATAAAAATATAAAAAATATATCATGAATAACTGGCAAAACAAACAAAAAACCAATCACAAACAAAGAAGACCCCACAAAAACTCTCTGAAAATTTAATCCATAATCCATTCATAAAAGGATTAAAGCAAAATTGAAAAGCCTGAAACAAGATGACCAGTTGACAAGTACTGCAGTATTTAGAAAACCTCTCTGAAACCTCTTCTCAATCAAATTTTGTATCATCAACTTCACTTACAAAAAACATATTTATAATCGAAATAATCAACTGTTTTGTCAAGTCAACTTTAACATCAGTAATAAATACCCAGTATGAGGTCCCTAAGGATATTTATTATTTACTTTATTACTCTTTGCTCACTCAGACTCTAGGTCTGTAAGCAGATATCAGCTATTTTTCAAGACAAGAAATTAACACAGTTATAACAGATATACAGTGAAACAAGTAGGCCAGTCAGAATAAGTGTAGAGTCCGGCGTGCCTATTCTGGGCTCAAAGATCCTAATCAGAAAAAAAGAAAAAAATTTTAGGGAAAAAACCAAAGAAACAAAAGACTATAAGAGGGTAGAGTACTTGGAGATTAAGAATATGGATTTCTAACAGCATCAGTGTGCTTATTAAATACATTTTCTATTTGGAAAAAATATACTAGGCTTATAACAATTTCTCTGGACGTTGCCTTTTTTGGAAAAAGGGAAGGGAAACATGTTAGTATTTAGACTTGAACCAAGAAGGATCAGGCTACATACGTCAAATATAAAGCTCACTTATATCAAATGACAAAGAATGAACATATTTTTGAAACATATAATCATATTCTAGAGGAAAATACTTAAAAACTGAAGCCAAGCAGCATGGAAGGAGAGAAATCCGTACTATTTTTGAGTTCTGAATTCAGAAAGCATCACTTCTCAGAGGGGTGACTTCAATACGTAGGCGACTAATTTAGGATCCTTAGTCCGTGGCAGTTCATGCCCTAGACAAAACTCTGAATGGATGGACCTCATTTTATAATAAGAAAAATGGGCGGAGGGGAGTGAAAGGAATAATTCTGTGCTGAAGATGTAAGAATCATAAACTGGAAGTGTTACAGCAGCTTTATAAATTCGCCAGAGGGAAGAACTGAATCCTGTGGCACTGTGAAATAGGACAGGATCAGAATACGGAAGCACACTGTGGGGATAAATTTCTATAATAGTAAATCTACATTTTGTAATAGGGGACAAATAACCGAAGAAACGATTTCAAAATAATTTCAAAGGCTGCTTTTCCTTCTGTGTAATCATTACAATTATTATTAGCTCGGAAACGGTTTTTCTCAGTTGGGTCTCAAGATAGCAGCAAGCTTGACAAGGAAAACCCTTTGGTAAGGGTAGCAAGCCCAGGCTGACTTACAAAAATGTAGGGTCAGCTAAGTAGATCGACTTGGCCTTTCAAAGCTACCCCCCAGGCAAAGGGTTTCTTATCCGGAGTGTGCAGCCTGGCGCGGCGCAACCCCGCGGGCGACCCTTGTGCTCGCTCTTCCCCCGCTGCCTCAGCCCCTACTCAAGCGCACCCGGACTTTTAACGAACAGCTAAGTCCAGAGGCCGACGAACTGAGCCGGCGGCAATATTCGAAAAACGGTTCTGGGCTCGAGGAGGAAAAACTCTCTCCTCGTCCCCCAAGAACCACTCCCAAAGCGGGACAAGCCACCTCCACCCCGGGCAATTCACACCGCCGGGCTGGGGACGGCGCGACCACAGAAGGGCCTCCCAAGCCAGCCCCGCGCCCTAAACCGAGGCCTGAAAAGGGAGGCGGGGCCAGGCCTATCGCCCCTCGAAGCCCGGCTCGGCAGTCGAGACTGTCCGGTGTTTGTACTCCCTGCATGAAGACCATGGAGCAGCTAGGAAAGGAACGGCGGAAGGACAGCGTTGCGGAACTCACCCAGGATCAAGGCATCGCACTCCCGGAAGCAGCGGCACCGCCTCGGCCCGCCGCTCGTTCTCCCAGGCGGCGGCTGGGGCGCCCGCGACTCGGCGCACCTCAGTGACGCAAGCCCCGCCCTCGGCGCGTTGCCTGGAGACGGTGCCCCAACCTTCCTCCCCAGAGCTCCGCCCCCACTCACGCCCCGCCTCCCCGGAGGAATCAGTACAAGCCGGCACCCGGGAGGCCATCTGAGAGGGTAGTGGTGGCAGCGAAGGCCAAGGTTAGTGCCCAAGTGGCGGCCAGAAAGGCCTAACCTGGCAGGCTCTTCGAGGCAGGGGCTCCATGGGGTGGCCTTGGGGGACAGCACGGCCGACTCCCGCCTTTACTGGCGCCATTTCCAGAGCGGAATGTCGAGCACCCAGCTGGTGTCAGAGACCTCACTGCAAGCCTCTCGTTTGGTCAAGGATTGGGTTCCAAGCCACCACTCACTAGGCCTCCGACCTCGCACTGATCATAGCTACGCAAAGATCATCTCCCTTCTCTGTCATGAAATGGGGACGATTGGGCTCACCTAGCTGGATTGTTAAGCATAAAAGAGAATACAGGGTCTAAAATGGTAAGCCCTAATAAATGGCAGCTATTATTAATACGAACACTTGGCGATATTATTGCTTTTCAGGACGTGTTAATCAATAATTATTGTCCATTAAGCATTTGTTTTGTGCCAAATCATGCACTAGACACTTTACAGACATTGTTGTTGTTTAGTTTGCTCAAAGTTATACAGCCAGTAAACAACATAGCAAGGATTTAAATCCAGGTATGGCTGACACTACTGCCTCTATGCTTAGCAGCTTAATTAAACTGCTTATTATGCTTCTTGATGTTGGGACACGAGTCATTTGTAGATTTACCCTGTGAAGAGCTAATTCTGCCCTCAAATAATAGATATTTATTGACCACTTGCTATTGCCAAACTCTGCTCTAAGTACTTTAAAGATATTAATTCATTTAATCACAGCAATCCTGTGAGGTAAGTATGATTAATAACCTCATTTTACAGATGAAACAGGCTTAGAAAAAGTCAAACAACCATAAGGAGCAGAGCTAGATTCAAACCCAAGTCCACTGAACCCCGAATCTATGCGTTTTACTCCTATTTTAACGTGGCTCATTAATATGGTAAGACTTCATCAGATCCAGGTTTATATTTGTTTGTGCACCATTGTCTCCCTGTCAATCAGCAAGAGAAATGAAAGCATGTGTGTACACGAAGATTTGTACATGCATGTTCATAACATTATTTGTAATAGGCCCAAACTGGAAACAATCCATTTGTTCAACAGATGAATGGAAAACAAACTGTGGTATAGCCACACAATGAAATACTACTCAGCAAGAAGAGTGAATGAATGATATACTCAACAATATGGGTGAATCTAAAATAATTATTTTGGGTGAAAGAAGCTGGATGTTAAACCAAAAAAAAAAAACCAAAACAAAACCAAAAAAAAAAAAAAAAAACACTTAAAAAAAACCTTGTGTGATTCCATTTATATAAGATTCTAGAAAATCCAAACTAATCCACAATGACAAAAAACAGATCAGTGGTTGCCTGAGGGTGGGGATGGGGCAGTGAAGGAATGGGTGGGTGCAGATGAGTAGGACTGTGGTATCACAAAGGGGCAGTAGGAAACTTTTGAGGGTGATGGGTATGTTCATTTTCTTGATTATAGGTGATAGTTTCACAAGTGTATGTCAAAACGTCTTAAATTGTATACTTTAATCATGTGCAGTTTATTGGATGCCAATTGTACCTCAAAAAAGTTGTAAAAGAAAGAGGTAGCTAATTAAATTTTAAAAGGCTTTGTATCTCAGCCTAATCTGAACCTGGCAGTCAGGAATATTGCTCTCTGTAAATTGCCTTCAGTTTTGTTAAATGGGGCCAATACTCCTTTTTATAGTGAGTATAGTGAGGATTGGACTAAAGGAGAGACTACAAGACTAAAACACTTTAAAATTGGTATTAAATTAGCATTGTTAATGACACTTTTAGATAGTTCCTTTTTAGCCCAACAGCTTTTTTAAAAAAACTCTGCACAAGCATAATAAACTAGAATGTAAAACACAATTACCTTTAAAACCATAAGAGAATGTTACCGACAGGTCAGGCTCTGCTTGCCCTCTTGCCTTAAACAAATGATCTGAAAGTCCAAAAGTTGATGCAAGGATTGGAAGGTTTATTCAGATTACCGGTACTCAACTAAATGTCTAACGAAGCAAACAAAGAGAAAAGAGGAGCAGTGGGATCCAGTTTAGCCTACTCCTAATCGGTGAGGCCAACCTATTCCATTAACAGTGATTGATAAAAGCAGTTCTCCCCACTGTTTTCAGCATAAGGAAGAAAAGTATCAACTAGATTTAAATCAGAAAAACAGGGCCCGGGCCCGTGGCTCACTCGGGAGAGTGTGGTGTTGATAAATCAGAAAATCAAAGCATAGCCAGGAGCCCTCCAGGGTGCACCTATAGAGAAGTGGATGCAATCCAACCAAACAGAAGAGGGCTCAGAAAATCAGAGAAAGGTAAAGAGAATAAAACATTGCCTAGAATTTAGGCCAGGGACTCCAGGAGAGATCTACCAGCAGCAGAGACATGGGAGCAAAATAGCCCCAGTGGCCACTTGCCTCTTGCAGCTAGAGTCCTCTCTGGTGCCCAAAGCTTTCCAATTTTTGCCAGTGATTAAATTAGGCTCTCGGATACCAAACTCATAGAAATGAACCAATGTACCCAACAGTAAAGCAAGCAACGCTTTATTAAAAGAGGAGATAGACTTATGCATAAATGGGGTAGCGACTGTAAAGCTAGCCCCCCGAGGGGAGCTGTTTAGGGTCTTTTATAGGGAAAGGAGTTAAGGGGTGGCAGGCCAGCCTCACTGGAGGTGGTCCGTTCTGCTCTTCCCAGCTGCGTCATGGGTGCATGCTCGGTAGGGAGTGGTGTTCATCATTGTCACCCCAGGAGGGTCATTGTAGCAGTCACCTTGATGCTTTGTGCTCAGGTGGGAATTCCTAAAGGGGTCTTAAGGTTAATCTGTAACTTTTACAATTATAGTAAACAAGTCTTGGGGAGGTGTTTTGCAATTCAGTAAATATCTGTTTCCTCTCTTATCTCAGTCTATTTTGTCAGGGCAGCCCATGGGGTAATCATTTGCCCTGAGGGGTCTCATGACTGAGGAGTTGGAAAAGTAACAGTGTCCTTTGCAGGGAAAATGGAGTCAGTTTGGTTCATAGGCCCAGGCTTACTCTGTTTCAAGAAGAGATTAGAAATCCTCTATGAAATAGGAATTGTGAAGGTATTTTGTAGCAGGATAGAAAAATCTTTATTTTTCTTACATATTAAAAAAGTATAGGAAAAATGTTTATAGGGAACCATAAATATAAATAGAGTTACGGAAGAAGAAACCTCTGAGTTAATCTTTTTATGAGAAGAATTATTTTGTAATGGATCTTATAATTTGTAATGGATATCCAGATTTTCATAGTTTATATAGGCATTTTCCAGTTAAAGAAAATGCATAGGCTTTAATAAAATTATGGTAAACACAGTCCTGTAGTGAAGACCAGGAAAATTTGACTTTTGAAATAGTATATATGTATTTCTAGGAAAGTATGTACAATGCCTCCTGCTTTTTGTAAGGTCACTAAACATCTGTAACAGGACTGTGGGAATATCTGAAGAAGACTCTGAGTGGCTATGGATTGTAAACATTTTTAACTTCCTGTATGTAATTCATAAAATCATAAAGTTGAAAGAAATGTCAAAAATCATCTGGTTTAACATTCTTCTATTATAGAAGAGAAACCTGAGATCCAAAGAGGGGATGTAATTCACCTAAAGACTACAAATCAAATTAACTAAATTGGGTTAGAATCCAGATTTCCTGCCCACTAGACTATGGCTTTTAATTATATCAGTGTAGAATATAGAGAACAACTAGTCAACTGCAATTAAGATTAAAGCTTTATCATCTTCCTGAATGCCAAACTTCAAGATTTTTATATCTCATTGATCCCTTCTTTCTGGTTGCCTCTACTCAAGCTTTGTTCTCAGACCTCTGCTTTTATTTTTAAACATTTGGGGAGCTCACGCTTTCATAGCTTCAATTACCACCTGTATTCAGATGATTTTCAAATCTACGTTGCCAATTGTTATCTTTCATTTGTGTTCCAATCTTGTATTTCCTTATTTACATAGAATATCTCCCATAGGAATGAATGTACCAAAAGTAATAACACCTGAACTCAACAATAGCCATATCAAAGTGGCTTCAGAATTCCAGTGCATCAGTGCTGGTGTCAAGCAACAACATCTGCACGAATACCTGGCAAAGATGGCAGTGCCTGGAGAATTCTGTGGTTGCTGGAGGAAAAGGCAGCTGTCATAGCAGACAAGATATCATCTAGAGAAGTAGCATTGTCACTTGGTAGATGCCACCTAGGATACTACCAGGGAAACAGCAGTAGAGTCTGGCAAAGTCTGTGGTGACTTATAGGTGTGGCAGTGCCCAAAAAATTTAGAAGTGGTGCTTAGTAGAGGCAGTGATACCTGATGGATGTGGTGATACCTAGAGGAAATCATGATGCTTGGTGGGAAATGGAAAAAACAAGCAGAAATGGTCAGTGTGCCTAGTGGAAGACATGGTAGTACTCATTGGCGTAGAATTAGACCAAGAGCAGTGGGAAAAAAACTTAATGCCATATGGAAGGTGATACTTGCTTGTGAGCACATTTGAGTCATCTGCTTCCACATAAACCTGGCGGGCTGCTTATTTTTTTGGTGGCTGGCCAGTACGGGGATTAAATCCTGGACCTTGGTGTTATCAGCACCATGCTCAAACCAACTGAACTAACTGGCCAGCCCACATTGATTTTTTTCAGGGAGCAGGCTCCTGCTTTAACAGATCCAGAGAAATGAAGCACATTAGTGTCATCCAAACCATCATTCTGGAAAAGGAGAATAAAGAAAGTTTGGATATTATAACAAGGTTAATTATTTCTGCCCCCACCTCTACTTTATTAGTATCTGTAAGAACCCAAATGCCCCAAGGGATCAAAACCTGATCACATAAGCCCTTCTCGGCTGCACCCCATCATGGCGCTGGTTGCCCTTCTCTTCTGCATTCTCCTTCCCACTGGCGCGAATCGCACGCCAATCAGCTCCCCCCCAAGCCCCATGTGGTGTGCTAAATAGGGATTGTATTTCAAACCAATCAGCCTTCCCTTAAAGCCCTATATGTATGTGTGTGTGCTGTCTAATAAAACGAGCTCTCTCTGGTGGATCGTCAACTGGTGTCGACTCGTCCTTTCAGTATCAGCCAATAGCCCCCAGTGCAGAGTTCTCTGTGGAACTTTTTTTGAGCATGTGACTTAAGCTTGGAGGCCTATGTAGGATCCATAAAGAGAAAGATGCAACAGAAGCTGCAAGTTCACCCATCTAACCACATATGGCATTGAAGTGATAGATGAAAATGGCTAACCTGCCTTTAGGGACCAGGCCCTGCCAGGGTCTGAGGCAGGAAGCAAGCAACTGAGTGACATGAATGGGTGCTGAGCTTTAAGGCAGAATAACTCCACCCACCAGGAAAATGTGTGTGCCCATGTAGAAATCCTGGTCTTTATCAATCAGGTTAACAACTCCTCCTTGTATGAGGGGAAATTAGAAAAGGGAGGCATAGCGGTGGGAGCAAATATGAGAATAATCTGTTGCTTCTATTGCAGTATGAAGTGTTCCACAGTTCTGGTTGTTTCCATATTATTTTTTTCCTCCATGTAGCTGCAGACCACTCAGCTGATGCCCTGAATTATTATTATGTCATTGTGACTGAGCATCTTAGTGCTTTGATCTACTTGCATTGGGGTTTCAGATGCAGGTCAAGGTCCCCTGCAGACAGAGCATTGTTTCAGTCCAAGTTGAGATTAGATTTGCCTCTTGCTTCTGCCCATACACCAGTCCATACCTATGGTGAGTTGACATTGTCTCCGATGCTATCAGTGACATACATCTCATCCTGCCCTCCTTTCCAGATTTACCACCTAGGCATACTTTACATGCCGGGTCTTCAGATTTAAACATGTCCTCCCCATACCTATACTACATAGAAGTTTCTGTTATGTTCTTTAGGTTGATAGTCTATCTTTAATAGATTCTTTTAAAAAAACCTACTAATGGAGAAAACATGACTTGATTTTAAGATATTTGCTCACGATACTATAGTTTTATGACATCTAAGTCTTTGTTATTACTATTTACATTTACAATATTGACCATTGCTGAAATGATAATCTTTATAGGTAAAAGAACATATATAGTGGAGTACTACTCAATTAGGTCTTTTGGTATTTATGAAGACTTTATTTTTAATTTTGTCTTTTTTTGATTGCAGAAGAATGTCTTCAGCTTAGCTGAAGGCAAAACCCAAGCAAAATAACAAGTGGAATAGTAACAAAAAAGTCTGGAAGTGCCTGAAAAGGGTTCTAATTTCCAGAAAATGATAGTATTTACGGAAGAATTCCAGATTGCCAAGAAAGCATCCTAGATTTTAAAGACTAAAATAAAAATCTAGAAATCAAGGAACCAAGATCAAGGAACCAAATTTTTGCCAATATTTATTAGATTTGTGGTTGCTGAGGGAGCTCAGCTTTCTTTGAATTGATCACAGTCCAAAACACACTGCAGTTTCTCTGTTAAAATAAATATTAATATGACTTACAGAGGTGAGTCAATTGCCAACTCAGAGAGTAAAGGTCAAGTACAATAGCCTTTATGCATTCTTCTGGCTTGTTCACACTGCTTTCTATATCAAAAGAAAGTTGTCAACAAGAACAAAATTTAGGTGAGCAGGACCAATTGACCCTTTACTGAATGATCTTAACACTTAATAACTGGATAAAGGTATGACTTGCAGCTCATGAAATCTCACATTCATTCAGCAACATTTACTGAGAGGCTACTCTTTATGTGCTAACTTTGCATATACTACACAAGTGCTAAGAATGCAAGGAGAAGTCAGATATGTACACAATTAGCAATGACATATGCTAACAAAGATTTATAAACAAATTGCAAAGAGAAGCAATGAGAAGGATTCATTAATGTGGAGGAGGCAGCCTTCTAAAAGGGTTCCCAGTGATCCCCATTTCTTGGTATTCATGCCCTAGTTTAGTCCCCTTCCCTTAAGTGTGGACTGGACATAGTGACTTGCTTTCAATGAATAGAATATGGCAAAAGTAGAGGGATTAGGTCTCAAAGATTATGACTTTCCTCTTGCTAGCACACTCCGTCTCTTGATCTTGTTTGCTTACTTTGATAAAGCAAGCTACCATTTTGGGAGATGTCCCAATAGAGAGGTCCATATGGGAAAGAACTGAGGGCAGCCTTTGGCCAACAGGAAACAAGGAAATAAATCCTGGTTTAACAAACTGTACTAAACAACCATGTGAGTGAACCTGGAAGTGAATTCTGCCCCAGTCAAACCTTGAGATGACTATAGCCCTGGCTGACGAGGGGGTATAGTACAGATTAAATTCTGGAATGGTAAATGGTCTTGTGCAGCTACAGCATGAGGTATCCTTGCAGAAATGAATAAGGTTTGAGATGAGGATTGGAGGCCAAATTGTAAAATGTATTTAGTGTCATTTTTATCAGTCAGGGTTCCCTTACAGGAAACAGAAACCTCTCCAACTATTTTAAACAGAAAAAGTTTAATACAGGAAGTTAGGTATTTATAAAATTGTCAGAAAGCCTAGAACAATGATTTCTAATCTCAGCCCCAGGAATGGCTCCCAGATCAATATCTCTGAACTGGCCCAGTAGGGAAGTTTCTATCTCTTCCATAATAAGAGATGTGGGGAAACAGGAGACAGCTACCACTACAGCCGCAACTGTCTCTACATCCATGAAGTGAGTGACTGGGCTTAGAATCTAAATCTGATCTCTGCTATCACTGTGATTGCCTCTCAGCACCCATGATTCTGGAACTTTGCTGCAGAAAAACCTAGTATCTCCATTGATGGTGCTCGCCTGAAGCAATAGCTGATGTAGCATGAAGTTGGTCTCTCCTTCCTTCTGCCTTCTAACTCACATGGGCATGGATTAATTGGTGGATTGAATTTGCATCCAGAAGCCTACCTTTAGAGAGTCTGGGAAAAGCAGTTTTAGTTTCCATCCTCTGAAGTTTAGGAAGGCACACATTTGAAATGGATGCTGAATGCCAACTTGCCATATCCATCAAGTATAACAATGTGTTTAGACTTGCTTCTCGAAAAAATGGGGAGCCCTCAAAGGTCTGATGAATGACACAAGCTCTGTACTGAAAAAAATTCAACCTGGTAGGTTAAAAGGATGAACTGCAAGTGTGACAGAGAGGTTGCCAAGACTGGAAAGAGGGAGAGAAATGGTCTAGATAAAAAGCAATGAGTGCTTGAACTCCGATTTGAGAAGTAGCATGGAGAGATCAGAGAATGTGTAAGAGAAAGTCAATTGAGGTTATTCCAATTCAGTTGATATTTAATGCTATCATTCAAGCTCTATGTATCCTAATGATAGAACTTCAGGGACTTTATTTTCTTACTTTATTGTCATTTCTTACTTTATTATTTTCTTTATCCTTTATTAATCTTAGACCTCTGTGGTTCAGGCTTGGAGTGAAGCTGAAGTGAAAGAAACACAACACAGCAACCAAAATTAACCTGAAAACAATCCTTTACTTGCATTTCTCAAAAACTATGAAAGGAATCTAAATACATATGCCACAGTGAAGTTTATAAAATTTTCTTTCCTGTCCTGTCTACTCCCATCATTCTGCAATGACTCTGAGGCATCACCCTCCGTAAATCCCCAAACGCCTCTCAATACTTAGCCCCATGTGGTGATTTTTTCTCTTCCCCATTCCCCTTCCTTCCTTGTCTCCTTCTTGTTCCTTTATCATATAGGTGACCTAGACTCTCTCCAGCAAGGTAAGTCCTTCCTTCTTATAAAAGGAGATGAGGGAGAACATAGACTGGCAGAGGAGTAAAGGTCATATGTTAGTAATATTCGTCCTGCCACAAGTCTCACTGTCAACTATTAGATATCTCTTTATTCTTTTACATTCAAACTAGTCTTTCCCTATTCCTTCCTAAGTCCTCAACTGTCACTTATATGTTAATAGCTTAAAAATCTTTATCTTTAGACCTGCCTTTCCCCCAAATCTAAAATTTTACCCACCTCTTAAATACTGCCACCAGAATATTCTGTTTCCGTACCACAAACAACACATAACCACGCCAAGCTCATTATCTTCTCTCTCAAATGTGCTTGCCTTTTCTTTGTCCCCTAGCTTGGTTAGTGAAATCACCATTCCTGTAGCTGCCCAAGTTGAAAATCGCACTGTCATCTTTGAGTTATTTTCATATATAATCCATTAGCAAATATTTCTGATTTTAGTCTCAGAAATGTCTCTGGAATCCATATTCTGTTCATTAATTTGCATTGACATTGCCTTAGTCCAAGCTCATAGCATTTCACACCTACCGTCTTTGTTTTGCTGTCCCTAATCCCCCTTCTCTCTAGTTCAGCGATTCCCATTCTGTGACCAGGGGCCTACTGGATCAGATTCTCTGGGAGTTTTTTGCTTTTGTTTGTTTGCTTTAATACAGATCCCTAGGTCCTAAACATGGAAAAACATTCTGATTCTATTGGGCTGGGATAGGGCCTGTGATTTTGAGCTTTTACAAATCTCCTTAGATGGGTCTGATAATCAGCTAGGTTTGGTATAACAATTTCTTTAGGCCATATTTTACAATATTGCCACTAGAATCATCTTTTGGAATCCTCAAAAATCTTATGTCACTCTGATAATCATAATGCAGTGATGCTTTTCTGCGACCAACAGAGAAAGTATTTAGCTGAGGAATGAACATGCCACAGAATTTGTCACTTGCATACCTTCCCAGCCTTATTTTTCTCCATCTCTCCCTACTGCCATGACACCCTGGGCTGCAGCCACAAAATGCAATGGGCTGTCTTGGGAGTATTGCTTCCTATTTCACATCTCTGTGCCTTTGCAAAACCCCATCACCCACAATGTTGTTTTCTCATCTTTTTCTGTCAGAAATTTTATGTATCCTTAAAGGCCTAGCTTAAACACTACCACCTTCTTGAACCCTTTCCAGATAAAACGTCAGAAGTAGTTTCTCCTGTGAGTTCCCATAGCCTATACCTTATAGCACTTCGCATCATAGTTAGGATCAAATTACCATGCGTTGAAAATTGCCTCTCTCTTTTTCCAGATACTGCCTTTATCTTTGCTTAATGGTGGTGGTGCATGTATATAGTGGACAAGGGTGGGGTTGAAGGGAGGAATGTGGAAGGAGAGACAATTAGGAGGGTAGAAGGAATTAGATCCCAATTATTGGACTTGTTTACCTGTGCTCTCAGCATGTCAACATAATCCTGAAAGGTTATCTTAATTGCAGCCAGAGATTATTTCCTCTAGTTGGTGGGAAAATGCCAATCTTTGACTAGTCTGGAGTAAAATGAGAAAAATCTGGTCTATGTAGTGAGTTTTTCATAAAACTAGATTTATTTAGTGACTTCTCTTTATTCTGATTTTATATCCTTCCTTTTTGCTAGTTTTCATAAAATGATAGTGATGTTAAATAGTAGTGTAATTTTCAGATGTCTTTATCTGAAAATAATTAAAAAGTTGGAAACTCTATATTGCTTCTCAAATTTAAAAAAGAGTCATCGGTCTATGAGATTGGAAACTCTTGGGACTGCTGTTGCTTAGGTTGCTGGGAGAAGGCCAAGAAACAATGACTGGGAAGTAGCACGAGTGCCTAGATCTCAGTTGTTTCTAATACCGTTCTCTCTCTGTCTCAACCCCCCCCCAAACAAAAACAACAACAACAAAACAAACAAAAAAGCTGATTAGGGCTGCTTGGACAAATGCCTGGTTCTAGAACTACACCACCAAATATATACCAGATGAGTCTGGAGCATTTTATAGTGCCAGAAAGTAAGGAAGTGCCCCATAAAAATACCGCAGTGAGAGTGTGTTAAAGGGACACAGGAGCAAAACTGAAAGAGCTCCCAATTGTCAACATCAGAACAAATTGAGCCACAAAATAAAAATAGTATTGGATTATAGCCTAAAGTAGAAAATAAATATTCTTGAGCCTGTACTGATATAAATAAATGATTAAATAAATAAGGGAGAATAGATCAATCACCTGTGCCAGGAAATTCCAAAAAATTTATGTAGATATTCTGCCCTCAGTGAGGCAGAGCATAGCTCCCCTCTGTTTAAGTATGGGCTATGCATAGTGACTTCTTTCCTAATAATACAGTATAGAAAGAGGAGAAAAAAGTAACTTTGCAGTGGAGAAACCTGACGGTCATTTCATAAGCCAGGTGCTCAAGTTTAACCTCAACTGTGATCAGTCATGTTCACAGGTACCCTTGATATGATGTGAACATGGTGTGTACGTGGTTTTCCTTCCCAAAACACATAACCTCACTGTAATCATGAAAAAACATCAGAGAAATCCCAGTCGAGGGACATTCTGCATAATATTTGACCGCAACTACTCAAAACTGACTAAGTTATCAAGAACAAGGAAAGTCGGAGAAACTGTTACAGCCAAGAAGAGCCTAAGGACACATGATGACTATATGTAAGGTGGTATCCTGGATGAGATGCTGGAACAGTAAAAGGATATTAGGTAAAAACTAAGGAAATCAGGATGAAGTATGGACTTCAGTTAATAGTAACATGTCAATATTGGTTCATTAATTGTGACAAAGGTACTATAGTAGTATAAGCTGTCAATAGTAGGGAAAACTGGGTAAAGAGTGTATGGGAACTCTTTGTACTATCCTCACAATTATTTTTGTAAATTTAAAGCTATTCTGAAATAAAAAAATGTATCTAAAAAACAGTGAACTGTCTTCTATATACTAAAGGGGGACACTTAAATTACATCAGCATTGTTCGAAAATTGGGGCATTTCATGGGGAACATACTGAGAGGAGAGTACTCCCATCTGATTTTAGTATTATTAAAATGCTCTTAGGTCAAACCTGACCTCACATATAGACTATTACGGGGGTAAACGACTAAATTTTATTTACTTTTAACTGTAATGAACTGACAAATAATTGTTTTTCTTCATGTTTGGAGGCTTAGAACATTTTCTTTTTGGTGTGAGTGACTCTCCCATTCCTTAGTAAGAATTTATTACTTGCGTGCTATTATTACTATCGTCTTCACAAGCCTGTGCTTCCCTAGAGCAATTGATTTTGCTTTGGTCACTAGCCGAAGGTCTAGAGAAGAGCAATAAAAGGTAGGATCCTTTGGTCTGGAAATCATTATGATTCAATTCTGTTCAAGTCAACGGACATTTATAGACTCCAAATGTGAGCAAGCCCTGTTCTGGGTCTTGAATCATCTGCTTTACTCCAGCTTTCTACCCTTAGAAATCAGCTTGTTTTTATTGGACCCACATTGTCATGTTATGTTGGGCCCATTTTTAGGAGCAAACATTATCTGTGAGCCACATGGTGCCTACGGGTGGAGGATGAAGATGGTGCCCACGGGAAGTAGGGGAGGCATAACCCAAGATAGCTCCAAAAGGTTTTTATTGGTCCTCCAGTATTTCTGCACTCATGAACCCTGCGTGATCACTACGCTCAACATGTTAGTACAAAATGCATGCCCACGTGATCCTTTAATTGATTGGTTAGTTCATGGAAAGCCCCTACTTGCTTGCTTATATAAATTGCACTGCAACGGCAATAAAGTAGAACTGCCCTGACAGAACGCCTGCGGCGTCTGAGTGGCTCTTTCACGGGGCTGGGTTGGCAGGCAGCAGGCTCACTTTTCCCCAAGATCCCTCGGTCCCAACACCAGGGGTAATCCTGTTGGCTCCTTCTCCTTCTGGGTCTGCGGGAGGACCCCAGGTGTGCCCCCGCAATGTTAATAATCGGTAGTGGCCTGGCCTTTATAAAAAACATGCAGTTTTACATGGAATTCAGGATGGATCTATTATGTTTGAGCCTGGGAGACAGGCATGAAGGAGAGGGATTTCTGGACAGGGAGATCCTTTGTACCACTAGAAATGTCATCATATGGCTCTCTACCTGCCTCTTTTGAAGACTGGCTTTGGTGAGCTGGATTGCAGGTCTGAACTGGGGGGTCCCTTGTATCCTTCCAATTTCTCTTTGTTCAGTGGAGAATAAAGAGAACTTGACTAGGAAGAAGGAGACTTCTAGACAAGGTTCTATCTCCAGCTAGATGTGACATTGAGATTTTTTTTTTAACTCTGTAAAAAAAGAGTTTCGAGGAGCTTATCTTGGATCTTTCAGAGCCTTACATTTTCTGACCATATGAGCTGGACCAGGTAGGCCTTTGTTGAGGCTGATGTCTGCATCAATGAGGGAGCAGTTCTCAAAGTTCTTTGGTGGTTCTCTTTTTTCCTTGTCATTGCCAAGGGATTTAAGAAAGATTCCCTGAAGCTGACCCAGGAGTCCTGAATTGCTTTCTTTCTTTGATCTCTGTTGTTTTGGCAAGTGACTGATTTCAAGCTTGCATACCAGAACAGTTTACATCCCTATCTTGTAATCTGCAAGAGAAGCATGGTGGTGTAGGGAAAGAAGCGTGGGCTTTTTAGTCAGTCTGACCTGGGATTGAATCCTACCTTTACCATTTCACCAGACCTGTGACCCCAGCAAGTGATTTAACTCCTCTAAAAATCCAGTTTTCTAATTAATAAAAAATGACAGTAATAATCCATACCTCTCAGGGAAGGTGTGGAGATTAAATGGGACAACATGTGAAATGACTGTCACTTAGGTACTCAATAAATATTAGTTTCCTTCCTCCCTCTTTTTCTCCCTCACTTTCTCCCTTGCATAATGATGGAAGTTACGTTTTCATCGGTATGTTTGCACATGACATTTGGGCTACTGAGTGATTATATGTGGCTGAGTGAGGTTTTTTCTCCCTTTTGTCTTCCTAGGTAGGACACACGCCTGTCTAAAATAACAGAAGGTGGTAGCCTCCTACTCTGTAGTATATGCCCACAAGATGGGAGATGTAGTGTGGAAGATCTGATTATTTTTCAGCTAACACACATAAGAGGAAGACCACTATTTAAGCTCTTTCCCTTTTTCCTTCTTCGCTCCCTGGGAGCTAGATGAAGCTGATAAAGCTTAGGGACTGACAAACCAGTTTCAAACACAGAGACCAAGGTGGCCAGGCAAATGATGTAAACGAGTGACATGGGCTGGGTGTGGAAAAAAGGCAACAGTATTACAAGATCCACAGGAAATGGCACCTTTACTTTGGCATGAGGGTGCAGTAGAGAGGGAGATGGACTGTGGTGAAAGGGAGAGCACACAGCCCACTCAAAGGGGACGGCCACTACTCACAATCACCTAATTATTGCTCTGAGGGAATATGGGTTCTCCGTCTCCAGATCTTCCCACTTTTCAAGAGCACCTAGAAATGTAAACATGTGAGATCTCTAGATTTTTAGTTCTTGACAAACCAAAATTAATGTAGACCAACAATTAATTGTAGGCCAAAAAAAAAGACTATGCCTGTATTTATGGTCTTCGAGCTGAAAGGACCATGGAGCTGTGGGGTTACTGGTAAGGGGAAGAAGGGATCTGGCAGTCTCGGGGGAAGACTGGAGAGTGGGAGAGAGTAAGCTAGAGAAACAGGACAAATCAGCTATCCTGAATCTCCAGCTCCCCTGTGAACTCTGAAATGGGTTGGAATGAAGGACCTGACTCCCAGGTAAAGGTCTATTTAATGTGTGCGTACTTGGCCAACTTAAAATAAAACCATTTGAAGCAACAACAGTCCCACATGGTAATGTATGTACTGTTGGATTTACACGTTTGTATTTTAACAACCAAAGTTGTCCCTTTTACTTTTTGCAAACTACAGGTTATGATTTGGTTCTTTAATTTTGCATGAAAAGTATAATGCATCTATGTAAGTAAGAAAGCAAAGAGATTTTCTAAATGTTTTAATTTTGCAGGGTCACAAATATTTCTCCACCTCTCAGGCTCTTCTTGCTGGAAGAAGGAGAGCTAGTGATCCATTTGTTAATGCTTTTAAAAAACGTGCTTTGGTGTGTAGAGGTAATAACGTACTTCTTAGTTATGTTAATAATAAATTAAGGTTTTAATGATTGCCATATTAGAAAAAATGAGTGAATGATTAGTTTCAGTAAAAAAAATATTAGTTTGGAATTATGTAAGCTAGGGATAACAAAACCGAAAAAAATTAGCTTCAGACAGAATTCTACTATATGAAATTTTTTGATGAATTACAGAATGTAATATCTTGCACAGCACCTGACATATAGTAGATATTCAGCAAATGTTTCTTTTACACAGTAATTTTCCTCAGTAATAATTTCTGTAACTCAGCTAAAAACAGAAATTTGTAAGAGTATTTTTTTTTGTTTTCTTGTAAAAGTATATTTTTCTAGAGAAAATAGCAGCAGTACAAAGAAAAGAAAGTATATATATGTTCTAAAAAGTAATTCCAACCCAACTGAGTCAGAGAAGAATACTTTGCCCCTGTCTGTGTTTATAGTGCCTGCTGACAATGTGCTGTCAGTGTGCTCAGCCTCATTCTATTTCTCTATTTATTTTGATTTTACAGAGATTAGGTCTCAAGTCATGGCAATCTCCATGGCTTTCAGTTGCTGGAATTTTCCCTCCTTCTTTTGCTCTTGCCTGGCTCAGAAGAACATGCCAGGTGGTATAAGTGTTTCCCTTTCAGAGCTGAAGAAATATCTGGGTTGTGGAAACAGCAGAGAAGTCTTTGGTCTCCGTGACCCTTTGGCTCTCAACTCACCTAGACTGAGCCAGCCTGAAGGCCTTTTTACTGATTAGCTGTTTTAGGTCCTTGTACTTTGCAAAGCTCCTTTTTCCCACTGGGATGTTATTAGGATGTAGCAAGGCTAGAAAGGCTGTGGGAAGCTTTGGAGGTAGGAGGATAGGATCCAGAAAGGATTGCAGTAGGAAGAAGGGAGCTACCTTTGGTGAACTCCATAGTCCAAATGCGGCCCTGAACTGATTCTAGTTAGGAAGCAAGGGTGGACTTTGGTTCTTTGGCCCTTTTAGTTTCCCCAGCTGGGGCCAGGATATTCATCAGAAAAGAAACCAGCCTCAGGTGCGTCTTCTCATTTATTTTTCATCTAAACTTCAGCTTCCAGGCATCGCACTGTAGTTTTGTTTGGACTCTTGGGCTCTTCTGAGTTTTTATCAGTTTTCTTTGATTCCTCGTTAGAGTTGCTATCATCAACCTTCTCCTCCTTCACTACTTTGGTTTCAATCATTTCCTTCTGCTTATCCTTGTTCATAAAAGGGAAGGCCTTCACATACCTTTAGGCACAAACATAAAATTAAAGTGAGGGACTTCTATGTAACACACATAACAATAGATAATGCTTTGTCTGCGATGGCACATATTGGCACAGTACTCTGGGTACCTTTATTTCAGAGTGATGCTAACACATATGTGCTCAAATACATTAACCCATCTCCACCTTAATGGATTCATTTAAATGGGAATATGTTTACAGGCCAAACTTTAGACTGACCTCATAGCTCTTCCACCAAAAACAAAGAACTAAAAATCAAATAAGGTATATAAATTTTTCCCAGATGTCAGTCTTTTCTTTGTATTTCTTGATTTTCAAAGGCATAGTCATTGACTGATACCTAAAGGCTGGGTGACAGTTTTGTGCTGAAATAGTAGGAAAGATTGGGGGGTAGGGAGGAGAGGTGAGATGAGGGAGAAAATTTACAGTATAAGAGGACTGCCATCTCCATTTTGACCAATAAAATGCCAATAACAACCCTGGAAAAACACAAGATAGGGAGGTGACAAAGGTGTGCCCCAAACTCCACCTTTTGACGTAGCAAACGGCTAGACCAGCTGCAGCACCAAAGAAGAGAAGGGCAAGCACCAGCAGGGCCGTCGGAACACCTGGAGGACACAGAGACATGGTCTGTTGGTCCTTCACTTATGCATTGTATGTACTGCTCATTTAACCTTTCGTCTTTTTTTTTTTTTTTTCTGGCAGCTGGCTGGTACTGGTATGGGGATCTGAACTCCTGACCATTTAACAATTCATCTGCTTCTTGCTTGTAGAATCCTTGGCCTTGCTCTCATGTTCTCTCTATTCTATAGGAGGCAATATGTCAGATAGAGCTCATTTCCTCTCTGTGGCCTTGAGATGATTGTCTGGAGCTAATTAACGGCAAGACCTTTACTTTTAAATAGGAAAAAAAAAATCCTTTCCAGTCGTAGGCATTTAAGGTATATATATATTTAAAAGAACTTGTACATAGTCATTTATTTTTAAAAGTCTTTGAGTTTTCAACAGTGAAACTCTTATACTCACAATTTTTAGATTAATCACTAAGGTTCTTTACAGCTATCAAGTTCTATGACTTTATGAAAGTTGAGTTTGTGCTAAGCTTTTATTTGTATTTGGCAGGTCCTGAGTGCCCAGTCAGGAGGCAGGCTGGATTCTATGCATTGTCTGTTACACATAAACACGCATACACACATAACACAGACACAGAAAGCATTTACCTCCAAATCCAGCAGCCTCAGTTTTGAATGCTGCTGTATTTTCAATATATGATTCAGTTTCTGTAGACACAGTGCTAGTTTCTATAAAATCTTCTGTGATGCAAATCAATTTTTTTCTCCGTGGAGTAGAAGTGGAAGCCGGAGCAGGAGGAATAGCACGAGCAGGTGTTGTGGAGTAAGGGGATGATGCTGAATATGTACTGTCACTGACAGTAAATTCTATTGTGTGCGTTGTGGTTTGAGTGTTAAATATGGGATCTCTGGTGGTGATGATTTCTGGAGAGCATGAGTTAACCCAAGTATCTGTTGGGAGAGGGAAAATTGAAGTAAATATTGCAGCAGCCTCCTAACTGTTCTTTCTGCCTCTAGTCTTACTACCCTCCTACCCCCCACACCCAAGCCCTTTACATTGGGGCAGAATGGTCACACCGAAATGCAAATCTAATCATGTCACTTCCTTGCTTAGAATCCTTCAGTAACTGCCTCTGCTGCATGGCCTGTATGCCTCCATGATCTGGCCCCTGCTATTGTTGCCAGCCTCATCTGCTCTTTCTCTCATTGCTCCTGCCATACTGAGGTTTCTTCCATTCCTTGATATGCTTTCTCTCACATCCAAGGCTTGCACCATGATGCTTCTCATTTCAGACTCATTATCCCCTTTTTATTTAGCTGACTCTTACTTATCCTTAAGGTCTCAGATTGACTATTTCTTTCCCAGGCAGTCTCGTTGGCTAAATTGGGTTTCTAGGCATATGTTCCTGAACCTCCATGTGCTTCTCTTGTCACAGTTTTCATTATACTCTTCCCCACTGGACCATGACCTCCTTGGAGGCAGGAACCCTGTCTTTCTTAGTCATCATGGTATGTGCACTGTGTCAGGCATATAGTGCATGCTCAATAAATATTTGATAAATAAGAAAGGAAGGAGAAGTGAAAGGAAGGAAAGAGTAGATGGGGAGGCCAAATATACACATGTGATGCCACTTCAGGACAAAGATCTGCTAAGACCAGATTTCTCTGGGTTCATCAAGAAAAAGTGAAAAAAAGGGGGATCGGGAGAGGGATATGGGTTTGCTTTCCAATTTGTTGAATGTGGCAGAGAGGAAACTAACATTTGTTGAGTTTCTTACTCTGAGTCAGCAATAGTACTAGGTGTTTAATTAGATATTTCATTCAACGATTTTTTCAAACCCTCATTTATACAGGAGGAAACTGAAGTTCAGAGGAATTGAATAACTTGCCCAAAGTCACATAGCTAGTAAATGGCAGAGCCGTGCAATATATTATAATATGAATTTGCATCTGTTTTAAAACCCTAATTATTTGTGGTAGTGAATAGTATCAGTTGGAATGTTAACTATGAAGAAAAAGTTATTCTATTAAGTTGATTCAGTTTTGAAAATTAAATTAAATACCGGTCAAAGTCATGGATACTACTGATAAAACATTTTGACCACACATGCACTGTCAGTTTTTATACTATTCATTTTACTTTGAAAAGACCTCTACTCAAATAGACATCATCCTCGGCCTTCTCTGCTCTAAACTTTTACCCACATTTCTGATTTTTGAGCACATGCTAAGTTCTTCCCTCAGAAAATGAACATTTTCAAATATTGGGGAGGGGCAGAAACACACTAAGCTCAACATACTATGTTGGGAACTGAAAATACAGAGACAAATAAGTCATGGCTCTTGATTCCCGGAGGACAGAAAAAGCATTTTGTCAAGGATATGGAGAGATCACTGGGGATTTGGAGAAGATGGCATTTGGGCAGTGTATGGAAGATTAATGTGCTCATTCAACAAATGTGGAGCACAAATCTATGCCACGCACTGTTGTAGGTGCTAGGGACGTGGTGCAAACAAGATCAAGTCTCTGCTCTTAAGGGGGTTGCACACTATTGGAAGGATAGAGATAATTAAAAAAGAAAAGCCAGAAATTTCAGAGAATTATAAATGTTGAAAGAAAATAAAACAGGATACAGATTAAACCGGTAGGGGTGGAGCATGGGGGACAGATACTTTGGATAGTGCGATAAGAGAAGGTCTCTTGGCAAGGTGATACTTCACCTGAGACCTGAATGATGAAAAGTAGCCAGTCATTGAAGATCTAGGGCAAAATCATTTAAAGTACAGTAAAGAGAACAGAAAGTTCAGGAGCCAGAAGTTGAATGAACTTAGCCCATTTGATGACTAAGAAGGCCAGGATAGCTGAAACAGAGAAGCAGCTCATCTAGTATAGAAGAGGGAATGGAATATTCCAGTCGATGGGAATAGCACGATCCAAGAATCCAGAAGCTTGAAAGTGTAGTTATGTTAGAAAAATGACAAATAGCACAGTGTAGTTGGAGTGTAGGGTGTGTGTGTAACTGGGGATGTGAAAGACTGCAAGTAGGAGATGAGACTGGGAAGATAGTTTGGAGCCAGATCATAAATCAAGATTCATAACTGCCATGTTAAAAATTGGGAATTGATTCTGTAGGAGAGAGACTTTTCAACTAGGGTCCACAAACCTCCCAAATTATACATGAAATTTCTCGTAAATGTCCAATTTTGTATGCACAAGCCTTCACAATTCATATCATATTATCAAAAAGGTTGTGGAGCAGAGAAGTAAAATAATTATCGGTGGAGGTGTGTAGAGAATGAAATGCAGAGCAGGGAGTGGGTACAATCTGGAAGCAAAGAAGGAAGTTAATACAATTGCACAGGAATAAGAGAATCCAGAAGTATCCGGAATCCTAAAACTTAGATCTTAGAGATTTTCAAGGGAAAAGTGATTCTCAACCCTGGCTGCAGGTTAGAATAATCTGGGATGCTTTTAAGAAATATTAATGCCCAAGCCTTGGTTGTTGCTGATGTGGGGTCATCACTACAGAAGGTACATCAAAGTAGCATGGCATGATACAGTTAGCTCAAGATTTAAATCTGGGCTCTGTCCCTTATTGACTGTGACCACAGGCAAGGTACACTCTAAACATCGGTTACTTCTCCCAAAAGTAGAAATGATACGCTGGTGTCATTTTACTGAGAATTAATAAGATATTGTTTAGGGCCTTGCAGAGTGTCTGGGCATAATGGATAACATCTGTAAGAATTCTTTTCCTTGGCTTCTCGTTTCATATGTGAGGCTGGGAAGGACATGTGAGGGAGCTACAGCAATGTAGTCCTGAGGTCCCTACCTGGTCGAGGGCACAGTTATCACAGCTGGACGTGGTAGGACCCGGCTCTCCTTCCGCTCCAAACTACAAACATAATTTCTCTAGAATATGCTGAGTGCTCTGATACTCAGATATCAAACAGAGTGTGGTTGGAATCCAAGAGAATAGAAAGGAGTGAGGGGAATGGGAGGAGTTCCTGGAGAAGATGCCACTTGAGATTTGAATAAAGAATAGCAGTCAGCCAGGCAACGCAGAGGGAACAGCACGACACAAATTGTGCACACAGAGGATTAATAGTCTGTTGGTCTGATCCTCAAACCTCACAAAGACAGCAATAAAAGAATAAAGTTAGGATTAGGGTAAGGGTTACTTTGATCCCCAAACCTTACAAAGACAGCAATAAGAAAGACAATTAACATAAGGCTCAGTGTTAGGCATAGGGTTACTCCGATCCTAAAATGCCACAAAATAGCAGTAAAAAAGGAAATAAAAAAAACAAAGAAAATTAGAGTATGGTTAGGATAGGGTTAGGATGAGTACCCAAAAGAATAATAATTGTAACATTGGTTATAATATATTGAACACATTGAATAAGTAAAGCCGTGTGTTCATGGTAGTATAAGGAGAAGGGGTACGTGTGTGTGTGTGTGTGTGTATGTGTGTATGAGAAAGAAAGAGATTCTTCTTTATCAGAGAAGGAAGAATAGATTTAGAAAAATCACCATTTTGCAGGACCCCTTCCTCCTTCTAACAACTGATTTGAGCAAGGATCATCAATGGCTGCTTAAACTATTAGGTAAAAGGTAGTTGGGGGTCAGGATATTTGCATGGTGCCAAAATATAATATTACAGATTACCTACTAATTGCAAAGAGAAAGACATATTGTTCTAATTTCATTGGAGAGACTAGGCAGTCACCACCTCAATCAAATGATCACAGTTAGCAATAATGAGCAGCGAGACATACTGACATTAAGTGCCTTTTCTTGTGATGTGATCCAAAATATACAATATCATATGTGAAGTATTTTTGCCAGAATACTGAACTCGAGCCTAATCAAGCCACTAGACTTCACTTTCAGTATATAGAAAATACAGGGGATGGGAGTACAAGTTAAGTGAAACCATGAGGAAACAGGCAACTCTAATCACCAATTCTCCAGCCAGAGATGAAAGGCTAAAGAGGCAGAGAAGAGAGGGAAGATGATGAAAAAAATGTTGGAAGAAGCCCTATGTTCCAATTTTGACTCTGCCACTAACTGACTGTAGGACCCTGAACAAGCTAAACCCCATTTTAAACTGTAGTTGTTTTAGGAGTGAAGTGAGGGAATTGGACAAAGTATCTCCAAGGACCTTTCCTATGCCAAAGCACCCTGGTTCAGAGAACTGCTGGGATCCTATATTGCCTTTCTGGGATAGTTTTGGCTAATGTCGACTGGTGAACATTTATCTCTTGAATCTCAGAGAATGATTTTGAAATCTGTCCTGTGTATGAACACTCAGCCATATAACCTTTAGAAGGTCATATATATGAATACGTGTGAAGAGTTATAAATCACAGGGTCTCATATGACAAACTGAGAACAAGTGAGTATTTAGCAAAAGAAAAACTTTCTGAGAAATTACATAGTAAAACACTTGGGCTAAAGCAGCCAAGGTCTCCAAGCAAGGTTAATGGGACTACTGCATGACCGTGAGCAAATCAGTTCTCCTCTCTAGGCTTTAATTTCTTCCTTCATAAGATTAGGTCTTGTTCTTAAAAATGCAGAATGTAGCATCTGAATTTCCTCTACTATAAAGAAATGTGGGATAGTAGAAAGAGCATGGTTTCAGAGTTAGACCTCAGTTTGAACCTTAATAATAATGAGAACTTAGACAAATGTACTTATGCCTTCTGAGCTAAGTTTCTTTACCTGCAAAAGGGGGATGATAAAGCATACCTCCTAAGGAAGTTGTCACAGTTCAGAGAGATAACCTAGTATATCTCTTTGTCCATACTGGATGCATTACACACATTTGTACATTTGTTTCCTTCCCTTCCTCCTGTTTATCTCATAGGGTGGGGGGTGGGGCATGGTGGTAATTGAGCCTCCTTGGGATGCTCTCTCCCTATGTTGCCATTCAATTGTATTTTCCTAACTTTTTCCTCTGAGGGGCACATTGTCACCTCTAACCTGGTCAGAGAGACAATCGTCATCATGATTGCTTCTGCTGCCACTTAGGGTTACTCTTTCCAGACAGATCACAGAGCTAGTGATGCCCAGAGAAAACATGCCACATGGAGAAGCTTGGAATCTGACTCACCAGATGAGTTGTGACAATAGACCCCGAATGTTTGACTAGGTCGAGCTCTCCAAATCACGACACCCACCCCACTCTTCCCACAGTTGGGGTTCGAGGAGATCCGAGGGATGACTGAGAATCCTTCTTCAACCCACCCATATCTGTAAAAGAATACATACTGGTTGAACGGACAAATGATTAGAAAGCAGCATCTCTACTGCTGAACAAGAACATGGAGCCGGAAGAGCTCCAGCAGTGTTAGTGAATCCAGCTGTTTCTCACCTGCAAGTCTCAAAGCCAGATATCCTTGCTGCTTCAACCTGGTCTTTGCTGGCCAAAGTCAGCCCCAGCAGCCTACAGGCCTCCTTGGCTTCTGTGAAATTCAGCTGCTGGTTAACTTTTTTGTTCACAAAGGTGACCCCCATAAATCTGCATGGTACCGAGATGGAAAGCTCTGCAAAGGAATCACATAGGTCTTCAGTTTGCTGCCATCCTTGTTCCCAGCCCTTAGGTTCTCCTCCCTAGTGAGCATTATTATCTTGATGCAACAGTGAGATCCGTATGGCTGGGAAAAGGACAATGGGTTTAGAAATGACAGGACACAGACCAGGCATTTCCCATGAGGACAGCCTGTTGGGTTAGAGGGATGTGTGCTGTGGTCCAAGCTGTAAATCTCACCAGATCAGAGTCCATCCTAACCCACTGCATCAACGTGCCTTGTTCATCACATGGGGGCTTTGGCTACCAGTTCCTGGGGTAGGGTCTAGGTGATGCAGTTACTGCAAACCTTTTCTGGAGTTTGTAAAATGAAGTATCTGAGAATTTGAGAAAGATAGAATTCAGGGCTCTGTCAATAGAATAGTTAGCAATATTCTAAACCAGTGTGGTTTCAGCACACTACAGTTTCTAAGATGGGTTGAAAACGTTGTGCTTGTTATATAACAGAATGTGAGCTTTCTGAGTTCCAGATCTTTTCTGACCATTGGGGGGCAGGCTTACTCAGAAATTCCTGGAGGAACTGGGCAGTAAACCTTGTGTGACAGAGAAACTAAATGAAGGAAGTCGAGTTTTAGAGTCAGACCTGAGTTTGGATCTAGCCTGTGTTGCTTGCTAGCTCTGTGACCTTAGGTTAGTTGCTTCATCTCTTTGAGCCTCAGTTTCCTTTTTTATAAAATCAAGAGAGTAACAGCATCTACTGCATAGGATAGTGAGAATTAAATGAGTTAATTGTAATAAAAATGCTTAGCATATTGTCTGCCACATAGTAGGTACTCAATAAATCATAGACAACATATTATCATTGTTATCTTAGATGCATTTTGGTTTTAGTCTGCTAATGATTGATTTCCCTACTGAAAATGATTCGTTAGTCTGCTAATGATTGATTTCCCTACTGAAAATGATTCATTAGTCTGCTGATGATTGATTTTCCTTACTGCCTACAGGAAGCTGAGGCAGTTGAACAGGTAAGATGTGAGTAATATCTTTACTCGAAATCTTTTGGGTTTGGAAGTTATTTTGGCCCCTTCCCTCTGGGTTTCTGGGATTTAAAGACCTGTATGAAATTGCCAAGTTGCAATGTATTCAAGTACATCATTCCTACTGGGCTTGATCCATGAAAGTCTGTGAAAGGGCATTTAAATCACCCAAATAATTGCTTGCACACAGCTGTGTATTGGATGCCCAGTCAAATATTTTTATCACTTTCTAGGTTGGTATTTAAAGGAGGTTTTCTCTTGCAAACATGGAAGGAGCATTTCTAAGTCCTCCATGTGACATTGCTGTGTTCTGGAGAAGGGGGCTGGGGAAAGGGATGTGTGTATGATGTACAATATTGTGGATGGCCTTGTTCAGTTTGAGACTCCTTTCACCAGGAGAGACCAGACAGTCAACACCTAAATGTGAGTGTTTGCAGCTGGGGTGACAGAGCAGCCTCTTAATGACCATATGCCCTAATTAATACTAATACCTATACCAATACTGATATTCATACTAATACCAATAGTAATTCTAACACCTATCATCTGTTAAGGTTACTCTCTGCTAAACACTGTCTCTCTCTCTTTTTTTTTTTTTTTTGACCGGTAAGGGGATCGCAACTCTTGGCTTGGTGTTGTCAGCACCACGCTCTCGGCCAGTGAGCGCACCGGCCATCCCTACATAGGATCCGAACCCATGGCTTCGGCGCTACCAGCGCCGCACTCTCTGGAATGAGCCATGGGGCCAGCCCTAACCCTGTCTCTTTTAAGAGAACACAAGCGAGGCTCAGAGAGATTAAGTAACTTTAGCAGGCCCAAGGACATAGAGCAAGTAGATGGCAGATTGGGGGCACAAACCCAATTATGCCTGACTTTAAATCCCCAGTTCTTAACTGTGATACTGTTCTGCCTTCCACTGTGCTATCGGGAAATGAACACACACACACACACACACACACACACACACACACAACTAGGTTGAACTCTGAACATGCTGTTTATCCTGAAATTTGGCTCCTTTAGCTCATGAGCTTACTATTGCTCAGATCTCTTAGGGGTGCTTCTTTGGGAATTGACTGCAGAGAAGGTTTATTTATTGCACTATAATATGGTCTTGTTCCTCTCTCATCATACCTCATTTTTACTCTAAATATTATTATTTAGAATAATGATAGACCTATTCTGGGTGAACAGACCTAGCTTTGGATATTTCTCCTATTGTTAACCGGCTATTGAGACTTTGGGCAAGTCAGCATTGTTGTCTGTAAAACAGGGATGATTATACCTTTTTACCTGATTTTTTTTCAAAATTAAATTAGATAACTTGTACATGGCAGAGGCTGGGTTCATTGCAGGCAGTCAACAAATATTGGTCATTTTATGCTTTCCTATTTCATTTAGGGATAAAAAGAAGAACCTGGAATCCAAAGGGTGCTCCAGTAACCCCTTCCTTAAGATGTCTTAGGAAACAGCAAGCATAGTAGAAATAGTATATGCTTAGGAATTAGGTATATGTATATGATAACAGATAATAATATATGCTTAGGATATATCAGGGAATAGCACATGCTTAGGAATCAGGAGGAGCTGAATTTAAATCCAAGTTTCATTATTTACTACATGCAAGATATTAGGTAAGTCACTTGGCCTCACTGAGCCTGTTTCCTCATCTATTAAATGTCTTCTTGAGAGGATTAGATGACATTTTATATATACACTTAACCTGTATCTCTGCATAATAGGTTTGCAAAAATAGTTCCCATTCCGGTTCGCTCACCTTCATCTGTCACCTTATTTGGCTGTCATGGTTATAACTTTTAGCTGTTTACAAAAATTTAATTTCCTAAGGAAATTTTTGCCATTATTGAGGATGGTCCAAAGAGTGTGACGGAGTCATTGTCAAAGAACAATTTCCAAAATAGTTTGAATAATGGCAGCATTGTGGGGAATAGTAAATGGTCTCTTCAGGAGATTTCAAAGAGGACCAAACTTATTTGAAAGTAACAGTTCTGGTATTTGAAAGAAATTATTCATATAACTCTAAACTCTCTGACAAAATCGAGTACAATAATATATGAATCAACTCTGGATGTCTGTTCCTGACCTATTTTATATCTCACAGCATCTTCCAACAGAGGAACACACAATTTTCCTTATAAAGTGCTCAGATTTTTCATTTGCCTGGAGCTGCAATAAGTGATTTGTGGTTACATATTTTTTGCCTACAGGGCAGAATGAGGTTTCCATTAAGGCATCTCAAAAGCCCAGAAATCACTTTGTCATCCCTTAGGTAGGGAGCTGATGACTAATTTTTAAACTTATATTTTCACAAATTTTTTCAGTTAATTTGCTATTTACTACATATTAAAAATATTGCATTCCATTTGTAGTATAGTAAGATTGAAATTAAAATAATTATGTTGGCACTCCCCAAAACATAAAATAGGCCAATTTAGTGAAAGTTACCCATTTTCCCAGTCTTAGTGATTGTTTTAAATTTTTCAGAATCATGGTTTGCTTCTTCAGTGAAACACTTTTAAAAACAAATTATCTCTCTTCAATGTTTTGTTTCAAAATATCCTCATTAAAAATATTCCATAACCAAGCTATAAATAAATAAATAAATAAACACACAAACAAAGGGTGGGTGGGGGGAAGAAGACGCAATAATCACAAAAATTTCTTGAACTTTTTAAGTCAAGTGAACAGGTATGATGTCAGGGGGAGGGGAGAGAGTGAAGAGGAATGGGTAAAGAGGCATGAAAATCAACTACAATGTATATTGAGAAGTAAAACAAAATTAAAAAACAAAAAAACAAAAAACAACAAAAAAAGAGAAAAATTCCATAACCAAAAATAAAAGTCAAGATGATACAAAGGTAAACGTAAATCATTTTGATGAAGTTGACAATATGGTGAAAACATTTCTGGCAGAGCAATACTACCAATTAGACATGGTATTGATAGCGAGGGCGACCTCCATTCCCAGCAATCCATAGTCAAGAGCTTAGTAGGCTTAGGACAATTTTCAAGATCTTGGTTGCCTCAATTTGGAAATCTGGTAAGAAACCTACCTTCTACATGGAGAGAGCCTTGGACCAGGAGCCTTGTGGTCCAGATGGAGACTAGAAGCAACACCAGGCTGACACACTTGGCCATTGTGCTAACCCCCTCAGAGCCAGGGAAGCACCTCAGGTGGCCACCGGCAGTAAGAGAGGCAGATGCTCAATCACCAGTCTAGATGGAGAGTTCTGGAAATATGTTGAGGCCCCCACTGCTCCACTTCATAACTGAGACATCCGGATTTCCCTGCTTTCAAGCTTCTGACTTGTCAAGGTCAGTGGGGGAAATGAGTGACGTCCCTTGAACGCCCAGGCTGTACTTTGTGGATGGCTTTCTGGAAAATTTAGCTAATGCTGACTCAGAAAACACACAAATGAGGAAGGCAGATAGCACAGTATGAACTGCTGAAGGTTTTCCGAGTCCTCACATTCCCTGACACTCCCTGTCCCCCACCAGCTCAGTTTTCATACCACTCATTGTTATTGCCTGGGGAGCCCATTCATTTATATACTGCTAGGGCTGTCTCTGTCTCTAAAGGAGAGGGAATGTGGGCTGTGCTCGTCCTCCCATAATCGGTGATCTTTTTTCCCAGCTGCATCACCTTGATCTGTGGGGAATGATGCTGAAGCTCATGAAAGTAAATGCCCATTTAAATACTGAGCACAGACGCTTCATGCCTTCCTTTGGTACTTCTTTGATACATTTGAAATTTCTACGCCACTACAGGTAATTCCTTTTTCAAAGAAACCAGGCACATATAAAAATTCATGTTTATAAAACAACTAAGGGGCAATTTACAGAATTATTCATTTTACACTTTTTAAAAGGATTTTTAGCTTTACAACTGCAGTCACAATACGGGTTTTTATATAGTAACTTTCTCTTTAACAAATTCTCTTATATTCTGGTAGACTGAAATTCAATTTAGACTCCATCTTTTTCATTTGCTGAATGTGAGGTATATCTGTACTGTGTAAAAGCGGAGTACACTCTATGTTTTCCCACTTGGATTTTCAGAGTTTGTCCTCCTTGGTAATTATGGAACTGGCTTTCTAGCAATGCCTTGAGCAAAGATTTATAAGTTTTCTCTGAAAATGAATGTCTTTAATAGGAATAGTGCATAGATAGCTAGTTTTTTTCTGCATAAGTGGTATTGATCATAAAGTTAAATATCTGTGCGGAAAATACCAATAGCAAAAAGAGAATCTGCTCCTTACAAACATAGGGAACTTCTAAGAAACCAGGGAAATAGCTCCTATATATCTCCAATACAGGCCTCATTACTCAGGTGAGCACAAACCCTAGGCTCCTAGTACCTCAGAAACATGTGACTATACCACCATGGTACTAGGTAGTCAGAGAGGCAGGAATCATGTCCTCTTCATAATTATTCTTAAAGCCTAGCACCATGCCTGAAAGAGAACTAGCTTTCAAGAATTCATTAAATTATTACAAAAAGAAATAAGAAAGGAAGACAGAAAGGGAAAAATTGAATCATGGAAGGCAAGGCTTTAGATGGGAGAAATAGCTTAGGAGAAATGAGAAGAATGCCCTAAATTTTGGAATCAAATTACTAGAAGGGGAATCATTAAATAAAGGTAGTCTGTGTGATTGTGCTGGTGTTTAATAATGAGTTCCTAGAAGAGGAGACAATCTTTTGTTTTGGATATCCCCACTGAAAGAAATTAAGCCACTGTTGGGATGTGGTTGGAGATGCTTGGTTGGAACTTGCTCCCTCTCTTATTAAGTGTGAATATACTTAGTCTCAGTTCCTAGGCTTTTCACTCACTATAAGTTTCTGAAGAGTTCTTTGTCAAGAGCTAAAAGCTAAAGTGGAGAGCCATAGAGAAAATGTTGCCACATAATCTCTTTTCACTAGTTTGAGAAATTGTTCAGGATATGGAAAACAAACTGGCAACACCGTTTACTTCTTTTTTTTTTTTTTATGACCGGTAAGGGGATCGCAACCCTTGGCTTGGTGCAGTCTGCACCACGCTCAGCCTGTGAGTGCACTGGCCATCCCTATATAGGATCTGAACCCGTGCTACTAGCACCGACCTCTCCTGAGTGAGCCACAGGGCCAGCCCTAGCACCATCCACTTCTAAAATAACAGCTTGTGCTGTAATCAAGGACAACTAGTAATTAAAGAAGAAAATTGTAGAATTAGAAGAAAGTTTTAAAAATTAAAAGAAAATGAAGAGAACAACAATCAGCTTTCAAAGGAGAGCAGGAAACATGGAATATCCAGGCCAGCGTTCATGCTCCCTGGATATGGTAACAAGAGTGAATGTGTTATTTAATCTGATGCATGCAAATACAAATTTCAATAGAGTAGTAATTTTGAAATGTGGCACGAAGAAAGGAAATATGGCACAATCCCAAGTATTGGACTGAGAGTAATATTTAAATTTTAGTTTAACTTCTAACACTAATTATCTGTGTGACCTTCAGCAAGTCACTTAACTTCTCTGGGCCCCAGTTTTATCATCTGTCAAATAAGGAAGTTGAAATTTTGAACTTAAAAATAACATAACAATATAACTCCTTGGTACTTGATACTACAAAGATTAGTTATTTTTAAAACCATATAGTAGGCAAGTGTATTAGTCAGTGTAGTCTAACTGCTCTAACAAACACCCCCAATTCTCATGGCCTAACAATTTCTCTCATGATTATTTCTCTCATGTCACAATTCAATGGCTGACAGGTGGTGGTGGTGATGGTGATAGTGGTGATGTGTGTGTGTGTGTGTGTTGGTGGGATTTTGCTACACACAGTTATTCAGAGACCAAGGCTCGTTCTATCAGTCTCTGTGTAGCTCCACTATCACCTAGTACCTCTGAGTTCTTCCCAAGATCTTCTCATTGAGCCAGTAAAGGGAAGAGAGTGCAGAGAGTGCAGAGAATGCTGGAGATTGCTTTAGGGGCCAGGCCTGGGAAGTAACTATATCAATTCTGCCAATATTCCCTTGGCCTGAACTTTGTCACATGTTCCCACCTAACTACAAAGGAGTTGTGTTGTAATCTGGTTGTGTGCTCCAGAGTAAAAGGAAAAATGATTTGGTGAACATGTAGCAGTCTATGCCACAGTTTACCCTTCTGGTCACCTAGTATAGGGTTCACTATTCCTTCCACATGTAAAGTACAGTACTTTGTTCTCAAGAGAGATAATCCAAGGTCCCATCCAATTCAAAGTCCATGATCTCCGAGTTACACTCAGTCTTCCCTGTCAGGTCCAACTATGGCACTTTGTGGTCTGGTGGCCTATAAACTAAAAAAGTTATATGTTACTCCTCAAATGTAATGGTGAAGCAGGATCTGGATGACCTCAATAAAAACTCTCATGTGTAAAGGGGAAGAATGGGAGTCACGTCAATCATCAGGGCATGGTAGTTCTGAAATACCAGTGAAGAGACATTATAAAGGCCACCATATTCATTTTCTATTGCTGCATAACAAATAGCTACAGATTTAGTGGCTTAAAAAAATACCCATTTATTTTTTGTCTTTTTCGTGACGTGCACTCACTGGCTGAGTGCACCGGCCATTCCTATATAGGATCCGAACCCGCGGCGGGAGCGTCTCTGCGCTCCCAGCGCCGCACTCTCCCGAGTGCGCCACGGGCTCGGCAAAATACCCATTTATTATCTCACAGTTTCTGTAGGTCAGAAGTCCAGGTGGGCTTAGCTAGGTTCTCTGCTCTGGGTCTCACAAGATTGAAATCAAAGGGTTGCCTGGGCTGGACTCTTACCTGGAGGCTCTAGTGAAGAATCCACTTCTAAGCTCATTCATATTATTGGCAGAATTCATTTCTTTGAGGTTGTAGAAATGAGGTCCCTGTTTTCTTGCTGACTGTCAGCTGGGGTCTGTTCTCTGCTCATAAAGACCCCTCCATTTTCAAGTCAGCAATGACACAATGAGTTCTTCTCGTATTTCTAGTCTCTGACTTCTACTACCACTAGCCAGAGAAAGTTCTCTGCTTTTAAGGGCTCATGCGATTACACTGGGCCCACCTGCATAATCTCCCTATCTTAAAGTCTACTGTACCATATAATATAATGACAGGGGTGATATCTCATATTCAAAGGCTCCAGGGGTCGGGTAGGACATCTTTGGGGGACATTTTGGAAATTCTGCCTACAACAGTCACCTACCCTTGATTCGACCCTGATTCTGCTTTCTGGGAGAAACTCTCATGTCCACTGTTCTCTGTGGCCCTTGGCTTCCTTCTGGGAGGCTGTTCATTGTATATAATCTTCCTGGGCCACATTCAAAGTGGATATTAGGGAGTATTGTCTCCTTGAGAGTAGCACAACTTCCTGCTAGTGTAAACTTAGATTCCCAAAGGTTGTTTTATAACTTGAACGACCGAAGATGTTTTTAGTCCTGGCTTGTGCTTCTTTGTAAATACAATTCTCCCACAAACTTAGATTTCTGATCTATTTGCTTCCCTTTGATTCCATGTGCCCCAAATTATACTCCAAACCCTTTCCCAGTCGTAATTCTCAAGATGTATTTCTTTGCTTTCTCAGCCACACGCCTCTCTCTCTTTTTAATTTAATGGTGGCTACACCAAGTTCATTTGAAACCACAGATGCTTTGGCTATATCCTTCATCTAGTCTTTGCCATGAGGCTGAGTTGATCTGTTCAAATGAGAAATTTTATTGATTCTTTTTCACTCACAGATCCTCTTAGTCTTACTTTTTGGGATTTAGAAGCAGTTAAGTTTTCTAATCCTTCAATCCTTCAAATTAGTGAATACTCTATGTATTTTTATCATTTCTGTTTCCAGGTAGCCAATTCTTTCCAAAGTGCTTCTTTTTCACGTAATATCTTGCCACAGGCAGCCAGTAGAGGTTCACATACTCCAACTCACTGATTCTCCAAACACTCCTCCTGGAACTACAGGCTGCCCACAGACTGCCCTTCAAGTTATCATGGGTAAGACTTTACCACGTGTTTTAGTTTTATTCACAACATGGGCCCCATCTTTCCAGCTCCTAGTATTAGTTTCTTGTTTTCTTCTCCTGGAAATTTTGTTATTGAAGCATCTATTTCTGGTTCAAATGTATGCATTAGTCAGGGTAGGCGAAGCAGCTATAACAAACATTCCTGAATCTCAGTGGCTTAATACACTAAAATTTTATAGCTTGCTCATGTCACAGTTCAATGTTGTACCCATTCAAAGACCCAGCTCCACCTAGTGGTTTTGCCATCTTCTCAGGCCTCAGAGTCCTCACCAGAATCTTCTGATTTTGGTAAGCAGAGAAGTAAATAAAGATGGTATAATGTGTTGGACAAGAGAGCTTGTTTTTAGGGAACTAGATCCCAAAGGTCCCCATTCCCCTGCACCTAGCTGTAAGAAGGACCAAAAAATGTAGGCAAGCTGTGGAAATCAGGTTGGTGAAAACTCAGCAGTCTGTAGCACAGCACAATGTATTAATTTAAAAAAATCGTAGACCAAGAAGGATAGGAAACTAGGATCAGGAATGGGGAATGAAAACAGAGGAACCAATCCAGCCCTTTGGGTAGCCCATAATACAAAGACCGAGGGTAGGGGATGCCTGGCTTGGTTCTGGGAGGTACTAATACCCAAAGGCATCTCATTCAGGGTCGAAGTATGATCATGGCCCAGCTCCATAAAATGAGGAGACGTTTGGCTTCTGCCAAAGGTTTAGTAATGTGCTTTTATTTTCAAACTCAGGTATGTGACACTCTACAGTTCAATGCTAGCACACCTGTGTGAGGCTTAACAACATTAAGAACTGACAACCAGTGATACACAAATCCAGCAACTCCCTCTCCATTTTCTCTGTCAGGCTGTACATGGGCAGCAATACACATAACTTTGTGGCAGCCAGAAAGTGAAGGTTCTTCTAGAAGGTGATGTCAACAATGACAAAAACATTACTCTGCAACTGCAGGTAGGCAACCAGAGTCCTGGAGCTAAACGGAAATGTCAGACTTCAGAGGCATTTTGAGGAGAACTTTTATTTTAGATCAATGTCATTGTTGGACACATGGGCCTGTTTCTCTCTGTTTCACTACTGCTTTGTCAGCAGCTCCAACTGCTTCAGTTTGATCTTTGCTTTCAGAAAAGATAGACCAATGAGTACTTTTTCAGCCATGACCTTGTAAATGTGACTACACTTATGCTCCCTTTTGGAGACGTCCTTTTCCTTGACCTCCCTTACTCACAAATAGAGTAGTGCGGGTAAAGGCCTCTACCTGCAAATATTTTTGCAGGCCTTTCTGTGGAGCAGCTGGAGGTGCAGGCACTCTCTGCACCTACTCTCCTGGACTTTGTCTCACCTGGAAACAAGGGTGGAAAACTTGTGGCCGAAAGGACAATGGGCCAGCTCAGCTTGGCCCTTCTTTAAGGGAAGCTGAGATTGGACATTGATGGCCTAGAGTCCTGCCCCACAGCCATTCTCTGGACCTTCCTTCACAGCCTGTCTTTGGCTCTAAGGGTCTCATATAGCTAAAGCTCCTTCAGTTGTGTCTGGTCCCTCTGGAATAGTCCATGCAAACCAGCCACCCATGTCCCCAAAGTCCCTCTGCCCTGCTCTGCACCTCTTTACCTTAATGGCACATCCTTGGTCAACCCTGGCTTGGGCTTCTCTCACAGTCATTTTCTAGCCACTGTAAAGGATGCCCCCTTCAATAAACATTGTGTTTAAAAGTGGGGCCTGATCTTGGGGGTCTCTCTGAAGGGAGTGACTGCATGGTGCCCAGTCCCTGAGCTTGGAAATGGTGTTGCTAGTCTGGTCTCCTTCCTGCTCTCTCACGGAGTAGACTGGAAACTATTAGGAAAAGTTGAGTTTACAAAAGATGTTACTTTTCTCATTGATATGGTGGTGATGGTGCTGGTACTGGGAAGTGTGCAAATGCCAGCCATCCCCAGGCAGCTCTCCACCACCTTGAATATTTACTTGTTCTTTTGGCCAACATTTAATGACACCCTCCCAAGCATCAGCCACCATGGTAGGCCCTTACCCAAGAGATGGGTAAGACATGGTTCTTGTCTTTGAGGAAAAACACTAGGGGAGACAGACATATGAATTATTGTGATATACTGTAGGTAAAGGTCAATAATAAAGATATTTTAAAAGTGCCAGAAAGCACAGAGGAGGGTGTGACCTATTATGTTGGGTATGGTGGGGAGTATGGATGAGAAGCTGTCAAAGTCTGTTTGGAGGGGATGATATTTGCACTTGGTCCTAAAGAGTGACAAGAAGACAAGAGAAGGACAGCAAGAGAAAAATTAGTGAGTGGAGGCCAGAGCTACGAGAGAAAACATTTAGTTTGGGAACCAGAGACAGTTTAGAGTAGCTGGCGGACCACTTAGGGCAGCGAGATGGGCATGTAAGGCATTCAGTTAGAAGATCATCAGAAGAGGCAACATAGTGTAGGGGTCAAGAGCACAGCCCTGGAGCTGGACTAGCTGGGTTTGAGTTCCAGCTTCATGATTTACGAGCTGGGTGTCCTTGGCAAGTGACATGTCTTTTTTGTGCTTCAGTTTTCTTACCTGAAAATGGGAAGAGTAGTACCCACCTTGTATTTTTTTTTTCCTTTTCTTGAGGACTAAATGAATTGATGCCTGTGTAATACTGAGAGCAGTGCTTGGCTCATGGTATGTTCGATATGAATATCAGCAACAAAGGCAAACAATACCAGTAAAAAAAACAGAAACAAAAGCAAACCAACCACAACAAAACCCACACAGAAACCAACACCTCCAAAAAACTGATGAGGGCTGAATGAAGGCAGTGGCTGTAAAGGTGAGGAGAGAAGTCAAATTGGAGATGGGATGTGCTGCTTCAGTTTTGTACTGAATAGTTGGCAATGCCCTGAAACATACACTTGGGTTGGAAATCCCATTTGAATAGAAGCACTAAGGTACAACTGCACCCTTGCATGTGGGCACACACACCGAGTAAGAGACCAAAGCTGAAAGCACACCATTTCTTTTCATTCACCCGAGAAGTGAGTTAACTGCTTTCAAAGGTAGAGAACAAATAGGGAATAGACTGTGCTGTACAGAAGCTTAGAACTGGCATTGGAAATGAAGACCGGCAAGTCTTCTGTTGAAGCCATGAGTTTTCAGTGTTTTTCAAACATCTTCAATCCATGTGGAGAGCTCACTGAACAGGCATCCGGTGACTGCCCCACACCTAGTGAAAATCTGTGGGTTGGCTTGACATGCATCTTATTTATCCAGGGCACACTTTTGGAGGGTCATTGGCTTCATGTGCATGCGTGTTGTGTGTATGTGGGTGTGTTGTGTGTGCATATAGATGCGTATACAAGGGTACTTCAAAAAGTTTGTGGGAAAATGGAATCAAAAGATAATACTAATCTTTCCATGAACCTTTTGAAGTACCTTCATATATTAATTCACATCTTCCCATTTCATTTCAAGCACTGAGCTAAATTCAGCCTATACATTATTCTGAGAAACCTTTCTTCTGTAAAAAGAAACTCTGATTCCAAAGGGGAGAAGGGGAGGCTGAAGGATAGTCATTGAAAATGAGATGGGAAATGGGAAGATATTCATGTTGTGGCTCCAAATTCCAGGTCTGATCCTTAGGGTCAGTGTTTGTTAAGCACAATTCTTCCTGATAACTGATTGGAAAGAGGAAAAGGGGGAGAGAGAGCATCTCACTGTCCCTCCAGTGAAGGTGTTTTAGTTCTCCCTGGCCATCTGAGCTAGGGGCAGAAGACCTTCCCTTCGGTTAGAGTTCCTTGGTGAAGATGACTTCTTCGTCCACTGGATGCTTTCCTGGGGTAGTTTCATTGATCCTCCAAGAACATCAAGTTACTGTGTATGAATAGCTCCCACAGAGGTGCTGAGTGTGAAAAGAACCCCTCCTCATTCCCTGTTGGGATGGGCAGCAGTGTGTTCACACCTGGGTCTGACACTATACTTGGGGAAAGGGTGGTAGACTGAGTGTACTGCAGTAGGGCACTGGGTAGGTGTCAGGTTTCCTATTGCTCTGTAGGCTGCTCATGCTGGAGTCCTGAGCTCCACCAGGAGTCCCTCTGGGCTGCTGAGCAAGTAGATCTTCCAAGGGGCTCCTCGGCCTGCTCCACACAAGAGTTATAGGAGTTGTAGAGCCCCAGCCCAACAGACAAGACCAGCATCACTGCAGCCATCATCCAGACCACTTGCCAGTGCTGACACAGTTTGGGATACATGACTTGTAAGAAATGGGCCAATTCTTCAAGTTTGCTGTCAACGAAAAAAGTAGGTGGAGGGTTTAGTATAATGGGAAGTTATGTGATGCCACACCCATACTTCTCTGTCTGGGGATACCTTCTATACTGTCTAGAGCAATGGTTCTCAAACTCAGTTGTCCACAGAATCCCTTGGCAGCAATTATTCAAAATACCCCAGGCCTAGTGAATGAGGATCTCTAAAGTTATAGTCTAGGAATTGATAGTTAAATTTCCCCACCCGTCCATAGCCTTGATGTAGGGAACTTCTGGTCTAGAACACTATCTTTACTTGTTTGATCATTCATCCACACATGCCCTCATCTATTTATGGGATGATTACTGATTAGTTCATGACACCCTCCCAAGCCCCAGGGGGCAAGGTTGGCTGATCCACGTTTCCATGCATCCAGACAGGACCAGCTTCTTTTCTGACCTTAGCTCTATTTGTGATCAGCTCCAAGTTCTAATCTGTCCCCTGCCTCAGTGCTCAGATGCATAATTTGTTGTTCTCTGTTCTACATCTGACTGTATCCAGAGTGGAAGAACTGTGCTAAACTCTCAGAAGAAGCTTGATGTCCAGTGATAAATGGACAAGGGATCAGAACAACCTTAAGAGCTCACTTTAAACACCCCAAGGACAATCAGAAGACTCTGATTCCTTCTGGCAACCTCTGGGTGGCTTCTTCAAGATGTTTTCTCAACCTCCTTAATATTCATTCTCTAATTTCTCCCTCCTCCTTTTCTTCCCTCACTCTTTCCACACTCTTTTCTCTCTTCTTTCCTTTCCTTTCATCTTTTTCTCCTTTTCTCCTTTCTCCCCTTCCATTTTTGCCCCTTTTCCATCTTGTTCCCTTTCCAACTGCCTTGTCAACTTGCCCTCTCTCTTTGTGGCCCAGTGAAAAGACATTTGGTCAGACAGCCGCCTTTGAGGAGTCCATTCTATAATTCCCTGGCAAAGCTCTGCATACCTTCATTAAGCTAGAATTTCCTCCTGTGTTTAATCCCAGCTCTATTTAAAAAAAAATATGAGAAACAAAAATACTAAGATTATCAAACTAAGGAGGTGGAGAAAGTGACAGATGGGCTTTCTGTAGAGCCTGAGGCTCACACAGACACTGCAAAACACAGGCCCTTTGCTGAGAAGTAGAGAACTCTACTTCAGAATTAGTAGAAAATGGATGACTTGCAATAGGTTGGAAAACTCAACAAACACCCTCCTTAGAGAGGGACCAGATCCTCAAGAGTGCCTGCCTTGCATGCTAAGGCCATAGGGAACACTGATTGTTTTCTTCTCCATATGAGAGCCCCATCAGGTCATTTCAGGCACAATTAAGCAAAGCAAAAAAGTGAGCACATTAGCTGGTATGAAAATTACTGGATATTTTCACAACCATTGGGAAGGGAGAGCTTGGAACTGGAAGTTTATTTTCTCCTCCCTATTTAGATTCTATTCAGATATCATTGGATGTCAAAATGGAGTCCTTCGTGGACTGTACTTCCATGCTCCAAAACAAGCTCCTACAATGGAAAGAATCCCACTCTAACCCCACTCTTAAGCAGAACTACAAAGGAGGAGGTCAAGATCTGGCTTTGTAACCCGTAGCTGGCACCCATATCTAGCCTATAAAAGGGGTTAGAAACAGAATTAGATTAGAAATAGACTTCCTTTAGAAGTCAATTTCTGGTTGTTATAAGCAAACTTCTGTTTTCTGAGAGTTATTGGAAAAGTAAAGGAACCTGCCCACATATCATCTTAACCCCATGACGCAGGTTTGAACAGGCGGTCGGAGAAAAGACAAGAGTTTTATGTTGTACCTTATGAGTCTCACTTGTTCAATGTATTACATAAGTGTCAGAAGACTGTGTTCTCTGTTTTAATATGGTTGAGATATTGGCTTGCTTCCCCCAAAGTTCATTTAAACCTATCCTCCAGAGAGCAATATTTATAACAGATTACATTATTATGTATAATAGAGAAGAAACTCAGAGAAACAGACTTTAGTGTTTGGCGTTGAATCTCTTAAATAAGAGGTCAGCTGCTGCACTTAGTCTAATGTTTTTAAAATGCACTAAGTAGGACATGGAACTTTTAATAACTTCAGACCTTGCTTGTTAGTGAGGTGCCAAAATTTCATGGGGGAATCATGTTTGAGTGCAGGGGCCTGCAGGCAACTCCGTGTCTAGGGACTCAGGAGTGGATGAGGATGTCTTGGCATTAAAGATAACAGCTCTCAGGGACAGTCCAGCTTGGGTCATAGGTGAAGAAGGGACCCTATGACCATGAGTGGGCAGTATATATGATAGCAACGTCAGTCCTTGAGAAGATGAAGCCACACTGGACTTGAAAAGATGAAGCCACATCCCTGTGCTAAGGATGAGGACCCTTCTGAGGGCTGTGCTCATGTCTGGTATCCATCACCTGAGGGACAGGTACACTCTTAAAACGAAAAAGTAAATACAAGAGGGAGCAAGGGTTGGGAGACAGAACAAGGCCTCTCGGGATCAGTAGAAACAAGAGAGTGCTTTCAGGTAATGGATGCTACAGGCAACTGTGGCCATGTGTTCATGACCAGGAGCTGGACAGAAAGGGACTCTCGCAGAGGCTTATTTCCCCTGGGGTTTCATGATATGGGAGGGAGCTGCCAATCGCCTGAGATTGAATTAGCTAGATAAGGCTTCGAGCCCTGTGCTTTGTAAACCAGATTGTTTATATTCCATGTACTCTCTCTCTGTTTATTTCTCTTTGTTCTTTCTCAGTGTTCGGAAGTGTTGGAAGTTCCAGTCTATCTTAGATATATTCAGAAATGCCAAAGAAAGAGCTTTTAACTACATTAAAAAGGAGGAAGGTAATATTGTGGCCTGAAAAATAAGAACAGAGGACCCCCAAGAAGGAGGTGAGCCCTAAGGAGAACAGAATCCAGCTGTTTGGAGTAGGGGTTGTGCTTTCTTGTTAAACTTGGAAGTTCTTTTTTAGGGGACGTGGTGTATCCTAGCACAGGTTTGTTTTCAATGGTGGACATTTTCCCCAGCTCTCTAGATGGCTCTTCCCTGGAACGATGGGCTTGACCCACGCAGGCTGAGACCTCTCACTCTGGTTGAATCTTCCACCAACTGGACTCCATGGGTGGTTCCTACATGTTTTAGAGCATATCCATCCTGCTTCTAATCTTCACTTTATTGCCTTATTCATTGCATGCTATGAATTCCAGAGTTTGCCAGCAATGAGGCACAAACACATACCCTATCTCAAGTCCAGCAGCCAATTAGATAATTACTCATTTTGTTTGGAGCTGCCTTGGACCTCAGGATAGCCCCAGAGTCTAAAAACAAAGACTTTGGTGAAGTGTTCCAAAGTTGCTATAACTACATTTAAAAAAATGAAATTCAAGACCTGTAGTTTGAATGTATTAATAGGAAAAGTAGAGCAGAATATTTGAAATTGCAGCTGTCCTGAGAATCCAGGTGATGTGGTCACTATATCTATAGGTCAGCGTACACCTCTTCTATGGGTACCAGTTTATTCTTCCCCTAAGCATGTACTTCAATGGGATAATTCTGGCCTGGTAGGGCTGAGACCTCATTCCCATATTACTTCATTGCGTGGAATGCCCTGGAACTAGATGAGATTATTTCCAGTATTCTGCATCCTTCGGGCCAGGTAGGTCCACAAGTGGGACAAGATGCAGGATCTATACTTTCTTTATCTACCTGTTATATTTGTTCCCCCTGATTTAGAAAAAAATACGCTAGAAATATAGAGTATTTTAAAAGAAAAGCCCAAGTATTTCCAATCCCAAGTGAAGATACTGTCTGGATGACCAAGCTTGTTTGGTCAGCTTGAAAGGGATGTTGCCACTGAGCTGAGTGTCCCCTACCTAATGTGTTCTCTCTGCCCCTGTTCTTGTTCTTGTAAGACCTCCCCTCCAAGGCTTCAGCCCAGCTCCCCTGACTCTGGCTGTATCATGGGGTTGGCTTGGAAATGAACCAGCCATAGCTGGGCTGGAAGGGACTCCTCTCCCGGTCCTTCAACCCTTCTCCCCTCCTGAGAGCTCTTGCTGTCTGCCTGCCTGCCATGACCTCCTCTGACCCCCCAGCTCTTGCAAACTCCCATTGTTAACTATTTTGGCTCTTTGGGATTTCTTCTACCTTCTGTCCAACATGAACACTGCCCTCTTGGTTTCTGTTGGCTACTAACTTGGACCCCAGACCCGCTATAGCCCTGGACTGGCATTTCCAGGGATTTTGTGCAATTCAATAATTCGATGAATTGTAACCCATTTCATCAATGGCAAGGGCTCCAAACACAGGCTTCCCACCTGCTTCTCTGATCCTTTTCCTCTTCCTCAGTTTCTTCTGCCTCTTCAGGCTCCTCAGGGCTCTCACTCTTGTGTTCTTCCTCCTCCTCCTTCAGGTCCTGAAGGTCTTTGGTCTTCTTTAGACCCTCCTGGTATCTGGAGGGAAAAGAGGAACAATTGAGACTGGAAAGGCCAGATAGGGAGAATCCTTTCCTGAGTTCCTGGGGGAGGGGACGTGAGCACCTCAAATAATTACGCACTTCCTGTGGTTCCACACAACAGGAAAAAGCTGGGAAGTTCTGCCGAATCCCAAGGTGGCTCATGTCAGTACCATTTCCCCTCACTCCTCAGTCATCCTTCCTGTTTATGTGAAAGTGTGACAAAACTGACAAAATGTAGGTGCAGGATCTCCTCACTGGGTCCTTATCCTACAAAACATTCTGTAGGGATAAGATTACATCTGCTCTGCATAACCTTGGACGTTCAGCCTCTCATCTGTAGAATAGAGAGGGTGATACCCGTCTCACAGTGTGTTGGGACATTTTTGGAAGTGCCAGGCACATGGTCTGACCTAGAGAGGTACTCAGTAAAAGCTAACAAAGTCAGTGGGGGCATTTACCCCACGAATTCTGAGAGGACAGTTGTGGTGAAAAGACAGGATTTCCAAGAGAAACCCTGAACATACTGTTTACTTGTCCTAGAACTCTGTTTAAGAACAGCAGTTTGGCTGGGGCAACCCTCCCACTGTGTGTGTGACTGCCACACAGAAGCCCATGGGTTCTGTGTCAGGGAGAAGATGCATGTCCCTCACGTGCTGCAGGGACAGGAGAAGTCAAGGGTGTGATGCCTGGTTGGAGGTAATTCTCTACTTTGAGGCCTAGGCTTTGGCCCCGCTCAGTGTCTGTCCCTCCAGTGACTGACAAGTGGCCACAGATGCCGTTGAAGCTCAATCAGAAAAGGGGATGGTTGGAAGTAGAGAGGACTCCAGTTTATAGGAGGAAGGGGTGAGCAGGGCAGTTCTAGCGAGCAGAGTTGCAGCTGCTCTTGGGCATTGTTGGCAGCAACATGACAACTCTGAGCACATGTCAGCAAGTCTCAGGCACCACCAAGAGGAACCCACCCAAGGCCCCTGATTTCCAGACGATTCTGGTCAGCAGCACTTTGGTGGCTTTCTGCTCAAAAAGAGAACAGTGTAGTTATTATCTAACCACACCCTCTGACTCTGCTTCCTTCTGTCCTTCCTGTGGAACAGTCTTGCTCTTTCCTGTGTAGTTCCTTCCTGAGGCAAGGAGGTCCTGGGACCACTGGTTGCTTCCCTAAGCCTCTAAGAAACAGGAGAGGCCATGGGAAGGTATCATCTGTGACCTGCCAGGTGCCCTCAAGGTGGTCGAGGTCTGACTCACCCCTTGTTGTAGGCTTCTTCCTCCGCCTTGGCCTTGGTCTCCTGACCAGCCTCCTCCAGGCAGCCTGGGGTGGGCGCAGGAGCAGGGGCTTCACAATCTGGCTCTCCGTTTGTCTTTCCACTAGTGAGAAGAGGGAAGTACAGGGTGTCATTGCAGGGGGAGGGTGAGTGTGTGAAAACAAAACCATGTCTTTGGCCTGATTCCTAATTAGAAGTGAGGAAACTCGGGTTCTTTCTGTAGCTTTCAGATGTTTTCCAACCCTTCTACCCTGAGACAAGATTTTATAAAAGCCCTAGTCCATGAATCCTCCCTATAGCCCCATCTCCCCTTCTTCTCATGCTCCCAAATCTACCTTTATTCTCATTCCAGGAGGTGCTGTGAGTGGACAGGGCACCACTGGGAGCTCCATAGTGCTGAGATGAGGAAAGTGGGGGTGGAACAAAATATTCGGTGTCATTCCACCCTTGTAGACCATCTTTACCCTCATGATCCCTGCTCATTCTTTCCAATATCTATTGAGTATTGACTAAGTCCCAGGCACATTGTAATGTGCTGGGGACAGATTAAAAAAACAAAGGAACTTTTTTTTTTTTTTTTTGCCAATATGGAGCTTAGCAGAAGAGAAAGACTCCCAAAAAGGAAAAAAATACATAATTAACTACAAATTATGATAATTTTTATGAAAGGAACAAACTCCGTGCAGTGACAGAAAACACCAAGGACAGAATGTGTTTAGAATGAATGGTCAGGAAAGGCCTCTCTGAGGTGCTGAAATTGAAGCACAGAACTGACGGATGAGAAATCAGCTGTATCATAGCAGAGGAAAGATCATCCCAGGTAGAGGATGCAGGATGTATGAAGACTGAGACAGAAAAGGTACTGGGACGTTTGAGGAACTGAAAAAGGATGTGAGGCAGGAGTTAACTTTTGGACAGGATAAATTTGCGATGCCTGTGAGGTATCCAAGGGGAGATGACAAGTGGACATTCAGATATACCGAAGTGAGGCAGAGAAGAGCCCTAGGCTTGGGATATTCATTTGGCTTCATCAGCGTATAGCTGATATTTAAAGCCAGGGGAATGGATAAAATTGCCTAAGAAGACAGTCTGAGAAAAGACGAGAAGAGGACCCGGGACCACGCCATGAGCATCTTTGCACTTGGCTCAGATGGAAAAGGAGGAGCCCACAGAGGAGACTGAGAAGTAGCAGCCAGAGAGATGGGAGGAAGACCAGGGCGGCATGCAGCTGGGGAGCTGGGAGAGGAGAGCTTGTCAAGGAGGGAGAGTTAAGTGTGTCACACTTCTGAGAGTCTGAGTCAGGTGGGGACAGACAAAGTGACTATTAGATTTGATAACATGGAGGTCAAGAGGAGCTTTGATGTAATGATGGGAGCCAAGGACAGATGGGAACGAGCTTGGTAAAGAATGACAGGTGAGAAGGGGATGACACAGACACAGTAATCTGATGAGGAAGGGCAGGAGAGGAGTAGGGCGCAGAGATGCAGAAGCGGGTCAGGGGTAAAAACACATTTGAATATAGGTAGAAGAGATCCTGTAGAGGACATGAGAGAAAGGGATGACCAAAGGAACAAAGTCTTTGACAAAGGAAGTAGGGACAGACCTTAGAAAGATGGAGAAACCTCTCCTCGGTTATAAGAAAGGGAAGAAGATGAAGACAGTGGGTTAGGGGTCTGGGGAAGGGAGATGAGAGGCTCCTTTCTGACTGAAAGCTTCAATTTTTCCCTCTAAAGTGGAAGACAAGGCCACCTGCCGAGTGAGAGGTAGAGGGGACCTAGGAAGTGTTGAGGAGAGAGGAGAAGGGGCAAGGGTTATGTGGGAAAGTAGGAAAAGTAGAAAAGCACAGTAAGATGGCTGGGCAGCACTGGGAGCCCACTGGAGGTGTGGGATCACAAGTTTAAGGGAGGCATCTGACGGCCATGCCTGCCCTGTAAATCCTACAGCCCACGGAGGCATCCAGAATCCCAACGGAGGAAAGCTGGCGTGGAGGAGCCCTCAAACAAGGCAGAACCGTGAGCGGAGCTTTCCAGCCAGGACTCTGAAAGATCACAGCTGCCATCCCTCCCTGACCTCTCAGGCGGGGTTTATGAGTGAGCCTTACATCTTCTCATTCCTGGCATCGGTTTCCCATCTCTTCGTTTTCCTCAGACCTTGTACAATTTACATTTCATCAGGCTGGAAACCAAAACCCATTGTGGACAAGAAAGATAACACTCTAAAAATACCAGCTATTCATAACATTTCTCCTTTTGCAAATTACATTATCTATTCTCTTCCATGTGACCTTTGCCTAATGTGCAGTTTCCTATTTGTCCAAATGATTGGGTCAAGAGAAGAAAAACATAGCTACAGCCAAGGGTAGGGAAAGTAACTCTTTTATGGAATGTATTTATAGATGAGACATGAAACATTGGTACCAGACTTTTGTGTTCTTTTACCTACAGCTGCCAACCTTAGAGGCTCCTTAATGTTAAACATGTATGAAGGAGGACAGTGTAGTAAAGAGGAAAGAAACTTGCCTGAGGCAAAGCTGGGTTCAAATCCCAGCTCCAACACATGCAAGTTACTGAACCTTCCTGAGATTCATCAGCTGTAAAATGGGGATAATAATATGTACCTGATGGTGGTGGTGTAAGAATTAAAGAAGAAATGTAAGTGAACTTTCTAGAATATGGTACTCAACAAATGATATTCATTATTATTGTTGCTATTGTTATGTTGTAAATTTATTGGTAAATTTTGGGAGCAATCTGAGCTTCTTCCAAACCTGATCCATAAAAAATCCAAGCTGATAAATTACCAGGCTATTATTTATATCTTCAAGGGAAAACTCGATATGTCTTATTCTAACACTTCAGAGTCAGAGGAATCCTGAATGTGAACTAATTTAAAGTATGGTAAAATTTGCATTAAGTTAACATAAAGTCGCTTTAATAAATTTCTCAGAGGTATTTCTATTGTGTGCCATAACACACTCATGAACCTTAGGGTTTTGCTGACAAGGTGACTGTAAACAAAGCTTTCACTGGCTGCCATGGTCCCCACTCCCCCGACCGCAAGGTCCTGAGGCATGTAGCCGGGGGAAGCCAAACCCGCCCACAGCCAGGCATGCAGCTGCCACCAGGAAAAGAGCACACCAAAAGCATTTCCACACAGGTAGCCCACCATAGCTGACATGATTGCCATGGCTGCTGTAAAAACAGCTAGTCACCATGGTAGTAGTTACAACCACCATGCAGGTGGCCCGCCAGACACTTGACTGCATTGACACGAGGAGAGTCACCAGTGGAGACCAAAAGAAAGAGAAGAGGCTATCTCTCTCCACAAAGCACACTCCAGAGTCATAGAAGAAGCATCTGCTCTATGATAAGAGTGGGGAACCGGAGTACCCCTCTCTCAGCACTGGACGGATCATCTAGGCAACAAATCAACAGAGAAATAGCTAATCTATCAGGAGAGAACACATGTTTGGTTAGTAGAGGGGAGAGGGGGAAAGAGATGGAGAGAGATTGGATAAGGGGCATAAAGAATAAGTATGATTTGTGATAATGAAGATGCTAATAAAAAAAGAACATAGAAAACAAGACAACTTTCACTGTCCTTGGTCACTGTTCTCCAGAGATTAAAGCTTTTACATGGTAGAGCCAGGAAGCCCGTGTCACCCACCTTTTACACAGGGATCTTCCGTCCATTTCAACTCCTCTACGGAACTTCCACATACATTCTCTCACTTAATCTGCCCAATGATAAGAAGAGCTAACATCTAATCTATGTATCGGGCTCTGTTCTAAGGTCTCACTTAAGACTTACGAATGACCCAATAAGGTATCATTGTCCTCAGTTTGACAGATGAGGAAGCCAAGGCTCAGAGAGGTTAAATAACCCGTGATCACACAACCAGTGGGTGGTAGAACCCAAATCTGACCCTGTGCAGTCTGATACCCACCCATGCTGTTGCCTGCACTATCTGCCGCCCACGCAGGCTATGATCCCACTTGACAAGCTCGGGTGGATTATGTGGCTTACCTAAGCCCACGTGATTGGTGCTGAGACTCTCACTTATAACTTCATGTCAAGATGCTGCACTCTCCAGGCCTCCTTGAGCTCTCCCTTTCAACAAAAGTCTTTTCCAGGAGTTCTGAGTGGTGTGTGGGGACCTGCTAAGTGAGGTCATTCCCACCCTCAGGGTGGCCCAGGGCTTAAGACGCTGCCCCTTTTTAAAGGCTGCCTGTTTAGAGTGGCACATGGCTGGGAGGGCCCTTGTTTAAAACCCGGGGTAGGGTGGGAGTGGGGGAAACACACAATATGTGAAATGTCTGCTGTTATCTTCAGACCTCTTGACTGAGCTTGCAGTTCCCTAAATAGCTTCTCCAACTATCTGGAAGTTTCTCCTTATGCATCTTTAAGACTCAGCTCAAATACCTTCTCTGTGAAAGCTTTACTGACGTTCTCCCCTCCCCCACACTCTCTGACTAAAGTTGATCTCTCCTTCCCTCTCTCCCACCGCTCCTCTGTTACAGCATGACTCAGAGACAGGCCATTTTTATGTTCTATGTCCCTGCCAGTCCCTCCAGATGACTGTGATCACAGGGAGGGGAACTGTGTTTGGGTCAGAAGAGTGCTTGGCACACAGTAGGTGCCTTTAAGTGTTTGCTGAGTTGCACTGATTTCTCTATGACTCATCCAGTCTCTGCCTGTGAGTCTCGTAAAATGGGCAGGTTCTCTCTGTAAACGGCAATTTCCTGAGCACCGAGTGTTTGAGTTGGGCTAAAGGAATCTCTATTCATGACTGTGAACTGAGCACAGCTTGTGCCCACCCCAGGGATTCCTGGACCAGTTACTGATCTTGGCATCTGTCTCCAGCCTGAAATCTTATGTGTTTTCTTTCTGGAATTATTCATTAAAATGAGGCTCAGTGTTCTCTCATGTTCACCAGGTCAGAAGTGTTTGTCATTGGGCTCAGTTCTCACTAATATAAGGGGCCATTTAGTTAAAATGTGTTAGACAGGCAGGTATATTAGACCCCATTTTTCCCATGGGGCAACAATATTCGAAAGTGACTACAATCCTTTCCAATAGACAGATTTTACCCTCTTGGGCTCAGTGATGTTTCTAAGTTACCCCCACTACCATGGCTTCCTCAGAGAAGCTCAGCCCAGGGGACCCAAGCTAAAAGTCCTTTCTCATTTCCTGTTACTCAGTCCCAGATTCCCGGGGTTCACCACAAGTTTATTGGGGAATAATTCACTCCAGAATACTATCAGCAAAGTCGAGTTGCTTACTGTGCAAATTTAATGTCATATAAAAATCTTTAAGAAATTTATCCTGGCTGCTTCAAAAGTATAGAAGAATGGTTATTTTAGAGATTATAGTTAAAATGGGTCTGTGACACATCACAGTATGATGGCTCCTTTCATGAAACTGACTCTGGGCATCATGCACACCCTGGCTTCGTGGACCCCGTTTCCCATCCCACTCCACCCTCTACTCCATGCCCAGACAGTCACCAGGCTCTTTCTCTATAATCACACTGAACTTCTTTCTGTTCTTGCAGTTGGAGGGTCTGATAAGAGGTTAAGAACATGAGTTCTGCTATCTGCTGCTAGCTGTGTAACCTCAGACTAGTGACAATTTTTCTCAGCTTCAGTTTCCCCACCTATAAAAAAAGGACATTAATGGTATACCTACTTCATGGGATTACTGCAAGGATTAAATGAGATTCTTATTGGAAAGCAATTAGTAAAGCACTTGGCATGAAGTGAGTGTGCAGTAAATAATAACAGTCATCGTCATTATCATCATGATTCCTTGAATATTCCACACTTTCTTGCCTCAGAGCCTGAGATGTTGCTAACCTCCCGTTCACTTAATTAATTGTATAACCTTTAGGTTTCACTTCAAAAGTAAGTTCTTAGGGGAAACATTTTCTGAGCCTCCCCCTCCCCTAGCCCCACACCCAAACTGGGTTAGGTGCTTATTGGCTTGTGTGTTGTTGCCTTAGCAACCTGTACTTCCTTACTATATTACCTGTCACGCTGTATTATAATAGGGTGTTTCCCATCTGTCCTTCCCAAACTGTGAGGTCCTCGAGTGCATTCTACTGGTGATTAATTGTCAAAGGAATGAAGGAGTGAAAGAATATGAATATACGGCTCTTCCTACTTTTGTTCTTGAGCTTTGTTCTTTATGACTGACTTTAAATATCACTCTCTACTTAAATGTTTCTTTAAGCCTACAGGTTCTAAGACCCTTGTTGAGCAACGAGCAGTTAATTACAAAACAACTTACAAGAGCAAGGCTCAGAATTCTCTCAGATCACTTTGGGCAGTGCAATCTGCTCTCAGGTGTTTGCTTGTGAACTAGCCACAGGCTATTTGATCTTATTATCAAGTGACCATTTTTGGAGAAATTCAGAGGCCATGGACTAGGCACTATGACTAGAGACTTGGAAAGGTTCTATAATCTTGGTTACTTCCATATAGTTGTTAATTTGTCATCCCTTTACAATTTCCCTGTAGTGATCAAGAAAGAAAGAAAGAGAGAGAGAGAGAAAGTCAGTCCTCCATAACATGAGGACCTGTAAGCTTATGGGGGTGAGGTGGGAAAGTGAGGAAATGCTGGGCAAACATCAAGATTAACATGGGCTGAGTCACTGAGTGACAAATTGGTGGTTGCATGTACTGAGAGGTGAGGAAAACAGGCTGGGTCTGGGGGTGGGGAGCTTGGGAGCTTGGGAGCTTGGGAGCTTGACATTCTCTGCCAGGTCAAGCAAAACTTTTTTAACAGCCATGAAAAATGAAGGACTAAAACTGCCTCAAGGCAAGGAAGAAGGAAGAATAAGGTATATGTTCTACCAAGTAAAGAAAGACACAAAAGGGGAAAGTTCTGAGAAATAGCAGCTGTGATCCAGATGTTTCCCAGCAAGCGAATGAAAGAATTTGAAAAGTAAATTATAAACTCCTCTGAGTGCATAGAAACAGCCTGCCTTGCTCTGGCTGAGGATGAAAAGACCTGCAAATTGCATAGATGCCTAGACACTGTTGGTTGCTATTCCTTCCTACTTCCCAATAGCAACGGGATTTTGTTTAGGAATTTATTCTTCTTCACAGAGTCATTTTGCTTCACGGGAAGCTGACACTCTCCCCATCTGCAGGGATAGGTTAAGCCCATAATGATAATCTGATTCCCAAAGCCTGTGATTGGTTTAGAAAGGGACCATGTTCCAAATTTGCCAAAGACATAAGAGGGAAGACTGGTGAAAGTCTTCAGGGTTCATTCCTGGGAAAGAAGCATGGGGAAAACTGTCCCTTTCTTCCTCTAGTTATTGTCCTATCTGAATGGGGCACCTGGAACTAGCAGCCATTTGTCACAAGCTTGCTGATGGAGTCAACACGCCAAGTGGCCAGAGACAAGGTAACTGGAGAGAGGCCGAGCTGGAGCTTTGCTGTGTCCCAACTGGAGCAGCCCTACTTCTGGGCTTATTATTTAAGACCTGTTGAGGTGGGACTTTCTTGTATTTGTAGCCCAAAGAATTCTAACCAACAGAGAAGGCTTCCATCACCTCTGGGCTCTTCTTAGATTGGATGCACTTGACCTTAGCCATAGCGTCTTCCTGGTCCAGGTCTGGGTCTGAAATCTTTGTGGGTCTCAGCATCCCATTTATTTCCCCTAGAACTTAATTTGCTTTCTATTGCATTTTGGGGGTGAAGATGGGAGGAAGAAAGGTGAGTTGGGGAAATTTTCCTTAGAGGCCCCCAAAGTTAAGAGGAAAAATGACAAACTTACTTTTCCAAAAGTGCAGGCAGTGCTGAGGTGATAGGTAGGTTGCCTTTCCCATTGGGTGATTCTGACTGAATGGAAAACAGGAGACAGAGAATTGAGGATGAGCTATGGAAGAAAGAAGCCAGGGCTGCTGGGTCTCTGATGATGCTGGGGAGGGGCGCTGCTGGACTCCTCTTCCCTTTAACTGTCCCCACCCCAACACTTTCCAGTCTGTATCTGAGTCCAGGCTTGGGCCCTTTCCCTCAGGCCTTCCTTGTTCTCCCTTCCTCTCTGTCCCTTCCTTCTAGGGCCCATGCCACCTGCTCCATTCTGGAGGAGAGCCATCAGTTCTTCTCTGTCCCCTGTTTACTGACTGTAACTGAACAGCAGTGGGCCTCCTACCAAATGAGGAGTTCCCTGGGATTCATTCACACAAACCCACCACTGCCCCTAGATATACAGCTCCAAGCACAACTGATGGCAGATTCCTGTCATTACTAAAAGCTCAAGCCATCGGAAACTTCTTTGTAATAAATTCCCCAGGATTTCCATGTTGTTTTGTTGCAATGGATTTGGTTTAAGCAATGATTCTCAACTCTGGATGCACATTAGAATCACTTGGGGGAGATTTTTTAAAAAGTACTGATCCACTCCAGAATTTTGGGGGTGGAGCCTGGGTATAGAACGCTTTAAAAGTACCCTGTATGGTTTTAATATATAGCCCTGGTTGCCAGTCACTAGTCTAAAGTAATACACAAGTATATTCGGAAGCCACATTTGTACATTTAGGTAGAGTATGAGGAACAGGTCTGTTAGAACACACTAACCAACCCTTTCCAACCTCCTTTAAGAAATTTTTTTAAGGTTCTTTGTTTTAGTGGGTGATTTGTCAGTTTAGGTTGATTTCATAGAGGATTGAAGTGCTTGAGGCAGAAAGTGATTAATGCTACTTATTGGAACAACAGAGCGTGTATCTACTTTACCTATTGCTTACGCAATCAAATTGTTTCCTTATAGAGTAATGCTGGTCATGGACAGAGAATAGGGAAACCACTGGAGAAAGAATTGGAAGAGTTTTAGATAGAATTAGCCAGATACACAAAGGCCTGTGATGTGGAAGTTATATAAGAACTTTGTTTAAAAAAATGGAAATGGATATTTTTTCTGGTTATTACTAATACATTCTTGTTATAGAAATATAAAAAGGAATCAAGAAGAAAATAAAAATTACCTGTTTACCATTGCCCAGAGATAACCTTATTAATAGTTTCACATGTCTTCTTTCAGGATTTTCTATGTGTACACACAGAAACACACTTTTTTTAAAGTACAAAACAGAATCATACTGTTTACATACTAGTTTTTGCATATACTATTTTTAATTGCTTTTTATTTTTAATAAATTAGGGACAATTTTCTTTTATAGAACCCCCTTATAGTGATATCCATAATTTGTTTAACCATTCTCTTATTAATGGACATTGAATTGTTTCCAGTTTTTCATTATTATAAACAATGTTGCAATGAATTGAGGCAGGATAACACTGGGTTTAAGAATGAAGTCTCTGGAACCAGAGAACCTAAGGTTCAAAGCTCAGGTCTACCACTTACTACACTTTACAACCCTTAGCTACCGAAAACTCACTGCAGAGTAGAAAAAAATCATATCCACCTTGGAGGATTGTGGGTTAAGCACAAAAAGAGACATTTGTCAGGAACATTCTCTGAGCTGCCAACACCATGCTCAAGGGCACTGAGACCTCTTCTCAGAGCAGTGGAATACATGTGACCTGGTCTACGCTGAGACTTTTGAGCCCATTTCCCAGATTCTGTGCTGGAAATTTCCTTATTGACCCTGCCACCACTGGCTCACCCCCACAGTAGTGAGCGAGAGGAAAAGGGAGAATAGGTCTGGAAGGCAGGCATCATCATACTCACCAAGGCTGGTAAAGAGGGGATGGGTGATGAGCTGGGAGATTGGCCAGGCAGATTCAGGGCATTGAACTTGGGAACCACGGCAACGCTGACCCTCCGGCGGGGCATATTCTGTGGAAAGAGACATGACCAGGCCCACTGTCTTGGAAGTAGCAATAGCCACAGATTAGAAGGGCCTGGATAAAGCCTACTGGTTCCTGATGCTTTGATGACATTCACTGGATATTTTGGTTTTGGGGTAGTGGTGATGCTGGAAACTGGTGTGGAGAGACTGTCTAAAATTGACCCCAATTTTCTGTTGGTGGTGGATGATCTCTCAATATGTTCCTATTTTAGTTTATGGAGGAACAGAATGGTCATGACCCCCCCCCCCCAGTCTCTGGGTAACACCCTGGATAGTGTGTAAAAACTGCCGTAACAATACCAAGGCTTATGCATTATTTTTTGTTCTTTTAAGGGATATATATCCAGGGAAACTATGAGCAGAATAAGTTAGATGTCAGAAGTTGAGCTAGCAAGTATGGGAAGCTGAATAGAAACTATGTTTGGAGGTTCTAGGGCACTCATGTATACAAGAATGAATGATTTCTTGGGTGACCGTAGAAACTTCTGTCAAACTCCTTCTGGGAGTCCTGGTATTCCTTGAAAATGCATACCTTTCCCAGCGTGAGGGACATGGACCGCGCTGTGCGAGGGACCCCATCTTCTGCAGCAGGAAGGAACAGAGAAGAGAACTCAGATAAGTTTCAGACTAGGCAGCAGCAGGAAACAGGCAGGCAGAAACTAAGCCAAGGAGTCTATGGACCAGAACTGGCCGTCAAAAGATGACCCAAGGGTCTGGGTGTTGGGGACATTGAGTTTGGCAGTTTACCCTCTGAGATGATCATCTTCAGAGTGAGGGGTTTTTTGGACAAAACCTTTATCCTAACTCCACTGAGCACTGGTCACCTGTGATCTTCATCTGACATCTCTACACAGTCTCTGGGTAACACCCTGGATAGTGTGTGAAAACTACCTATATCAATACCAAGGCTTATTAGGTCATTTCGTGCTCATTCAAGGAATGTACAGTCAGGGAAACTATGAGCAAGGAAGGTATGGCGTTGGTAAAGGATAAAAACTTGCTGACAGAAGTATTTTCAATATGTTACCTACAAGATGATTCAGAACAAAGGAAGCTACCACCCCCAGAATTTTCTTTTCCTTATTTTATACATTAAGTGATATAATTCATGTAAAATGTTTAGCATCATACCAGGCTAATACTGCTGCCAGGAAAAATCTGAATACGTGCAGAGAAAGGAATTTGCAAGAGTTCCTTATTTCATTTTGATTCGGTTTGACCGGATTATCTAGCCTGTATATCTATCTCTCTTTCATATGTGTGTGTGTGTGTGTATATATATATATATATATATATATATATATATATATATATATATTTTTGTCTTTTTTTTTGTGTGTGTGACCGGCCGCACCGCGCTCAGCCAGTGATCGCACTGGCCATCCCTATATAGGATCGGAACCCGCGGCGGGGGGCCGGCCCCATATGCATATATTTTTGATGTGTCTCTTTAAAAGCACATAGCTGTGTGTGTGTGTATATATATATATCTATAAACGTAATCTGAAATTCTCTATTAATCAACAGGTTTACATTGGTTATATTTCTCGTGATTATTGATATATTTGTATTTGTTTCTGCCATCTTATTTTCTATTTTCTATCCACTTTGCTTTGTTTTTTCTAACTTCCCTCCCACCCCACACATCAGTTTGGAAATTATACATCCTATTTCTAATTTTTAGTGTGTCCCCTTAACTTTTGAACATATTGACTTTATTATTTATTTATTTATTTATTTTTAAAATTTTCCTTTTTATTTAATCAAAGACTGGTGGATAGATATAAATACAGCACAATTACTTCAGATCATTCTTCATAGTGTGTACACACAGGCCAATGAATGTAATCTGAAAGAAATCTGTAGTCAGCAATGAGATGCATACAGCTTTTTCTTCCTTCACTCAAAAAAAAATTTAAAACACACAAACTTATAATCTCCTCAGCACACACTCTTCTGTGACAAATGATTCAGACATAAATAGTGGGTGCAAAGAAACCATATGCTAACATATGTATAACCTTTGTTAATGGAAAAACAGAAGCAGCCATAATGATTAAAATACATTCAGTTACTCATAACTAGTTGTGCTCTAAAGGCATTATCGAGAGAAATCATGCTGCAGAGAAAAGCTACACACACACACACACACACACACACACACACACACACACACACACACACACACAATGAGAAAATAAACCGCAAGATTAATGCATGCAAGTTCAAGTTTAATACTGGAAAGATCACAGCCCTCCAAAATTTCTCCATGTTTGTTATAAAAGCCCTCTGCACTCAACTAACATTAAAATGATCTTAAAAGGATAATACTTATCAAGTTAAGTCTTTTCACCACAGAAACTGCAATGGAAATAAATGTTCAGAGTCATTTTCAAAACAAAAACAAAAATCTATTCTTCTGATAACATGCATGATTAGAACATCTATGCAAGACACATTGCTCTACATTCCCAATGACTAGGAAAATAAACCTCAGTCAATTTTTAGTTTGCAGATGATCAGAGAATTTTGTATTCCAGCAGGAGTTCAAATCTTCTGGATCTTTTTGACAACAACTACTGGATTTCTTTCTTGATTTTCTCAGTGGCATCAGCGTTGCAATTGTAAGAGCAGTTGTGTATATCTGAGTAACGCTTATGTTATATGTGAGTTACCCCACAGCAAACATTTCCACACCAGCATTCAAACCCAGTAAGTCCCACTTTCTTCCTGCACATGAAACAGCAATTCTTTTTTTGTTTTGTTTTTTCAAGAGACTTGCTTTGCTCTTCAGGTGGCTGTTATGCTGTATCTAATACTGAAGCTTGCGGATCATCTGTTTCAGGTACTGCTTTGTCCTCAGATGTGCTGTCCACTTGGGGAGATGCTACAGATTCTGATAAAAGTGACTGATTTGATACAGGGTTTGGCTGCATAGATGAAGATGTCGAGTCTAATGTTGACTGAGCTTCGGGGACACTGCCATCTGTGCATTGAACTGGTAAAGATTCAGACTACTGACAGAAGCTGCAGGTGGATTTTTCTACTGTTACTACTATTCTGTCTTTGAGGATGTTCTTTATAGCATTCTGAACACATGCCGTTTGTGTGAGGGTTTCCGTAAATTCCACAGCCAGTGGAACAAAGCATAGGCATTTGCCTGTGATTGGTTTCTTGAGCCGTGTTCCTCTGTTGCGCACTCTGATAGAAGTATAGGGACTTTGGATCAGGGTTCCTACTCTGCTGAGGATGCTTTGTAGTTCTCTCTCTGTATAGACGTCCCCAGTTCCCTATGTCAGGTTGTCTTTCCTGCTGTTGCTTGGGACAGTTGAGGTTGATGAGCAAACAGCTGTCCTGTATCTTGAGACAGACATTAGCTTCCTGCCTTCCCTATCTTCATAAGCAGCTACTTAAAGTTTGAGTTTTATGGAAGAAAATATTTTAAAGCCTGCAGTGTTTTACTGCAGCTGACTTCAGATTCATTCCAACAAAACCTCCACAATTTTCTGTTTGCTTCACCTCAGATTAACTTCACTTCCATATTGACTTTAAAATTAATCAAGACATCTATTTTTTTCTTGAATAAATCTTAAAACAATAACTCCCTCCAATCTTAAGTATATGAGTAGTCTTCAAAAAGTTCATAGAAAAGGCATATTATGAAAAAACTATGCATAGACTGCAAATTTTTCTGCACCAAAATAAACTCATCCTAACTTGTTAAACATGTCTGAACAGGATCTGGTTTGAGGCACTAAAAGGCTAAGACATCAGTTTGAAAAGAGCTCCTATCAGAGCAACATGAATTCTACTAAAATTGGAGCAAGAACAAGCATCAGATTTATGGCAGAACTTAGGTGGAAGAATGGTGAAATCATTGCTGCTTTATGAAAAGTTTATTGGGACAATGCCTCAAAGAAATCAGCAGTTTACAAATGGATACTCATTTTAAGAAGGGAAGAGACGATGTTGTTGATGAAGCCCACAGTGGCAGACCATCCACAGCAATTTGCAAGGAAAAAATTAATCTTGTTTGTGCCATAATTGAAGAGGACTGATGATTAACAGGAGAAATGGTAGCCAACACCAGAAACATCTCAGTTGGCTCAGCTTACACAATTCTGACTGAAAAATTAACGTTGAACAAACTTTCTGCTCCATGGGTGCCAAAACTGTTGTGTCCTGATCAGCTGCAGACAAGAGCTCTCAACAGAAATTTTAAACAAGTGGGATCAAGATCTCGAAGCATTTCTTCAGAGAATTGTAGCTTTGCCAGTATGATTCTGAAGACAAAGTGCAATCAAAGCCATGGCTATCAAGAGGTGGAAGTGGTCAAGTCAACAAAAGCAGACTGGTCAAGAGTAAAGGTCATGGAAACAGTTTTTTGGGATGCTCAAGGCATTTTGCTTACTGACCTTCTGGAGGGCCAAAGAACAATAACATCTTCATATTATGAGAGTGTTTGGAGAAAGCCAAAGCTTTAGCAGAAAAACACCTGCGAAATCTTCACCAGAGAGTTCTTCTCCACCATGACAATGCTCCTGCCCATTCCCCTCATCAAACAAGGGCAATTTTGTGGGAGTTTAGATGGTAAATCATTTGGCATCCACCTTACAGTCCTGATTTGGCTCCTTCTGACATCTTTTTGTTTCCTAATCTTAAAAAATCTTTAAAGGGCACCAATTTTTCTTCAGTTCATAATGTAAAAAAGACTGCATTGACATGGTTAAATTCCCAGGACCCTCAGTTCTTTAGGGATGGATTAAATGGCTGATATCATTGCTTTCAAAAGTGTCATGAACTTAGTGGAGCTTGTGTTGAGAAATAAAGTTTATATTTTTTATTTTTATCTTTTAATTCCATCTCCATGAACTTTTTGAAGTCCCCTTGTATTGCTTTTCTATTTTTATGTCACCTTGGTTTGTATTCCCAAATTATTCATTATGACTGTTGTTTTCTACAGAGAAGGCTTATTTATTTAGATTTGCCTACATGTTTACAAGTGTCTTTGATCACCATTCCTTCTTGCATCTCACTCCTTTCTCTCGAGCTCATTTGTATTCTTCCTTAGGTATATTAGTTAGTTCTTTCAGAGGTAAACTTTCTCAGGTGTTGTCTCAAAATGTCTTTACCCAGCCCTCAATCTTGCATGATAGTTAGCTGTTTGTACTATCTCTGGGTTGAAAGTTATTTTTTCTCAGCTGTTTGAAGAGATTACTCCATTGTCTTTTGGTACTATTACTGCTATTGAGAATTGTTATTCTTTAGTGAATAATCTTTTCTTTCTGGTTACCTTTAAGATCTTCACTTTGTCTTTGCTGCTCTGCAGTTTCTCTTTGATGTGTTTTTATTTTTTCTGCTTAGAATTTACTATGCTTTTTCAAGCCAATGATTCAGGTCTTTCTTCAGTTCTGGAAAATTCTTAGCCATACTTTCTTTGAATATTTTCTCCCCTCCAGTTCTCTCTTTATGAGCTGCCCTATAAATGTATTTGGGACTTTCTCATTCTATGCCCTATATTCCATATCTTATAATGTTTCTTTCATATTTTTAATCAGTTTATCCCTTTGAACTGCATTTTGGATAACTTCTTCAAATCTATTTTCCAGTTAGTTTTTTCTTCAACTGTGCTCAATCTTATTTAAATGTTGTATCAGTCAGGATAAGCTAGGTTATGCTACAGTAACAAACAACTCCAAAGTATTAGTGGCTACTAACAACAGAGATTTATGTCTTTTTTATGCTCATTTACTTCTGAGTTGGCAGCAGGCTCTGCTCTGCATTTCCTCACTCAGGGCTCAGGCTACTGGAACTTCTACTCTTCTGGAGCAGTGATGGTTGTCAGGTCAGGGGGAAGGAACAGGGCAAATTTCACACTAGTTCTTAAATGCTTCAGCCCAGATGTGACACATGTCCCTCTGCTCCCAGTTCATTCACCAAAGCAAGTCACATGGCCTTACCTAACTCAAAGGCATGGGGAAGTGTGCCTAGAAGGAGGAGATCTGGAATTTGGAGGAACAGTTTCAACTACCACACCTATCATACCTAAACTACTGAGTTTTTAATTCCCATGACTCTATTCCTCATTTCAAGGAATTCTATTTTTTTTAAGTGTATTCATTTTTGTTTTAAAATCATTTAAAAAATATTATTACTAATTAACAAATATTCTCATATTTTCAATCTGCTTTTTTTATGCCTCTAATAATTTTAAATGTATCTCTTTAAAAAATATAATCAGATTATTTTATTATCTGAGGTTCTTAGGATATAATCTTATTGTTTGGTGGGTCTAGATGATTCTTGTTCGTGGTGGATTGTTTTCTTGTTTATTTTACAATTTTATATTGTGAACTCATCTTCAGTGAAGCTTCATTTGGAGGAATCCTGTGTGCCCTTAGAGGGTGTGTCCCTCTAAGTGGCTTTCTGTTTGTTTCTGACAGTGTTCCAAGAGGCACTGTCTTGCTCTTCTTTTCAGAGTCTCTGCATATTGCATCATCACGGCTGTCACTTTGGGCATGCACTTTTCCTATGAGGAAGGAAAAAGTGTTTTTTCCTACTAGTGCCCAGGGTGAAACAGAAAAATGTCCCTGTCTTTTTTTTTTTTTTCTGTGCTGGCGGGTGACTTTTTTTCTTGCCCCAATTCTATCTAAAGATAGAGTCTTTGGAAGGTCTTAACTCTCTTGTGAATCTCAGTGTTCACTCTCTACCACGTGTGTTCAAGGCCTAGTCTCAGATCACATGTATGTGCAAAAGCTCAGTCCCCAGATAACTGAGGCTGACATTTGTCCCCAAGGAAGCTGCAGAGTCAGCTTGGTTTCAGTTCTCTTTCCTTTGCTTGTATCTGTGTATTTCAATTTATTTTCCTGTGGATTCAGCTAGTCTTTTAGACTAAGATTTGCTTTATTTTGCCCAGCAGACATTTCTGAGCATTGTGGTCAAAGGATTTTCAAGTTTTCCAGTCAGCCAATACAGGAGAACCAGAAAATACTCTTTATATATGAAGAGTTCATACAAATTAATAAAATACCAATCTTAGAAGTGGGCAAAGACCATAAATAGAGAATTTACAAAAGTAGAAATACAAACATCTTGTAAACATTTGGAAAGACAGAGAGATATAAATGAAAACGATGAGATAAGATGAAATTTTGACCTATCAAAGTCATAAACATTTTGAAAGAAATAACAAGAATGGTGTCAATGGCACAATGAATCGATCATTATTGTAACCCACTAAATGGAAATATAAATGGACAATTTCAAAAATTATTTGAAAATAATTTGCTTTAAGAGTCTTAGAAATATTTTCCCCCATGCTAGTATTTATACTTCCAGAAATCTATCTTAAGGAAATAATCCAAAATGTAGACAATTGGCATGTTTCATGTTCAGAAAAAAGAGTAGATGTTATTTTTTTTAAATATGCATTACTTTTTTTGAAATCACAGATATTTTATTTGCTGTAGTTTTCAAAGCCTCAGGCATAGGCAAAGATTATCAGAAGTCATGTAAAGCCTTAAAAAACAAACACTGCTAGGAGTGGACACACCTGCTGGGAGGGGGCTGGCCCCTCTGCACCAGCCCAAGCTGAGGCAGAGCTTGGAAAAACAACCGGAGTGGAAACAATACCCCCAAAACATTTGTCCATCATTCAAGACTCAGCTATTGTGATCTTTCCTATTATAAGCATTTTCTCATTCCCCCGGACTGAATGTGGGACTCTGCAGAGTGCTCCCTGTGGAAGTCTGCTTACTTCTGTAACAGTGCTGGTTAGAATGCCCTGACCTCCCCACAGGCTGGAAGCTCCTTTGTGTCTGGCACTGTGTGCCCTTTATCTCTATATTCCAATATCATATGGGGTATACCAAAGGTGATCAATAAATGTCTGTAGGATGAATGAATGAGCCTCATGGGTAACTGCTCTTCCCATAAATCTTGGATAAAGTGACTCACAAGAGACCTTGAACCTTGCAGGATTTCTTTGGCGGCACCTTCTCCAGCTTCCAACACTGAATGGGAGCGATTTGTTAGAGGCACAGATGCATGTGGGTCAGGAGCCTTGCTGCCAAGATCCAAAGCAGGCAGTCTGGAGCATGTATACACTGCCTTGGGACTCTGGGAAGTGTCACTAATATTCCCCAGGAAACTTGTGAAACCTCCTGTTTATAAAGGTTTCTACATCTGTTATACTGTCTGTACTTTCCCTCCTCCTGCTCTTGGTAACACGGATGTTTGCATTCCACAGGGATTCCTGTTGCTAAAAGGTCTGTTTTCTACTGCTAGTCGCCCTCATCAGCCGGAGCCCAAACCTTGGCAACACCCAAGGAGAAATTCTGGTCCAAGTACTATCCTCTCCCTCCTGGGCTGAAAAAGAGCCTCCTAACTCGTCTCTCCTTACTTCACCCTCTGCACACCTCCAATGCATTGTCTACTCTCAAGCCGAATAATCTTCTAAAAATAAGATCTGTTTATGATATGGGTGCAAACTTACCAATGACTGCCCAGTGCCTAGAGGACAAAGGCCTGAATTGTTAGCATGGCGGGCCCTGGTCTACCAAGTCTCGCCTTCAACCTCTAACCATCACACCCTGTCATTGCAACCACATCAAACTGTTTCATCTCCATTTCTCCCACAATCTCCACTCCTTTGTCCATGCTGTTTCCTCCACCTGGGATGTATTTTTCTCTCTTGACTGGAGAGCTCCTATGAGGGGGGTCTTCAAAAAGTTTGTGGAAAGATTCGCATAATCTTTTAATTCTATTTTTCCATGAAGTTTTTGAAGTACTCTCTCATTTTTACTTGAGAACACTATCCAGATGCCATTCCCCTGTGAAGACTTCCTTGAATCCCTTAAGCAGAATCAAGTGGCCCCTCCTTTATGCTCCTATAGCAGTTTGTATAAAACTTAAAAAAAGAGTATTTCTTTAAAACACTATTTATCTCAGCCATATCTCCTTTAGCCAGGCTCTCACTCCACCCCCACTGCCCACACTTCATCCCTTGCCTGGACTATTGCAATCATGTCTTCATGGGTTTTCCTGTATTTGGTTTGCCTAAGTAGTGTAATTGCCACATTGCAGTCAGAGGGAACCTTCTTAAACTACATCTATGATCATGTCATTTCCCTGATTAAAATCCTTGGTTGCATCCCTAATGCTTTCCAGAATAAAGCCCAAATTCCTTAGTATATGCTCTCCAAAAGGGGGTCCCGAAGCACAAAGACTTACAGGGTCTGGGACTACTCTTACAAAGCAGAGTGAGCTCTTGCAGCTCGTGGACTTTGTGTCTGCAGTCAGCCCCTCTGGTTTATAGTGTTGGGAGTTAGGAGATCACTTTGGGGCTGTTCACATTACCTGGTTCCAGGTCCCCAGGCTCCCTGAAGCAGCTGCTGTGAATTCCCTGTGGGCAGCATTGGGCAGGGTCAGAGAGCCTTGCTTAACTGGAAACAAGTCCTGGGGCTGCCCTGATAGCGCTGATCATAACTGAGAGCCATTGGGGGCCCTCATTATAGGGCTAAGATGGGGGCAGGAGCCTATGAACTTACCAGAGGGGCCACAGCTGCGGCTTGAATTCTGATTTGCAAGTTTTTTAAACTCCATGAGTTCTGCATGGTCTTTCTCATACGTCCTCTTCAGATTCTCCACATACTGCATCATTACTTCTGTTGCCTTCGACATGCGCTTTTCCTGCAAGGAAGGGGAGCATGAGTGCAGGGTGCAGACAAGGTTCCACCAGCACTTGTTTGCTCTGAGCAAGGTTCTGGGCTGGGAGGATCTAAAGGACACAGGGACCCATCAGATGTGTCTTTGGCCTCTAAGAGTCTGCTGGGATGAGAGCTGAGAGGCGGACTCAGGCACCAGGGGGAACTCAGGTTTTCAGGGGGGACAAGAAAAGCACAGCCACGGTGCTGCTGGAGATGAGAGGTGGAGGGAATTTGGTTCTGCTTGCAGAGAATGGGTCAGGGCGGCATCATGGAGATGGGATGAAATGGATGTAGGATGTGGGCAGAATCTGGCACATAGACATGAGCAGGAAGGACAATGAGCCCCCCAGGCTTCAGAACTGCAAAATGAGTCCAGAGGCAGGAGATTGCAGGGCTTGTGTGTGGGTGGGATTTATCCTCCAGAGAGGCATCTTCTGGAGAGTGAAATGGGGTGCTATTACAAATTATGCTGGGATGATAGGCATATACCAGGGCTGTCGGGCAAATCCAGACAGTACAGGCCATCCTGCTTATGTAAGAATCAGTGAGCAGTTTGGTTGATTTGTAAGAAAAAAAATGCAAGTTAAGCCTGGGTTGTGAAGGACATTGAATACTGGATGAAGGAATTTGGACTTATTCTGAAGGAAAAGGGGAGCCATAGAATGTCTAAAGTAAGAGCGTGATGTAATCAGGTCACAAGTGGAGAAGGTACTGAAGGGAGTGAGACTGGGGCTGTGAGAGCGACAGGGAACAACAGGACAAGGGCCTGAACTAGTCCAGTGGAGCCAAGAGGAAGGCAAGGATAGGGACCCAGAAGCCAGGACGGGGCAGCCGTTTGGAGAAGAGTGAAGACAGAGTGATTAACACACGGGTTGGGGGACACGTCTGGGAAGGCTGTACAGCACGAGGATCATTCTTCTCCGCTCATACCCCTCTTGGCTACTTCAGGGGGCCCAGCTCAGGCCCTGCCTGGCCATGGAAGGACGTGCCCAGTGACTTCCCTGAAAAGTTCCCCACAGCCATGGGGGGCTGAGATGAGCCACTTCCCTAGAGTCCTCCCTGGGTTGCTGCTCCCAGCTGGAGTGACTTCCTGGGCAACACTGCTGAGTCAGGTGCTCTTTCTCCAGAAAGACACAAGGGTGGGATGGGCCAGTGGCCTGTCCTTTCATTTTACAGGATTGCCCAGGAACATCCTCTCATGCAACCAAGTGCAGCAGGACATGGTCTGTGATGATAGCAACCGTAACATCATCTAAGTGCTTCATGAGTATTACAGCAACCTACATGGCAGAGACCATAGTCATCCTCAGTTTCCCATGGGAGAAGCTGAAGTGTAGAGAGCTCAGTAACCAGCCCAAGGTCACACAGCAAATGAGGGGTGAAGCCAGGATTAGAACTCAGGCAGCGTGGTCCTGCAACCTCATGCTGGACAGGGCGGTGCTCTGTGTGCTTCAGGACTCCCAAGGGCCGAGAGGGCGCCAGGCCTGGGCCTGCACCCAGCCCTGCCGCTCACTAGGGCTGTTACCTTTCTGAGAGGCTATATTTCATCTGGAGAAAAGGAGATCTATTCTATACGGTTGCAGGGTGGATTAAGTACAACAAAGAAGTTTTTCCTGAAACATGTTTTGTCCGATACTAGTTCCATCAGAGTTGAATAGGTATTTTTTGAGAAGAATAAAGAGGGGGGGGGTTCTTCAGTTAAATACAGTTGACACTAAAACAGCACGGGTTTGGACTACATGGATCCATCTATACGTGGATTTTTTTCAATGTATTTAAAATTTTTTAAAATGTAGTTCTCTTTCTAATGATTTTCTCAATAACATTTTCTTTTCTCTGGCTTACCTTATTGTAAGGATACAGTAACATACAGAATATGTGTTAATTGACTCTGTTACCTGTAAGGCTTCTGGTCAACAGTAGGCTATGAGTAGTTATGTTTTGGGGGAGTCACAAGTTATGCACAGATTTTTGACTGCACAGGAGTCAGCTCCCCTAACCCCTACTTTGTTCAAGGGTCCACTGTACATCTGGGAAATACATAGGTAAAGTTAAACAGGTTTCTTTACTACAGGACTTCTCAAAGCCAATGTGCATTAGAAATCTCCAAGAAAGGAAGACAGTAACTCCCAAACTTATGTGTCCACAGAAAGCTTTTGCCAAAAAGCACTTCAAGGGTTTAGTTGTCCACCAAAAATACACTGAGTACTGCGACAATAATGTACATAGAATGCCTGGCCCCAAGGAAGCCATTACTAGGTGGTATCTGTAGTTGTCCCTGCTTGTGTCATTGCACTTGTTACTGCAGGTGGAGCAGAGCTGGCTGAGGGCTAGCAAGTCTCACCTGGCGAACGGCCCCCACCATCTCAGCTCGGCTGGAGAGGCGTGCGGCCAGGCGGTGCAGGACAGCGATGTCCTCCAGCAGCTTCTGGTAGGTCTCCCGGTGCTCACAGTGGTGCCACAGTGAAGCTGAGGACTGTGGAATGAGAAGGAGTGTCACCTGGGGTCCTCACATAATGTTGGGGAGTGAATGTTTGTGCCCCCCCCCCCAAGTTCAGGTGCTGAAATCCTGAACAATGTGGTTATTAGGAAGTGGTGCCTTTGGGAGGAAGGTGATTAGGCATGAGGGTAGGGCCCTCACGAATGGGATTAGTGCTCTTATAAAAGGGGTCCCAGAGAGCTCTCTTGCCATCTTTCCACCGCGTCAGGATATAATGAAAAGGCAGCAGTCTCGGGCTGGCCCGTGGCTCACTGGGGAGAGTGTGGTGCTGATAACACCAAGGCCACGGGTTCAGATCCTATATAGGGATGGCCGGTTAGCTCACTGGCTGAGCGTGGTGCTGACAACACCAAGTCAAGGGTTAAGATCCCCTTACCAGTCATCTTTTTTTAAAAAAAAAAGAAAGAAAGAAAAAGAAAAGGCAGCAGTCTCAAGCCTGAAGAGCGCTCTCACTAGAACCTGACCATACTGACACCCTCATCTTGGACTTTCAGCCTCCAGAATGTGAGAAATAAATGTTCATTGTTTAAGCAACGCAGTCTATGGTACTTTGTTACAGCAGCCGGAACTGACTAAGACAGATACCAAGCCGGGAATTGGCTCTGATGAGATGAGCCCTGAGCCCCACCTGGCTGAAAGAAGTGGACTTTGAAGGGCCTGGGCCACAGCTTCTTTTGGGGATTGGAGAAGCCCAATGTGGACACTGTATACCTGGCAGGCCTGATAGGAGGAGTCACATCCAGGCCACCCAGGCCCCTGCTGAGAAGCCCACAAAGACCCAGAGGCCTTGCCCACAGCCCTGATGTAACCAGGCCTTCAGGATCTCTACTTCGGCTCCTTCCAGCTCTCTGAGCTCTAGATATTTCGTTCCAGGGAGACTCTACTTGGTGACTGAGAGAAGCGTGACACCGGCATGGCCCTTGGAGACAGTCCCTTCTCCAAGGATTCCTCAAATCAGGCTCCACAATTACCGTAATGGAAGCTTTGAAGTTTTCCAGTTCCTTCTCAGTGTTCTCTTCTGTCAGGTTGCGTTCTCTTTCAGCCTGGTTAATTCTAGATTCCAGGGTATAGCTGTCATTTCTAAAGGCCAAGGACAGTTGTACAAACACGTTCTGTTGGGAACAAGAGTGTGGGAGAGGTGCTAGGAGGCGTTATTGCAGGGAACAAGGCTGCAGGTATGTTTCTTGTACGAGCATCTTACAACAGCCTCTGGAACCAGTCACCAAAGCAGCCATGTGTAAGTGAAACTCTCACTTCACAGTGAACCACACAAAAGATGGTAAAATAGTATCCTGAGGTCCATGCTAGGTCCTTCCCAGGACCAGAAGACCAAATGTATTTAACTGAAAAATAATAAGAGAATAACACTTTGCTTTTCCATGAATTTCAAGAAAATAACATCCTGTATTTGGGTTTAGATAAACTCAGGCCAGTGCAGCTGATTGTGTAAGCAGTTTAGATTTAAGCTGGGATTTATTGCGTGAAGGGTTTTGGAGATTTTGCATGAAAACATTATTTAAAGAAACCCCATTTGAGATTTAAGCCTTGTTGACTCAAAGCAAACTTTAACCAGCATCTAGCCTGAGTATTCCAAATCCTACATCAGTAGCAGCTTTAGATAGCTTCCAGGAGATTAAATAAGGCTAGGTACGATTCTGTTAGAATAAGCTTTCTGGAATAAATAAATATTTCATGCCACAACTGCAGCCTGAACGAATGAACTTTTAAAAAGTGGTGTCGATTAGACATGGAATTCCTGGAATAATAGGAAACTTCTGGGGAGGAGAAATAGACAGAGAGATTCCACACAGGAAGGAAGCAATGGTCTTCAATTTTACAGCCTTCATCTGCCCTGCCTGAATCAAGTGGCAGCAGATTTATATCCTGTGATTACTAACTATGCCCGAGCTTCCAGAAGCTCATGTAACATGGTCCGTAGCGGGCAGACATCTCCAGACAGAGAACTAAAGTCACTTAAGTGACCCAGTAATGATGCTGATGGCAATATTGAAAAGTGCTCATTAAGCATCTACTATATGCCAGAACTGCTATGAATTTTACTAACTTTAGCTCATTTAATCCCACAACAACCCTCTAGATGGGAACTACTATAACCATTTTATGGGTAAAAGGACCAAGACCAGAGAGTTCATTAACTTGTTCAAGGTGACACAGGGAGTCACAGAGCCAGGATTTAATCTTGGACTGTGTGATTCTAAAGCCTGTTTTACTTCCACCATGCTGAGAGCTGATTGTTCCAGGACAGGATCTGGCTTTAAACAAACTGCCCATGGCCCATCTTCAAAAAGTCAATGAGTGGGCTTTGAGCTCACAGCCCAGTGATGGGGATTCTCTGCCCTACCCAGGCCTCAGTTAACCCTATTTATAATGCTCAGTGCTTGGTTTTCTATACTTGGGTTATCCCCTTAGCAGTAGAGTGACATAAAGAGTCCTGCATTCAGTCAGAACACCCAGGTCCAAATCTTGGTTTTGCTAAATACTGGATCTGGGACCTGGGGTAAGTTATTTCATCACTCAGTTTTCTCCTTTGTTCTAATTCCTGCTCAATCTGCTTTTCAGAGAGGCTGAAAGGATCAGATGAAAGGTGGATATGAATATGTTATAAACTGTGAGTACGGTATCTATGTGTGAAATTAGTGTTCCTATCTGTGGGTAACTATTTCATACTGTCTGTCTTCCTGTGCTTATATGGTCCACATTAGCAATTCTCAGTATCTCACCTTGGATACATTCTCTCTGTCCATCTACTCCTTCTCCAAAATGAAATGCAAATTCCTTTCAACCCACTCAGTACCCGCACTGGGACAGGGAGGCCCCATGGACAGTAACGGAGCAGGCAAGGCTGGGTTGTTGACAGCACAGCCTCCTGCCTCACTGAGCTGGCTAATTCTTGTAGTGAAACCCTCAGAAGGCAAGTACCTTTGTCCTCTAGACTGAAGTTTGAAACTTGAAATCTGACCATTTTTAATAATTTTGAAATAAATTTGATATAATTCAGCAGCCTCCCAACTGACTTTGTGTTTCTAAGCCATACATTTAAAGAACATAAACAATTCTTGAAGGAATATGGAATTTCCAACTACCTTCTCACCTCTGACCAAATTTGTCAAAATCTTCCATTAACTGAGGTGGGAGTAGGGATCTCAGTGGTTCAGTAGGGCTGGTCACCAGTGTCCATATTATCCCATAGTCACTCATTCTCATTTTTGTGTAAAAATACCAGGGCCAGAGGCTGGAGAAAGGAATCTTTTGAGTATGCCCAAGTGAAGCACAGGTGTGAAGTTTCATGAGACACCAGAGTCACTTACCTCAACCTCCTTCTCAGTGAGTGGAGGGGCGCTGTGAAAAAGAAAAACACACGAATGAGCTTGATCCAACCTGGTAAATGAGCCAAGTGGTGGCTTTGAATGACCAGCAGACCATGTGTTTCCAGGACTGGAGTAAGCTAAGTTGATGAGATGGAAAAGATGCAGAGTACCCTTTGTGTGCTCTCTCATCTGTGAGATTTTCAACCAAATATTGACTCTTACAGAGGTGACGTGGTGGAAAATATCAAATCCTGGGGTCAGTCTTCCAGCAGTGCCACTACTATTTCTGTGACTTTGGACAAGTTATTTAATCTCAGTAAGCCCCAGCTTGCTCATCTATAAAATGGGAATAATAATAATATCTACCTTGCAGAAGTCTCATAAGGAGTATATGTGCATAGGCATGTATGTAGATGTGTATGTGTGTATGTATAATTACATCCACACTCAGTAGGCACTCAGGAAATGTTGGTTATGATTACTATTAACTCACAGGCTTGCTGTGAGAAATTAATGAGAAAATGCATGTGATAAGGACTTCATTAACTGTACACATCTGAGTTGCCACTGTAGTTTTTCTGAGGCCACCTAGGGCTGCAAAGCCTGACCCAGCCCGTCTCTGAGGGCTGTGACAAAGGTGCATGTGGGCCAGGGAATAAAAGGAAAGGATGGCTAGAGCTTTTCTCCACAATGAGAACCTGTGATGGCCAGGCAAGAAAGTCCCAGCTGACACAGAGGTGTCCTGAGAGGTTCCTCGTGGTGTGTGGTTCCCACAGCCAGGGCTCTGGCTGTAAGCAGTCTCTTTATCTGCAACCCACTTTGTGCTGCTGCCACTGCCCTTGCTGGTAACTAAATCCAGCCCCGTTCTGAAGCCTGCACAATGTAAATAATGCACAGGCCCTTTCCTGTGCTGGGGTGGGGAGGCCCGGGAGGGGTCCTGTCAGTGTCACGGGACTTGGCAACAGAGCACGCCATCGATAAGCTTCTCAGGAAACACAGCTTCCTCCCTTGGACGGGTGCAGAGAGACCCCGAGAGCAAAGGTAGGGGTCAGCCATCTCTGCGGGGGCTGGTTCTCACCCCTGAGAGGGACTGCAAGAACCTTCCTGTCAGGATGAGGCAACGAGACCCCACGGTCGTCAAGTCAGCAGAGTACAGAACATGGGGTAAACAACTGCAGAGATGTTCAAGGCTTACAGTTCTCATCACAGCCCCACCCATCAGGCCTCTCCTCTGAGGGCCGACATACTCTGAACTGTCATATAGAGCGGACACACAGTGTTTAAATGATTTATCAAAGCTCTCTGCGTTTGCCTCTGACTCCTGGGTTTGTTTGGATATTATGTGAAATTTACCTATTTTCCTAAATTACTAACCAAACTTATTTTTCTACTTTCATGACTCACATTCTGCTTTTTTGCTATAGAATACACCCTTTCTCTCCCCCTTCCCCACTTTTTTTTTAATGTTGAAAACTCTGAGGACTCAGGGAGGTATGTTTTAAGTGAACAAGCCACAAGACATGCTCAGTTCCTGGTGCAGAGAGCTGTTCTTATGAGCTGGCATTGGCAGCTGGGGGGCAGAGCTGTGGACCTCCAAAGGTCATGTGACTCCTCATATATTTTCTTTGGAGAAATTTCTATTTAAATCCTTTGCTCATTTTGAACAACTCGTTATTCGTCTTTTTACTATTGAGTTATGAGTCCTTCATATATTCTAGAAAGAAATCCCTTTTCAGACAAATGATTTGCAAACATTTCCTCCCATTCTGTGGACTGCCTTTTACTTTCTCGATGGCATTCTTTGTAACACAAAGGTTTTCTTATTTTGTCAAAGTACTATTTATCTATTTTTTGTTTTGTTGCTTGTGCTTTTGGTGTCATATCTAAAAAACCATGGGCAAATCCAAGGTCATGAAGATTTACTCCTACGTTTTCTTCTAAGAGTTTTATAGTGTTATCTCTTAGTTAGGTCTGTGGCCCATTTTGAGTTACTTTGTGTGTATTCTGTGAGGTAGGGTTCCAACTTCACTCTTTTGCACGAGGCTATCCAGTTGTCCCAGCACCACTTGTTGAAATTACTGCTCTTTTTCTCTGGAAATCTCTGCACCAACATCTTTGCAATGATGGCTTCTTTTTGTCATTTGCGTGTATCAGATTAATTAGTACCTTACCATCGAGGCATTCCTGGACCCCCCTACCCAATGATTCATTCCCATGTCATTCTCTGCATGTGCCCTATTTTATGGTCTTCCTGGCAACCTCACTATCTCAGATCATTTATCTGGTTACTTAAATATTATTGTCTCTCCACCTAGAATGTAAGAGCATGAGAACAGGGACTGTGTTTTCTTGGTCCTCATTCTAATGTCTGGCACATGGTGGACACTTAATGAATATTTATTGATTGAATGCCTGTTTATTACTCCTGTTGTTGTTTGACCCTGGGCTACCTCATCTAGTGATATTTCCTCTTTGCTATCTTGGTAACCAACCACTGGTCATGTCCCTAATTTGGGTTCTAGACCTGCTTTTTTCTGCTGAATCTGTTCAGCTTGCTGACACTATGACCTCCTTCTTGGTATGGTTTAATCCCAATTCACAAAGTCCACAAAGGACATGAGAACAACTCCTTCTTCATATTAAAACTCAAGTGTAATCTCCCTGTATTTCTGCCGGGAGAAGGAGTCCTGAAGCTCTGGCTTCCTTTTGTTAGACGACAAGTCTCATGTGACAGTTGTGCCCATCTACTCCAAGCCCCAAAGCAGGGCTAGAGAGCTCAGGGCCAAACCAAGTTTCCAAATAGAAAACGTCCTTGCTATACTTTGGATATGATTGGCCCTCCAAAACTCCTGTTGAAATGAGATCCCCAGTGTGGCAGTGTTGGGAGGTGGGGCCGAGTGGGAGGTGTTTGAGTCATGGGGGCAGATCCTTCATGAACAGATTAATGAATGCCCTCCCTTGGGGGTGAGTTAGAGCCCGGCACATACATTTCTTTCTCTCTCTCTCTCTCTCTCATGCTTCCTCTCTCCCCATGTGATCTAGCACATGCCAGCTGCCCTTCTGCTCTCCTCCATGAATGGAAGCAGCCTGAGGCCCGTACCAGGTAGAGCCACCCCAGAATCCTGAGCCAAATAAACCTCTTTTCTTTATAAATGACTCAGTCTCAGGTATTCCATTTAATGACACAAAAACTGACTAAGACAAGCCTCTACTGAGGCTAGGAGTAGGGAATCTGGCTTGATGATTGGGGCAGGGAGGTTGGGGATGGACCGTATGGCTGTTAAAACAATGCACTAGAGCTATTGATCTCAATCTGAGAGTCTAAACCACATGCTTCAGAAGTTGATCATATTCATTGACCATGCAGGCCCATGTAGGCTCAGTCTGGCCTTGTGGTAGCTGGTAGCTATCAACTTATTCAAGGAAGATAGAACTGCTCAGTATTCCTCTCCTGGGGAAGCTAGGGGTCTACTCGAATCATATTAATTATTTTCAACTCAACTGTTGGAAAAGAAGCCAGTTACACTCTTGCCCAGCCCTGTATCTTGCAGACTGAAGAGCACCAATGATTATGCTTGTCCGGAATCAGCCCATCCTGAGTTCAGTTCCTACCTCTGTCACTTGCTAGTAGGTTACTTGGCCTCTCTGTTTCCTCACTAAAGGCAAACAGAGCAAAATCTTCCTTTTCTGCCTCATTGGGGTGTCACAAACACCTAAAGACACAAGATGTAAACATGTCCTGTAAGCTGCAGCACACTTGGGGTGCTTCTCTTTTGATTTCCTGCTCCTGGACACCCCTCTCTGCCTTCCATTGAGGTAAACTGGCCAAAGCCACATCCTCCTCCATTTGTGGGTGCAGCCTGCTTCTGCTTTGTTTCTAGCACTTTTCCTGAAGTTTGTCTAGCCAAGTCTCCCCGAATACTGCCTGGATGACTGTGTATTTTATGTGATCACAGTGTGAAGTTTTTATATTTCACCACCACTGAGCAAAAGTTGCTTTCCTTTCATACTTACCTGCAGAAGCTGGGAGCTCTGTTATACCTGATTGCTTCTCCTAATGGTCTTTCTCCCCAACAGTTCAGGCTCCAGGTTGCCGGGCCTGGCTGGAAGCCTCACCTGTAAGCATGCATCCAATCCCCATTGCTTACAAGTCCCCTCTCTTCTCTCCAAACTGTACACTTTTCAGCCCAATTATCAAGGGCTTGTTATGAGCTAACACTGTCCTAAGTCCCTGCTCACCCATGACCTCATTTAGCCAGTGCCACACCCTATCAATGACAGAGCTCTTATGACCCCCATTGTATAGGTAATGAAGCTGAGGCTCAGAAAGAAAAGGCACTTTCTCCCCATGTGTGGATGAATCCTGGTAGGTTTCCCAAGCAATTCTTCTTCATGTGTTTCCAAATGTTCTACACCTCTATGCAGATATCAGACTTAGAATCTCCCAGTCATAGGTAAATGGTGTATCTGAGATTAAAATCCATGTTTCCTGGCCCAAAGCCCACCACTCTCTGCTGCTTTGAGCCTCTGGTGACTATTGTGCTTTCACAGGCTGTGCCTACCTATGAACCCTGCCTACTCTTTGAGTAGGAAACACCTAGCCTGGCCCTTCATTCTTCTTTTGGTAATGAATGCATTATCCCTTCCTGGACCACTGTATTTAGGCCCTTCTGGGGTCAAGAATCCAGACTGATGCTCCTGTGTCCCACCTAGAATCTAACACAGTGGCCGCCCAACACAGGGTCTTCTGCAACCTATGTCCTGATTTTACCTTCCAGGGAGAGACTTGTGGACCCGCAGTTTGCGCAGCAGCACGTCAGAAATATTGGGCATGACATCCAAGCCACTCTTTGACTCTTCTTCCTCAATAGCTGGGGAAAGTTCAGAATGGAGCCCTAGAAAAGAAAAGTGCCTACTTATAAATGTCTCTGAAATTACAGTAGTACTGTTGGCAACTAGCTTCAGGGGGCAAGGAAGAGCTTTAACATTTAAAAGTACCTAGTTATATGCCAAGGGCTTTATAATTGTCATCTTACTTTATTTTCACAATGACCCAATGAGCTAGAACTTAACCATCAATAAAGTTAAGTAACTTGCTCAAGGTTACAGAACTAGTGAATGGCATAACTAAACTTCAAACCAAGGTCCATCTGCTCCAAATTCTATGTCCTTCCTATTAGCACAATATTTTATCAGAGTTAATTATATCGAACAATATGGATGGATTTAGTAGAAAGACAGACTAAAGATAAAGCAAATAAAACAAGCTCCTCTGATGGAGTGAATGGCAGGAGACACATGAAAAGCCCCAATTGAAACCAGCACCACACCCTTGTCCAACTTCTGAAAAATAGTGGCCAATCTCCTTGGATTTTGTCTATCTTTTTCTTCCTTTACTTGGTTGAGGAGAGTTGGGTCAAGTCTGGAAAATAAACACTTGGGCAGGTTGCTCTACAGTTCTACTCTGAATTGGTGAAACGATCTAAAACCCACTACTATCCACCCAAAGGAATAAGATATGCCCCCGATTTGGTATAATAAACTCAAGTTTTGGGCAATGAACAAAGTTATAGAAAAAGAGCAGAAACCAATTCTATAAACAACTATTACCCACAGCTCTATCTGAACTTCCCCTTTTCCCCATGACCCAAGCTGTAACAAATCAGACAAACACAAAATGTGCAATCCTCAACTAAAGCACTGAAGGGAAGACAAAGAGATCTCAGATGAGGTGGGAAGGAGTCTATGAAAAGTAACCTACACAATATATCTAGGTGAAGAGAAAGTCCAGGTAGCAATGTCTGGATCCAAAAGTAATAAAATGGAAACAAATGGCATGGCAACTACGCAAAAATGCTATAACCAAAAGAGGAAGGAAGGTAGAAAGGAAGGAAAAAGGGAAACATGTAGGAGACAGATGTCAGGATGGAAACAGAGCTGCAAGAAACACATCAAAAAATGCAAAAATCCATTTCTGTGCCAAATATATACCACAAATGCTTTGACTGCAGAAGAAATTAGAACCTGAATGAGATGAAAATTAGAAATCAGAGGTAGGATGAGAAGATCATACAGAGATGGAAGAGGATGGCTATTTAAGGAAACAAACTGAAGACCAAAATAACAGAACTAATCAAGAAATTGGAAAATATACAACTGATAAATTGTGAAATGAAGGAATAAAATAGATACAGCTTCGAACTGAATTAGTAAGGAGGATGAGAGAAATTGAGTGATCACAAGGAATGGAAGAAGGAAAGATAGATGGAAATATACAGAAATGGAATAATGGACTGGAGTGGAGACACTATTGACAAATCTATGGATTATGTTGTCTCTACATAGCGAACAAAACAGATGAAACAAAGAACATATTCAAGGATATAATATATTGAGGGAAAATTTTCCTCAATTGAGGGGAAAGTTGAACCTGCAGGTTGACAAAGCATACCATATTAAAAAAAAAAAAAAAAAAAGATAAATGCTTCTCCAGTGACCCTCATAGAAAAAGTAGAAACCTACAGGGCAAGGGCTATGGGGTGCTGGAAATCAGCTGGTCCCAGACTTCTCTACAACATTGAATGCAGTGGAGCAACATTGGCACAGTTCTGAGGGAAAAGAGTCACCCAAGAATTTTATAACCATGCAAGCTGTCCTTCAAGAATAAGACAAAATTTTCAAATATGTTAGAACTCAGGGAACATAACACCCCTCTACCCTTCCAAACCCTTCTAGGAAAACTGTTGGATAATGAAATCCAGCTAAACAAGACATAAATCAAAATAATAAACTTGGGAATGGTGAATCTTGGTAAAGGGACTGGTGGTGAGCATGAAATCTTACATTTAAGTCTAAAGCTAGACAACTGAGTAAACCATGGTTATAGAATAAAACGTACATGTCGTAACCTTGACAATGTACAAAGAACCTGGTACTTGTACAGGTAGAGATGGAGAGGTAGGAAGAAACACAAAGGTGGGAAGATACAAGACCATTCTCATCTTTTCCTGCAGGAAGTCAGCAAGTGCCATTGTAGTGACTAAATGTTCTTATTTTCTGTATTCTTGATGCTCTGGCATTTGGGTCCTTAATCCTGGAGAGACTTCCCCTCCCAGGGCTAGCTAATTTCTAGAGATAAGAAACAATTCTCCTTCAAGTGTGCCTTTGATATAGAGACCAATCAATCCAAAACCCACACCCCCAACCATCTCCTTTATCAAGCTCACACACCAAGCTGATATTTCCCCAGCCCTAAATCCATGCAGGGTCAAGTACCAACAACTAGGGACCACCCCTTTAGCCCAGATCCTGCCGAAATTATTTGAACTATCTATCCTAAATGTACTTAAGGTGCCTATCCTGCCTTGCCCATTCCTTCCCATCAGAACCCCAGTAAAGGCTCTGGGCCATGCTCTGCCCTACCAACTTCTGCCTCCTGACTGACTCTGGTCCTTCCCCAAGTGACCCTGCATGGTGTTCTGTGCCTCCTGTTTCTAGAGACCTGTGAGTATAAACTTATTCCTTCATGACAATCATTTTGAGGTCTGCATGTCTTACCATACCTGATTAAAACAAATGCTGGATACAAAGTTTAGAGCAACCATTCAAATTTAAAACATGTAACCAAACCCTTAATGCATTTCATATACATTTTTTAAACTTTTAGAAACTAATTTCTTTGGAGGAAGCAATTATCAAAATTCAGCAAGTCCTACAGTTTCACTTCACTTTAATTCAAGTTCAATAGAATTGTAATACTTTTTATTTTGAATAAGTATATCTAGTATAATCCCACTACTTTTTCCTTCCCTCCTGTATTTTTGCGGAATGGGGTGTTTGGTATAAGCTATTTTTACTTTCCTCATTGTATTTTTCACTATTAGTTGAATTTTTAGGTAATAAACATGAGCCACTTTTAACAAAATAAAATTATTTTCAAAATATCTCCCTATACTAGCTCATTCCAATGAAATCATTTGTTTCCGTCCATCTCAGGGATGTGGAAAAGTAGCTTTTGGGTCTCTGGTTAAAGATGTTCTGAACTCCAGGATGGCCCCCAAAGGCCAGAGCTACTAGTTGGGGATAAACTTTCTTCATTGCTGTCTTCTCATGGAGGCCTCTCTCCTGCCTGAAACCTGCTGAGGCTCTGAGCCCAGACTGGAGGTTTCTAGAAGGACTGCCCATTCACTGCACTTCTCTGCCTCAACCCACACTTTTCTTAAAATCCAGGTCCAGGTATCCAACCATCTCTTAGACATTGCCACATGGATAAGGAGAATAAAAATCATTTCAATAGCCACCATTTACTGAACATCAACTATGCATTAGAGGTGCTTTCTCACTTACTCCTTATAATAGCTCTGCAAAGTAAATATTGCTAAGCTCATTTTCTGGGGAAACTGAAGCTCAGCTAAGTTAAGTAGATTTCCCGGGGTTCAGCTAGTCAGTAAGAGCCAGGATGTAAAACCAGGTCCGTTGCACTGTTGCATCCAAGCTGTTTCCCATGGGCATTTGTGTCCCAACCCAAATTCATTGTCTTCCTTCCCATACAAATTCCTCCTCCTGTGCTCCCAATCCTGATTAGTGGCACCATCACTTAAAGAGCCATGCAGACAGATACCTAGTGGTCTTGCTGGTCTGCTGCTCACCTCTATTTCCTCACTAAGTCCTGTCAAGGTGTCCTCAAAATAGCTCTTAAATTGTCCTCCCCAATCCCTACCATCTCATCACCTCTCACCAGGCTATTTCCATATCCTCTTAACCTGCTGTCTCCCTGTCTCCAGCCTCTCCTGTTTCAGGCCAGCTTTCATAATCTGTCCAGAATTATTCTAAAACATAGACTTGATCCTGATGCTTCCTAACCTGAAGGCTTCTCTGGCTTTCCAAGGTGTCCTAAATGAAATTCAAACTCATTAATTGACTCTCAAAACCTTCACCCTCCTTGATCCTAGCCCACTGTTCCAGCCTTGCTGCCCATCTCTCTGGGACATGTGGCCCACCCTTGGTTCACATGGGATTCCTTCTGTTCCTGAAACATGCCAGGCACTAGAAGACAATGGCATGCCTTTGCTCCTGCAGTTCCCCTGCCTGGGATGACTCTCTCTTCCTCAGCTCAAAGCTGCTCCTCCTGGAACCTTCCCTAACTCTCCCCTGCTGAGCTGGCTGCTTCTTCCTCTTTGTTTCTAGGTACTTTATGCTCTGTTAAAGCCGTATCACAATGTATTTCAGTGCCTTTGTCTACCCTTGTGTTTCCTCTCCTAGACACTGAAGGTGAGCACATTCATCCACGAATTCATTTAATATTTATCGAGTGCTTACTATGTCCCAGGCAATGGGCTTGGAGCTAAGGATACAGTGCTAAGCAAAACTGACATGCCACTGTATTCTGGGAATTTATTATCTAGGGGATCAGAGATTAATCAGAGAAAACTCCAAACATTTCATTTCACACAGTGACAGATTTTACAAAGGGGAAGGATCTGAAGATGCCAGGAAAGTCTTCCCTAGAAAAGTAATATTTGAGCAAGTAACTTAAGATTGAATGAGAGTTTATTAGGTGAAGAGGAAGAGAGGAGAACATTTCATGTAGAGGGAACAGCATGTGCCGAAGAGGAGGAATGAGCTGCTGAAGGAAGGCCAAGATGTTGAGAGTGAGGGGGTCAGAGGCCCTAAAAGATGCTGGGCAGGTGAGCCGGGTTAACTGCACAAGGCCTCTCAGGTCCTATGAAGGATTCAAGTGCTCATCCTAAGAGCAGAATGAAGCCTCTGAAGACATTGAAACAGATTTTTATTTCAGAGATTCCTCCAACTGCTGTGTGGGCCACAGTTTCAGGTGGGTGAGGGGGTTGGGAGTGCAGGCAGAGTGACGGGTTAGGAGGCTGTTGAGGTAGCCAAGGGGACCGATAAGGGTAGCCAGCACAAGGCCCTCTCCTTGATGGCAGGGCCTGAGCCGTTTTCATATAATTCATCCCCAGCACACAGCCCAGGAACTGGCCCACACTCAGACTCACATCTTTGGCTTGAAATAACCTGCAAATGATCAAAGACCAAAATGTACAATACAGTTCCCAAAAGAGAACTGGATGGATTGTTGGAAAGACCAGGTGCAGCATGGAAAAGAGCTTCCCAGTCCTCAGAAACTGAAGGAGAGCCAAAGTTCTTAAGACTCCAGGATGTTCTGATAAGGATCTTCCCCATCTCCCAAAAGAACAGCCAACAAGAACCATAAGAGACCCGAATTTCTCCCCATGAGACCCCGAGTTTTCCCACATATGCACTGTTCTATTTAGAGACTGTAAATGCTCTCTGAGCCAGCTCCCAGAGACTGTTCCCAAAGCCTTTTGGCCTGGGTGCAAGAGGGGATGGGGCTCTCTGATGGGGCTTTCAGAATGTAAGAAAACAAAGTCACAACTCTGCAGATATCAGTCAAGCACACGTGGTTGCCCACCACATCTCCAGCACAGTCCTATGCACTGGTGAACACAGAGTACAGGAATGTCCTGGCAAGACAGAGTTCTGCAACTTCAACGATAGAAATTAAAATGTATGCCAGTATCCTGCTGCAATAAAGAACGTTATCACGTAAAAATATTACACCAGCTCAATGAAGTAGGGGCTATTATTATCCCCATTTTGTAAGATGAACAAACTGAGGCATCAAGAAAATAAGAAACTTGCCCAAAGGTATGCAACTGCTAAGTGTTTTTTTGTCTGTTTTTGTTTCTGGTGGCTGGCTGGTAAGAGGGTCCAAACCATTGACCTTGATGTTATAAGGCTGAGCTCTAACTAGCACAGCTGGTAAGTAAAGCTTGAGCTCTTAACCATCCAGACCCTAAAACTGAGAGAAAATGGGAGGGAGTGTGCATTTATTGAACATCTGCCATGGTTAATTTTATTTTTTAAATTTGGTGCTTATAGGAGTCAAATTCAGTTACCTGATAATTTTACTTCTAAAATCCATCTTGTGCTCTATTAATATTGGATAGTTAGGTTTTGCTGTAGGTAGTGGATATCTAAATTGATGTAATTTTTTGTAAGCTGATTTGGCAGTATTATATACATTTAAATGTAAATACCTTTTGATCAGTCAATTGCACCTCTAGGGTAATATCCCATGGAAAAACATGAATTTCTATAAAAATGCATGCAGGAGAATGTTCATTATAACATTTTTTACAATAGAGACAAAGTGGAAATGACAAATATTTATAAGAGATGGGTCAAACAATATATGAATATATATGTATATTTCCTTATACAATAGAATATTTCCAGAGGCATTAAATGAGAAACTGTCTAAAGTATATTGTTAAGTAAAAAAGACAATGTGACAGAGGTACCTGTCAACCGCCAAAATCTGTCTTCCTCTCCTTCCATATGAAAGGAATTTAATCTGGGCCTATGGCCAGCTGTCCAGCTAGCAACCATGTTCCCCAGTTCCTTTGCTGCTAGGTATGGCCACTTGACCATATCATCATCCATGCTATGGTAGCTAAAGGGATGGTGTGCAACTCCCACCCTACTTATCAAAAAAAAAAAAAAAAAAAAAGCCCGCTCTGGACTTTTACTCTCTCTGTTTCCCTCAAGTGGAAACCCAGATCTGCCCATATACAGCTTTGACCTTGTAGCAAGTCTAACACCTCAGGACATAGCAGAATGACAACAGGGAAGAAACCAGGGTCTATTAACAGCTCACCTTGGCATTGTTGCTCAAGAGTGAAACCATCTTTCTCCTACACCTTATCATATTTGGGGCCCCTTTGTCATGGCAACTCAGATTTTATCTTAACTAATGCAGTAAGGTTACGACATACTTTAAAAGAGATACTGATATATAGAATTTGGTAGGACATGTAGAATAAAACACACCATGATCAAGTGAGTCTTATTCCAGCACCCAAAAATAAGAAATCCAGAAAAAAAGGTTTTATATCTATATATGGAAAATTATTAAATACATTAAGTAATTGACTACACAAGATTTTTCAATGAATATCCAAAGCACATTTGATAAAATTCAAGACAAATCTTGAAAGATGGAAGAGAAAAATATTTCCTTAAAAAAGTAAAAATATAAAATAACATAAAATATAAAACAATACCATATTTTTATATTTTGCATATTTTATATTTTATTAAATACTATATATTTTATCATATAGAATAGTAGAACTATAAAATAATAGAAATTAAAATAGTGCATTTATTTAATAAGACACATTGAGAGAAAAACACAAAAAACAATTCAATTAAAAAAAGAAGGCAAATATTCTCCTTATGACAATTATCAAATTAGAGAATGTTGCCAAAGTTATAAAACATATACAGATACACACAGAGAAATACACACATACACACGCACACATACAACTAGGACAAACAGTGAAATGGATAAAATAAAAATAACAGATATTTTGATTGTGAATTTGAAAAAGAAAGGTGTTCTGCACAGTCTATGGTCTTTGAAGCTAGACACATCTGGGATCCAGTTCTGGTTTCAGCGATTAATAATCATGTGACCTTAACTTTCCTGAGCCTCTGTTGGGAAAACAGAATAATTTAATCAGGCCCCCTGGCCTGGGCAGGTCGGGTGTGGCGCGGCTCTCTTTGTGGGCAGGTTGCATGTGGGTGGAGTTAGTGCGCATGCGCGGTGCTGCCACCTTGGCTGGAGTTTACTGTCTCGGTGGCGGAAGTGTGTGCGACCATGCTTTCCAACCTACAGCCTCCAAGGACCTGTTTGCTGGTTACCTAGCTCATAGACCTGCGTGTAAGGGGTCTGGGGACCTAGCCTGGCGTGTGAAGGGTTCGTGACCCGGTCTGTGAATGGGCTCGAGGGGTCTGTGAGCTCCAGACCCAGCCGTAGCTTGACAATTGGCCCAGTCGGTGTAGAATTACCGGCAGGTAAAAGAGCTCCACAACTGGCGCAGTCGTGTAGCTTTACAGCTTCAATTTCCTCATTTGTAAAGTGGGTATAATAAGGTCATCTCCCAAGGTGGTTGTGAGCATTAAGCGAAGTATTGCCAATTCACCTGTGCCACTGATTATCAGCTAGAAAACCTAATGAAAAAAGAGTCTTCATAAATTAACAAAAATATAAATCAATTGGAAGTTACCAATAGGAGAGATGGGAGATGTATACAAAGAACCTTAAATCTTTTACAGGAGAAAGAAAGGAATACCTAAATTAACAGAGGGACAAACCGTGTGCCTGAATGAGAACGGAATATTTGCAAATTAAGTAATTTAAAGATACATAAACTGTAAAACAAACGAAACTTGGGGAGTTCTTCTGAATCCAATTTGTAGCTTTAATCACAATTAAAATATTATACAAAAATGGTATAAATTTTCAAATGGTAATGAAATTTATATATTTTATAGTTCTATTATTTTATGTGATAAAATATAAACCAAGAAAGGTTTGAGGAACATATTTAAAGATTCTTTAATTGGTGTCTGGACTGGGACATGAACTCAAGTCTCCTAAATTCTTGTCTAGTTGTACTTTCTGTTATTTTGCACTGAATCTCTGTACTTAGAATATCAATGAATATTCTGAAAAAGAAGAGTAATGAGGGAGAACTAACCCTATTGCACATTAGAACATATTGTAAGGCAGCAGTAATTAAAATGGTGCAGTATTGATCAGAATAAAACAGAATCAGGAGCTCAGAACTAGTTTTTGGTATATATAAAAAAGAATGTAACATATGACTATCTAAGCCACAAAAGAAACATAAACACTGTTAAAATATTATTGGGATAACAGGATATTACTAAGTCTTAAAATACCTGTATCTTAAAGTAAATTTCAGAGGTATTAGCAAAAATAAATATAAATAAATCAAACTACAGATACAGATAATAGAAAATGGATCTGTTATCCTGACTGGGAAAAATAATATTTTTTATAATGGCTGAAATAATAGAAGACTTCTCCAAGGGAAAGATAGGCAAAAATGATTATATAAAAACTTGACTATTTCTCTAAATTAACACAAAACTTTTTAAAAAGCACAAAATGATAGAATGAAAAGATATTGAGAAAAATACAGCCAATGAAGTGTTAATATCTATAACGCATAAAGTTTATGTATATTACCAACAAAAAACAAACCAACCTTTTAGGGCAGTGAAACTATTCTGTGTGATTCTATTGTGATGGATACATGACATTATGGATTTGGCAAAACCCATAAAACTGTACAACACAAAGAGGAGACCCTAATGTAAAACTGAGCTGGTAATAATACATGGATATTGGTTTATAATTGTAACAAATGTACCACATGAATGTAACATGTTAATAATATGTATGTGTGTGTATATGTGTTGGGGGGTGGGGTGGGGAAATGGGAACTATCTATACTTCCTGCTCAATTTCTCTGTAAACCTAAAACTGCCATAAAAATAAAGTCTATAACAAAAAGAAATAAAAAATAAAAACATAAAGAAAAAAAATCAAGCCAAACCAAACCAAACCAACCAAACGAAAAACCAACCAACAAAAAGCCCAAGACCTAAATAGATACACAGTAAAGAAATGATCAGTTAATTCACTGGATTAAAAAAAAAAGACAATAAATACTTAAAAATTTTAAGTTTGAGCTTGCTAGCAAATTAATTGAAATAATAATTGGTGGCATTTCAAACTAACAACAACAACAACAATAACAATACATTATAATTTTTATTATTATTGATTATTCTTATCATATATTATATTATAAGGAGCAAAAGCAAAGCCCAGTGCTGGTAATGCTTAGGAGAAAGATGCACACTCAGTCTTGCCTGTAGTATTACACACTGTAAGCAGTTTGGTAAATGCAAGTGTTTCTACACTTTGACCAAGTAAATCTCAAGTCTGAGAATTTATGTCAAGGGAGTAACTTAAAGGAAGGAAGGAAAAAATTACCAGTACATAATTGCTTATAGTAGGCCATTGTTAAAAGAACTGTAAACATCTGAAATAGCCAACAATAGACACATTACTACAAAGGGAATCATGCACCCATTATATAATAGATATGACAAAAATATGGAATTAGTTATGAAAAAAGTACAAAAAAGTAGAAACAGAAGTTATACCTATACTGTCAAATGTGAAAAATTATAAATATGGGTAAATATTGGAAAAGAATAAAAATTTTGATTTTTCAGAATTTATGAGATTGTGGGTGAACTTTTAAGATAAATTTTTTCCTAGTGTTTTAAATCTGCTTTACTAAACAAATTTAAAATTAAAAATGGAGAAGTATATAGTACATTTTCAAAAGATTCTTCTAAAAATGTTAATTTTTAAAAAATGTAATCTTTTAGAAAATGTTGGAAATTCTACTTCTGGGAACCTTTGTGTTAATGTTGAATAGGTAGATGTTAGTTACTGTATTTCAGACCAGTGGCTTCCAACACTGTTGATGACACCTTGGATGCCCCCACACAACAATCCTTAAACAAAAGGATTTTGTGCTGAGACTGGCCATAGGCAGCATGAAAAGGGGTTGGGATTTTCAAATGGTGCTTTGTAAAGCCTGGGCTCCACTGAGGTACCTCCTGGCTGCAGTGGAGAGAGGAGGGTCCCACAGAAAGTTCAGATCGAAGCCTTCCTATCCTCTTTGACCAGAGCAGCCCACTTACCTCTCCCCCACATACTCTTCCATGGATTAGAGTGTCTGAAATATTGTGCAGGTGAAAAAAGTTTTAAAACTGCTTGTGTAATGGCAAAACCATGAGATTTGGAGGCAGGACATCCTTGCTCCTCAGTTTCCTCAACTGTAAAATGACAGCAAGAATCCCTGTGTCTCTTATGGGGAGTTTATGGGAAGATTAGATTAAATCAGAGGTGCAAAATGATTTATACTGTGGAAAATGCTATAGAAAATTTATTTTATACAAATTATAGATTAAAAGGAATAAAATAATATAGATGAAGCTTGAAGATATTTTGCTAAGTGAAATAAGCCAGACACAAAATGACAAATATTGTATGATTCCATTTACATGAGGGACCTGAAAAAGTCAAATACACAGAGATAGAAAGTAGAATGGTGGCTGCAGGGGCTGGGGAACAGGGAATGAGGAGCTATTCTTTAATGGGTGAAGAGTTTCAGTTTGGGAGGATGAAGGAATTCTGAAGATGGGTGGTGGTGATGGTTGTATAACAATGTGAACATACTTAATGCCACTGAACTGTATACTTAAAAATGGTTAATTTTGTTATATATATATTTACCACAATAAACATAAATAAATATTCCATCCCCCCTTCCAAAAGGAATAGGATATAGGCAGTGAAACACAAAAGAGAATAAGGAAAGGAGGGGGATTTCAGAGTTGGTGGGACTTACCCACTGCTTTAAGTGACAGGTATGATGTGATTCAGAGAGGAGGGGCGACAGCACGTCAGAAAGGTGACACAGCATGGACAAGGGCATAGAGGCAAGAGGGTGAGTGGCCCCGGGGAGCAGGGTCTGGGAGGAGGGAAGGGCAGAGCCTGGCCTGTTGGAAACATTCATCCCTTTGAACTCACCCTCATTCCCCTTTGCCCACCTCATGGCACTAAGGTTACAGTTATAGAGTATTTTTATGTACCTGCCTCAACTCCTCTGTCACATTTTACACAAGTTCATTCACTCATTTTTTTTCAGTAAATGCTTATTCAGGGCCTAGTAGTGCCAAGCACTGATGTAAGCACTTAGTGGTGGACACACACACACACACACACACACACACACAGATACACACACACACACAGACACACACACACACACAACACACACGCACACACACACATACGGACTCCTACCGTTTGGGAGGCTTCTATTCTAGGGATAATAATAGCTGATACCTAGACAACACCTACTATGTATTAGGCACTATTTTAGGTACTTTACAAATAATTAGCTTACTGAATCCATTTACTCTCTGTGATAGCCTATGAGGCGAACACTGCTCTTAGCTCCATTTGACATGGGGGATCAGGCACAGAGAGGTTATGTAGCTTGCTCAGGTCAGGTGGCTGGTCAGTGGCAGAACCAGGGTTTCAGCTGGACCATCATGGTTCTGACTCACAGTGGGTGAGTCACAGGCAAGCTGAAGACAGGGTGAGGAGGGGTGCTGGGGTGCGCTGGGCAGGGCTGGATCAGCCGGCCAGACTAGGAGGGCAAGAGCTCTACTGAAAGCATCGGCAGAGAAGCGAGGAGCGGGAGGCAGGTAGGAGACCAAAAGGCTTACTTTTAGAAGATGAGTCTGGCAGGGTGGTGGCTGGGGTGGTGGTGAGTAGGAGAACAGAGGAAGGGATTTGCAGTCACCCAGCAGGGCGGGCTGGGGTAGGGACTTTGTGGTGACAGCAGATTAGAAGGCAAGAGATGGCTCTGATGGCTTGAAAAGAGGATCTGTTCTATTTGGGTGGCTTCCTGGGTGTGAGGGGAAAAGGAAGTGTCAAAAGTTCAGGCCTGGGGCACCCTTCCAGACACACTAGGTGTTAACAAGGCTTAGGGAAGGCTGGCAGGGTCTGCTGGAGGCCTGGGGGCTGGTTGGAAGGAGGCAGGTTTGGAGGTACTCTAAGTGGGCAGGAAACATCATCTGCTTCATTTATTCATCTGCAAATATGTACTGAAGGCCACTCTGGGTCCAGCCCACAGCTGCCCCTGGGGTGGACAAGGGCTGCTGATAGGAAGCCTCAAGTTTACCTTCCTTCCTTGACCGTGTGCACACAAATCCAGCCCTGGCCTGAGGGGACATCTGCCCCGATCCCACCTACCTTTTTCCTGCTCAGCTGCTTCACTCAGGTCTGGAAGCTTGAGCCCCACTAAGTTCTGATTTCTCATCAGGATGTGTTCCTTTGCGGGAAAAGAAAAAGATGCTTCAGCTAATGTCATCAGGCGGGACTCGTTCTATCCGTGGTTCTGTGACTACTCAGCTTAGGTGGGAAACACTAGTGGCAGCATCAAAGGTGGGTGGGCTGGCATAGCACTCTGAGATCTGCGGGGCACTAGGAAAACTGCTCCTCTCCCAGCCCATAAAGGTGCCTGAAAACTACGTTTAGCACCACATTTCTTGGGGGCAGGAACTACCCTTGGCACGATCTACTTTTTAAAATAAGCCTGTAGCTTTCAGGGTAAATGAACTGCCCAACCACACTGTGACTGAGGTTTGTGGAGGCCTGGAGGACAAACAGGCGCAGAGCTAAAGGCTCTGGGACAGGAGAGCCCCTTGGGTGTGGATAGGGCTGCTCCTGGAAACAATCTCTGGTGAATTCGTAGCTGCCTGGAGCTTCCTGCCCTGTAGTTCTGGGCAGTGAGTGCCTACTTCCAGGAGTTGTGACTTTCCCCACCCCCTCGGTTCCTCAATGGCCGTTAGGGCACCTCTTGAATTTTTAAATTCTTCAGATGTATGAGGCCTGAGAATTGCTGGCTTGAGGCCTCAGCAGGCAGAGCTCAGGGAGAGATGGGAGCTGACCACAGGTATGTGGCACAGGTAGGCTCCCACCTGCTCCAGACCAGGGCCCTCAAGTAGAAATGCCTGGCAGAGCTCCTCGCCCCTTGTGACTTGTGCCATCAGTGGATTTCCAGTCTCCTGCGTGGCAGAGGCCACTTGAGTGGTTTGCTCACTGGATCCAGAAGGAAAGGAAGGGGCCAGCAGAGGGTGCTCATGGTCCAAATGGCAGCCATGGGCTGGGGCCCTTTATCAGTCTCCTTGGCAACAAAGGCCCACAGCCCATCAGCTCTTGCACATGGATGGGGGTGGGGGTGGGGTGTTCAGCTGCCAGGGTAGTGGATAGTGACATGGGGCCTCCAGGTTTCCTGTAACTTTCCTCGCTGGGTGAGAGAAACCTGCTGGGAGTGTGGGGGGTGGCTTGAGGCCTAGGCCTGGCCTCTGATGACTGGAGGCCCATGAAGGCAAACTCTTGGCTGCCTGGCTCCTTAGGCTCCACCTTCCCCTAGAGATTTGGGACTGCGGCCCACCATGTGCAGCCCCTCAGGCCCTGTGCCGATCCACTAGTTAATTGGGCCTTCCTGGCCAGGTTTTCTGTATAAAATGTTTTGTTTTTTTTTTTAAAGATGACTGGTAAGGGAATCTTAACCCTTGACTTGGTGTTGTCAGCACCACGCTCACCCAGTGAGCCAACCGGCCATCGCTATATGGGATCCGAACCCACGGCCTTGGTGTTATCAGCACCACACTCTCCCGAGTGAGCCATGGGCCGGCCCTATAAAATGTTAACATCAGCAACCAGGCCCCAGTTCTCCCTGAGCCTTCAACTTAGAGCATCATAGAAGGTTTCTGAATAGGGCAGTGGCTAGCATTTGGAATGGGTCCCTACTTGAACAGAAATCCCCTTGCTTGTGCTTGAGTGCTATTGGGTACCTCATTTCCTATCCTGCCCCACACTCCCCTCTGTAGGGGAGCTGAGAGAGCTTGTCCATCTCCAGCTGTGGGGATCCCAGTCTCCATGCTATGGAATCCCAGTTGCCTTGGCCTGTATCCTGGGTTTGCCTTCCGGGTAAGAGAGAACTGGGTTGAGATTTCTTTGTCCTGTTAACTTTTCTCTCCCTCACACTCTGGCCTCTCTTCCCTACATCTCTGGATACCCCAATCACCCCCTGCATAGGGTGGCAGCTGTATGAGAGACCACTGTGCCTGGTTTGATGGCCAATAGAAGTTGGGGACATCATGGGCACTGGAAGAAATTCACCAGGGGGAGAGCAGCCTCCCGTGGCCATCATCATACTTGTAGATGGATCTGAGGCCCTTGGTTAGCAGGCATCAGGAAGGAAAGCTTGGAGAATTACAAAGGAAAAAGTATTTCATCCTTGCCATGCCCCATCCTAGGCATGACCACGCACTCCATCAAGGGATTCCTGTTTAAGGGCCACCAGCTCTAGTTGGAGGAGGAAAAGCAGTCCAGGACTGAGGAGCCCATATGTCCCTCCACATACCTGCATTTCCCTGAAATGTGGCTGTGTGTGGCAACTATATCCCACACTGACCTCTGCTGAGTAACTGGGGTAAAAAGTATCTGAAACTGGCATTTATGAAGGAGATACCACACTTCAGGGTGGGGAAGTTTAGGGCCCTGCAAGGCCCAAGTCCAGGCCAGAGCTGCCCTACCCCAGGGCCCAGACTCAGCCCAGAAGCCTCCAACCTGGGGGGACTTGGCTTTCACATCCTGCCCAGCTGGCACCCAGGAACCCACCTCGCGGAGCTTGGTCAGTTTCTGCATCCGCACGGGCTGCACTTGTATCTGGAAGTCTTTCAGCCCAGGCGCCTTGGCCAGCTTGCCACTGGCTTTGCCTGTAAAACGCTTCTCTTCCTCTGCCAGGGGCAGTTTGGCAAGCACTTTCTGGAGCAGGGGACCGGGCTCTTCGGGACCACTGTCCCAGGAGACCCCCCGCAGCAGGGGGGGCCGCGACACAGGGGGCCGCAGTTCAGCTTTGGGGCCAACCTTGGACTCCGTGGGCTCTCCAGCTGAGCCTTTTCTCTGGGGTGCTGGGGGAGCTGCCCCTCCTGAGCCCTGGGCTGGACTTCTTGGCAGAGGGTTGCCTTCCCTGGCCGTCTTCAGGAGCTGCTTTCCCAGCTCGCTGTCCGCAGGGCCGGGCTGGGGGCTGTTCAGGGCCATTTTCCCACCACTGCTTGTTCCAGAAGCTGGGCCCTTGGGTATGGTCTCGGGGTGCTGGAGGGGATCGAAATTTTCCTTTTGTTCTATTACATTCTCTTTGGACTTCTCAACTGTGGGAGAACGAGGAGCCAGCCTGCCCTGAGACACTTTCCTCTGGTCATTCTGCTTCCGGTCAGCTAGCCCTTTGGGGACATTCTGAAAGAGACAAGGTAGAGCTGGGACCCTGGAGCAGACTGGGGAGGAGACAAGTGGGGGCCACTTCTACTGTGGGGCCTCTGCCTCTGCAGACCCTGCAAAGGGCCCATTTGGGTATGTGTGTGTATAAGGGTGTGGATTGTGAATGAGGTGGAAGGGTCTGAGCCAGCAGAGTGAGGGACCACAGACAAGCCTGAGGTGTAAAACAGAGAGGACAATGGGACTTGCCACTCAGAGCCAGCCAAGAACTCCTCCAGGGCCAGGAGCTGAGGAGGAGAGTGGAATAGAAGGCAACTTGGCTTCAACTCAGTTTCCCCAGGTTCTAGTTCTGCCTCTGCCTGGCAAAGCCCTTAACTCTTAGGGATGCAGATTTTCCACAAGGTTTGTGAACTCTAGGAAATAATATGCAAATATGTGTGTGTCAGTGTGTGTATGTATATGTTTGTGTGTATGGGGGAGGGTATATTTTTCTGGGAAGAAAATCCACAGCTTTCAATAATTTCTCAGACAGTTCCAAGATCCCAAAGAGGTTAAGGAACATTGAATGAAATTGTTCTTGCAAAAGATATCTTAATGCTCAGAAGTTCTGATTCTGCACCCTTCTTTCATTCCCCAAGGGAAGACTGCTTCATGAGGGCATGTGGGTCTATGTCTGGGTATTTGTGTGGCTGTCTTCTGTGTGTGCTGAAACTCTTCCAGAGGACTCTATCCTGGACCAGTTCTAAGTGAGACTGTATTCTAACACCACCCCCGACACACCATGAGCACTTGGGCACCTCGCTCTAAGTGGGTATGGGGCACTTCTATTACTCATCAATAAAGACGTAGTCTTCCTGGCTGCCCCAGGCAGAATCCCAACCAGGGCTGGAGCTGACAGGAGCAGCAGTGTTGCCTGGATGCTGCTGGGCCTGAAGGTCTGTCCTCCTCATCTCTGACCAGCAGCCTACTGGGTGTGCAGGGCTGTGGTGGAACCTCCATGGAGGTCACCCCACTGAATCCTGTCTCCCCACCCTTCCACCTCAGACTTCCAGTCATGATAGGGCAGAGGAATCTGCTGATTTCCCAGCCCCAATACTTCACTCACGCACACAAACACACTCGCAGGCTGCCGAGGGGTAGCCTCGGCTTCTGGGAGACAGTGTTTCCCACACTCAACTCATCCACGCTGGGCCAAGCTCAAACTCACAGGCTCGCCAAGGTGAGGTGCAGGGACTTCGGCCTCATCCCCCTTCTGCTGGAGAAGGTAAACACAAGTCAGTCAGCAATGGGAAGAGAATGTATTTCTTCTCGAAATTCCTTCAAGGGGCCTCTAGCTGTGGTGTAAATGCCTCCCCACCCAGAGCCCTCGTCTCCCATGGGACCTGCAGGGTGTTAGGGGGTAAGGGGAATGACCCGTTGGCATAGAAACAATACAGCAAGTGGAGCCTGTGTTACCTGTGGTGATGCTCCGGGCAGAGGGGGCTGTGAGCCACCACACGCATCCAAACCTGGAATGTTCCAGACACTGGTAAGTGATGTCCAACACCCCAGACCCTCAGCTGTCCCTTGAGCAAAAACATGTCTACCTCCCCACAATGTGCTGCTGCAGCAATCTCAGGCCTGGGAGCCAGAAACACCATTTGTTGACTACTGTCCACATGCCAGCCCTGTTCTGTGGTGGGCCCTTATGGAATTCTCACAGAGACACATGAGGAAACTGAGGCATAGGGAAGTCAAGGCCACACAGCCAGGATGTGCCAGGCTGCCCGGCTGCAGCCTGCACTCGCCCCACAGCACTGGTGGGGCAGGCTGCTCTCCCTGGCACCCTGCCCAGTCCCTTGTTGGCCCGAGGGTGTGGCCCTGGGCACAGCCTAATGAAAGGGGAGAAATCAAAGCACAAAGAGTGGCCCAAATAAGAGGACTTTCCAAATAAGTTCTGTGCTGACTTCTCTCTGTGCCCTCTGTGGGCAGAGAGCTGGTCACAGCCCCCTCCTCAACCAGCCTGACTCATCCTGGGCTACACCTGCCTCCCCCACTAGCCCAGAACCCTGGTAGAAAGTATATCTGCCTCCCCTGGGGCGGCCCAGCCAGGAGGCTCTGGGGAGGGGGCCAAACAGGGATCCTGAACGGGAAGGCTGCAGGCACGGGGAAGGTGGCTGGGAGGCTCCTGGTCAGGCCAGGCTGAGCCACCACCCAAGCGGAGAGTCCAGGGCAGGCAGTGCCTGGGTGGCAGGGCCTCACCTGGTGGGGTGGGGACTGTGAGTGAGTTGCTCCGAGAGGATGCAGGAGAAGCTCTGGGGCTGAGGTTCGGGGAAACAGCTGTGGAAACAGACACAAATTGGCCAGTATTTGGGAAGGTTTCGGATTCAGCCTAACAAAGACATCCTTTCAAGTAATTCTGACCCCTGGGAACTGTGTCTGCCTTGTTGGGGTCAGGAGCTGATTCTGGACTGCCATAGTAGGCATCTACTATAGTCCAACAGAGGGGGGCCCTGAGGTCATTTGGGGGGTGGGGTGCAGTCACATTCCTCAGCTTGCCTAGCCTGACCTCAAAGCACATTCCAGAAATTGAGGACCTGGCATTGCTTGGCAGGTACAGCCGCAAAGCCTGTACCCTTAGACTTCTCAGGATGGCCCTAGTTTCAAATGCTCATCTCATCCTCTTAAGTGTGGTTGGACTTGTCCAAAACCCGCTCCAAGTTTTTGCTCAGGAACAGGAGTGACTACATAGGAGTAGCAGGAGGATTTCAGGGCCCATGAAAGCCTCCCTCTAACCCAGAAATCCCCAAAGGCCACCTCCCCTTCCCCAGAATGCCCAGGACCCTTCCCGGGGCCCACTGTTGGAGACAAGGGAGAGGGAGCCCAGGTGGCCTCTCCAGACCTCTGAGGCCAACAGAGTAGGGCCTCTGGGGGAAGGTGGGAGTGTCACACAGACTCCATCCGTGTGGGTGACCCAGGGGTCTGTGCATACAGGTGCACACAGAGGATTTCTCTCCATGCAGGATTTAGGGGAGGTAGAAGCTGGGGGATGGGGAGGGGGGAGCCCAAGGTAAGTTCACACGTATCATGTGGGCTGACACTTCTTGGCCAAACAGGAAGTCATAATGGTCACATACAAGGCCAGAAAGTAAAAAGCAGAAGAGCTTTCTGGGCTAGAGTTGGGTAGGTGTTTTGGAGCTTCTGAAAGGTTGAATAAGATGCCCTCTACTTGCAGGATCCTCCTGGGGCCTAAATGTCAAAGGCCATCCCCTAGGAAGCAAGACTCCCACTCCAGCTAGCACCTGTTCCTTCCCTTCCCACCCCTCCAACCTGCCTTGGAGGGGCTCAGGGCAGCTACATGTCCACCCTGGCCCTGCCCTACCTGACGGGGAGTCTCCGGGGCTGCTCCTGGACTTCCTCCCACGGCGGGTCAGGAATCGCTCACTCACCAACTTGGCTTCTTCCAGCAGTGCCAGGTTTTTCTTCTTGTCCTCCTCTGAGATGCTGATGTCTGGCAACTGGTCATTTACCAGGTCAATGATGTGCCCCGCAGGGTCTGCAGAGGGAGGGTGAGCTTGGGATGAGAGCCACCGCAGACTTGGTCCCAGGCTTGGAGGCCCTGCCACCCCACGCTCAGCCTAGGGATGCCGCCCAGAGCCAGCCTGGCCAGCCAAACCTCAGCCCAGTGCCGGTCTGTGGAGAAGGTTGCAGGGGACAGGCAGTGGCTTCCTCAGCGGGCCTGGCCCCCGCTGGCTTGTAGCCTATGGCTGTCGCAGGTAGTTTCTCACAAGTGGTCATGAAGCCACCTTGGGTTCCCAGAACTGCCCTAAACTTTGCCGTTACAGGAAGGCCATCGAGGAACCCCACCTCCATGCTGTCTGCTCTCCGTAGTGTGTTCTTGCTTTGGGTCTCTGTTTCTGTAACAAGTCAGTGAGCTTAAAGGATGTGGATCAAGGGAGCAGTCCACAGCTCACAGGCCACCAGTGCAGTCCTTGGCCACTTTCCTTCCTTTCTTTCCTCTACTCACATTGTTTGTCCCCATCGTTCTTTGAAACTGCTCCTTCTCCAGCAGCCCCTCTGGATGACACCACCAGAAGGGTGGTGGGTGAATGACATCACCTCCCCCCACCTGCTCAGGAACATGGGAGTCACTCCACACGCCTCTGTCTTCCTCACTGCCCCCACGTCCGACCAAATAATCCAGTCCTGGAATTTCCCTATAAATGTCATGGAACCTGCCTTCAGTCATCCTTTCCATCCCGTCCTCCACTGCCTAGAAAAGTGACCTTTCTAAGAGTCACATCTGACCAGACCATCCTCCTTGCCTCATCTCACAGGGATTCCTCATGGTCCTCAGGGTGGCATCCAAACTCCAAACTGTGCCCAGTCAATTTTGCCCACATACTCTTCCCGAGGCCCCTCCACTCCAGCCCCAGGGGAGTGAACGGCTCCCATTTTGCCTCCCCAGCCTCCAGGCCCCCTTCTTCTGGCAGCAGCTCCTCAGTTTTCCCTGGGTGAAACCCCTCTGATTCCCCATCATGTTAGTTAGGAAGGAGCTAACCACCCCCATCCCACTCCAAGTGCCAAGAGTAGGAACGTGTGCCAGCCTTGGCCAATCAATGAATTCAATCCCCTGGCCACAGGGCCTGGATCAGGAATAGCCATGTGAGGCCACTGAGAGGCAATCTTGGGAATTAGCTGATGGTAGCCATTTGCTACCATGTAGAGCAAATGGTAGAGCAAAAGAGCCTGCCCAAGAAGAAAGCTAACACACAAGAAAGGGACTTAAGAGATGGAATGTGACAATCACTAAAAAGCCAGTTTGAGCACCTGGATCCAGTAGTCCCTGAAACCACAGCCCTGGCTTCTATTATTATTATTATTATTATTATCATATTATTGTAAGATAATTTGAATTGGGTTACTACCACTTGAAAGAGTCCTGACTGGTACACATGGCAAAGGGGTCAGTTGCCTACACAGTGCTCTGTCCTGGTTCCTGCCCCTGCCATGTTGCTCTTCCACCTGGAATGCCATTCCTCCATCCTGTCTATCTGTCTAACTCTCTAAGGCACAATGCAAGTACCATCTCCTCTGGAATTAACCCAACCTTCCCCTCCACAAAGAGAAGGTGGGTCCCTTCTTGCCTCAGTTTCCCTAGATCTTTTATGAAAGCCCTTGTCTTGTTCCCTTCTCAGCCTCCTTGAGACTATGAGCAACACAAAGGCAGGGACCACTCTGTATCTTATCTATGTTCCAATGGCCCAAGGCAGGCCATGAGAGACCATCTGGGGAATGAGCGGGTGACTGGGGCAGCCTGCCTTGTGCTCAGACACACCCCTCCCTGGATGTGAGCCTCTCTAGCAGGGGCTGGAAGCCTCTGCCCCCTGAGCCCAAGAATTGAGCTTCACAGAGCTGTGGTCTCTGACTTCCTCATCTTCCTCTTCATGCTCTGGTTTTCTCTTTTTACCAAAAGAAATCAGATATCGTACTTCTGGACTCAGACACAGAGGGGCTGGCCTGCTCTGTCCTGCTGGGCTTGTAGAGATGGGCTGCCTTGAGGAGCAGGAGGGGGAAGGGGTTGAGCCTGGCCAAGCTGCCAGACCTCCGTCTTCCTACACACACACCTTCACATTGGCCTAGCCCTTACCCACAGAAGTCAGAGAAGCAGTGGAAACCTTCAAGTGTCGGTGGGTAAGCCTCTTGTGGGGACTGTGAGCTCTGAAAGACAGAACAGAGTCATCTTGTTAAAAAAAATTAATCCATGACTTGGAAATAGGCAACTAGATGCCTGTGTATGCTTTCAAAGTCGCATTAGAACAAGCTCCTCTAAGGGTTCTCTGACTACCAACTTGGGAACTTGCTAGAAACGCAAATCCTCAGGCCCCACCTCAGACCTGCTGGATCCCGTGAGCTGTGATTTCACAAGCTCTTCAGGTGATTCTGACGCACGCTAACGTTTTCAAACCACTGCTGTAAGGGGATGTAACTTTTACTTACTATTTACTATTTGTTAGGGCCCGGACTCTGAGCTAACATCTAGTTTCTAGAAATCTCATAAAATGTAAATAGTTATTGTCTAGTATAGATGCAGATGATTTCTGTGTGGGAGAAAAGATACAAATATGGTGTCATTGCCCTGTAGAACATTAATTTGTTCTATATCTAACTTGGCAATTTTATTCCAGCATTCTTTTCCTCCTCACTGATTACATGTGTATGTCCATTTCTTGTATCCTCCTTTGAACTGGCTTTGTTATCCTGCTGCTTCCCTTATTAATGAGTTAAGTTAATCTTTGACATATGCTCACTATATATGTGTATGAGAATTATCTTTTTAACTTTTTAAAAATTATACTTAGACAATCTCATTCCAGCTAGATTTGTGCATGGGCCAGTGCTGTGTAAAAAGTAGGCAGTGATATCTCTGTGCATGAGCACAGGTTCCCCAGGAGGTCACATTCTACACAGGACTCACTTTAGCCAAGGGCGGGATTCCACAGTCAAAGACTCACACCATTCAGGTTTGTCTGCAAATAACTGGGCAATTATTATAGGAAACTCCCCTGCTATGATTTGTGTTTTTCTCAAAGGCTAGTGGAGGGCAAAGGACCAAATCTAGGAGAAGAAAAATCATTTTGGGAGGAAGATAATGGAAAAATTCCAAGCTCTAGCTCCCATTTTGAAAAACTACTCAATTGTACTTTCATCAGTAAAATGATACAAGAAAGAAGAAAAGATTTATACAATGTGAAGAGGAACCAGAGTACCAAAGACAAGATTTATGAGAAATATAGCAGTTTGAACCCCTCGTTCTAGGAAATATTGTTTGTCACAGTACAAGGGCCAGGCACCTGGGGTTTGTACCTGTTAGCCAGGTTTTTGTCGATTTCTCCTTCTGATGGGCTGGCATCCCCTGTCAGGACGATCGTGGGTGGACTGCAAGATATTCCTACAGTGGGAGGGTCCTGGAGGTGTGGGGAAAAAAACACAAAAGGAGTTAGGCTTGGGCTGGCAGCAGCTTTTTGGGCTGGAGTTGGAACATTCATTCTATGACACTCAGAGCTGCCCTGAGAAGGGGACGAATACAATTTACTTGTGTTTTTCCCTCTAACTTTATTGAGGTATAATTGGCAAATAAAAGTTATATATATTCAAGGTATACAATGTGATGTTTTGATATACATACAAACTGTGAAATGATTATCACAATTAAGCTAATTAACATACCCACCAACTCACATGGTTACCTTTTTTTTGTGGTGAGAACACTTAGTAAATTTCAAGTCCACAATGCAGTGTTATTAACTATCGTCACCACGCTTACTATGCATCAGATCCCCAGGACTTATTCATCTTGTAACTGAAAGTTTGTACCCTTTGACCAACATCCCTCCAGTTCCCTCACCTCCCGACCTCTGGCAACCATCATCCTATTCTGTTTTAATGAATTTGGCTTTTTTAGATTCCATACATAAGTGAGATCATGCTGGTTTTTTCTTTGTCTAGCTTATTCGACTTAACATAATGCCTTCTAGGTTCACCCACGTTGCTGCAAATGGCAGGATTTCCTTTTTTTTTTTTAAAGGCTGAAGAATATTCCATTGTGTGTATATATACATTTTTCACATTTTCTTTATCCCTTCATCCATAGATGGACACTTAATTTGTTTCCTTCTCTTGGCTATTGTGAATAAGGCACGAATGCAGTTTATTTGAGCTACTTATGGGAAAAACAACAAAGAGAGGCAGTTTCTCCTTTATTCTCCAGCAGGCATTCACCCTAGCTGAACACAGTTCATTTCATGCACTGAAATTAGGGAAAATACACCTGTTAGTCCTCACCAGCAATGTGGGAAAAGAATGGTGTGGAGTCCTCAGACTGTGGCCCACCTGCTGGGGGAGAATGATGGCCAAGAGATGAGACGTTGGCTCCCACACATGCCTGATCCTCAGCGACCGTCCTACCTTTGGGTAATTTTGGCATTTCAATAAAAGTGATTTGTTCGATGCTTAATGGAATGCAGTTTATTATTCCGTATTTTTGTTACTTTGTAAAAATGTTTAAATAAATATATATTTATGAAATTAAAACAAAAGCTATGGGCTATTTCTTAGATTTTTGAGGTATTATTTCACAACTAGTAAGTAAATAAGTCAAAATGAAAGTTATTTTGTTCCAGGTTGGTGATGTTGTCGTGTAATTCATATACTCACGTGCTCCTGATGGTTGTGTGAATTGTAAAACCAAGTCGGGTGTGTAATAATATTTGTTGAGTGAATGAATGAATGAAATAAAAGCAATATGAGGTATATCATAAGATCCATAAAAATGCACCTGAACCTATTTTTCCCAGGTCTAAATGGACTGGGAGTAAAAATGGGACCATGTTAACAGTAATACACCGTATCTCTCTGGTTCTTTCGCTGCCTGCTACTGAAGTATTTTTATCTCAGAATTGTTCCTGGTTATGCCTGGGATACTCTCTGGGGGTTTTTTATGTCCCTTCATCAACTGAAAATAGTGCCTGCCATTTTCTTTTTCCTCTTTCCAGCCGCCAAGACTGGCCGTGCTGCCTTGGCTGCTGGGTCCTATCAACAAAGTCCTGTCGATGCTCCCAAGCACGTCACCACCTCCTCCCTGTTGATGCTGCTTCCTGCAGCTTACAGCAGTAGGTTCTGGCTGTCCCCACTCCCACTTCCAGGGGGAAGGTGGGGGGGGGGAGGGCAGGTCCTTCTGGAGCCCCTGGGTATTAAGTGTTCTTACCTCTAGTGGCCCCACCGAAGCCATGGCCTGGGAGCTGCTGATGGGCAGGAGCCCTCAGTGCATAGGTGCCACTTCCTTGAAAGGTTTGGGGCGAGGCCCTCTCTCCTTTTCACACTATACCTTTTTGTTAATTGCATCCTGTACAATACTGTCTGGACTTCTTAAATGCCCCAATTTGTAGCAAAACTAGCTTTTCCTATTTTCATTTGCATCTCTTCCTTCCTTTGGCCCCAAACATAAGGCCACATGAGCTTCAGAAGTCTCTGAGTGAGAATCCAGCCAGGGAACACCGTGCGGCTTCCCATGCAGAAAGGATGCTTTTATATGGAAGCTTGCAGCCAGATTCCTGAGAGCACATTCCCTGGGCTCTGGGTTCTTATCCAGGACCTCTTCAGTACAGGGAGCTACAGTGGTTGGAGGAGGGGGGCACACAGACTCTCCAGCACATGGAAGGGAGGTTTGCACAGAGACTTTGGCTGGGGAGGAGGAGCAGGAAACAGCATTGCCTCCTGGAAGAATTAGACAGACCTGGGCTCAAATTTCTGCTCATCAACTACTAGCTGTGTGTCCTTGGGCAAGTTATTTAACCCCTCTATGCTCCATGATTACAAAATCTAACTCACAAGATTGATATGAAGATTTAAAATAATGTTGATAAAGCACCTAGCACCTGATTGATGTTTTCAGTAAATGATTATATTACTGTCAGATTACTTTCTCTCTCATTCAACAATTTTTGGTTATCTATCATGTGCCAGGAGCAGCTAGAGATGTGAACAGAAGGTCCTCAAGGGCTCACAGCCTAGCAAGGAATACAGATAAGTAACTCATATTTATAATAAATATGATGCGATAAGGGATGGATCACATTCTGTGAAAGGTCAGAGGAAAGAAAACTCTAGTCAGGGGAGTACACATTTGAGTTAGGTCTTAAAGGATGAATAGGAGCTTGTGAGACAAAGCAATTAGAGAAGTTTCAGGAAAGGGAATAGTATTAGCAAAGGGCATAACTGGGAATTAGGGATTTGTCAATGTAGCTGGAGCAGATGCATGGACTATGAGGTATGTGAGAAAGGAGAGGACCAGGCATGGAGGAAAAATTTGAGACTAGAATCAAAGATTGAGCCAGCTTCTGAGGGACATTGAATGCTACTCCAATGAGTTTGGTCTTTATGGTCTTGGAGGTGGGGAACCCTGAAGGTTAGGCTGGGAATAACTTCACTGCTCAAAAAGAAAACACAGAAATGTTGAAAGCAGATCCACCCATGAATCCCCATGATTCACACTGGTTGACATGATGGAAGAGGTGCCGTTATTAAAGCATCCATCCTCCCCTGTAGGAATTCTGAGGAGCTCCCTGGTAAATTTCAGCAGTGTCACTCTCCATTTGGATACTCACAGTTGGCCAAAGTGGAGTGACAGGACGTCAGCATGATGCTTGTGGCTGGAACCAAGACTGGCCGACCTGTCCTCACAACCCCAGAGTGCCAGTCCCTTCAAGAACACAGATCTCCATCCTTCTGTCAAGGACTCCTCCTGGAAGAGGTGCCCAAGAACTTGCCCCCAAAGCAACAACTCGTTCTATGGACAGTGCCACCTAGATGGGGTGGCGATGAGCCAGCCACTTGCTTTGTCCTCTTGTTGCATTATCCCACAGTTCCCATAACAGGAAAATGTTCAGAGGCCTGCTCTGTCTCAGAAGAAGACTGTGTGCATAAAATGAAATGATGAATTTGTATACACTTTGACAAGTGTCCTGTGGTCTATAACCACCCATTAATCAGGTTATTATTAAAAGGAGTAGTGGTTCTACTCTGAGTTCTCCCCAGCTTTTTCCACTGTGCTCCCCTGGTAGGAGGCCAGCAAGCAGCAGTGACTCTGGGGGCTTCAAGGGGCCAGGAGGGAAGCAGGTGGATCTCGGGTCATGGTGTGGGAGCCTGAGGACACACAGTGGAACAGTACTCAGGGGAGCTGCGGAGGTCAAGAAGGCAAGCAAAGTGACAGGAAGGCAGGTAGCAGGATGGAGGTGGGGGCAGCTGGGCCCAGGGGCTGGTGCAAGCTAGATGGGAGAGCCTGGGAAGAAGAAGGAGCGGGAAGGGTTTCCACTATATAGATCCCCTGGTGAGCAGGAAAGCCTGGAGTTTTTCAGAGGCTTCTCCTGACATCGTTAAAAATGTTTCTGGCTGGTGTGGTCTTTTGGATGTCAATTCAAGAGTGAGCATCCTCTGAAGCATATTCTCTGAGCTCAGAGGTGCAAATTAGAGACCTGTGGACCTGTTTGCTGGGAGTAGTATTTACAAGTTTTTAAATTAGTTACCAACATTTCATAACTGGAAGAATTCACATAAAGTTCTAGATACCCTGCTTTTCTTTGAAACTGAAAGATCAAGCAATCTCAAGTCCACCCTTCTGCAGAGTAACCCTTGGTTTGAGCTATCTTAAACTGGGTTGCTTCAATTATTTATGCTACCTGGCCCCAAAGGCATCTGAATTACTGCCCTTGTGTCACATGATTTTTATCCTGGCCGGGTTTTCTGGAGCACAGGCCTCATGTGTAACTATCACCATGGGAACGCCAATTGAAACTCTGTGCTTGTAGTATGCACAGGATTTCTTCCCCAGGTGGATTTTGTTCTGACCATGAAAGTTTGAGCTCCGAAAATTACCTTTCTCATGTTTGTCATATTTAGAGAATTTCTTTCTTGTATGAGTCCTCTGGTGAACAAGAAGAGATGCACGTTGGCTACAATATCAGTTTCACATGTGTTGCATCCCATGGTTTCTGCCCTCGTTGGGGGGCTTCACAAGTCTCCAGCATGCACTGGTGCAGACGGGCTAGGTCTATTTGAAGGGGTGGGGTGGGCCAAACACAAATTAACTTCATGTTGTGGTCTGAAAAAATAAGTGAGGTGGTAGTGGTGGAGTGTGTATCCATTTCCCAGTGTTTAATATGTTCAGATATTCAGTCTTCTAAGTCAGTGGAATACAGATTTTATTTTATTTTTATTTTGTTGACCTACTACCTACAATTTGAAGTAACCAACAATAAAACATAAGGTCTGAAACCAAGAGTCTATGAAAATGGGGGAACAATTTGATAGATATAAATATCCTGGGCAAAGAGAAATCAGTGCTCCTTATACCCATCCATGGTTTGGCTCTGAAGCTAAACTGTCTGACCTGAAACCTGATGAGGCTGAGGTCCATGTGGTCCAGACTCTGAGAACGATCCCTTAATGAACTGTTCAATAGACAAAAAAGCCACTGTAGAAAGAACTTCATTCTCTACCGTCACTTCTCAATGGGCGTAAGGGGAGCAAATCTTCACTCCCGTCCTCACCTCTCCTCGCCCCGTTTTTCTTTCCTACACTCTCCTCACACCCACACTCTGACGACTCGCCATTGCTTTACGTTCCCTACCCCAGTCCTATCTCCATCTCTCTCCCGCTCCGTCTCCAGCTTTTATGCCCCCAGCTATTTATTGTGCAGCTCCTCTCTTTTTGTGACCGGCTCACAGAAGCTTACATCCATCTTGCACAGGAAGGATCTTCTCTGAGAAGAGAGGAGCACTGTGCTGGCAATGATGAGATTCTTTTTGGAGTCCAGGAAGGGGATGAAGTCTGTGAACACTCCTATATTATTATGCCTTATTCTGTCCGCTCATCCAGCAGATGTTTGTGGGAGGCCTGCTATGGCTGGGCTCTATGCAGGGGCCAGGAGACACAGGTGAACCAGATCCCGTTAGCACCAGGGGATGGGAAGCGCCACCCCCCACAACTGACAGCGGTGCTGGCACCTACGAGGTCAGTGGTCTGCAAGGCGTTAGAGCGAGCTGCTTTCTGGTAGTTTTCTCTGCCTGTTGGCTAAAGGCACTTGCAGCAAAGCTCTCCCGAGGGGCTTGCAGGCCCCCTCACTTGGAGGAAGGTGAGGGCAAAGGTGCCACACGGAAAGGTAGAACTGAGCCATGGTGGCAAGTGCCAAGCACGCAGCTACAGACACACACAATTCCAAGCTGCCTTTAAGCCAGGAAGCACAAAGGAATCAGGGGGAAATCCTCTAATCCCCTAATGGAAAAGCCTGGAAAGCTCTACACTGTCTCCTTCCAATGTGTGCAAAATATACAAGTCATAAAGTCAAAGTATTCATCCCCTTGACAGCTCACAGAATGCTTGAGCAAGCTCTGGGCAACTTCTCCTAGTTTTCTGTGAAACTGCTTTTGTGGGACCATTCATGTTTTGTGGGGGCTGTTTTTCACTCTAGAAGGACTGGGGAGATAGTAATCCAGCAGAGAGAGTGTGGGAAGATCCAGGGGCTCTCTGGGGTGAATTCTGCCAGGTTTTCATGCAGTGTAAATACCCATCCCTGCTTCCACTCTGGGCTGCCAAGCACGAGGCAGGCCGTCAAGGTAGCTGTGCGGGCAGTGTGGGCCACCAAATATAGAGTCTGCCAGGCAAGTTACTGGCTTCAGGACTTCAAGGGCCTCAGGCCTGGGAGCCATGCTAACTCATGATATGGCTTCCTACTTACTAGCTGTGTGATCTCGGGCAAGTTACCTTGCCTCTCTGTGTCCTGGTTACCTTATCGGCTATCTCACAGGGTAGCTACAGGGTTATATAAAAATAGGATTTCCAGATAAAATACAGAGTGCTGCAGTTATATTTGAATTTCAAATGAACAATGAATAATTTCTTAGTATGAGTATGTCCAAATATTCCATGAACGTAACTGTATTTTTACTTGCCGAATCTGGAAGCCCTGGATGGAAAGTCTGTGGAAGTGCACCTGGCACCTAGTTAGTGCTCAATAAGCGTTAGATGTTGTATTCTGTTATTACTGCCTTGGGGATTGAGTGAATTACTTTGGAATTTGATTTTGAGGAGATTGCTGCTCTTAGTTCTGGGTCTGACCAATCACTTGGAGTTAAATTAGGAGGGCCCAGCCCTTCTGCTCATGGGGCCGTAGAGCATCTCCTCTGGGGCACTGACCACACAAGCCCAGTGGATCAACGGCTCCTAGAGAAGCCCACCTCCAAGGCTGCCTTCACCTGACTCCACTCCCTCTCTCCCCCTCCGTTTCTCAAACCAGTACATGCCCTTTGTTGGTCACAGACACAGGAAGCAAAGAAACAAGTGTGGGTACAGGGAAATGACAGTTACTGAGACCTACTGTGTGTGGGGCCCTGTCCCAGACACTTGTGTTTTCTCGTTGCCCAGCAATTCTGTGAATGAACCTCAGGACTCCCACCTGCAAACTGGGGTGATAATACCTCCCGATCCTGTGGACTCGTGAACAGAGAATGAGAGATGAAAGTGAAGGCCTTCAGCGTGGAGTAGGTGATCGATGCATTTCTTTTCTCTTCCTGCTTTTCCTATTCAATCCCCACTTTATAATCAACAAGAAACTGACTTGTCCAGTGCTCCGTGGCTGGTGAACAGTGGAAGTGACTCCACACAGGCTACGCCCTTCCTGCTATAACTCGCTGTTCTTACAGCCGTCTCCCTGTCTTTTTTTGTGTGTGTGACCGGTAAGGGGATCGCAACCCTTGGCTTGGTGTCGTCCGCACCACGCTCAGTCAGTGAGCACACCGGCCATCCCTATATAGGATCCGAGCCTGCGGCGGTGCGCTCCCAGCACCGCACTCTCCCAAGTGAGCCATGAGGTCGGCCCGTCTCCCTGTCTTTGATGTTGCCTTCCCTGGTTCCTGGTGTCCTGCAGACCTCTGACACTCCTCTCTTATTCTTCCAAGCTGCACCCTCCCTCATGGAAAGTACTTCTTCCTCCAGGAAGTCCTTGAGCCAGCACCACGAGGCTGAATACACAGCTGGAGCAGACACAGCAGGGACAGATGGTGCTGTTGGCTCACTGCCCCCCTTACCAGTTGATGGGCCCAGCCTCCCCAGGGGTCCATTTCTCTTCCCTGGGATCAGCTGAGCTATCTCCTGGCAAGTTTACCCTATAATAAGCGAGCAGATCACATTTTGTTCTCTTTAAATAAATCTTATAGAAACATTTAAATGTTTATTTCACTCATAAATTCCCAGGAATACACAACAGTTTCCTAACTGCCTCGGCACAGGGATAAATATAGGCTAGTGTCATAGATGGGAATATTAGCTTCCTTTCCTCCATGTCACATGACTAGACCTGGGCTAGGAAACTGTAAGGAACTGGTCCAACCCCAGCCCCAGCCCAGGTGGGCATGGGGAGTCTAGCTCCTGCAAATAGACCCCCAGCTGAGAGTCCAGGAGAGGAGGACCCTGCTAGAAGGCAGTGTGGGGTAGTGGAGAAGTCAGGGGGGCTTACACTGGAATCTCACCTTGGTGACCTTGGGCAAGTTACTTAACTTCTCTGATTTTCATGTTCTGAAACACTTCATGGAGCTAATAATCCTCATTTTCCAGTCTTATTTTAAGGACTGAATTGAGATAAAGCAAGAATAACAGTGACAGGGATGATGGTGTTGGCAGCTGGGCACTGTTGTGGCTGTGTCCTCAGGTCATTCTCTTATAGCCTGGAGGGACTGCCTCAGTAGAGAGGGGCTCAGTAAAGAGGGGCTCCAGCTGCCAAAAGGAGTTAGCGCTGGGATAAAATGACTCTCTGGGGACTTGCAATAAAATGATTACTCCAGCAGCAAGTCCTAAGGGCACAGGAGGGAAAGGAAGTGCCTCTGAGTTCTGCTGGACATGGGCTCCTTCCTGCCAAGCACTGAGGGTCTGTCCTGTGGATCCTCCCAGGCACCTGGACCCTCTTTCCTGCCATTGTCCACTCTATTCCTAGAAGTCAGGGATCAGTAATCACTGGGTTATCCTGCCTTCTTCATCATTGTTTTTACTCTCACACCAACAAACTTCAGGTATGTGGAAGTATGTCCAATGTCTTTACTCTTATTCCCTGGGGAGTCACACAGCCAGCCAGCCAGACGCTCATCCATCATCGTTTTCTATCTTCTCCCCTCTCCCTTCCTAACATTATTCCCCGCTGCACTTCTTTATTCCTTCAGTCTAGCCATTTAACCATCCAGGTAATTATCCACCCAACCTATCATATAACCATCCATCCATCCATCCGTCCGTCCGTCCATCCATCCATGCATCTATCCTCCCATCCACACATCCTTCCCTACGATCTTGCCAAATGGTAAGGCTCTGAGCCCAGTGCAGTGGTTGAGGGCAACAGCCAGGATGGGTCTTACTACACTGATACAGACATGGAGAGAACTCTAGATCCACTATGGCGGCACTTACCACGGTCTCCAATCCTAAGCCAAAAAAGGAGGAGGCCCAGTGGCTTCATGGTCAGAGGTTCTAGGTGCTCCACAAGCAGATCCCTACTATTAGGAGAACACAGAAATGACTGCTAACCAGGGCACACTCCAATCTCATCTTAATTCCTTGAAAATTAGAAGAGAGCTGGGAAGGGGCGGAGATGCCAGTGGTTAGCTGAGAGTTGCAATGATCTTAAGCCACAAGATGCGCCTGTGTAACAGGGCTAAGCAGCAGTGTCTGCCTACAGCATCAAAAAATGAAGCACAAAGTAGGCGCTAGGGGAGACTTAGAGTGCCTCGTATATGTGGCCTAAAGCTGGCCACAGCATGGAGGTCTGTGTTTCTAGGAGTCAGTGTGCATGAAGTTGTGCTAACGGAGAATGAGGAAGACCATGGGCCGCACAGTATCTGGGCAGGATGTTTGACGTGAGCTTGTTCCCTGGCACCTGAGGGCACAGCAGGCAGAAGGGGTGTGGTACAACCCAGTGCCACAAGCTGTGGTGTTCTGGAGGTCACATGATGGTGAGTTCTGCAGGGGCCCAGGTTGGCCCCTCTAAAATGAGTGGCTTTGAGAGCACAGGACAAATTCCCCTTGGCCCAGGCACCAGAGCACCCACAGAGGGCCAAGGGGTAAAGTCAATAGTGCTCAGTGCAGGGTACAGACTAAGAGCGTGTGTTCCGGGGCTAGGGTTGCCTGGGTTCAAATCCTGGGCCTGCCACTTCTGAGCTGTGTGGCCCTGGAGGAAGGTAGGTACATTCTCTGTGCCTCAGTTTCCTCAGTTATGAAATGGGGATGGTAAAACCTACCTGATAAGGATGATTGGAAATCAAATGAGTCAATACCATAGAATAGTACCTGGTACATGGTTAGCTGTTATTATTAAGTGGCTTTGTGGGCAATAGAGATTGGGACAGGGGGTGGTGGTGAGCAATGCTGGAGCAGATGATGTGAAGATGTGAGGTCTGCTTAGGAGCTAACATTGACCTGCTCTAGGGGCTTCCAGAAACTTTGAGGAGGATGGGGGTTGTTCAGGTGGAGCCAGAGCCAGTGAAAATCAGGTTTTGTACCTCAGGTTTGCACGGCACCTCTGAGGCGGCCCTGCTGTCCCAATGAGTTGGTTTCCTAATATGGTTGCTGGTCACAGCCCAGGAAATTGTCTATGCCCTGGTCAGACTGCATCTGGAGCCTGGGCCCAGGTCTGGGGCCCTGCAGTGAGGGGTAGATGGGCTGCCATGTGGCCTGAGGACGGGTTAGGGGAGGTGCTGAACACTGTCATGGAAGCACAGACTGAAGGAACTGGAGGACCCGAGACGCTGGGAAGACCCAGAAGCTGCCTTCCTTCCTCTGCAGACTTTCACCCCACTACAGGCCATCGTGGAGGGCAGAACGGAGGGAGCGTCATGGGGGAGGCAGATTCCGCCTTGGCTAAGACAGAGCTGGCCGGCCACGGCACAGGCTTCCTGTAAGGCCGTGAGCTCCCATATGGAAATATTCCTACAGATTCTTAAGACCCACCCCAGAAGATTCCAATTCAATAGGTCTGGGGTGGCTGAGGAACCTGGGGTTCAACAAGTTCCCAAGGTGACTGGTTTGGGGCTCATGTTATGGAGAGCACTGCCTATCTGGGAGGAAGTTAGATGTTATCTGGGATCCCTCTAGCTCTCTCTGATGGTCCTTCTGAGATCACCTTAGATACCAGGCTTGTGTCCCGACAGCTTCTAGTCTTGCCAGAACCCTTTGACTACAAGTTCTTCTCTCTGAGTCCCTCCGTATTCAAGGGCCAACCTAGAAAACACTGCTCAGGCACAGCCTCACAGAGTGCACTGTTGGGAGGCTTTATTTCTTTGTGGCATTTGATTATAGCTTCAGATTAGAGATCTAAAAAATGTGTGTGTGTGTGTGTGTGTGTGTGTGTGTGCGCGCGCGCGTGCATGCAGAAAGAAAAACAGGATCCAGTCCTACAGCTTTTGTGTTTTGTGTGAGAAGGCTTTGGCTAGCGTTCATGCCAGTGATGGGAAATGGGGACTGGGGCCTGAGGAACCAGTACGAGGGCTGGACCCCAGGGAGCTGTAAACTCAGAAGGATGCTCTGTCCTTTGCTTGCTTCACAGAGTGGGAATTCACACGGTACTGGAACTTCCAGCCAAGTCCTCCTGGCCATCCTCGCTTCCCTGGCTGCCTGGCTCCGCAGCTCCCAGGGACTCAGGCTCCAGCCCCTGGAGGCTCCAGCCCAGCCCATGAGGCCTGAGTCTCCCCTGAGACTGTGGCTGCCTGAGAACCTCGCTGTGGGTTGTCTGGTGGGTGCAATAGCTGGAGAAGCTCTTTACTGACCATGCCTGGTCGGCTTCTGGAGAACTTAGGGATGCCCAAGGTCCAGCAGGAAGGGCAGAGAATAAGGGAATGTTGAATCTGATGAGGTCTTCATTCTAAGGGGGTCTGACCTGCCCCAGCTCCACTGTCCCTCAGGCCAATGAAGGCACTCAAGTTCTGGGCTGAACAGACAGAGTTTAGGAGGCAGCAGCAACTAACACTAGTCCTGGACAACACATGAAAAACCAGAGGAACAGAAAAATTAGCAGACTCGGCGTCAAGGTCTCCTTACCGAGATAAGCTCTTGATATGGAGGAAGTGGGATTCCAGACTGGCTTGGTCTGACTCTTAAATCCTGTGCTATGTGTCCTCCCTATAGGACCTGGGCTCCCTGCCTCCCTGTTCACCTGAGTTCCTTGTGGGTCCTTCTCCTGCTGGGCTCCAGCAGTGCAGAAGCTATGGGTGCCTGCAGACGTTCTCTTTATAGTCTTGATTTCTCATGAGCACAGAGACAGAATCATAGCTGTTGAAGGGCTTTCAGAGACCATCAGGGCCCACCTCCTTGTTTTGTGGAAATCTGGTTCTGCCTCAAGGTCACAGGGAGACTGAGCTCGTGGGTAACTGGAGTCGAGCTCCTGCTAGCTCTCTTACCCTGGACTGTGTGGTGAGCTCATGGGTCACTCCTCCTGCTGGTCACCCCTAGAAACTCACCCTCTCACTGACCTCAGGGAGTTGTGCGTAAAGTATGGTTTGAAGCCATGAAGGTTAGAAGGGCCCACAGGTTTTTGAGTTATTTTGTGTCTCCTGAGAACATAGTTTGAAAGAACTTTTCAATAAAGAGGTATGGAACTAGGAAGAACTGAACTTAATATAACAGCCTGTCTTCATTACCCAAGGATGGCTAATTTATTATTTGTTTTTAAGAAAAGCTTTTATTTTGGGGGAAGCTGTTTGGGGGAGTTAAAGGATTTGGGAGTGAGGTTTTTCCGTGAGAGTCTGGTTCAAGGACACTGACTGCCACTGTTGGTGAAGGGGAAGAGTCAGGGATGGCTGCTGCAAGAGCAGGGTGGAGAGCAGGGAGGCTAAGGAGACAGAACTCAAGAAAGTCACAACCACAAGGATCTGGGAGCAGGCACATTTGAATCTGGTTGGGAGTGTTTTGCTCCATGTAGTCATTCTCTTCTTTAATCCCCAATGTTCAGAACTTGGCAGCCTGGGGGCGTTGCTGGTGAACAGCACACACTGTGGCCCAAGACATCCCAGGCTGGGGGGTTGTCCTGAGCTGGGCTGCCTGTGGCCAAAGCAATGAGGGCTTGGACCACTGTCACTTAGACATTCAAGGGAAGAGCATCCCCCACCCCTGTGGCTGCCAAGTTCTGCCACATCTCAATCCCACAAGCTTAGGATATGGAAAAGAATGGGGCTTCAGGAAAAGAATGCTTTTCTTAGTATTTGCTATCTAAGTTCTCACAGTGATGATATGCAAGAAAACAAATGTCATCACAACATGAAAATATCCACTAAGAACCTGCCCATTTGTAAAATAGTGCTTGTTCATCTTTCTTCCCGCGTTTAACAAGCGTCTATCCCGTCTGGCTCGGGTCAGTCTGGACGACTGTCAGATATAACAGGATGATGTAAGTTCCAAGTGCAAAGTTGATGAAGTGAAAGAAAACAACGTGGGGGAACTTCGTGTACAAGGCCTGTGACCAGTGAGACCAGATGGAGCTGGATCCCTGAACAAAAGAAGCAAAAATGATGAGGATGATGGCAAGACAGGATCTTCAAAGGGGAATGACCTGAATATCCAAGGACTGGAAGAGATCATTGGAAAAACGAATGAAGCCCTTAAATATTAAACAAGCAGAATCTCTTAATGAAGGTGCTCTAAAGTAAAATGTGAAGAATGTGGCATCATGTGGACAGATCATTTTGTTGGTATAAAAAATAAACATGCCAACATCAATATCAACACTTAATTCTCTGTTCCATCTAAAAATTAGCATATAACATATTTTGTAGTATGCATAGATAAAAATAACTGTTTTCATTATTTCATTTGTATAGTAAAATCTCAATAATACCCTTTAAATTAATTTTCATTATTTCCTCTTTTACAATAAAATTTTGCTGAAAAGCCTTTTCTCTATTTACTATGAAATTTTGATCTTCTTTTTTAAGTGGATTCCCTTTAAGTGGCCTTTTGTTTGTGCCCAATGTCCTGATGTGATAAGGCTGTCTGTGCTAACGGTTCTCCTCTAAGTCTTAGTCCAGCTTAGGAGGGAGCCTACAGGGTTAGGGGGGTTTGACTTCTCATAGGCCTCAGTCAGACACAGGTTTGACAGTTCCATACTCAGGATATGCAGGTCCTCGGTCAACTCAAAAGAACTCAGAGTAATTTACTCTTCAGTGTGGAAGCCACGCACTGTTCCTAGGCACCCACTGCAACCTGCATGGGCTGTCAGCAAACCCTCTGGCCAGCCTGGGAGCTGTGGCCTCAGACCAGGGCGCTTGGTTTGGCCCCCAGCCAGGCTAGCCACGGGCAGGGAGGGGGCACTTACTTGGCTGGCAGGGTTCTGGGTTGCCTGTGGCTCTCCGGGGGGCTCCTCGTCCTCGGGAATGTGGGGCATGGCAGCCTCCTGGCGGGAGTGGCCGCGTGTGCCCGGAACCTCTGCTGTGTCAGCCCCAAAGATGCTCCAAGAGGCCTGGGCTCCGCAGGCTGGGAAGATGCCAAAAGCACAAGTCAAATCCATTCCGATCCCTGTCCCAAGCTGGGTTCCATTTCCAGGAGCCACAAGCCACAGAGAGAGCCTGCTTGAGTTTGCATCAACACCGGAGGTCAAACCAGACTAGGAGAGGGCATTTGGAATTGCATTTCCTCCTGCTCTCTGCTTTGTTTACAAAGTCAGAGGTGACCTTAGAGATTTTGCATCTAATTTGGTCCTTACAGTAAACACAGCTATCTCAGAAGGGAGAAAAGTGCTTCAAACTCTTCAAAGCTGTAGCTAATGGAGTATACTCCATTAGGATCTCCACTGGGATCAGATTGGTATTCATGTGCCACTTATCGAGCACCTACTAGGTGCCAGGCACTATCTTAGGAGCATCACCAACATCGTCTCCTCATGAACCCTCATGATGACCTCCGAAGGAAGTATTAATATTCCCATTTTATAGAGAAAGAGCTGCCCCAGAGAGTGGAAGTCACTTGCTCCAAATCATATGGAGAACCAAACATTTGAGCCCAGATCTTTCTGATTTTGAGACCAGGGCTCTTCCTACTACATCATACAGCTGATGGAGTTGTTGTCCCCTCCAAAACTCATGTGGAAATTTGATCCCCAATGTGGCAGTGTTGGAAACTGATTGAGTCATGGGGGCAGATCCCTCATGAATGGATTAATGCTCTTCCTGGGAGAGGAGGGGTAGTGAGTGAGTTCTCGCTCTACTAGTTCCTGTGAGAGCTTGTTGTTTATAGGACCCTGGCACCTTCTCTCTCTCTCTCTCTTGCTTCCTCTCGCCATGTGATCTGCTTGTACCCGCCGGCTGCCTGCCACTTCCCACCATGAGTAGAAGCAGCCTGAGGCCTGTGTCAGATGCAGCTGTCCTTGAGGCCTATGCCAGATGCAGCTGTCCCTGAGGCCTATGCCAAATGCAGCTGTCCCAGAATCATAAGCCAAATAAACCTCTTTTCTTTATAAATTACCCAGTCTCAGGTAATACTGTTATAGCAACACAAAATGGACTAAAACAACAGCCTTCCTTGTCCATGTGGGCAGAGAGTAAGGGATGTGGTTTCCTGACTTCCTCCCCTGTCTCCCTTCACGCCCTCCAGCAGCTCTTCTGACCCCTAGCAGGGCTCTAACACTTGAGTGAAGCCTCACCGGGCCTGCCAGTCCTGCTAAACCCTGGAGGCTCAGCCAGGGGGATCCTGTGTGTCTTGTGCAGTGCACACTTCCAGCAACCTTGGGTTGCTTCCCAGAAGCCAGGCTACCCCCTCCTCATGGCACAGCAGTCTTGAAGCCTGGCTGGGATTGGCCTTAATTAACATTATCTCATCCATCTTGCCACAGTGATTGGCTCAGGGAGAGAAAACAGACCCAGCACATGGCAGTGTTCTGGGACCCAGATGCTTTCTCTTGCTCTGGGTGGTAGACACGCAGATGTGAGACCTGGTGCTATGCGTGTCATTTTGCTTCCATGAGGAAAGCCAGACTAGATAAAATGGACACATGCAGAGGGGGAAGAGCCAAGAGACCTGCAGAGAAATGAAACTGAAGCCCTGATCAGAGTGTGCTTTCTGGACTAGCCAGTTACATGAACAATTAAGTCTCTTGGTGTTGGAGTCACTTTGTGTTGGGTGTTCTGTTACTTGTACCTGAAAGCATATTCACTGCTCTTTCGTGTTTCTTATCAGTCAAGAGACCTAGGACCATGATCCTTCCAACAGACCTGGGCCAATGGGTCTAGCTATTCTGCTTTGTTTCAGAAACGAAGACTAGCCATGCCAGGTCTCCACCTGGAAAGGCAAGTAGAAAGATTACAGGCTTTGGAACCAGATACCTGGAAGTGAGTCCCCACTCTGCCACTCCCTGGTTGTGTGGCTTTGGAAAGTTGGCTTCACCTCTGAGCCCTGGTTTTATTGTCAGGGGAACAGAGATAAGAATGCCTCCCATGCAGGAATGTTCCAAGGATGAAACAGACAGAGCATGGAGTAGGTCCTCACGGAGGCTACCTGCATGGAGGTCTGAAGCCCAGGAAGCTTGGCCGGAGTTCGGAAGACTCTCCCTGGCTTCTTCCCACCCCTAAACTACTTCCTTCTTCCTCTAGTGGGTGGGGGTTGCCTCCAGGCATCTGCAGAACCATCAAGCAGCCTGGTTCTGCTGAAGGAGCCACTCTGTTGGACGGCAGATAAAAACCACCAGACGCAGATGCCACAGGCAGGGGGCCTTTGGCTGATGGGACACACACAGCTGGGGGAGGGGGTGGAGGAGACAAAGAACACTGTCATTTACTGAGCACCTACCGTGTCCCAGGTCCAATGCAAGTTGCTTCTGACTGTTGGAGGTTGCAGGAGGAAAAGCCAGAAAGTCCTGCTACTTCCCATGATACTAGGGGTTCTTCCTGTCCCACAGAAAGGGCTCAGAAAGGCCCTAGAGCCAGAGTGCTGCAGGGCAGGTGGGGACCTGGCATCAGCCACAGCTCTGACAGACCCCTGCTCCCCACCAGCCAACACACACACACCTCTGGACTTCTGGACTGTGCTTTGGAGGCAGGTGAGGTGTCTAATTCATCCTGGATACTGAAACAATTTATCAAAAAATGGCTGTTGATTTGTGTTTAAAGAAATAGAGACTTTTAGTCCCAGGACTCGTCAAGGCCACCACCCTCTTGACTTATTCTCTGCAGTTGCTAGATAGCCCCACTCAGCTCTGAAACAGTTGGGGTGACCCCTGTGGGTCAGCTAAGGAAATCTCACCTCAAGTAGAATGTCCATAAACAGAACATTCCTTCTTTCAACACCAACACTCACTTTACACCTACTCTTCCAGGCCTGTGCTAGGTGCTGGTGACACAGAGATGACAGAGATGTGGTCTTGGCCCTCAAGGAGCACAGAGTCCAGTGGTGGGAGACAGGTGGAAAACAGTATAATGGGGTAAATACTTTGAAAGTAAAATGTGGGACTCCGGAAAAGGCTCCCTAACTAAGGAATTGGGATGGTAGGACATAGTTTTAGCAAAGAATCCAAGTTAGAAATAGTGTTTGAGCTGAGATGCTCAACTGAAATGTTGAATGGAATTGTTCTGAACAGAATAGTTGGGCGCCTAGCAGGGGAAATAAAACAGGAAGGGGAGAGGCCATGCCGGACAGATTCAACCTAGCTCTTGGCAATGAATGCTATGGGACCAGGGCATGCTATGTCTCCATCCCAAGTGATTACCATGTGAATAAATTGAGCATCAGGTTTACCTAAAGGTGAGCTCTGTGATTAATTTCTATCATCTTTACTTGGGCTTCTGCAGCAGTGACATCAATGGTGCTGGGTAAAATATATGGTAATAGGGCTTGAGGGTAGCAAAGAGTATCCACAAATCCTAATTCTACCAGGGAAACTGGCTACACCTCTCAGGAAATCTCTTAAAATTATGTGTGATGTATGTGCAGGTCTGGGTTGTCTCAATAGGAATATGGTTTCCAAAACATGGGAGGTGACTGTTCCGCTTTTCCTTTATGTCTTAATCCACACAAAGTGTATTGTGCTCTGCATGCTAGAAAGGATTCAGACAAATTGGGGTATGTTCAGAAAAGAAGTAGGTTGACAGGAGAACAAGAATTTGTGTTTAAAGAACTAGAGTACTTTTAGCCTGGAGAAAAATTAAGTGCGGGGGAAAATAAAATAAAATATTTTCTCAGGTATTTAAAAGACATTCATGTGGTTCTATTGTCCCTAAAGGGTAGATGCATGACCAATGACTGAAAGGTCAGCTGAAAGCAAGGGAAAACCTAGTGGTTAGAATGATTTGAAGATGAAACGGGCTGCTCTTAAAGGCAGTGAGCTCCCTATTCTGGGGGAGTTCCAGCAAAGGCTGGGGCAAGGGTCACAGGATCCCTGACCACTTCAGAGGCCTTCAACCCTGGGAGTCCCTGAAAACCTGTACTCTTCTAAGTCACAACAACCCACAAGACCTGATAGTCCTATCTTGGGGTTCTGGAATCACGGTATTGTGAAGTTTCATCAGAAACATCCCTTTCTCTCTCTACTTCCTTTCTTCTACCTTCCTCTCTTGAAGAAAGACCTTAAGCCAGCCCCTGGGTCACAAAGCGAAATAAAACAGGAATGAATTAAGGTAGACAAACACTGAGAGATATCATCTGCTGCAGGATAGAGGCAGAGTGGATACCGGCTGAGGCCCCACACTTGACAAGATGGAACCCCAAGGTCCTGGGGGGAGCCCCAGCAGCCCCACCATTCCTTCTGGGGCCATTCCCACGCTGCTCCTATCCTGCTTGCTTTCTCTCCCACCCATTATTATAAACTCGCTGCTTAAAATAGCAAGGTAAAGGCAGAGTCCCTCCCCCAGGGTGACATCTGGGTTCCGCTGGAGCTTGTGGGCACACAGACCTTGCATCCATCACAGCAAAGTTTAGAATACAAATCTGCAGGAAGTGGTGATCTAGAGCACCGGCCCATAAAAGGAAAAAATATTCAGTAATGTTTGGTCTCTGAGCTGCTCCTTCTTTAACCCATTTTCAGGGCCCTCCCCGCTGCCTTTCCAGTCTGGCTAGTAAAGGGTTAGGAGGGTCAGCGTCAAGACCTAATCGGCTCTTCTGACTCTATTCATTCTGCCCCCAACCAGTGCATAAGTAGAATCTGGCCTATTTTGCAGGAAGGAAAACTGAGGTACAGACAGGGAAAACAACTTGACTGGGTCCAGTTACCTTTGGCATAAATTATCCAAGAGCCTCTGTGGGGATAACTATCCAATCACTTGTATAACTGAAGAGGCTAGAAGCCCCTAAACTAAGTGAATATCATATCTGCATCTGCTCATGAAAGAAAGCAAACTAATACAATTTTGTTCATGCTTTCATTCACCAGATATTTCTTGGTTGTCTACTGAGTATTGGATGCTATGTGAGGTGCATTTTGAGTGCTCTCTTGTTTAACCCCCATGAGATAGGTTCTATTATTTCCACTTAATATATTAAGAAACTAAGGCTCAGAGAGGTTCAGCAACTTGCTCGAGATCACACAGCTAGTAAGTGGCAGGCCAAGGATTATAATCCAGGCTAGTCTGACTCCAAGGCCCATTGTCTTTCCCCTCTTTCACTCTGCCTCCTCCACCAGGGGTTCTGCTGGAGTGCAGCAGAAGAGCCTCGCACGGGGGCTGCTTCCTCCCAGGGGAGAACTGGAGTGTGTACTCCCAGTGAGGCTGAGGATGGAATTGGCTAGGGGGCAAGAAGCAGGACCTACACATTGGTTGTCAGATCAGGGGTCTTAAAGGGCAAAAGAGTGGGCCTAGAGCTTGAAGCTGCATGACCTGCATTGTGTGGTGCAGCAAATTCACTCGTCCTTCTTTCCATTCATTGTCTGTCGGCTCATCCATTCATCCCCTTGCCTTCTGACTTTTCTGCTCAGACAACTGTCCATTGGTTTTTCTATCCAGTCATTCACCCCAGAAAGTCCCACACTTGTTAGGTTAACAGCACAGGCTCCACCCCTGCGAATACTTGTTATAGGACCTTGTGGGTGGCTGGGAGGGTAGGAGAGGGCTGCCGTGACAGGGTGGTCACACGAGCAGAGGCATGCCCAGCCACAACTGGCCAAACACCTCCATCCTGCACACTACAGATGGTGCGAGGGCCATTCCATGCTCATTGCCTTGGGGAGGGCTGTAGCAGCAGGAGGTAGAGAAAAGGGAGCCTAGCCCTACCTTGTAGATCTCAAGGGGCTTGCTGTGTCCCCTCAAGCACTAAGGCCATCATCAGAAGTCAAGGTTAAGAAGTGGTTTTTATAGAGACTGTAGCCTTCGGTGCTGTCAGCAACCCTGTGAGGTGGGTAATTTAAGTACTATTAATATCAACATTATAATTAGTCCCATTTTACAGAAACGGAGGCCTGAAGACTTGCCCAATGTCACATGGCCCTGTGAATGGCGGTGCTAGGAGTCCACCACATTCTGTCTGACTCTCCAGTTCCTTGCAGGGCCAAGCCCACTGGCTCATGGTGGCATTCTTGGAAGGCAGAGGCCTCTCACAATGGACCCAAAGATGTCTCTCCCAGAGCCTTGTGACCTGCTGACAAGAGATCAAACCCCTCTCTGAAACTAGTGTCTCAGGAGCACAACCTATAAACTAAGTGGCTCTCAGATTCTCTCTGCTAATCTTTGGGTGTCAAGAGAAGAGGCCCTCCTGGGAAACAATGGGTTAACCTAGCCTCCACTGACCTTTCTGGAGTGACTCAGTATTCTCAGAAGAGAGGTTTTTTTGTTCTTCCAGCTTTGAATTTTTGCTTTCATTTTAGCAGCACAAAGAATGTGAAAGAGATTAGGCTGCTATTAATACCACTGGTCTATCTCTAGATGAAGAACGTGCTGGAGGGAATTGTTTGGGGTTACCACACATGGACCTCTGTTAGCCCCTCTGCAAATCCAGAGGCTGGCAGGGAGGGCCAGTGCTCCCCGCTGCTCCCATTTTCACAGATGGGGAACTGAGGCCCAGACAAGGGCAGGGACTTGACCAAGGCCACACCTGTGAGTAAGGAGCAGTCAGAGAAGGCCCCCAGACCCCTGCTCCCTGGGCCCTGCTACACATGGCAGCTTTCAGGCTTCTTATCTGGAAGCTTTTGCTTGTAGTACATAAGCAAATGTGTCCACGCTGTGAAAGCAGGCGTCTTCCTTCCTCCTATGGTCGTTGTCGCGGGACAGAGAGGATGCTCCCGCTCCCTGCCCCAGGACAGTCCTGGACAGACTTAGGAAATCTCCTTGAGCATCAGAGATCAGCTCAAAGTGCTACAAGGCACCTCTGTGGGTCCCTGGGCCCGGTCAACTGCAAAGCTGGGTCCTTCACCCCTGCAAGTGAGCCCGAGTGGGGGACTCACCACAGCAAAGCCTTATCCTGCTTCCTGTCTTGGAATCCTGTGAAGGAGCTTTGGACATTGGCAGATTGGGTTCTAATTCTCCCTCTGCCTCTTCCTTGGTGGATTAGTCTTTCCTGACCTCAGTTTCCTCATTTGTCAAATAGAGATAATAGCACCGACCTTTTAGTGTTGTTCTAAGAATTAAATCAGGGCCGGCCCCGTGGCTCACTCGGGAGAGTGTGGTGCTGGTAGCGCCGAGGCCGCGGTTCTGATCCTATATAGGGATGGCCGGTGCGCTCACTGGCTGAGTGTGGTGCGGACACCACCACCGTGCTGAGGGTGGCGATCCCCTTACTGGTCAGGGAAAAAAAAAAAAAAGAATTAAATCAGGAAATACACATGCACGGTGCTGCCACAGAGCATGTACTTAGTAACTCCCTTTGCCATTCTCCATGTAGGGCAGCTGAATTCTCTTAGCAATGGATCACCAAAACCCAACCAAGGCCGGATATTCTAGGGGGCTCAGAGTTCCCAGATTTGTCTTTCACAAGTCAAGGAGACACAGTCCTGGCCTAGCCAGGGCTGCTCCTCTACGTAGACAAATAGATAAAAGATCATCAGACATGATTGGAATTAAACCCATAAAGGGCCATGAACCATGGTGATGCTAATATGCACACTGCTATCAGGCAGCCAGTGTCTGCAGGAAGTGGCATGAGAGTCATTCTGTAAACATTACTGGGCTGAGAGAGAGGGCACAGTGCTGTGGTCAGTCCCAGGTCTGTGCTGTGGTCATTCCAGGTCTGTGCTATGGACAGTCACAGGTCTGTTCTGTTGTCATCCCAGGTCTGTTTGGTTTCAAAGTCCCCATTCTTTTTTCCATGCCTGTGCTGTTGGTGACTCCCAAAGGACAGAGGTTTTCATGTCACAAGTGAGAGATGAGGCTAGTGTGGGACCTCTCCCAGAAGAGGGCCAGGCAGGCATCTGGCCACACAGGTGCTTGGGCTGCACAGGATACGTGCGTGAAGGAATAACTGGAGAGGGCACAGCCACCCAGCATGTCACGGGGACACTAGATTCTCTCCTGAAAGTGACTTGGATTGCAGGGGAGAGTTATGGAGTAGGGACGGGTGGAAAAGCGTGGACATGTGGGGAGAAAGCCTGCTGGGCAGCAGAGAGGGGAGGATGAGGATAAGGATCTGGAGGGCACCTCCCCAGTGTCTAGAGGAGAGGGGGGCGCAGGAGTGTTCTCTGGGCAGGGAAGGGAGGCAGTGGGCCAAGACAGAGAAAAAAGTTGGGACGCCCCCACGTCCCTTCTCCCACTGCCCTTCCCTTCAGGAAAACATTGGGGCCATTCTGTGCTCATCACCCAGGGAGGTCTGTAGTAGCAGGAGGCAGAGAAAAGGGAGCCTAGCCCTGCCTCGTAGGTCTCCAAGAGAAATGGAAAGGGCTCAGGGCACAGAAATGTTTGGAAGGAAGCATCCCAAGGCAGGGTAAGTCTCCCTTCCCCAAGGCTAGTAGAGGATTGTGGGAAGAGGCAGAGACAGGAGGGATGGAGCGGTAGTAGTGACAGTGTAGACACTGGTGAGCCCCTAGAAGGGGCCTGTGTCCTGCTTCCCTGGGGGTGGGAGGTGGGGGGAAACCCCAAGTCTGAGAGCAAGGAGGTCTTGGGCCCCACTTCCCAGACAGAACCTTGGAGAGAAGACCCAAAGAGAGGAAATGTCTATTTGGTATGTCTAGATTGGGTGAGACATCCTCACGGGGATCCTCCCTTCCCAGGGGTGAGGGGACAGCACCAGCAGCAGAGAGTTGCCAGACGCAAGGTACCTTGAGAAGAAGAGTTACCTACTCACCAAGGACTGACAGAAGGCATGTCGGACATGATGTCAAATGCTGGCCAGGGCAGATGATGTAGGACACAGGGCATTGTACCCACCCTTACTCCCTGGCACTGGGGGGCCCTTAGAACTTGGATGCTATTCTGAAGAAAGAAGAGGGTTGAGGATACCCTGAAATGCCTGAGACCCAGGTCCTACAGCCCTTCAAAAATGGTCAAGGCAGAGCAGGACTGTCCTCTCCTTCCCCGTCCCCCGGCATGACAGGAAATAAGCCAAAACATCCCCCCAGCTTTCCTTTCCAGCTTGTTCACTTCAGCAATTCTTTTTTAAAAATAAGTCCACTTGAAAAGATTTTTTCTTCTTAGAAATATGTGCAATTGCTCAATGGAGGCCGTTCAAAGTCACTGAGAACAGCAGGAAAGTATCTGAGCCTCCCAGTTGGCTCCCAGCAGAAATAAATCTTGCCCATTTCCCTTTGTTCCTGGCTGCCCAGCAGCCTCTTCCCTGAGTCACTCATTCCAGAGTGACATGAGTCATTATCCTGGTGTCAAGGACCACACGGTATTCCTGGGTCTCTGAGACCCCATCAGGAGCTGCCTCCTAGGTCCTGGGCTTGGTTCTGTCCCCCCCTCGTGGGTGACCTCGGGGAGTAACTGAGTCTGTCTGAGAAGTAGGTGGATTTCTAGGCCCTTCTAATTTGACTTTGGAGGAGCCTCTCCAGGGGTGTGGAGGAGCCTGCTTTATGGGCTCATAGAGCCTAATGTAAAATTTTCAAGAATTTTGTGAGCTGGTTGTTAAATACAGACATTATAAAAAATTAAATGACACAAACTTACAATTAAATTAATTACATTTTAAAAAAAGAAAAGAAATACTCATAATAACCACTGTCTAGTTATTTTACTATGTTTTACTATTTTCTGTGCTCTTAAGGTGAATTATTTCCATTGTCTCTGTATAGCAGGAGCCCTACATAATTATGTGCTATTGCCCATCTCTTCTCAATTCCATGATCAGTGGTGTTGAGTTAGTATCTTGAAATTCGTCATAATGGAAGTATCTATACCACAGAAATAGGCCAATGCTACATATCAGGGCCTCCCCCACCCCACCCCTAGAGAGCTGGCTGTTAAACACGTGCCAGCACACCACTGAGCCACTTGTTCCCAGGCTCCTCCAGGGTGTGTAGGGATCACAGGTGACTTACTATCACCCCCACGATAGCAGAGTTATGGAAATCTGATTGCCAATTGCCTTTGGACAGCTCTTCCCAAGTGTACCATGGGCCCCTCACACTTACCATGTCCCAGAAAAAACCCAGCATTTCTTTCCTTCCCCAGCCCATTCTCCCTGTGTCCTAGTGAATCTCTGTCACCCCCCCACATTCAATTAGACTTGGAGTCATGTCAATCCCAGTTCAGAAATGTCTTTGATCACTTCCCTTATTCCCATCCCTGCCACCCTGCCATGGCCCTGTGTGACCTGAGTCACTGCAACAGCCTCGTTGGTCTCCTTACCTGTGGTCTGGCCCCCTCCGAGCACCCTCAACAATGATGCCAGAGCAATCTCTCTTAAATACAAATCCAATCATGCATCCCTTTCTTAAAACCTTTGAGGATTCCTTTTTTCCATGGGACCAGTTCTGAGTCAAGGTCCCATCCTCTCTCTCTGGGTTTATCTCCTCTTTCATCCTTCATGCACCTTAATGCTCCAAGCACAGTGGACCAACAGCCAACCTCCAGACATACCCTGCTTTTGTCCACCTTTTGCACATATCCTCTCACCTATACCTGGGCTGCCTGCCATCCCCTTTCTATATCTGATGAACTCCTACTCATTCCTCAAGACCCCTTCTTCATAAACCCATTTTTTTCTCTTCACCACAGGAAAAGTTACTACCTTTCTGTGTTAATTTCCTACAGCTGCTGGGACCAATTACCACAAACTTGGTGTCTTAAAACAATACAAATTTATTATCTTACAATTCTGGAGGTCATAAGTCCAGAATCAGTCTCAGTAGGCTAAAATCTGCCAACACTTAGATTTTAGATGTAAATTTCTGGAGGCTCCAGGAAAGAATCCATTTCCTGGCCTTTTCCAGCTTCTAGAGGCTGCCTGCATTCCTTAGCTGGTGACCCCTTTCTCCAGCTTCAAAGCCAGCAGAGCATGTAGAATCTTTTCTCCCATGATCACTACTTCCACCTTCACATTCCTTCTTCTCTGACTTTGATTATCCTACCTCCTGCTAATAAGGAATCTCATGAAAGTCCCACCCAGATAATCCACGGTAATCTCCCCATGTAAGTATCTTCAATTGAATCATATCTGTAAAAGCCCTTTTGCCACTTAAGGTAACATGTTCAGAGGTTCCAGGGTTGGGGTGTAAATATCTTGGGGAGGGGAGTACTCAGCCTACTATACTATTCTCCTGGAGCACACTGTACAGACCTCAACTCAACCAGAATTTGAATACCTTGAGAACAAGGACTATGTCATATTCATATTTTAAAGAATATTTTGATAAGCATTTATATTTTTATGAGTCACATCCTGTACAGGGTCAAACAGAATAGCTGCTCACTAAATATTCCTTGAATTAGTTCACTAATGACACCATATCTCTAATAAACAGAAAAGCAGTCTTTGCTTTAATTGGCAACCAGCTTCTGTAAAAATGGGATTCATGCAGAGGTAGCAAGCTCAAGTCTTTCAGGAGCCAGCAGGGAACATGAATGGTAGAGCCACCATGGAGCGATGGGGACTATGGTGGACCAGAGAGTACAGGTGCCATTTAACCTGGGCAGGTACTCTTCAGTTTTGGGGTTGTGAGGAAATACCACCCTTGGATGGCTAGACCTCACAATTTTCCAAGAAAAGCCAAAATCCCAGGTATCAGATATAAAATAACCCGATTTTTAAATGTTAAAGCTAATTCAAAAATTTAGAGAAACACCATGAAGGCCAAACAAGCACATCTCTGGGTAGATTAATTCTGCAGCCACCAGTGGCCACCTCTGGTCGATACCTTGAAAAGTGTTCCTCTGGGCCTTATTTGCTAATTCATCTTATTCAAACCAAGTCTAATAAGCAGTGCCAACTACAAGCAGTATCTGGGAAGGCTAGTGAGCTAAACAGAGACTGGCCCTCCCTAAAGATTGATGATTCCTCATGGTGGTCTGTGATCCTGTGGGTCTTTCCTTGCTGTCTGGGCCCTTGAGGAGGTGCCCCAGGACACATCCTTTGCCTGGGTCCGCCTTGTTCCTTCATGGGAAGCCAAGCCCTGCTCCATGCAGAAACCTCCAATGGGTATGCCTCTGGAAATGTCACCCATCCAATCCCAGCCCAGGATTGACAACAAACGTGAGGTGTGGTACCATGAGAACAGCAGGAATTTGGGAGTGAATTGTCTGGGTTCCATCCCAGCTCTTGACAAAGCAACGAACTTCGCTGGGCTCAATCTGCCATTTGTAAAACAGGGTTAAGATACTTTTCTCAAAAAATAGTTATGAGATTTAAATAAGATAAAGTGTGTAAAGTATCCAGCACATAGTAGGTACTTAAGATGTATTCCTTTACTCACCTTCGAGAAACAGAATATTGATAACACGAGTCACGCGTGCTTCACGCAACAGAGGGCTTCAGTTATAACCTAAGCCCTCTTCCTTCCATGCATTCTGGAAAGGTTTTCTGATTTTCCAGCTCACAGCAGATGAAAAGTAGCAAGAAGGGACAACTGGCTACAAGCAAGAAAGCAGCAACACTGAAGAGCAGACGTCAGCACTCAGCTTAGCACAGACTTGCCCTGTTCAGCCCAGGGGGGCTTCCTCCTCTACACTTTCCTGGGCACTAAGCTCTTCCCTGGTTTATGGCCCAGCACAAAACTGATAGGCAGGAACGAAGCGAAGTTCCAATGCCGGCTGCTTGGAAAAGACCAGAGAATAAGCTCCATTTTAGGACATTTCATCCAGATATGGTCAAAATGTATAAAGGTTTGATGTTTTAGATATAGCCGTTTTTGTGCACAATATATTGACTGGGGGAAAAAACAATTGGCATGATTCTACTTTCATTTAGAAATCATATATATTTTCATGTATATACATTGTATGTGAAATATATGTAGATAGATATACAGCTATTTTTATTTACGACGATGAGGGGGAAGGGAAGACCAGAACGCCAAACCCAAATGTTAAAAAAGGTTTTCTTCAAGTGGAGTTATGAATAAACTCCATTTAACATATTTTAAATATTTTTATCTATATGTTTTCATTTTTCTACAACGACATGACTTACTTGCCTACTAAATAACGCAATTGTTAAAGGGGGAGGGGAAGATAGTCTCTTTGGTATCCAGAAAATTACTTAAAATGAACAGTTCATCTCTGATGATTCTGGATTACATAGGCTTCAATGGTATTCTTTTCAGCATGTGCTAGATGAGGCTCTGAGCCTTTCTGCGGAATTTCCTGTCTGCATGTCCCTGGCCAACTCTTGCGCATCCTTTAATACTCAGTCCCAATATCACTTCCCCCAGGAAGCCTGCCCTGACTTCCCTTCTGGTGCCCCTCTTCTGGGCTCCCCAGTCTCTTGTTCTCCCTTCCCTCATGGCTCTATTGCTTTCTTTTGGAACTGTTTGTTTCCTGGACCAGCAGTTCTCAAACTTTTTGCTACCTAGTCCCTCTAAGATATATGACAAATTTCTGTCTATTAACAGAGGCATAAATCTCCAGGGTGGTGCAAAGTGTGAGTAGTCCTTCAATTAACTGTGATGAGGCTGCCCTTGCCAAGGCACACTCTCCCCTCCCAACACCTCTCCCCGCTTCTCAACCACACTTCATTTAATAACTGTGTTCTAGATGGTGGGCTCCTTGAAGTCAGGGCCAGCATGTCATTCACCTCTGAGGGTTTCTTGAACAGATGAATGAGTGTATGAATAAATGAATGAATGAATGAAATAAGCTATGTCACATACTCTACAAAGCAGAGAGATTAAGAACACAAACCCTGGTTTTTGAAAAATATTTGAAAGCCAAGTGACCCCTGTAGGGCCAATTTCACTGGTGGCCCCATCATGGCCTTGGAGTTCCTCACATGAGAAGCAGAGAAGACTTGGCCCCCTGTTTTCTTCTTACTGGAGAGACGTGAACATGCATCATCTGAGCTGCTGTATATGCAGGTAGGTGGCCTTGCCCACCCTGGTTACCATTGAGCTTCCCCAGGTTAACGGCTGAGTTTTTCCCTCAGTGATGTTACTAGGTTTCCCATTTTCCCTGCCACACAGATGTGCAGGTTTCCCCATAAGATTCTGTCAACTAAAACCTCACAAAGGGCAGGGCTTCTTCCTCTGACACCTTCATGCCTCTGTTCTACCAACCAGGAGTCCTTTGCAAAATGATTTGTAGGATTAAGTTATCAATGGAACTTCCAGCTTTAACCTAAACCCAACAGGAGGCCACAGAGAAGCCCCACTGGGCAAAGCATTCTCCAAATAGCTGGTGCTGCCTATTCAATGAAACAGCACCCTGGTGTCTGTTGCCACAGCACTCCTGGAACCATCTCCTTCCTGACAGCAGAGATATGAAGGTTTGCAAGGTGGTCATAACCTCAGAACCCAAACTCAGGCCCAACTCCAGCTCTGGCAAAGGGACAGACTCTGATTTTAGGGGGTCCTGGCAATCCAGTGGCACCTGGAGTTGCCCATTCCTGTGAGGCAGGCAGCTGGGAACCATTGTCCCTTAATTTCAGGCAAAGGCCAAAGGCATGGCACCAGCATAATCGGCCTTGATGGGACCCTAGCAAGAGCCAGTCCTACCCACACCGCGCATACAGACTCTACCAGAAACCAACACGTGTGGCTGGATCTGAGCCAACAACCTCTTCCTTGGATCTTGTGGCCTCTGTACCTGAAGAAGCCTATTCCTTAGGATGGGTAGAAGGATGGAGAAAGACAAACTGGTGTGTTGTCTAGGACATATGACCTGTCAAAGGCCATCCAGACCCCGAGGAGCAGCTTGTCTGGAAAGCCAGAAGCAGCACCTTATTGCTTTGGGTTCCTTAGAAACTTTGTTCAAATAAATAAATAAATATATAAAACCTCTTCCTTGACTTAGCAACACTCCCGACCAAAAATAAAATAAAATAAAATAATATAAAGAAAGAAAATTGACATCCAGTTCCCAGTGTGCCATTCTTTGCCAGTTCCTTCTTCCCATTTCTACTTCTTCTCCCCCACCCCTCTTAGTTTTGTTCTGGGAGGAGACCATCAGGGTCTGTATGTACGAACTGGTCTGGGAAAGTCAGAAGGAGAAGATGGCCTCCATGGTGCCTGCCTAAATCATCCATTCATTCAAGAAATGCTTGTTGAATGCCTCCTGTGTGTGAGATGCTGTGCTAAGCACTAGGGCTCTGGGGTGCCTCCTCCAGGAAGACTGACCTCTCTTGGATGCTGTGTATTCTCTGGATTATGATAGCACTGTGTGGCTGCCCCAGCCTGCCATGCAGTGGTTTCTGTTTCCTGTACAGTAATCTCATCTGCCAAGCCTGAGGGCAGAGAGCTTTCTTTCGTACCTCAGCTGTGGGAACGCGGCACAGGTCCAGAGCAATTACTCAATACCTGGTGGGCCCCTCCTTTTGAATACCTGGGGCTGGGCTGCAAGGCAGAAACTAATACGTGCTATGGGAGGCCCAAGGAAGAACTGGGACAGGGATTCAGGAACAAGGCCTTCTGGGGAGTGATGAGCAGACTGAAGCTACCTGCCTGTGTGGGAACGAGTTCCTTCACCACTCAGGCTTCAGTCTCCCCATCTCTCCAGTACAGGTTGGGCTAAGTTGCCAGCCTGTGTTCCACTTTCTGCCCCATGGGTTCAGAGTCCATGCTGCCTATTGATAGCAGTCATAGAACGGGAAGTCAGGGACCTAGCTGGCAACCCCAGGGCTGAAGGCAGCCTTTGGACATTTTTGTGTCACATCCCCCTGGTCACAGTGATTGGCTGGAAGATGAGCGTGTGACCTGACCAGAGCCCATGACACACAATAAGACTTTTCTGGGCATCCTGGGAAAGAGATCCTCACTCTGAACTGCAAATCTTGAATTTTGGAGGGTGCAAACAGAATTCATCTGTGGTGGTGGTGAAGAACTTGTCTAAGGACGGAATCAATGTGAAAGGAGCACAGCTTAGAGCCAGAAAGAAACCAGGCCCTGAGGCTAGTTTCTAAGGCTCTGATCAAGCTGTGCCTGATATCCCTGGCCTTTTCTGTTTTGAGAACAAATGAATACCCCTTTTTCACTTAAGCTGGCTTGTGTTGGCTTTTTGGCACTTGCAATAGAGTGCCAACTGCTACAGACAGCCTAGCCTTTGTAAAGGTGGCTGCACAGGGTCTTTCTTAGCACCAAAGTCTTCTCTCACCTGTCTGCTCTGCTGCTTACCTGAGAATTTGAACTGCAAAACTCTGATCTAGAGCCAATGAGCTTGCCCTCAGTTATTCCCTAACTAAATGTATCACCATGTCCCTCTGATTTCTTGCCTCCACTGATGGGCTCAGCATCCCGCCAGAAACCCCAGTCCAAACCACTGAACATTCCCTTGCCCTCTACTGCACACACATATATAAATTCTTAGGCTCCAGAGGAGGGATTAGGTTTGATCAACCTCCATGTTCCTGCCTGAAAGATCGCCTGGTGGGCATAAAGACATATTTTGTTGAATCGAATTTCAACCTTCAAATGATTTTCAAACATCATTGCCTCCTGATGGTGGCCACTCCAGCTCAGAGGCAGATAGGCTCAGAATCCCAACCCTCCCCAGAAGGGCAGACCCCAAGTGTGGGTAATGATGGGCTGTGTGAACAGGCTCGCAGCCCTCTGCTCAGGACCTCAGCCCCAGAATTTGGGGTGAGGACTGCAGTGTGCAGGACAAGAAGGACGCTCACATCTTGCCCACTGAGGACAGTGGCAGGATGGGAGCAGCTGTGAATCTTGGCTGGGGTCTTTTTTTCCACCAGTGGACTCTGAGCTGAATTGCAGGACAGAGGCTATATCCACAAGATACCACATGTTGAAGTAAAACTGAGCAGTCCCCTTTGTTAGCCAGATCTGTGCAAACAGCTGCAGGACTTGAGTCTTTAGACACAGGTTAAGCACAGACTATGGTAAACAGTGGTGTGGAAGGGTGGGTGGGGGCAGGGAGGGTGGAGGGAGGAGGCTGGGAAGGACTTTCCCACAGCAAACTTTAGTAGCTGGAGGCACTTATATTTCAGTGTACCTCCACTTAAATGGGAATGTGCAGTGGCTGCTTAATGACATGAGATAGGAAGTAACCATAGAGAATTTCTGTCTGGGGGAGTTATTTTTCCAATGTGGAGAGGTGGGGAGGGCTGGCAGGGATTCTGCAACATCAGCTGGACAGAACTGATATTGATTGCACCGGGTGCTCTACCTGACTCTTTGCATCCTTTTCTTTAGCCAATCCTTATTATTTCCATTTTACAGGTAAGAAAGCTAAAGCTCAGAAAGGCTAAGTAATTTGCTCCAGGCATCATGATTACTAAGTACTGTAAGCAGGGTTTGAGCTCAGGGTAGTCTGACTCCAAGCCCAGGGTTCTGTTCAATACACCAGGACAAGGCTTGTAGGGTAATTCAGAACCAAATAGCAGCAGAAGCAGCATTAACAGCTCCAATGATAACCACTACCCCCAAAAGCAACATTTACACAGGACCAGAAGAGGTTTTTCTGGCTAAGTCTTCACCCATCCCTCACGAAGAAGGTATTGTCCTCAACAATCGGATTTACATATGTGCTGTCTGTTAAACTGTAGTTTGTTATATGTGTAATATCTCTGCTTAAGTTAATTGTTTGGTAAACAGGATAGAGTTGATTCCAAGGTTAAGCTGAGTCATTCTTATGGAGCTTTTTCTTGTCTTTATAAAAGTCTGAGTTAAGAGAGGTCCGAGAGCTGGTTAAGGTCACGGCATGGTGGGAGATGCCTCCGCAGGTTCTGCAGGGGCTGTCCCGGGCTGTGAGTGGGCAGGCAGGTGAGCAGTCTCCCTTCCAAGCCTGGTATCGAGCCACAAGGAACACAGGCACTGGGAAATCACTGGCGGTTGGCAAGGTTTTCTTGGATCAGCTCAGCAGCGACACCAATGCCTGAGTGGACAGGCCTGGGAGCACCTATACCTCGACGAACATTTTCCAAGGGTGGCCTCAGGCTACTTACACCAGCCCAGCCTCCCCTTTTTCCTGTGCCCACAGTTGATGTTTCCTAATTGTGAAATATTTTTTCATTAATGATATGATAGAATTTGGAGAAATGTAGATATTTGTAATATGACAAAGTAAGTTTATAGAACAGAAGTTCTATTTTAAAAAAAAACACCTAATTTGGGGTCACCCCAGATCCTAGAAGCCCCAAAGGCCTGGGACATTGTTGTCCTGGCCTTTCCTCTGAAGCTCTTTCCTCTGGTCCTCCTTCTGGAGCCCCTGCACAGGGCCCTCCTCTAGGGTTGGCAAAATTTGGGGAAAGCAAAGGCCTTTAGGACTGACTGGGGAATGCTGGCAGGCTTTGAGGCTGGGCAGGCTTGGGGAGCAGCTCCGTTCTGCCCAGCCTGAGGTCAGAACTGGAAGGCCTAGGTGGTACAGGAGCCCCAGGGCAGGAGGAAGGGCAGCACAGGTGGTGTCTGGCCTCCACCCAGTGCTTCCCTGGTACACTCTTGCCACCTCAGTTACCCCCCAATTCCCTCCTTATCAAAGTCCGGCCGTCCTGTGTCCTGTTCCTGTTTGTTCTGCATTTCCAGATGAGAGAAGCTGAGAACTAACCAGAAAATGGATCCCTGGGAGGGATGGTTGCCCTGATGAAGTAATCCGTCTTCTACACTGTTCAAGTCGCCTCTCTAAAACACAACTGTGGTCATATTTCTCCCTTGGTTTAAATATTTCAGTGGCTCTCCATGTACTGACTCTCAAATCTGGCTGCCTACAAGGCTCATCTGAGATGCTTGATAAAATGCAGATTCCTGGGCCCTACCCAGATCTACTGAATCAGAATATCTGGGAATGGGGCCCAGGCATTTATACGACCAACACCCCCTCTGATGCAGAGGGGCATCTGATGCAGCAACAGATGAAAAGTCCAGGTTCATTGGCATGCAAGCAAAACTCTGCTCCAAGCTTGTCAACCTCTCCTGTTTATTCTCCAGCCACTAGCACTAAGGTATCCCACACCCCAGCCTCATATAATGACCCAATTTCCAGACTATTCCATGTGCTTTCAAACCTTAGTGCCTCTCGTGCCTAGAAGACCATCCCCTCCATCGGTCTCCATCGAAGACTCATCCTTCAGAGCCACCTCATGATCCTTACCAGATTAGCCCTTCTTCCCCATTCCTTTTAGCTGCTTAGTTGGGAACACAGAGTTTAGCCTTGTATGCCACTCCCTAGCTCTGTGACTTTGGCTCTTGAATCTTAATGTCCTCACAAATTGTTATAAAAAATAAATATGAAAATATATGTATATTATACATACAGTGCATAGTATAGGGTCTAGCACAAAGTAACTATTGGAATGGTAGCTTTTATTATTATTATTGTTGTTGTTTTTCTTATATTATGATGACATTCCTCTAACACAGAGTTCCACACACTATGGCCTGTGGGCCAAATCTGACCCACTGACTGTTTTTGTAAATAAGCTTTTATTGGAATACAGCCACAACCACTCATTTATGTATTGCCTAAGGCTGTTTTCATGCTATAAAGGCAGTTGAGTAGTTGAGCTAGACACTGTCTGACCCACAGAGCTAAAATATTTACTTTTTTCAGAAATGTTTGACAACCCTGCTCTAACATAATTGCAATTATTTGTTTTTAGGTTGGTCTCTCCCATTTGGCTGGCAGCTATTCAAGGGTCTTCATGGAAGACTCCTATTCATCCTTCAAAACCCAGTCTTTCTTACTTTACATCCCCAACACTTGATATATAATTAGGGCTTGGCAAATGTTGAACTGAGGTGAATAATTCTTTAACCCAGTATAAATGCACACATCTCCTGAAACCCCCCAAGAGAAGATGGGGCAAGACTTCCTGGAGAACCAGGGTTGGGGTAATAGAGATATACAACTTGGGAAAACCAGGGACACCTGGGAATTAAAATGAGGCATTTGTGGCATCTGAGGGGCTCTGCAGCCCTGGTGCTGAGCCTGACTCTCCCGCCTGGGGCAGGGGAGGCGCTGGCCCCAGTGCACCACAGTCTCACTACTTCCCACCCCCAACCCCAGCATCCTGGGCCTTGCAACTGGAATGTTTTCCCTGATGGAGAGAGGAGGAAAAACCCTTTCTAGGAAACTGTCTTTTTGAGGTTAGTGTACCCCATTATTCAATAGGGTATAAACAGATGGTCCAAATGGTCTGATGATCCCCATGGTCCTTAGAGTGGGCAATGTGGTGTACCTATTTTTAATAAATGAATTGATTGATATTTTTTTCTCTGCAGATTTACATCTTGTTGCATTTCAACTACTCATGAATCCACATTTCCTGAGCAAAGCTCTTTTTGGGGGAAAGAACTAGGATTTCAAAGCAGTGAGACCATTTCTTTGTGAGCTAGTTATGAAACCACTCTGTGACCTTGGGCCAGTCATGCTTTTGGCTTCTGTACAAAGGCTTTCAGACTTTTGACTTCCAGGAGTTCTAGCCAGAGGGATGTCCTCCCCCAACTTATGGTGACCAAAAGCAGTGGCCTGACAAAAGACAGCTTGATAGTCTTTCCTCTTCCACACTTCTGGGCTACAGAAATATACTCCACGCCCTCCCCAGCAAATACAGTGTTTCATTCCTAGTACCCTTTCTTGAGGCTTAAAGAAGATTCTGAAGCAGATCTGCAGAAGATAAGAAAATGCCACTGACATGGAAAACTCTGAGCTGGATGAAATGGAAACACTGAGCTCTCCCCCGAGGCCGATGAAAAGTGCATGGATGGAGGCCAAAGTCCATCCCTTCCTTGAGCCTCTGGGAGCTGGCAGCCCACCCCCTCTTTAGAATGCAATGCCCCCCTTAATCTTCATCCTCCTTGCAGACACCCGCATGGGCCAAAATACTGAGCCTGCAGGATCCTGGATATCTGGGGGCAAATCAGTCTTAACTGTGGATTGAACTGGCTTTTATTGATCTCCCTGTGGGTGATTTATAACTGCCTGCTTCTTAAAAGGGCTGTGGCCAAATGTCAATAAAAACACTCAGAGGCCAAGAGAGTTAAAAATAAATGCTGAAAAAGGGAGCAGAGACTGGGTAGGAAAACAAAAAAACAAAAAAACAAAAAAACAAGAGGGAAATAACTCTACCAGCTGGTATGGGATGACTCCTCAGCTAGGATGACCTGGAGGGGAAACTCGCTTTTCAGTTCCTACTAACGTAACTGATTGACATCAGCCGTATCTTGCTTTTGGCTATTACAAGAATTACAAAGCAAGAAGTGGTTAAATCTTGAGCTTCCCAAACTGACCCTTAGCTTGAAAGAGAGCAAAATTAGAGTGAGATATTTGCATTTCAGAACTTTAAGCTTCCCTTCATAGTAGGACTCTTCCCTCAAATGTGTCATCATGCTGTTTACAGAGGAGGATCTAGAACTACTTTCTGCTTTGGTTTTTAAAACAGGCAGTGTAAATAGAGATTCTAGGTTTATGTGCATGTTTGAGTCAGATGGCTGGTCATTGACCTTCCATGTTGTGGTTTTAGAGTAGACCCGAACTAAAATGAGCTCCAGGAACATGTAGAACCATACACAAGGATCCCTTAGCTTGAGGACAGTAGGCAGTGACTTTTAATTCTGGCTGCTGGTCACTGTCATTTGGTGATCATGGTGAATGAGTTACTTAACAAATTCTGAATTCACTAGTTATACTAACCAGAGATCAGATCTCTCAGAGGAAAACTATGAAGGCTATTATTACAGGCTCAATTGTACCCCTCACCCCATATTCTTATGTTGAAACCCTAACTCCCAGTACTTCAGCAAGTGACTGTATTTGGAGATAGGGCCTTCAAAGAGGTGATTAAGTTAAAATGAAGCAGTTAGGGTGAGCCCTAATTCAATCTGACTAGTGTCCTTATAAGAAGAGGAAATTTGGATGCACAGAGAGATTATCAGGGATGTGCGCACACAGAGGAAAGGCCGTGTGAGGACACAGTGAGAAGGTGGCCTCAGAAGAAACCAGTCCTGATGACACCTTGATCTTGGACTTCTCCAGAACTGTTAGAAAATAAATTTCCATAGTTTGAGCCACCCAGTCTGTGGTATTTTGTTATGGCAGCCTTAACAAACTAATGCAGCTATTTATAGAATTTCTCAGCCATATCAGATTTAAATTCAAGTCTTTTTCAAATGCCTAATCTTTGAAATTGTGATCAATGAATTTTGCAGAATAAGTGCTTTAATATTTTTCTAGGCCAACCATAAAGTTCCTTTTATGTCCTTTCTAATGAAATAGAAATACTCTGAACTAGGCCACAAGAATTCCACCTTTGAAGAAAGAAAACTATCTCTATTTGCAGATGATATGATCTTGTGTACAGAAAATCCTGAAGAATCTACTAATAAACTATTAAAACTAGTAAACAAGTTCAGCAAAATTGCAAGACACAAGACTGATATACAAAGATCAATTATGTTTCTATACATGAGCAATGAACAATCCAAAAACAAAGTTAACAATCCTATTCATGATAGCATCATAAAGCAGAAAATATGCAGGAATACACTCAATAAAATAAGTGCAAAACTAATACTCTGAAAGCTATAAAACATTGTTGAAAGAAATTAGAAAAAAGACTTAATAGATGGAATGCCATCCCATGCTCATATATCAGAAGACTTAATATTGTTAACATGGAAATACTCTCTAATTGATCTAGAGTAAACACAATCTCTATCCAAATTCTAACAGACTTTTTTAAAATTTACATTTTTGCAATTTTTGTGCAAAAACTGACAAGCAAAAATTTCCAATTTCATGTAGAAATACCAGGGGCCAAATATAACAAAAACAATCTTTAAAAAAGAAGGAAATAAAGAAAAAAGGTGTACATGATTCACACCTCCCAATTTCAAAACTTACTATAAAACTACAGTAATATAGTATGATACTGTATGCTATACAAGGAGAGACATATAGACCAATGCAACAGAGTGCAACAGAATCAAGAATCCATAAATAAACCCTTACATTTATAGTCAATTGATTTCAACAAGGGTGCCAAGGTAATTCAATGGGGAAAGAATAGTCTCTACAACAGATGGTTCTGGAACAGCTGGATATCCACATGCAAAAGAATAAAGTTGGACCTCTTCCCGTACCAAGTGCAAAAATTAACACAAAATGGATCAAACCCCTAAATGCAAGAGCTAAAACTATAAAATTGTTAGATGAAATCATATGAGTAAATCTTTGTGTCCTTGGATTAGGCAATACCTTTTTTGGTACAACACCAGAAGCACGGGTAATAAAAGAAAAAATAAATAAGTTGAACTTCATCAAAATAAAAACCCACTGCATTGCAAATAATACTATCAAGAAAGTGAAAAGACAACTCACAGAATTGGAAAAGATATTTGCAAATAGTATATCTAATAAACTTGTATCCAGAATAGATAAAAAAAAAACCCTTACAACTCAATAATAAAAAGAAAAATAACACAATTTAAAAATAGGTAAAAGATTTGAATAGGTGTATATCCAAAGAATATATACAAATGGGTAATAAGCACATGAAAAAATGCTCAACATCATTAGCCATCAGGGAAGTAAAAATGAAAACAGCAATGAGACACCACTTTACACCCATCAGGGTAGCTAAAATGAAAAAGACAGATAACAGCAGGTGTCAACAAGGACGTACAGAAATTGGAACCCTTATATGTTGCTGGTAGAAATGTACAATGGTGCAGCCACTTTGGAAAACAGTTTGGCAGTTCCTTAAAAGGTAAACATAGAATTGTTATATGATCCACCAATTCCACTCCTCGGTATGTATCCAAAAGAAATGAGAATGTATGTCCACCCAAAAACATGAACAGTGTTCATACCAGCATTATCTGCAATAGCCAAAAATTGGAAACAAACTAAATATTCATCAAGTAATTAAAGAATGAATAAAATGTGTTATACCCATATTATTCAGTCATTAAAAAGGAATAAAGTACTGATACATGTAAAATATGAACCTTGAAATAAATGAAGGGATGAACCTTGAAAACATGATGCCAAGTGAAAAAAGCCAGTCAGAAAAGACCACATATTTTATGGTTCCATTTATAATGAAATGGGAAGAATAGAGAAATCTATAGAGATAGAAAGTAAGTTAGTAGTTGCTTAGGGCTGGAGGGATGAGGGGGGAATGAAGAGTGACTGTTAATAGGTCTGAGGTTTCTTTTTGGGTAATGAAAATGTTCTGGAATTAAATAGTAATGATGGCTACATAACTCTCTGAATATACTAAAAACCATTGAGTTGTATACTTTAAGTAGGTGTATTGCATGGTATGTGAATTGTATCTTAATAAAGCTGCTTAAAAACAAAAAAACTACCACCAAAAAAAAAAAGAGAGAGAGAGAGAGAGAAGGAAGCTGGTTTTGGTCCTTATTACATTTTGACATTTGGGCACAGTTTCCTCAAACACAAGAGGTGGAAATTAAGCTAGATGATTTCCAAGCTTCCTTTCATCTCTAAAATTTCTGAGTGTACGTAGTGTAAGAAAACAGGTTGAAGAAAAGAGAGAATGTGTCTAAGATGGAGTCATGTGGGGAGAAGTGAAGGAGAAGGAGACTATAAAAAGACTAGAAGAAACAGAAAGAAATGAAAGGACAAGCAAGGGACATGAGCTCAGAGTGACAGACGCATAGACACATGAGACAAGACTACACTAAAAAAGAGACAAAATCACCGATACGCATGTGCAGATCACTCATCTGTTCTTCCACTTAGCAAATATTTACTGAACACCTGCAAAATGTCAAGCTCTGTGTAAAGCAGCAAAGCAGGTAGACCGAGCCACTGAGCTCAGAGGTAGGAGGCAAAGCAGCAAACAGAAAATTGCAAGCGTGAATAGTGACAGCTAGCTACTACAGTAGTTCAAGTTGCTCCAGTAATACGCAGGGTGCATGTGTGCTCACGTACACACACGCACACGCACACACACCACACTCAGCGTACCCAACATTCCCAAATGTAGAATCATTTTTGCAGGGTGCACTTTTTCTCATCTGAGGCCTTTAGAATTCTGTTAGCAACGACATTCAAATAGATGTGTTTTTACAAGTATGGGCACAAGTGGGGATGACGATTTTTAGTTCTCACCCTGAAGTCTCTATGACATGAGACTCTAGGACAGGATTCATCCCCCAGTTCAGAGATTCTCAGTACTCTTTCCCCTTCATCAGTAAGGACTGGCTTTGGAAGCAGAGAGGTATGTGACCTACTACAAGCACACCAGCACTACTCCTCTGGGCCTTCAGCTGGAAACCTCCCAGAACACATTCTGTTCCCCTCTCCTTTCATCCCATCCAGTCCTGGCCTGATAAAGGCATCCTATGTGCCCCTTTCCCTTGTCCATGGCTCCTCTTCTGCTGATGGGCACGGGGAAGGGAATTTCAGCTTAAAAGGAAAAGTGATTCTGTTGCTTGCACAGTGTCAGCTTTCTGCTGATTCAGCCAACTCTGAGAAGGGAAGACCAGGGAATTTTCTCGATAGCTCTTGCTCTGGTCCCTTTTCTCCTAACTTTAGACTTCGCCAGACTTTGAGCTGAATAGTCCTTAAATAGCCTTGAGTCAAACTCTAAGATGGTGGTTTATTCCTTCATTTTAGTTTGTGAAGGATTCTCTTTGGAGAAGCAGGTGTTGGGTGCTTTGGGTGCTGTGTACTGGCCCACAAATAGGATGCACCGCAGTGCTCTGGAGCAGCGGGAGCAGGCGCTGGCCTGCAGATTCTGGGCAGGCTGCACAGACTGGGCTGGTGAGTGGGCTGGCTCCCTGAAGGTCTCCCTGGCTGCCCACCATTTGGAGCAGTCGTGAATTAATGTGATTCAGGCCCCAAAAATAGTAGTCAGAGCATCTAAAATTGCCTTCCACCCTGGGCTGGGCCAGTCCCCCGGGAATGTTAGCATTTCTAAAATGTCCCTATTCACCCCAAGTGCCTTGTGTCAGACCCCAGCTGGGATCTGGGCAACCGTTAAGCTCTGCTAGTTCCATTTGCGCCTGCCCAGTCCCCCAATTCTCTGTATCCTGTGCTTTGCTTCCCAAACAGGAAATACTGGAGATTTATGCCTGCCACTTACTCTTACCAAGTTGGTGGCCTTTGACCTGGCACATGGCATAGAAGGGTAGAAACGGCCCTTTGGACAAGTGGGCTGGGTGACTCTGTCATTCAGTTGTGAACTCATTCCTAAAAATGAGGACCGGGGAAGCAAAATCACCTGGGGAACCCCGAGCCTCTGGCCTGCTGCTGATGTCAAAGGGGGCCATTCCCACAATAGCTTGTCTTTCTCTGAGATTCCGGGGAATGTTATCATCATGGAGACTTGTCACTCCAAGTATACCTCAGTGCCTTTGTATGTCCTGTGCCCTTTACTCCCTCTTCCCCGAGGGACAAATGTCCCTTCACCCTCTTATGCAATGCCTTCCTAAGGGCGGGAAGCTGTGGTGTTCATTACTTGCATCTGCAGCGAATGCTTTTGAGTGGCCACTTGTGTCCAGGTTACACTCCCATGCCTAGAGATTTACCTCCCTCTCCCACCCCCTGATCAACCATGATTCCCAGCTGCCCTGCTCATGGGACAGAGGCAATTGGGGAATGAGCATCTCCCCGGCCTCGTGGAGACTGACCTCCAATCTCCTAACAATAAGTGGTCAGGGTCTATGTCCACTGCACAGGCTTTCTGATTTAAATGTAGTTTGGGTGTCTCTCCGCTTAAAGAAATGTGATTTGATCTTTATGACCATGTGCTTTAGTTCTCATTTTCCTAGCTGTGACCCTCATACTGCCACTTAGTAACCTCCCTAAGGGATGCTAATAGCACAGAACAGGGAATGAGCTTGAGAGGTGGGGAGGGAGGAAAAGTTAGTCTATGCCTCGGTTCCTTCTGTGTAAGATGGAGACAATAGTTTCTACCTCAGGATGATTGAGGATGAAATGAGATGTGTGAGCTACTTGGCACAGAGTTGGTGAGTTCAGGGGACAGCTGCAGTTTTTGCCCATCTGGCATCCAGGCCCTCTTCTCCTGATAACAGCATCTTTATTGTCCTTGTGCTTGGGGTGGGGGTGGTTGTCCCCACTGTGGGAAGGGGCCTATGCACAGGCCTGGCCCACCAGAACACCCCATGCCTCTGGCTCTGGTGATTAACCAAGGGATGGGCACATGGCTCAGACCAGGCCAATAAATTCAATTCGGCAACTTTTGTTGGAACTACTGGGATAGTTCTTGCTGCTGAGGTTGCTGAAAGGATAGCTTGTAAGCTGGGAACTGCAAGTACCACAATGACACCATGAAGGAGAGGCCACCTGAGAATACATTCAATACCAAGGACAGCTGAGACGTAGAGGGGATGAGCCCCTTGGATCCAGGCATATCTAAAAGTGCACTAGACTTCTGAGTTATGTGATCCAGAAAATTCTGACATTTGCCTGATCTAATTTGAATCAGTGTCTATTCCATGCGAACCAGAATCCTAGCTACGCAAAGCTCAGCAGGTGTGGTTGACCCTTCCCTTCCCACTGCCATTGCCCTGGTAGGAGCCTCCTAACCCCCATAGAGACATCCCTGTCCTCCGTCTCTCGTCCTTCAGTCCACCTTCCGCCACACTGAGTGTTCTCAAACACAGGCTTGGAAGACTCCTGGACTCCCCACTGCCTGGAGATCAGGTCCCAACTTCCTCAGCTCCACTTTCAAAGTCCTCCATGATCTGAACCTAATTCCCCTCTAACATTATCTCTCATGACCTTCACCCTGACTCCACACATACTGTGCTCCATTCATACCAATCCATTCCCCTCTCTGGAATGCTTCCTCTCCCCTCCCATCCTTGTACCTTGCCGGAGAAAACCTTCCACTTCTTTCTTACCCACTTGCCAAAATCCTACCTACTCGACTATCTTCTCTTCCAAGAAGGCTTCACAGATGACCCCAGGCTGAATGCCTCCCACCCCTGAACTTACTCCTTTGTAGATAGTACCTCTCAGTCTGTCTTATGGCAGAGTCATTTGTACACATTTGGAGAGCAGGGGTCCACTTGGGGCCCTGCACAAGGTCTGTCCACTATTTCTTGGTGAATTTGCTGACGCAGACTTCAGCTTCCAGCCGACAGACTCTGCATCACCCCCGCATCCAGCCACACTCAAGGAGAGGGAAGCCTAAACTTTGGGCCACAGTTCCTTTTTACCAGGACATTTTTTTAAAATTGTGATAAAATGCCCATGACATAAAAGTTATAATTTTAACCATTTTAAAGTGTACAATTCAGTGGCATTAAGTACATTCACAATGTTGTACACCTATCACCACTACCTAGTTCCAGAACTTTTTCATCACTCTAAATTGAAACCCCATACCCATGAAGCAGTCAATCACCATTTCTCCCCTCCCCCCAGGCCCTGGCAAGCACTAACCTGCTTTCTGTCTGTACGAATTTGCTTATTCTGGATGTTTCATATATATGGCCTCATAAGATATGTGGCCTTTCTGGCTTCTTTTGCTGAGCATAATGTTTTCAAGATTCATCCATGTTCTAGCCTGTGTCAGTACTTCGTTCTTGCTTTGTGACTAAGCAATATTCCATCACATGGATATAGCACATGTTGTTTATTCATTCATCAGTTGATGGACATTTGGGTTATTTCCATCTTTTGGCTATTGTGAGTAGCACTGCTATAAACATTATACAAGGTTTTGTTTGAATACCTGTTTTTGATTATTTTGAGTATACATCAAGGTGTGGAATTACTGGGTCATGTGGTAATTCTACATTTACCAGGAAGCCTCTTATAATTGCCATCTCCCATTCTCACCAACATATGGCTCTGCTTAGCTGACTTCACTTTGGGAGAGTCCAAGCCTTTTTAGAAGGGAGCTATTTCGTCTTGATCACCATCTCCTGATGGCAATCCTTAAAGGGTGTTCCTAGTTCTTAACACTAATCTCTTGCTATTTAGAGCTTCCCATTGTCTAAGCTATTTCAGATCCACTCTGTAATTTCTCTTCACAGCAATACTACAAAGCAGATGCCATTGTGTGTTTTTCATATGCAGAGGCTGAGATTCAGTGGGGTGAAGTGACTCTGCCAGATTGCACAGCCATTAGGGGTCCAGCCGAGACCGATCCAGTGCCCTCTTCATGCCACCACAGTGGTCCTCTCTCAATTTGCCTCTCTGTCCAAGATCTTTTTAAAATAACCACCTTCTGAAATTTATTCTCAGATCCTCCAGTGTTTAGCGCTGCCCTTTCTAGGCAGCTCTGCACATGCTCTGCTGTGGGCACCTCATTTACAATCAAAACTTTTTCCTGGGGAAGATTCTGCCTGTACCAAGGAAACCAACTTTTACCTTTTCTGGGTCTTCTGGCACCTTCTGGGATCCTGAGTTAATACTGTCTTTTGAAGTTGATATGAGGCTAAATCTGAGCTCAACCCCATAAGCTCAACCTCAGCTCTCTAAATTTCCTGCCTATTCTTTTGGTCTACCCAAAATGTCCCTTTTCCCTTCTCAGGAGGAAACTATCCCTTGGACTGAGGAGTCCCCTGAGCTCTTTGGAGTGGAAAAGAGGCACAATGACCTTTAGCCTGACATTGTGGAGTTGTTTCCAGCCTGCTCACTGGAAGCTCCCAATTCTAGTATCCCAGTTCTACATGGGACCAGGAGACTGTAAAGAATGAGACAAACAAAATAGATGACAGGTAATGGCAACAGCATTCACTGTTCATCAAAGGCCTACCACGTGCCTGATGCTTTACATATGTTTACTCACTCAGACCCTGACTGCCCTATGAAGTGGATGTTATTTTTCAGATAAGGAAACTGAGGCTCAGTGTGGTACTGTGACTTCTCCAAAGTAACAGAACTGATGCATGGCCAGGCAGGGATTGCAAACCATCAGAACCCATGCTTTCCCCACTCTGGCCACTGTCTGCCTCCCAGGGAAGAGCTTTTGGGGCTGACCTGACCCACTTAGTTCTTCCCTGGCAGTTCGGCAGGCAGCAAGGAATCTCTAGATGCCATGTGATCCATCCTGAATCCACTCAAACAAGAATGCCCCTAGCCAGCTTTTCCTAGAGTATGCTCTATACAACCTTTGTTCTAGATGATGTTTTCAGATGCAGCTCTGAAAAGAAAGGTTTCATGTTGTAATACATTTGGGGACATCAGAGCTAGACAACTATCTGTCCTGTAGGACTTCTCAGAGCCTTTAGAAGCAAATATACAGTACATATCTCCAAGAAGGGAACAAGAGGATATGTTTTCCAAACTTGTTCTTTTAAGGAGTATCTCAAAGTGTCCTCTTCAAAACACTAGTCTGAGATGCCCTGAGCTCTCTCGGATTAGAGGGGTCTGGAGGTGAGAAAGTAGAATGGTTGTGGGCACAGGCCGTGGAGAAAAGGATGCTCAGGCTCACATCCCAGCCCTGCCGTGCAGTAGCAAGTTACTTCATCTTCCTATGCCTCAGTTTCCTCATTGGTAAAACATGAATAATGATAATAATGAAGATTATCTTATGTGTGTGTGTGCGTGGATAGATAGACAGATTTCTTAGAACAATGTTTGGCACATAGTAAGGGATCACTAAATGTTAAGCGGCATTTTTAATCCCTCAAGAGCTTTGAGGAAGGGGATTTTCCACAGTCCCCCAGGAGCAGTATTCTGCTCCTGACACTCTGTGCCCTCAGACCCCAGCAACCTCTAATTTTATAAAACCTCTCAGCACAAGACAGTGGGCAAGGAGCCAGGTAAAAGATGATCCTGGTCCCCTAGGAATACCATGTCCTATCCTTGATGGCTGGGGAGGCCTTTGTCTACTTCTACTTCATTTTTCCTCTCTCACAGACATGCACAGAGGAGTCAGAAGACCTAGCTTCTGAAGCCAATTTACTCATTTACCAATTGGATCTTGAGTTTCCCTTCCTATAAAATAGAATGTGACAGGACTCTAATCCAGGGAGAGGGCCTAGAGAGGTTGGGCTTAGAGCACTGAGGACGCAAAGAGACCTGAATGGCCACTCTGGCCAAGACGAGCGAAGTGGCGGGGGGAGGCAGTACCAACAACCGGTGGTAAGTGTCCCCCCCTCTGGTGGAATGGGAGAGGGCTCCCATGACAAGGGTTCTTGGGTGATGAATTGGAATAATAAGCAGTAGCTGCTGCAACAACAGACAAACCCCAAATCTCAGTGGCGTTGGATGTACATCTGGCTGACTTAAGTTTTAACACAAGTTGGGATGCCCACCTCCATCTTGGAGCAAGAAGTTTTATAGTAGAAAAGCTATAAGGAAGAAATATCCAGCATTAAGTGGGTATATATGTGCCAAGAACTCCTGGATGGGCTTGTCTGCCCAAGCCAGTCTCCTCCTTACCCAGCTGATGGTACCCTGCTGCTCCTTATTGGAGAAGTAAGACCTTGGGGGAGGGTGTGCACTTGCTGCTGAGTTAATCCTCCCAGCATTTCTAAGACTTCTCTGCAGGTGCTGAGTCTCTGGTTGCCCACATTACAGTTCCTTAATTTCTCACCTTCTGGATGGTCTCAGACTCCACAGTAACTGTAACTTGCCTCACGAATAGTCCACCTGTGGGAGAAATAGCCAGTGTTCCCTGAATATTCATGTGTTCCCCTACATTTCCCAGCCTTCTTGCAGTTGGTTGAGGCCAGGTGACTAGCTCTGGCCAACAGACTGTGTGCCACCTCAGGGTTGAGGCACTTGGAGCTGGTGCCTCCTGCATCCCTTTCTTCGTCTGCTGAGATGGCTCTGGAGGCCATGTGCTTCCTAGGAAAGCTGGAAGAATTAACTCAGAAGCCAAGTGCACCCCTTCCCCTAAGGCTCGCTTCTCCACTGGGTGAGGGGGGTGATGAGCAGGGAAAGCACCAGTTGGTTAACAGAAGAGAAGCCTTTTGGTAGACAGGGCCATCCAGGAATTCTTGCACTTATGTAGCCATGTAATTAATGCTGCATGTATCTTCCATATAGGATTTTCTGTCATTAAACTTCTTGCTGTAATTTGGGGGTAACAGTGTGTGTCTTGTGATTCAGATTTTCCCACCATACCATGGGACAGTGTAGTGGGCAGTGTGTCTCAGGCTATACTGTGCAGACAATCACCTGGTGGTCTTGGGAAGGTGCAGAGGTCTGAGGCAGCTCTGAGATTCTGTATTTCTAACTCGTCCCCTGGTGATGCTGCTGGTTCCTAGACCATACTCTGAAGAGTAAGGTGACAGGGACAAGAACAGTAGGAACAGTGCTTAGGGCCCATGAAAATGCTTTAATTTCGCTTAAAATCAGAAGAAAAGAACAAACTTCTAGGCAAAGAAAATGTTTTAACAGATAACATTAATATATTTATCTTCCCACCAATGTGGTCATAGAATAAAAATTTTAATATTTTCTTAAGGAGGAAGGGGCCCATGAAGGCAAAAGTGTCTATGGCCCATAGAATTCCTAAAGGGATCCTGTGGATGGGGGCCATGGGAGGGATTGTGCTACCTATAGTGCATTAAACTGTGAAATCCACAGAATTCATGAAAGTTTACACAGATAACATGGCTCCGTGGATCCTTGGGATCAATGTGATACAGTCGGAGAAAGTGCTGTGCAGGTGTCAGTTAGCTGCCTGAACCACTTGCCTGGGTCTCCTCAAGTTCAACGGATCACTTCTACTTAGGGAGCTCTGAGGGGGTACCTGACACCTCCTGGAGGCCCCCAAATACTAGTGCCTGTGACGTTCATCCCTTTCAAGGAACTGAAATCCAGTCTTTTTGTCCCCACCTCCTACTGCCATAGGGCATACCCATCTGCTCCCAGAGCTGGAGAGCTGGGAGAAGCTGGCCCTAGAGTGTGAGGGAAGAGGGACCAAGCTCTAATGACTGCCTTTGTAAGTGACAAAACAAGACCATCGTTTCTGTTCTGAGCAGTATGTCTAAAGCATGAGTCAAGTGCCTTGTTAACAAGAAAGAGAATGGATAGGCATTCCCTTTAGCAGTAAATGTTTTCTTAAAAACACAGCCTTCCCAGTGTTGTAACATCAAGGTCAAGGGTTCAGATCCCCATACCGGCCAGCTGCCAAAAAACAAACAAACAAACAAACAAAAAAACATCCTTCCGTTTACTTTGGACCTGATGCCAGTTGTTCTAACTGTCTCCAAAGGCACCGAGTGGGCTTTTAGAAAATGCACAATAACAGCTGACTCTACTAACACACCTGCAATCCTCCTCCTTGTCACAGACACAGGGTCTGGCACAATTATTGCTCTGGGATGGTCTCAGTCATGTGACTATTGGGGTGAATCACTGGGTCTTGGGAGTGAATAGTTCACAGATGAGGAATCCAAGGCCCTGAGAAAGGAGAATTGGTTTGCTCAAGGGCACAACGTACTTTGGAGGCAGAGCCTGACCTAGAATCTAGGACCACTGCTGCCATTCTCTCTTCTTTTCAGCTTTGGAAGTGGCACCAGGGATGGAGATTGGAAGACCTTCACTGTCTTTAAACCTGGGAGGGTTTGTTCATTCACTTGTTTGTTCATTCATTCATTTAACATCTACCAAGGACCTGCTATAAACTTGCCATGGTGCTAGCTAGCTTCCCTTATAATCTTTCCATAAATCCATGATGGTCTACCTTTTTTGCAATCTTACTGGCCCAGGCTCTACTCCCTCCTGGCCTGATAAACTCCAAGAGGGAGTTTTATCCATCGATGAGCTGCGTGCACTTTGCACCAAGGGCGACATGGCCTTGGCTCTGCCACTTTTCAGCTGTGGAATCCTGAGTGCACTACTCAACCTCACAAAGCCTCAATTTTCTCATCAGTAAAATGGAGAAAATATTATTACCTAACGCATAGGGTGTTGTAAAAATATAAGATTATACACATGAAGCATTTAACACAGTATTTGCTGGTGCTCAGTAAATGACAGCTGTTACAGTAATATTATTATTACTCTTGCTGTTGTCATGTGAAACAAGTCCCTGGAGATTTCAGTAAGTGGAATCTTCCCCTCCAGGATTCTGAAAAGTCAGGCTTTCTTTGTTTGTGTGCCTAAGCAACTTTTGTGTCAAAAATTGTAGGAATGGTGATATAGGGAAAACTCGCCAAGAGTTTCTGGATCTAATATGCCAGATCTGTCCCCAACCACATCCACTTTTCTCTGCCAGGCTCAGCTGGCCTAAGAAACAGTCTGTGCCTAAGTCAGGGTGAGGCCTGAGAATCCCAGAGATGTTGGGAATGTTGGCTATCCACAGGGATGATAGCAAGGAAATAAGGCTGCCCTTCAAGGTATTAACAGGTGACATACCCACACGAAATGGGCAGGATCAATAATCTATGGAAGTAACCCAAGAAATTCTCTGTATATGTGGCTAAAGAGTTGGGAAGTTTAACTGACATCTCCAGAGGGCAGGACAGAAAGGCAATTATAAGTCAGCAATTGATGACATCCTTTGAAGACACTTCTGCTTTTATCAATTTCCCCTTCTTTAGGAGGAACCCCTATACACAATGATGGCTCCCAGAGCCACCTCTAGACCCCATGATCCTGTGCCTTGACCGTGGCTGATTGATCCTGACCCATGCTGGTCCTATCAGGTTCTTTCTCTCGAGACCTTAGAGAGAGACTAGGAGCCATTGAAGCTGGTCAAGCTGGGCCTGTGCCCTACAGCATTGGTTGTCATAGTGGAGTATGCTTGCCCAGGGAATGCAAAATGATTCAGTGGAAGATAGGAAGAAAATTTGGAACCGCTATCTATTTTTATTTAAAAGTAGGAACAAAGTAAGCTTTTAAAATATTTAATAAACAAATTGGCATTGGTGCCCTTATTCGGTCCACATGTTGAAAGGTCACTGTCATGTCCATTTTGTGTGATTTCCTAAGGGAACAGGGGAAATTCCACAGTGCTAAATGACTGACAGAGCATCCTCGTGTATTCATTTGCTTTCAGGGAAGGGTGACGCAGTTTGTGCGTGCCCTAGTAAATGGATCAGTGAAATATATTTATCTAGTTTTAACCAAACCAACCATCATAAAATGGGCATGTGGCTTAAAAGGCCCATGCAAAAAATGTGGACTGAAGATATGACTACTAATAAAACCACAAGAAACTCTCAAAAAGTTTTGCAAACTGGAGGATAAAACTGAAAATTTAGCATCACAGTTCACTAGGTAAGGATGCCCCCTTCCACATGTATATCTGAGCTGCTTTTCCTCTGTCCTCTCTCCTCTGCCTGCTCTGCTCCTGACTTGTTCTCTGCTCTGTGCTCCAGGATGGCACCTATGGGATGTATCACTGTGGCTTCCTTGCTTGCTGGCTGAGTGTGGTCAATGGACCAGCAGGAGGTGGGAGGAGGGAGATGTTTGGGCCTTCCCTTCCCTGCTGCCTCCCTGCTGCAGCCGAGCATCTCTGGCAATGACCATGTCTCTTGTAACTACAGCTCGTTCTGGAAGGACCCTCTTCCCTTTCCCTGGCTCCGGATCTCACTGGCTTCTGATAACCCTATTTCCTTCTCTTGCCTCTTAAAGAAGCCAAATCGATCACGTTTCTCTCATTAAAGAATACTTGAAGGAAAGCAGAAAAGTTGTTGGCACTGCATGGGTAGAGAGCACCATTGCCCGGCCCTGGCGACGGCGGCGGAGGGGGTTGCGGTTTGAGCCGCGGGCGCGGCGGGAGCGAACTCGGCCCGGGAGCCCCGGGCCGGCCCGGGGACAGGCGCGGCGGCAGGCGGGGGCGCGGACGGCTGGAGCCAGCCTGCCTCTCCTCCTCATCGGCTGCCCGAGTCCTGGTGGGGGTCTGTGCCCGAGCACCATGACGACGTCGGCGAATGCCCAGAATGCCGGCGAGACGGGGAAGTGAGTCTGCAGGAGCTGCACAGGGCCCCGCAGGAAACCGTCATGGATGGCGCAGAGACCGCGGTTTCCCCTCGCTCGCTGCTCTCAGAACTCCTGGGCCCCGTGTGCCTGGACATGCTGGAGGACACCATGACCCAGGGACTGCCTCCACAGATTCCGCTCTGCCTGCGTTGTCACAGCTCCGTGGAGCGGGGACAAGGAGTGCCCTACCTGCCGCAAGAAGCTGGAACCCAAGCGGTCCTTGCCACCAGACCCCATTTTTTTTTTTTTTTTTAATGATGACTGATAAGGGGATCTGTTAACACCTGACTTGGTGTTGTCAGCACCGCACTCTCCCGAGTGGGCCAGGGGCCGGCCCTCCAGACCCCAGTTTTGATGCCCCGATCTCTTAGATCTATCCCAGCAGGGAAGAATATGAGGCCCATCAAGGCCGAGTGCTCATCCCTCTCGGCCGCCTGCACAACCAGCAGGCACTGAGTTGCAGCACGGAGGAGGGGTTGCGCATGCAGGCCACGCACAGGTGGAGGGGTGGGGAGGTCAGGAGAGAGGCTGCTGCAGGGCTGGTGGGACAGGCCATGGGTCAGACGCCTGGGACTGTCTTTGCTGCCTGTTGGCTTCTAAGCCTCAGCATCCTGAGAGCTGATCACAGCCTGATTGTTAGGCTTGGAAATCATGGATGTAAATTGTAGCTTTTCAGTAAGCTACTGGTGCTGCTGTTCTTAAATAGCTCACCCTCTTTCTAGAAGTTAAAATAAAAGAGAGATTTTGAGCATAACCTCCAAAGTCATACTGCTGGGGATTAAATCATCTCCTAGGCCAGCATCTTTCAGTCTTTAATGTGTATCCAAATTACTTGTAGGTCTTGTTAAAAATGTAAACTCTGATTCAGTAGGTCTACATTTGGACCGGAGAGCATTCCACAAGCCCTCAGGTGATTCCCGTGCTACTGGTTTCTGGAGGACACTTTGAGAGGTGAAAGCCTGTTATCTCAAACTTGTTACTTAACTTCTCTAAGCCTGAGTTTCCTTGGTCATAAAATAAAGATGATATAATCACCCGCGTGACAGGATTTGTTGTTTTAGGTGAGGGGATCAGTGCAAAACACTTAGGGTGCTTGGTACATGGTTATCATCATTTAAGTAATTAAATAAATAAAGCATGGTTTTCAAAATATTATTTCACCTTTCTCATTCTTTTAAAACATCTAATTTTACATGTTTTGTAAAGTATTAACATAGTAATACAATAGCTCATGAATTTGATTTAAAATAAAAAATATATATACATTGGAGGTGGATGCTAAAATTTTTTAACTAATAAGATGCACCATCACAAAAATTTGAAGACCTCTGCTCTAGAGAAAAAATTGGCAATTCCCTGCTGCCAGGCTCCCAGAGATGACCTGAGTCCTGCCTTGGCTATCCACTTTTTCCTTTGATTCTCTGAAATACTTTCCAATAAATCCCAACTTTCACTTAAGTTAGCCAAGATAGGTTTTTAATACTTGGTAACCAAAGAACTTTAACCAATACGTATGGAATCTGATATTTCTTGTGTGCTACCTGGAGACAGGCTATGTGAATACCACCTAATAACCACCATTTATAGAGTGCTTTTCTACAGTGAAGAGAAACTTCACTCATCTAAACTTCCCAGAGGAGAGAGACCTCTCCTGGGCTCTGGGGAAGTCTCTCTGCTGTGGGCTGCTTCATGGCCTGGGTGAACTATCCCTCAGAACTTTCTGCCTTCAAACCAACATCTCTATCTCCCAAGCAGTTTTGGTCATTGGAAGGGGTTATCTTCCATCATACATTATTAGCATGTAGACATTCAGAATTGTATACTTCAGTCTCTTGTGAGTTTAATTATCATGAGTCAGTCTCTACGTGTGCAATCAACTCCAGGTCACTCACCAGGCTTAGGGATAGGCCCAGAACCCTAGAACATCCCCAAAATGATGCTCCTTAAGGAGGCCTCTTAGAAGCCAACTAGGCAAGTTCCTCCTGACAATACCCATCCTCCTCATCACCACCTTCCAATGTACATTAGAGGCCAGTTGGACCTCAGATAGGAAACAAAAAAGATGTCTTAGGTAAGAAGTCCAGGAAGAATTACATTCTTTTAACCAAGGAAATCCCCAAAAGAGGTTGAAACTATCATAACAAGACAGACTTTGGGGAAACCTGACTATTTGGGGTCCTAAAAATAGAAGAGTCCCATGTGCTCAATATTAATGTGGGTCCAATAATAATAATTTTTTATGGAGTACTTATTCATGTATAAGTACTTTAGATACAGCAATCCACTTTATCACAACCCTTTCAGCAAGTCATATTATTATCAGCAGCAGCCCCATTTTATAGGTAAGGGGAGTAAGACAGAGAGAGGTTAGATCTTTCACCCAGGATCACATAATAAGTTGTGGCACTAGGATTTGAACCCAGGTCAACCAGTAGTCCAAACTGTCTCTGAAGCAGACTGGGTGACCATGACAATAGACATTAACTTTTAGTTCACAAATCTTGAGCCATAGAGAGTGACTCAAGACACACTGTGTAGGGAACATTTCTTGCCAGTAAAAAGCTCATGATTCTAGACTTGTATTTTCCTTCTAAGCAAAGGAAGGGGCCTGTTCATGAACAAGTGTATGAGACCTGATAAAGATTGTCACATCCTGAAAGAAGGCAAAAGAGAGGTACAAAGTAGAACAGGCCTAATGGGGCAGCTGCCCCGGACTCCTGCCCCAAGAGCCCAGGGCCTCAGCTCCGAACAGTAGTGCTGGGGCCTCCTGGGCTTTGTTCTTGCTATTTTATATATAAAATGCCTGGTGCACACAACATGCTCAAATAGTGTTAGTTCCCTTCCCCTATCTCATCTTGTCTACCTGTACGAAAGTAACCAGAAGAAGAAGGGGGTTAAGAGATCATTTGCTCCCTGTCAGGAGTTGCCTAAAAGAAAATTCATCCCAGATACTTCTAGCTTATCTTGTCCAAGGAAGGTCTCTGCATCAAACAAGTCCCCCGCCAGCCATCTCTGAAGGAGAAAGGATGAAGTTCCATCAAGTGGAAAAGGCAGGAGCTGGGGTGCCCACCCTCACGGGACCATGTGCAGCCCCTGCAGCCTCAGCCCTCCCTGTCTCTCACTAGGGCAAGGCACCAGTCTCATCAGGTGCACAGCACCTGATTGACCGGCTTTGCAGCAGGGCTTTGGCCAGGCCCTCACTGTCTTCCCAAGAATGTCATACTCCTGGCTCTACCCCAGGGTTACGGTTGTCCTGGGGTGAGTTCTGAGAAGTGTTAGCATGAATATCTCAGCCCTTTCCTCTTCCCTGTCTCTAGGGAATGAGCAGCCTGCAGGGAACATACATTCTGCTCTGCACCTCCAGGCTCTAAGACTTAAGGGGCCCCACCTTCACCAGAGAGTACTACACTGGCTAGGGCATAAGTCGGCTTAATACAGTGTTAGAAAGCCTACTTGCCTGCCTATGTAAACCACAAGCTTTATTAGCTATAAGGGTAATATTATTCTCTAAATTCTCAACAAGGCTTAGAACTTAAGTAAAGGAAAGAGGTGTTATTTATTGAGCTTACTTAAAGGCTCCACCAGGTGTCAATGTCCAGTCCTCTAGAGAATAAATCCACGATTCTCCTTGCAGTGTTTATGGAGGTGAGAATAGGACCCAGGATTATGGATTGTCAGACCCTCAAACCTGGGACAGAAATCTTCAGGATGGAATTTCCAGAGGGCGGACAGATGGATGCTAGAATTAATAATAGCTAATGTATACTGGGTGCTAAGAATAGATACTGGCTCAGGGATTTAACCCTGCAAAATGGACACTATCATTATTACAGAAGAGGAAACTGAGGCTCAGAGAGATTAGGTGCAGCTTGAGGTATACAGCTGGCCAGTGATGGAGCCATATGGTCACTGCAGGGTCACTGTGCTGCCTCCAGTATGAAGTACTGTCTCCCTACCATGATAATGAGTGAAGAGCAGGTTGACATTGAGTCCATCTGCTGACTCAGGGCCCAGCACACTGTTGGTCACACCTGTATGAGCAAAGTCAAGGATGTCTTCAACTTTCTTCTCCTGATGAACCAGGAACCTTGGCTCTCTGGAATCATCCTCCTGGTTGGCTTGTCAGAATCAGAACACTCTGTGGCCTGTGTGTGTCCCTTCCCAGGGTGGCCACTATGGGAACCATGTCCCACCCCTATAAGCGACTGTGAGCAATGTATGGTCCCATCCCTCCCAGCCCCTCCCACCTGCCCAGAGGTTCCTAACTTTCCTTCAGTTTTGCTGGGGTCATTCCACTTCTCCCACACCCGGCAATAACTGATACCCCAATTCTACCAGGCTCATAAAACCCCAATTTCGACTAAGTCAGTGTTTCCTAAACTTGAGTCATTTGGACACTACTCACAATTTTGGCCATGTCTGTGTTCCACCTATACATTTATTAATATTCTTTAACTTGAGTAGCAATGGGCTAAAAAGCCAAGAGTGAGTTCTCAGCTCTACCATTTACTAGCTTTGGGTTGGTGGACAAGTTGCTCACCCTCTCTGTGCCTCAGTTTCCTTAACTGTATAATGAGGATAATGATAGAAATTACTTTAGAGGGTTGTTGTGAGGACTAAATGAGCTACTGCAGGTACGGCACTAGAACAGTGCCTAGCACACAGCAAGTTCGCAATACGTGTTAGCTACCATTGCCATTACATTTATTTAAAAGGGAAACTTTATTATCCCTACCTTAAATGGAAAAATCAGTACCACTTACCACAAGTCGAGAGTTATTGTAAAAATAAATGAAACGAAAACAATTATTAAACTCTAGCTCTTGTCTGCCAAAGGCTCCATGCCCAAGGCTGGCTCTCACTTTGTCAAAAAGGGAGATGAACAAGTGTCAGAAAGATGTTGAAGGCACACAAGGCTGAAATGAGGGGGACCAACTTTCTTGATTCGTCTGGGTCTGTCCCAGTTTTAGCACGGAAAGTCCTGTGGCAGCTCTCATTGCAGTGCAAACCTGGACAGTTGGTCACCTTACCTCAAATTGAGGCTTTCTCCTTGATCTGAAGGACTAAAAGGAACTTAGAAAGAAATAGTGTTTTTACAGTGTGATTTGGTGTGTTTAAGGCTGGGTCAGTATCCCATTTGCAATCAATCATCTTGCAGAACAAGCCCACACCTGGGCCACACCACACAAGCCTGCCTCTGAGAGCTGAGTCTCCAAACACTATGAACGCATGGAAAAGCCATCATGTTGTGTGTGCCACTGAGACAGTCCTCAGAGAAACGACATTTGCAAATGCCCAGTGAGAGCAACGATAACTAAACTGTTGCACAGCTAACACTACTCTATATTATACAACCACTGAAAATCACGTTCTGAAGAATCTTTAATGATATAGAAACATGATTATGGTAGAATGTTCAGTTGAAAAAAGCAGACCACAAAATCACACATATGGTAAGAACCTAGTTTTATAAAATATAAAGAAATATAAAGAAAGAAACACTATAATATTAACAATATTTATCTCTGAGTAATGGAATTCTGGGGGAATTTTTTATTTCTTTATATTTATTTCTGATTTTCTTATTTATACATTTCTGTATTTTCCAAGAAAGTTTAGCAAGAAATATACATTACTTTAATTACCTGGAAAAAAAAAAAACAAAATAAACATAAATTTTAAAAATATAGGAAAAAAGTATCCAGTGCTGATTAAGCCCAGCCTCAGCAAACTGATTTTTACATCTGTTGCTGGCTGTGAAAGAAGATTTTCTGTCTGTCTGAATGACTGTCACCTACTTTCCATCTCCCCTGGAGAAGACCCTTGCAGGGAAGGCAGGGCCATCCAAGATCAGGGGTGCATGTTACCTCTGCTAAGACTGTGCATCTGAAGGCCTGATGGTGAGGCTGCCCTGGGCTGTTGCCTGAACTCAGCGTCTGGCCTCCGAGGTCTGCTGGGCAAACCTGTATCCCCTTTCCCTCTTTTCTTGGTTTTCCCATGATTTAGACTGTGACATTCAATAACTGTCCCTGGGACCTGAGTTACTAACTAGTGGGCCCAAAGCAGCCTGAGCTGGAATCCCTGCTCACCATCACCAGTGGGTGCCCAGGCACGTCACTTCACCTCTTTGAGCTGCAACATCCTCATCTCTAACACAAGGATTAAATGAAATAATAGATCTAGTATAGATCCTGGCACAAAGTAGGAGCTCAGTCAATATCATTGCCTCCCCTCTTTCCTTTTACATTTACTACATGAGAAGTCAGTGCTCCATCTCTGTCCCCGAGACTGAAATAGTTCCCCAGGGGCCGGGCAGGGGCAGGGGCAGGGGCAGGTGCACTGGCAGAGTCTGAGGCCCCAAGTTCTCTTCTCCCCATCCACCTGGGCCTCTGCAAACAGAATCCCTCTGCTGACTTCCAGGCCAGGGAGAGGATGGCTTTGCAGCAGCCCAGTGGCTCTGTGGGGCTGCCCAGGAGAGGTGGCAGGATGGGAATGGGTGAATAACTTGAGACCCCCCTCCTTATATCCTCTCAAGCCAGACAGAAGAATCTGATACTCAGGTACATGTATATAACAAACCCAGGTCCTGTTTAACCAGACCCACTTTGTGAGCATTATGTCCACTTAGTCATACAAAAATAATCGATCCTGAGCACTTAGCACACTTCCAGCATCATTCTGGGTGATGGATGCACAGTGGGACATGAGACAGGGTGTCTGCCCTCGCCGGGCTCAGTCTCCACCTGCTGGAGGAATGCGGTGTGTCCATCCACCTTCTTTACGAAGGATTAGAGGAAACAGGCAGAGTTGTTTGGGAAGCTGAGAACCCGTTACGTGTAGTGCAGCCCATCAGGCTAGGAATCTAGCTTCCCCTTACAGATTCATGGAAACCCTCACCCCAAAACTATGAGCTCCCTGGGCCCCCTGGGAATTCAGTTTCAAGTAGAAAGCATCACATGGCCCTAACTTCCTTACCCTGCTCTGTCACTTGGAGGCTGGGTGAGCTTGGACAAGTCATTTATCACCTCCCTAGCCCCAGTGTCCTCACCTGCAGAACTGAGGTAAAGATACATCCTCATGACATCACTGTAAAGGGCACATAAGATCCCACGTGGGAAGTCCCAGATGTGCCATGTTGGAAGAGAGTCGGTTCTTCCCTGCTGCCCTCTCAGAAAGGGTACCCAGTGGAGGTGAACAGAGCTCAGTGGCCAAGACCAGAGCCTCCAGAGCCCAGCTGCCTGGGGTCAAATGCCAGCCGTGTGACTGCTCTGTGCTAAAATGTCCCCATCTACAGGATGAGGGTGGCAATAATAACCCCTGCTCTGTAGTGAGCAGGACTGTAGGGCTGAATGGAAAGGGCTTAGAACAATGTTCAACAGAGTGAGAACTACCTGTTTACTTTTTATTTTGTTTTTTTCAGAAAACAGATTTATGGGGATAACTGATCATGTTGTAGTAATAAGCACATAGTTATCCCTCCCAGATGATCTTAGAGTGTATAGGAATGTCCCACTTACTACCAAGCATTGAGGAAGGTACAAACAGCCATCCCCAACACACACACGCACAGGTGCGTGCACGCGCGCACGCGCGCGCGCCCACACACACACACACACACACACACACACACACACTACATCATAGACTGAACAAACATGGCAGTGACAACTGTGTTGTCCATTAGGTCAAAAATCACAAGACACTATTGGAGGCAGGAGTGTACCCTCACACTCACAGTTGTGTGCAGAGGCAGGAGCACTGGGGTTAGAGCCATCCAGACCTGGGTTTTAGTCCTAACTCTGCTCCTCCTGGTGGTATGACTTTAGGCAAGTCACTTCACCTGAGTTTCCACCCCCATAAAAGTGTTGGGGTGAGTTGAGGGCCGGGGGTGGCGTAGGTAACTCCAACTGCCTCGCCAGCATGTTGTTGCCCTCTATGGGGGCAACACAATTATTGGCAGGTCCTGACTCCCTTGTACCCCTGCCTAACAGTCCTGGGAAGCTTCCTCCTTCTCCCTGCAAAAAACTTGGCTCAGACAAGCCCTTGGGCTGCTTTACTTCTCCCTGGCACCCCAGCAAGCTGCCTGAAGAGTGTAAAGAGAACAGCAGCTGCCACTCTGGGAGGCTGGAATGCTGGCCAGGGGTCCTGGGCCCCGTGCTGCTGTTTACTCAAACTGCAGAGCCTCTCCAGGCTTTTACAATTGTTTACTGGGCAGGAGGGGACAAGACAGCTGGGCCTCTCTCTGGCCTCTGGCTTCACTGGCCTTTCTTTTGGAGAAAGCCAGCCTGAGTGCCTAGGAATAACTTCAATGTGGAGCCCCTGGGGGCAAGCAGGGCTGGGGCATGGGCACCCCCTCTAGGGAGCAGGGAACCATCACAGGGGGGGAAGCTGGAGACGAAAGGAGAGAAGGGGACAGAGATAAAAACAGGACCTGTGACCAGAACACAAAACAGAAGGGACAGAGACAGAAATAGGGGTAGGGTCAAGGATGAAGACGGGTTGGGCCAACACAAGATTCAAGGCAGGAGGGTGCAGAGGGACAGAGAGAGAGACCAAGAGGGGAGAAAGCCCTGCCTGCAGGCTTGCATAATCTGAGGACCCCTCCATTGCTGCAGAGGGGCCCATAAGGAAGCTAGGGGTGGGATCTCCAGTCAAAACCCACATTTTCATCCCAACCTGTGCACGCTTTCCAACAGCAAGCAAAAGCAGCATAATTTAGTTCAGTTAGGACTGGCAAGATTCACTTCTTATTTAAAACTTAAGACAGCAACCATAAAAATTGCTGAAATGCCACCCAACAAAGGCAACTCCCCTGGAAAGTTAAAGTTAAGCACCCCCCATCCCTGCACCCTGTACCTTTAAGGAGAGAAGGGTTCCCTCCGCTTCCCGGCTGAAGAGGCAGGTTATTCTAGGATATAGCAACGACTTACCTAAAACTGAGTTATTCCCCTTTCCTCCTCTGGCCAGCCTCTCTTCACTCTGGGGAGCTTTTACCATTTAAGGTCAATGTTACATCTGGCTCCGGAGCTCCAAGCTGAGAAGCCTCTGGCTGCAGAACCTCGGCGCCCGCCTCCTCCAAGAGGGGTTGGGACTTAGAGCCGAGAGCTCCTCCAGGAGCCCCCTCTGGCCTGGCTCAGGGGGTGAATGGCAGAGGAAGCCAATCAGCCAGCCTCAGGGTTCAGTGCAGGCTGGGCCTGCAAGGCAGCCACTGGCCCTGGGCCCCTCCCCTGGGTACCCACACAGCAGATGGCAGTGCCCACGGGCAGCTCATGCCACTGGACATTGTCCTAGCCAGACAGGGATGAAGAAGACTCTGCAGATCTGCCTCCCAGACTGGAATCTCCAGCAAGCATGTGAGCTTGGATAAGACCCTGGCCCAGTGCCAGGAGAAACTGGGAATGTTTCTTGTCTGGGGATTTGGGGACAGGGGCTGCTCCCACCTTAAACCCTTGGGATTACCAGAGAAAATGGCCTGGGAGATTCAGCTGATCCCAGACCTGGCACCAGCGCCAGGGATGTCAACCCCTGCTCTTCCACTTAACAGCTCTGTGGTCTTAACATCGTGAAGCCTCATTCTCCTTATCTGTAAAGTGGGAATAATAGCGATAATTCCTCACTCACTGGGTTGTTAGGGGGATTAAATGAGATACTATCCAAGTGCTTAGCACAGTAAGTGCTGGATCAGCATGAATTAGCTTCCTTCCCCTGCCCAGACATGGGTAAGGAAGGGTTACCTCTCTCCTGGAAGTCCACACCCTGTCCATACTTGTTTTTCACCCCCCTTGGGTGCAGGCCAAAATCAAGGAGCTCCACGCTTAGGGCAAGCCACACGGGAGCCCCAACCCCTTCTGGGGTGAAAGACAGCATGGAGAAGACCTGAGTAGAATTGCCAGATGTATTACAGGACACCCATTTAAATTTGAATTTCAGATAAACATGGGACATCCTTGTACTAAAAAACTATGTGTCATTTATCTTAGATTTTCTTTGCTAAATCTAGGAACCTTGGCCCTAGGCCATCACTTGCCTCCCAGAAAGCATTGACCAATCATGGTGGAGAGTGCTAGGGATTAGAGCTCCAGGCCTGTGGCCTAAAGTTCTCCTGGTGATGGTTGCAGGCTGTGCACAGTCCTTATCCCCAGCTCCTGGCCACAAGTCAGTCCCTCCAGCTGAGGCAGGTCTTCTCCACTGGGCCTCCGTCCTAGCCCCTCTCTCAGGCATGTAGTACCGGACCATCTTGCCTCTCTAGTGGTTATGAGAGAGATCCCTGATGGAGGTGTAGTTCATGCTGTCTGTTACCTTCATAAATACTTGTATTTTTGTGGATGAAATGAGAGGATGCTGTCTTGGACACTAGCCATACTTTCTCTTGGGTGTCCACACCTGTCCCTCTGCAGGTACAGGCTCCCACTGGCAAAGCCACATGGTAGTAACTACTAGAATTACAGGTATAGGGGCCAGAAGGAATTTACCAAACTCTCTAGCACTGTTTCTCCAACTTCAGTTGTGCATTAGAATCCCCAAGTGTGAAGCTCTTTGGACTCCTCTTCCAGAAATTCTAATTGCATAGATCTGAAGTGAGACCCAGAAACCTGCATTTTAATTAAGGCCCTCGAGTGATTCTTATGTGGTTGGCCCAAGGACTCCACTTTGGGGAATGTTGCTCCAAAGGTTTATCTTGTGAATCCAGCAGCAGTTACTGCAGGAACAACTGGAAACCAGAGCTTGAAATGGAACCTGAGGCTTTGTGTGCATGTGAGATTGTGTGTGTGTGCACAAAACCATATATTATATTGAACACCTACCATATTTCTAGCACTATCTTAGATGCTTTACTTAAAGGAACTGTATGTGTGCCCACAAGTGCTATACATTTTTCCTTCAAAAAGGAAACTGAGGCTCGAAGAAGTAAAATGACTTTCCTGATATTGCATAGCTGGTAACTGGTAGAGCTGAGATGTGACTTTAGGTGGTTTGTCCCTAAAGCTCTTTCCTCTTTACCATGCTGATTCCCCTTCAGCCAGGGTTTCTTAACCTGGGGTTCATGGGTGGCCTTCAGGGGTCTCTGAGCCAACTGAAATTGTACGCAAAACTTTATGTGATTTGTGGTTTTTTGGGGTAGAGGCCTACAGCTTTCACCAGACTCACAAAAGGTCACCAAATAACTTTTAAAAAATCTCTGCATTAACACAAGCATTTTATAAAACACATTACTGTGGGTATGTAAAATGGAATGAGCTCTATAGGGAACAACTTAGCACTATCAAGATTACAAGGCTCCGACCCTTTGACCCAATTCCACTTCTAGGAATTTATTCTACATACACACTCCTACACTTGGGAAATGACAAATGAACAAGATTATTCATTGAAGCATTGTTTATAAAAGCAAAAGAATTATTGTTTACAAAAGCAAAAGGATTGGAAATGACATAAATGTTCACCAGTAGGGGGGCCATAAAAGAAGATGGAGCTCAGCTACCACCAAGAATGAGGACGCTTTTGGTGCACTGATATGAAAAGCCTCCGAGACATATCAAGTGGAGAAGTAAGGAAACAGAAGAGCATCTATCACCATGTGTTGTGTACGTAAATATGTACATATTTACACACAGATATATTTACATTTGTACACACATACTCACAAGTGCATATGTGAGTGTGCACACAGTCTCACTACCATTAGCACAAGAAATGCATAATATTAACACTAGTTACCTATGGGCAGGGGAACTAAGTGGCTGGAGTAAAGACTATCCACTGTTTATTTATTCATTTGAAGATTTGAATCATATGAACAAATTGTGTGTTTATGTTCAAGAATAATAATAAAACAAAAGCATTGCTGTGAACAGAGAATTTATTCATTCATACTCCAGCACTGCTTCCCCCAAGTATCAAATAGTTTTTGCATAATCCTGACTAAAGGGTTTGTTTTTCTTTTTCTTTTTTTTTTAACCTTTTATTTTGGAATAATTACAGACACACAGGAAGTTGCAAAAATAGTAAAGTCCCATGTTCCCTTCACCCAGCTTCCACCCATGATGATATCTTAGATCACTGTTGTACAATATATTTCAAAACCAGGAAATTGGCATTGGGACGTTACTGTTAACCAGACTACAGATCTTATTCTAAAGGTTATTTTAAAAGTACAACCTTTTCACATTTCATTCATTCATTTAACAATGTTTATTGAGCACTGTTAGTGTGCCGGACATAGTGTTGGGTGATGATATGTGGTAGGGACAGCACAGACCATTCCTGCCCTCATGGTGTGTAGACTACTGAAGGTGACCCCATTACTCAAATGGGAATAGTGCCATGGAGGTCTGGGATTCAGCAACCCAAAAGGAGTGCTGACCACAGCTCTAAAAAAGGAACTGTGTCCCTTGCTGTCCTGATCATGGAGCTTCACAGCTTGCCTAAAAGCTGACTTTTAATCCTTAAAAGAGCATGAGCAATTACTCTGGCTATATTTATCCTTGTTCCTGGAGCCACACAGGGATTTGGCCTCGCTTTACCAAAATCTTCAGCTCATCACTCATCCCCATCAGAGACAATCATGTGTCCTCGGCATAGAAGCAGTGGGCCGGCAGAGGCACACTGGCACTCAGCTCAGGAAGGCTCTCCCGACAGGCCATTTGACCTGAGGCCAGGGATTTAAAGTCCCAGGCAAAAAGTGCATCCTGGGACTAAGGGGAACCAAGCAAGGAGAAGCAGCTCCCTGCCAAGAACACTGCCAGCCCTGGGACTGATTACTGTGGTGACCTCACTGGGAGTTTTGACTTCCTGGCCCTTTTTATACAAGTACTTAGGGACTCTGTGATGTGCTCAGACTCAGTGGACCCTGGATGAGTAAATGAACAAATAAGAGGCCAAATCAATAGGAATTGTATCCAGACAATAACGTCATTTACCGAACATGGTGCCAGGCACTGTCAGCCACTTTACAAGTAGCTCCATCCTCACCAAACCCATGTGGTGGGGGGCTTCTCACCCCCACATACAAAGTGGGGAAGCTGAGACTTGGAGAGGCCAACGAGCTTGCCGGTGTTTCATGGTTTGCAAGCCCAGATCTTTCTGACTCTGGAGTCCGTGGGCGTGAGGTATGAGACAGCCGATTGGGAACACAGGTGTCTCCTCTCCCTCCTACGATCCCATTAAAATAATAGCAAAGGACTCCTTAAAAAGGAATAGATACTTGGCCATAAGGAGAATGGGAGGGAGGGGGCAGGAGAGAACCCATTTCTGGAAGCTGGCAAGAGGATGGAAGGCTGGTGCCTAAAGCAGCAGGGAGAAGGCGGCCTCGGCCTAGCCCTCGACAACACAAGGGCAGTGGTGAGCAAAACTTATTGGCTCCAAGACCCCTGAGAGGCTCTGGCCTTGAGGAACCAGGGGTGAGAAGGACAGGAATGAGATATGGTGCCAAACAGAGAAGGGATGAATAAAAGTTTATGGATGGAAGGGGCAGAAAAGGAAGTAACCCAAGTAACTTTCGTTGGACTACATGCCCTCAAGCTAAAGTTAAAAAAACCTGCGAACACATGTTGAGGAGATTTCTCTTTCATAGAGATATGGGTTAGTAGTTATGAAAATACTTTCTGTGCATTCTAGAATTGAGCAAATCAGCAAATATACTGTAGATAATGACAGACAAATTTCTCATTGTCAAAGGAGGGAGTTCCAAATAGGAAAACAGAGGAACAGGAAGTGTATTGCTAGGTGACTATGCCAACTGTATGGCTAGGCAATTCATAACTAAAGCCAAAGTGTTTCATTCTTTTAGTTACACTAAGTTTTCCATTTTTATTGTGCGGGCTAGGGGTTAGGGTCCACAGATCCTCCAAACCCACTGTACAGACTGGATCCCAGACCCCTCACATGCCAGACTAGGTCACCAGACCCCTCACACACAGCTCCACACTAGGTAATTGGGAAAAGATCCTGGGAGCCATTGGCAGATGACACGAGCTCAGTCCTCAGCTTCCTGGGCGGCGGCAGCGTATAGTGGATCCAACGGCAGTGGCTGTGGCAGTCTCCCTGTGGCCCTCTCAGGGGCATCCCAGGGGCTGGGAGTGCTGTGGATAAGAGCCGCTCCTCCATTATACTTAAGTCCAATGACCCAGGACACCTGGGCACACATGCGCAATTACATCAGACAATAACCAAGGAACACCTGGGCCCATGTGCATATTTATATCAAATGCTTAGCAAGATTCTGAACATATGAGGGGCCCTGACCATTTTCATATATTTTTCCTACAGGAGGAAAAACAGAATAAACCATGCAGTGTTGTGTTGGAATCATAGTTAGTTTTCTTATTGGAGTGAACTAAATAGATATAGATGTGTCAAGTTACAGACAATGCCAGTTGTTGAGTAAGGCAAATCATAACTAAAGCCAAGATGTTTCATTATTTTAGTTATACTAAGTTTCCACTTGTATTGTCAGGGCTAGGGCTCAGACCCTTCAAACCCATTGTACAGACTGGGTCCCCAGACCCCTCACACGCAGGTCCACACTAGGTAATTAGGAAAGATCCCGGGAGCCGTTGGCAGGTGACACGAGCTCAGTCCTCAGCAGTAGCTTACAGCAGCAGCAGCAACAGCAGTGGTGGCGGCAACTTTCAGAGCATCCCGGGGGCACTGGCAGCAGGAGCAACAGCCTCCAGCAGCAGTAGGGGCATCCCGGGGGTGGGGGGCCCCGTGGATCAGAGCCACTCATCCTTTATACTTAAGTCCATAACCCAGGACACCTGGGTGCACATGAGCAATTACATTAGACCAAGGAACACCTGGGCACACGTGCATATTTACATCAACTGCTTGGCAAGATTCTGAACATCTGAGTGGCCCTGACCATTTTCCTTCACTTTCCCAACAAGATGTGTATGGCATGTATATTTAAACATATGTATTTATATACATATATACATATGTGTATGTGCATAAACATACATCTATTTCCTGGGTCTGTCCACTGAGAAGGCCCAGAAATAACAGTGTAACAATGAGCACACTGTCCAAATTTTGGTTTATAAATGCCATTCTCCAATAAGAGAAACCAGGGCTTGTTGGAGAAATGGGTTAGTCTAGTGCTGGGCCATGGAAAGTACAAGATGAACTTGGAGCATCCTATTGTACCAAAAAGTAAGAATTATGGAGACACGGGACCACTTGAAGGGGCTCCCATTGGCTAAATCTGAGACAATATGAGCATTAAAATATAACTGATAATAGTGAAGGATTACAATCCATTTAAAATAAGAATCTATGAATCCATGCTGATATAGACAAACAGAGAAGGGAAAGCGCTCCTTTACAGTAGGGTGAAAACTTTAATAAATGCAGAAGAATGATAAAATTAGAAAATCACAGTTTGGCAATCATCATATTAATAATTGATTCATGGGAAAAGTCATCGAAAGCTAAAACTCCTGATTGAAAGTTTGAGTCATGACATTTACATAGCCTTAATATATTCTTATTCATAATAAAGGGGGAAGTAGTAACTTTACTTGGAGAAACCTGGCAGATACCACCACAGCCACGTGAACAAGATTGATATCACCAGTAATGGGACAAATTGGAATAACTACCTCCTAATAGGATGCAATGAGACACAGCATCACTTCAGTGATAGTCCTGCCCAAGATGCGTCACCCGAATCTAATCATGAAGACAAATCCAAATCCAACAAAACAGCAAACCTATGTTCTTCAAAAATGTCAATATCATAGACATAGAAAGACTAGCAGCCATTCCAAATAAAGGAGACCAAAGAGACATGACAAATGAATGCAATGAATGATCTGGATTTTCTTTTGCTCAGAAGGACATTATTGGGACAATTGGCGAAATCTGAGTAAGTTCTGCAGACAGTTCAAGGGGAAAAAATAGATGATAGAAAGATAAGATAAGGCAAATGTGATAAAATACCAATATTTGGAGAATCTGGGCAAAGGGGATACGGTAATTATTTGTACTATTCTAGCAATTTTTCTGTAAGTCTAAAATTAGGCAAAAAAAAGGAATTGGAGTTTATAAGGCAAATTTCAATAGTCAGTTTAAAAAACAATTTATAGGCAAACCATCAATCTCCCCTTTCCTCTCACCCTTTCCCCTACCTCTACAAGCAGAAAACAAGTTTGGCAACGAGACAACAAGAAAAGCAGTAAAAGAGGGTTCTTCTCTAAGGAAATTGAATAATCTGGGATAAATTAGACCAGCTCCTATGGGAGCTGCTGTTTCCCCCTAAGTAAAGCTCTCTGCATTCCAGCATTTGGGGAGGGAGAGGAGAGCAAAGCAGAGTGTGGCTGTAAGCCCACATTATCCTTCGAAGCGAAGTTCTTAACCTTGGCTATATATTAGAATCACTGGGGGAAGTTTTTGAATCTATCAATGTCCAGGCCTCACTTCTAGATACTCTGTTTTAATTGGTTTGGGGTGTGGCCCCAGGCATTAGTAATTTGCTAAAACCCTCTAGGTGATTCCAGTAATGTCCAACCAGGCCTGAGAACCACTGCCTTGATGCACTGGTTCTCAGCTTGGCTGCACATTGGAATCCCCTGGGAAGTTTTGAAACCACTGCTGCCTGGGTCTAATCCTCAGAAATTCTGATTTAATTTGCATGGGTTAAAAAAAGAAAAACAAATACACAAATAAACAAACAAATAAATAAATTGTGTGGGTTGTAGCCCAGGGTTTGTGAATTTTTTTTAGACACCTCCCCAACAGGGAATTATAATGCAGCAAAGTTGAAAAATCCCTCCCATCAAGCAAAGCTAGCCAGTAAACCCATGTCCTCAGAACTAACAAGCAGCTTCTCTGTTGCCTCATTCTGACATGAGCAACCAAGGACAACTAGATATTAAGGAAAGCCTATATGAAAGAAAACAAAACAAAACAAAAACCAAAGCATAGCCATGCCTCAAGGTCTCGCACTTGCTCTTTCCTCTGCTTATAATGCTCTTCCCCCACATGGTTCACACACTCATCTTCTGTCTCTATTCAAATGTCATCTTCCCCATGAGGCCTTCTCTGATCACTCTATTTGCAATAGCGAATCTCCACCCCCACCCAGGCTGTCCCTATCCCTCTTTTCTGTTTTACATCACGGTACCTATCAACCATTTGACAAACTTCATATTTGATCTATTTATTGTCTCTCCCTTCCACAGCCTCCCCCATGTGAGTTCCATGAGGACAGGGTTTTTTGTCCATTTCGTTCATCACTCTTTTCCCACTACCTAAAATAGTGCCAGGTCATAGTAGGCCTGCAGTGAACACAGACTGACTGAATGAACGAACAGAAAAACATGGACATGGAGAAAACAGAGGTGATTCAGGAAACAAGATAATTTTGGAAATAATTCTGCTATCCACAGAAAGATGCAAAAATGTAGCAATCTAATAAAAAAAGAATTAAAGAACAAGAAAGAACTCTTGGAAATCAAGTATTGCCAAAACTAAATATTCAAATATGAGGTGTGGGGCTTCTACTTCTGTGAAGCAGAACGAACAGACAAGGAGAGAGGAAATAGAAAAAAAGAAATAAGAGGCATAGAGAACCAAACCAGGGGATTCCAACCGACAGAAGTTCCAGGGGTAAAAAACCGAAACAGATAAAGTAGAGGGAAGAACATTATCAAAGAAATCATAGAAATTTCCCCAGGGGCAAAAGAGTCTAGAGATTGGAAGAACTTATGAGGTGCCCAACACAGAAAATGGAAAAAGGTCCACACAGGGACATACCATTGTGAAACTGAGACCATCGAGGACATAGACAAGAAACTAAAACTTCCAGAGATGGGGGAAAATCAGGCCACCTGCAGAGGAATAAAATCAAACCAGTATAAGCTGGCTCCCGCAACGTCTATCATAGTGTAAAATCAAGGAATAAAGTCGAAATCTCACAAATTATTTAGATATGGCAGTAACTATCCAAAGAAACAGTCAAAGGGATTCTTCCTAGCAGCATAACTTGGGGTGGGAAAAGAGGACTTTTTATTAAAAGCTTTCTCTTCCAGTTGGTTCTTTAAAAAAATTGTGTGAAGGTATTAGTTTGACTTAAAAGTATTTTTTAAATATTTTTTTTAAAAAAAGTCCCTAGGTGCTCTTTCCATTAGAATTGGGCCCTGGGGTGGGCAGGGGGCAAGAAAGTGGGACAGGAAGGGTCCTGGCATCCTGCTTGGAGGGAGCAACTGCTGGGAAAATTGTGATCCGCTTTCCCCACTCTGCCTCAGAGCACGACCGCCCCACTTGTTCCATGGATGTGCGCACGCCTGTGCCCGGGCCTCTGCCGGGCAGGGAGGCTGCAGAGGTGAGCCAGACACAACTCCTGCCTCCAGGAGCTGGTGGTTTAAGACTCAAGCAAGTCAGTAACACCCATAACACAAGGTATATGGAGGTGGTGTGCGAACCCTCTGTTGGTGTGCTTATGTGAGGTGCTGTTAGTAAAACTATTCTATAAGGAAAAACACGGTCAATACCATGGACGGACTGGGGATGGGGTCACTGGACTTGAACCAAGTGCTGCAGGAGCTCCAAGGAAGAAGAGGTGGGGCATTAAGGAAGGTTTGTTTTCTAGAGGAGTTGGCATTTGAGCAGTCACTGGCTTCAAAAGGTGGAGGGCGGGTCAGGGAGGGCGTGTCTAGAGGAAGAGGTGCGGGCCTAAGTGTGGCAAAGTGTTCAGGAATGCAGGGGCAGGGGGCTCTGTCCCAGAGCTGGCTGAGTCTGTCAGACTATGACGGGGCCTTGAACCCCAGGCTTAAGAGTTTGGGCTTACCTCTATGTGGGCTAGGAGCCCCAGGAAGTTTCTGAGCAGAAAAAGTGCATGATGAAAGCTGGGCTGGGGAAGATTAGTCTAGGGCAGGAGGACCCGTCAGGGGATTATTGCAAAATACCCTGGAAAGAAAGTGGGCTTTGGAGCCAGACAGACTCCAAGGAACAGTGGGGAAATTAATTAATCTCTCCAGTGTCAGTTTCCTCATCTTCAAAATGAGTGACACTGGGAATTGCCTTCAAAATAGTTAACAACTGTTGTGGCACAGGCACTGGCCAATTAGAATGGGCACCAGTCGCTGTCCTGCTACAGCTGGGTCCTACAGGTTCCCTGCAGCACCAGGCATCAACCCTTCAGTTGCCAAATCATGGGGAGGTCCAGGGAATCCTGGGGAGAGGCCAGGGCAACTGGGGTGATGATGGGAGCAATCAGGAATCTCAGGGCAGCAGCTATTTACCAATTGGCAGGGAAATACCTCAGTATTTGAACACTGCGTGGCCACAAGGGGTGGCTGGGCTGAACATCAGCCTGGGTCCTCCTGAAACACCCCATAAATAAGTGGCCCTCAAGAGAGAGGAAGATGTCAAGGATGACCAGACTGAGTAACTGGGTGTATAGAGGAGTCATTTATTGAGATGAGAAAGCCTGGGGAAAGCGAGCTAGGGACAAGGAGTAGGGGACTCAGAGTTCCACTTTGGACATGTTCAGTTTTAGTTGACTATAAAACATCCAAGTGGAGATAACACAGGGACAGCTGAACACGGGAAGCTGCACAGAGAAGTGGCAACTGCAGTGAAGAGGTGGGCGGACAAGAAATAGGCTCAATAAATTTGTGATCTAACGGCATGTGGGGGATGGAAAGAGAGCAGGTCACTCCAAAGGTTTGATCTCTGGACAGGTAGAGAGAAGTTAATGCTGTGAGGAAACCAGGAGCAGGAGTGCACTGGTCGAGGAAGAAGTAAGTTCAATATGAGATGCTGGTGGGATGCCCAGACTGAGATGCCCAGCATGGTTAGGAATGCAGAGTTGCAAGGATGGTTGCTTCAGAGAGGTCCAGATTGGGGCCCTAGATTTTAGAAATATGGATCTCTAGGGGAGCTTTAAGTCATAGGTCTTTGTAAATTAAGATTAGAGTGTAAGAGAAAAGAGAGTTACAGGAAGAACTTCAAAGAGGGGGCACATAATAATGGGTTGGAAAGAGAACAAAGGGGCAAAATCAACAAGGAGGACCAAAAAATGAAGAGCCTGAAAAAACCAGGTGGAAACAGGAAGCTGATGTCAGTGCATGGAAGAAAGGAGGGAGTGGCCAGTAGTGTGCAATACCTCAAGGGGCCCCAGGGGATGAGGACTGTGAACAAGCTATCAGACTTTGAGAGAGCTGTGTCAATAGACCGAAGGGTTTGGGAAGGTCTCGGATGTGGGATGGTGAGGCTCAATTCTTCATTCCCTCAGCAACCATGTGCTGACAATGTGCATGTGAGAAGAGGGAGGGAAAATGTGGGCAAGACAGGCTGTGATAGCAGGGTGACCTTAGAAGGGGAGAGGTAAAGGGCAGATTTCAAAGAAAGCAGTACTGCTCTGTGGAAAATCCTGGATGGGCTCATCCCCTCCTGTGAGCCCCTCTGCACCTTGTGCTCATGCACATCCATTACAGCAGAGCTTCCCATGGCTCATGCACCTGCACACGAGGGTAAATGGACAAGACCGTTCATGGCTGCAGGTGGTCGACTGGGGATTCTGGTGGCTCCAAACATTACAACACACACAAAGAACTCTGGGGAATCAGTATCTCAGCCTAACTGTTCTCCATTCGTAGTCCACGAGAATGCTAGAGCACACCAAAGAGAAACTCAGTATTGGACACCTGTCACTTGGTGTTGGGACTTTTCCGCCTCCCCCACCTAGTTGTGACAGGGACCCCGGCAATGCATCTCTATAATAATATTAATATTAACAGCAATGACAGCAGCGAGCATTGATTATCATGTGCCAGGCTCTGTGCTAAGTCCCTCCTGTGGATGATCTCATTCAATCCCCACTAAAGCCCCATGAGGTGGGCATGCTATTATTATCAACATCACCGCACTCTAAAGGTAAGGAAACTAAAGCTTGGGGATGTCAAGTAACTCGACCAAGGTTATTGTCAGCTGTCAGAAAGCAAGCTCAGATTTTAATTCAGTCCATTGAACTCTAGAACCAGCATCTAAAACCAATTTCCCACACTGCCTCCTTGTACAATAGCCCTAGTGCTTGGTTTAACATCTGATGCATGTTAGGTGTTCAAAATTAAACTGGGAAGAATGAAAGAGCTAGTTATGGGTGTGGGGAGACAGGTTCTAGGTGTTTAAGGAGAGATTTGAACTGATTTGTGAATGGGTATCCCTCTCTAATTAAAGAGTCAGTCATAGCTGGGGACATGTGACATACAGGGTGGCCCTTTTCAGTGCTGTGGGTGGGACAGGCAATAAAAGATGTCACAGAAAAGGAGTGAGGAAAGGACCTCACATTGATCAGACTCCTAGTATGAGACAAGAACTTTGCTAGGTGACCCGCCTTACATTATTTAATGGCCCAGTGAGATAGATTTTATTATTCCTATTTTACAAGTGAAGAAACTGATGTTAAGAGAAGTTAAGAAACTTTCCCATAGTTGCAAAGGTAGAAGGTAGCTGACCTAGAATTTAAATCAAAGTCTGTCCAACTGCAAAGTCAGTGCTGTTTCCACAGGGCCACTTGGCCAGGGAGTTGGGGGGTATTGGAGCTAGTTAGAACCATTGAACCTAGTCTAAGCAGACCACAGAGGTCAAACAGGCTTACAGCTAAGAGGTGTTTGCTATGGCAAACTTTCTTAACATTTCTAGGGTCCCATAACTCTGATAAAATTTATGGACCCTCTCCTTAGAAAAATACACACAGGCCCATACAATTTGGCATGTACATTTTTTGGAATTACAGACCCCCTGAAACTCATCCACTGGCCCCCACCTAAAAGTCTCTGCTCTATAACATCCCTTACTATGAATTCCAGCATACCACCTACCTGAATTCCTTCAGGGAGAGAGAGCACGTTACTTTATCTGGCAGCACATTCCGACAATAACAGGTTCTATGTCTCTTTCCCTCCTTTGGTTCTCCCTATGGAGAAATGCAGAGCTAATCTTCCTCATTCCCTGGCAAATATCTGAAGACAGTGACTATGGCGTACCCAGTCTCCAGCAAAGGCCAAATTCCTGTTATTTGTTTAAACCCTTGTCTCATGCTTGTCTCTCTCCATGGAACACCACACACTTTGCCAAAGTCCCTCTAACAATGCAGTGCCCAGAAGCATAGGGAACTGCTAGTATCAGAGGATTCTTATTTTCTACGGCCAGGACACTAGACCTCTTTGATTGTGTTGGCTCTTGTAACAGCCATGTCATAATTTGGCTCATGGAAAACCCACGGTCCACTGAGACCCTCCAGTCTTTATCACAGGGGTTGAGGTATCCCTATTTTGCCTTCCCCTAAACTATTCTGAATGACACTGTAGTCTCAGCCTGTTCTTTGAACATAGGATTTTTATGCTGGCTCCATGACACACAGATTGTTTTATCTCACCGAAGGAAGAGTCAAACCTTTCTCAGATTCTCCCTTCTGGCTTCACATAGTTTTTCTGTTGGATGGAAAAGGGAAAGAGACATGAAGTAGAAAAAGATTTTTGAGGTTTGCAAGTTGACATTCCATCATTAGACAAATGCTAAGAAAAGCTTGATTTCACTAATCCTGAAAGGAACTTGATCTCCAGATGCACCGCTCTTGCTGGTTCAATGCCTGCACCACGAGGCCTTCCTCCACAGCCCAGAGTTTGGTGCTTTTTCTTTTTAAATGCCTTTGAAGTTGCAAAGAGCGCATTATCACTTTTAAGAGCAAACCCTGAAGAAATTTTCTAAGCAGGTTTGTTCAAGTGTAGGCTAGCTGAATTAAATTAAACAGTTGCCTTTCATAATGTTAAAAGAAGAAAAAGGAGGAGAGGGCGTGGGGGAGGATACACTGGACTGCTCCAGGGCTTAGGCCTCAGACCCAGATTCTTTCTAACTGCACTCAGTCCCAGCATTATCTTATCCAACCTCATGATTTTAAATGCCGTCTGTACTCTGAAGACTCTGAAATGTTTATGTCCAGGCTGGACCTCTCCTTGGGGGTCTCATAGACACCTTCATCCTAACACGTCCAACCCCCAGTACCTGCTCTTCCCTCAGTCTTCTCCACACCAGTATATGGCAGGTCTATCCTTCAATTGCTCTAACACAAAACATAAGAGTCATTCCTAATTGCCTTCTTGCTCCCCACACATCCCACAGGAAATTCATCAGAAAACCCTGTTGGATCAACTATGATTCAATTAAAAAAAATTTAAAAAGTAATAAGCAAACCAAAAAACAAAAAAGGAAAGGAAAATCTATTGGCTGTACCTTCAAAATGTGCCCAGAATCTGACCATCTCTTACCATCTTGACTACCACTACTCTGGTCTGAGGCACCATAACTTCTTGCCCTGTAATCAACATAATCACCTCCTAAGGGCTCCCCTGCCTCCTCAAAGCGGCAAAGTGATCTTTTTTTTTTCAGTTACTAGTTAGGTCATGTCACTCCTCTGCTCATCACCCTCCAATGGCTCCGCATGTCACTCAGTATAAAGATATAAAAAGTCAACCTCCTTTCTGTGGCCTAAGAGACCCTATAGAACCTGCTCCTGGTCTCTTGGACCTCGTCCCCAGTCTCAATGGCCTCCTCACTGTCCCTCCAAGCTCCTTCCACCCCTGGGCCTTCGCACTTACTGTTTATTCCTCTGCCTGGAATAGTCTTCTGCCTGTTATCATCTGCTGGGTTCGCTCCCTTCATGCTCTTGGGTCTCTGTTCAAATGCCACCTTATTCAGGGATACCTTCCACGACCATCCTATCTAAAGCATTAGTGTCTACCCTGTGACTCTCTATCCTCTCTTTTATTCCTTTATGGCACTTGTCACTATCTAATATGTTATATATTTATTTGTCTGTTGTCTATATCCTACTCCAAGAATGTGAAAGCAGGAGCTTTGTCTCATTAGCTGTTGCATCCCCAGAGCCTGCAACAGTGCCTGGCACATAGTTGAACATTCAGCTTGACTGACTGAATAAATGAATGAATGAATTTATTGAGTACCAACTAAGTGCCATTATGACTCACATTTACAAATAAGACAACTGAGGTTCAAGGATCTCATAGGTGGTGAGAGCCAAGACTCGAGGTTGGATCTGAGGATAATAACAGTGTTGGATCTGAATAGGAGCATATGGACCCCACAGCAGAATCTGAGATGATGTATCTGTTCTTGGGCTTGGGCTTGCCTGGAACCCCATCCCACTCATATGGCCTGAAGATTGTCCATCTCGAAGCCAGCCTACTGAGGCAGTTGGCCTCCTCCTTCTTCTTGATAGACAAGCTCTTGAAGTCCTGCATGGCTTGTGGCTTTTGGGGTCATGATTTCCTTAGGGGCTGAGCCTGTGAGAGCATTTCCAAGTTGCTGCTTAGCCTACAGCTCAACTCCTTTGTCTCCAAGATGTTCCAGGTCCTGGGTATATGACACAACGACTACCTCTCCTGGACAGTCCCTACCTGACACAGGTTAATCCTGTGTCAGTTGTGACCTGCCTAATGCAGGGGTGCCCCTGCCCCACCAGAGTGCTCTACCCTGGGAAATTAGACACCACCATTGAATCTGAATGCAAATCCTATATGCTGTTAAGCTATTTGAGTTTAATTCCTCTAAAATTTTACCATGAAATTAGAATATTTGAAGAATTTTCCCCCAGAAGGAAAATATATGTCTATGAAACATCCACATGTACCTGCCTTGTGGATCCATTGATTCCTCATTATTTTCACATCATTCATTCATGTAGGCATTCATCCCTCAAGCATTTACTGAGGCTTTTTCCCATGGACCAGGCCCATGGGCTGAGTGCTAGTGATGGGGAGCTAATTAGACATACTCCTTGCCTCAAGTGTTTACAGTCTAGCAGAGGAGATATCATTATCAGCATCATCATGATCATCACCAGCATTCAAATGGCACCTCTAGTGCTAGGTACTGTTCTAAGCATTTTCATATACTAACCTGTTTTATTCTCATGTGAACTCTATAAGGTAAGTACAATTTTTATACCCATTTTACAGATGAGGAAACTGAGGCCCACAGAGTTATGTGACTTATCCAAGGTCACATAAGTGGCAAAATTTGGATTTGAATGCATGCAGTCTAGCTCCAGAGCCCACACTCTCTCCCGCTCTTCCTTACCCCCCCAAATTAAGTGTAAGAAATAATTCAGGCTGACATGCAGAAAGGGCACAAAGGTTTTCAAGCCACACCAGTCTGAGTCCAGTGGGGGAGTCATAGACATTGAGCAAAACTTGCCAGCTAGTGTTTCTTCTGAGATGCTCTCTCTAAAAACATCTCCTCCATACTAAAGATGGACATCTTGGACATGCAGAAGCATCATAGAGGGAGATGGAGAGAGGAGCAGAGGAGAAAAGAAAAACAGATACCAAAGGCTTACTTTGTACCAGGTATGACATAGGGCAATTTATATACATCACCTATTCTCTAAATGTATTCCCCAAAACTGTTTGGTCTTCATTTCCTGTTCAGAAAGAGAAACTTAAAGAAATGAAATATCTTATCTGAGATCACACAGCTGCTATATGGCAGAACTGAGCCTAAAACACCCCAAGGCCCATGCTTTTTCCTTATATCCAGTTACTGAAGCAGAATTCAATTTTTGGCCCAGGAAATTCATTTCCCAAAGTTGCCTGATCAAGTCAACGCAATCTAAAGTCATGTTCATAAAAAGAGATTTCAACAAAATCAAGTAGGTGAGGATGGAGGGAATGCAGGCATCCATACCACTTCTGCAGGTGAGTGTTCTTGAGCAGTTCACCTGGCCAGTGTGTTCCACTGAATCAGCAAATCCACTCATCGTATGGTTTGGTGTTTTGGAAAGAGGTTTTCAGCCAGTAGTCCTGGGGCCAGGTGGGGGTAACACCAACCAGAGCCACACTTTCTACCCTTCCCCTCCTTGAGGTTCTGGCCCTGTACTGTTGCTTATTTATTTTTCACATCATTCTGGGTACAATGTTCCACGGCCTCAGTACCTCTTTTACTTCAACAATGACAAAAATTGCACAAATATCTGAGCACATCCTCCAAACATGGAGAAATGTCTGTGCTTCAGAATTTACAAATGCCCCATCCAAATCGTTTGTTTTTATAACCTTGAACTTTCACATTTAAAATAAACCATGTACTAGACAAAAGAATTCACTTTGGATCTAAGCCTTCCTTTGTGATCTTCCTTCCTTCTTCTGAATAAAAGCAAAAGACATCTTCTTAAAGTATCTAAGCCCATTTTGGATTCTCCAAAAACTAGTTTTGAGGGGTGCTAGGGACCTCCCTCATCTTTCCTGGGTGGGAATGCTGCCCATTATTTTTTTTATCTGAATGTTAAAAGTGTCCTGGGATTGGAAAACTGCAAGGCAGGACCCTGGGAATGGGGCACCTGGGTGATGGGTTCCCCAAGGGCAGCAAGTGCCTGAGCAGAGTCAGGTAACCTCCTCAAAGGTGTACAGGCTTTGGTAGCCACCTTGGCTCTGCATGTAAGCTGTCATTTCATGGCCCAGAGACTACCTGCTTGTGCTTTGAATGTGTATGTGGGGGATTGGGGTGGGGCTTCTGATGATCTAAAAATGTGGTGTGAACCAGATGGGCTCTGAGAAAAGATAGTGTCTACTGTTGAGCAAGACACAGCTCAGATGACAAGAGGCAAAGAAGTGGAGTTCACCAAAGACTGAATAGCAGCTTGCAACTGAGCTCCAGAAACACCAGAGAATGCAGAGTAAAACAGACAGGATCTCAGGGGCTACAGCCAAAGGGACTTCCTAGGAAGGGAAAGAGTGGAGACCTATAGGATCAGTGGAGGAGAACAGGAAGGGAAGAGTTCTACTTTTTCAAAAGTCTAAAGGCCTACCACAGTCCTTAGGGAATATGGCCAGTCCTTTGGCCAGAGCGGGGACCTAAAGCCACAGCTTAATATTCACAGCTCAGTATTCATTCATTCAATAAACAAGTACTTTCTTCTACCTCCTTCTAACTAGTCTCCTTATCCCTTGCTTCTGTCCAATCCAATTTCCCCATAGCCGCCAGAGAAACACTTCTAAATGACTCTCTGTTGCTTACACCCTCTGGCACAGGGGACCGGATACCAGTGACTGAAAGGACTTGGCCCCTTGCGTTTCCTTTTTCGTGTCTTTGTTTTCTTTTAGACACTCTCTCTGCTGCTGCAGTGCTGGGAGCATTCTCTGAAAGGAAAAATGATCCCACTCTCCATATCTACACCCTGAAAGTCAAAACATAAGGCTGCCCAGTTTCAGCTCGAAAGGCCAAGGCTGCTCTGGAGAGCCCCTGATTCCATGCCCCATTCCTGAGAATAGCCATCATCCCTGCCTTGAGTCCATCTCTAGCTGCACCCCCTCCCCTGAACTGGGAACTTCCAGCTCTGTTAGAAAAGGGAGCAAGAGGGGCAGGGCCCCAGTAACAGAGTGCAGCGAGTGTGTGGTACAACGCTAACTTGACCTAATTCACAAGGAGTGGTTCCCATTTCTAGAAGAAACAAAGCTATTCAATGAAGAAAAACTCAGGGACTTCAAAACGCTGAAAATACTCCAAGTACCAGAGTCTTTCCTTTACAGCCCCAGACTGTTCAAGGTCTTAAGCAGCTCAACACTTAGCATTTGGAAATCAAGCAATTATCATTTCATCTGAACAAGTGGCATCCTAAAGTTTATTAGGAATACAGTATGGTTAGAGATTTCTCATCTGAGTTGTAAATGTACTTAAAGAAAAAAATCTCCTGATGATCTAAAATTCAGATTACATTTGGTTTTGCATTGAACAAATCCCTTGTATAAACAGATATGAAATACATGAAATTGGATTTGTCCCTCTCCCTCCCTCCAAATTAATCTGTCAAGGCAACATGCAAGAGTTCCCATTTCTGCACATTCTCAATGGCATTTGTTATTTTCTGTCTTTTTGATAGTAGCTATTCTAATTGGAGTGAGATGATATCTCATCATGGTTTTAATTTGCATTTCCCTGATGATTAGTGATGTTGAGCATTTTTTCATATACCTGCTGGCCATTTGTATATCTTCTTTATTTTTTTATTTTAACTTCTCAATATACATTGTAGTTGATTTTCGTGACTCTTTACCCATTCCTCTTTCCCCTCTCACTCTCTCTCCTTCCCCCCACATCATATCTGTTCACTTGTCTCAACAATTTCAAGGAATTGTTGTGATTGTTGTGTCTTCTTCCCCCTCCACTCTTTATTTGTTTTTGTGTTTATTTATTTATTTATTTTTATCTCCCACGAATAAGTGGGAACATGTGGTATTTCTCTTTCTGTGCCTGACTTGTTTCACTTAATATAATTTTCTCTAAGTCCATCCGTGTTGGTGCAAATGGTAGTATTTCATTCTTTTTTATAGCAGAATAGAATTCCATTGTGTAGATATACCACAGTTTCCTTATCCACTCATCTGATGATGGACATTTGGGCTGGTTCCAACTCTTGGCTATTGTAAATAGTGCTGCAATACATATTGGAGTACATGTATCCCTTCAGCATGATAATTTCCATTCCTCTGGGTATATTCCCAGCAGTGGAATAGCAGAGTCATATGGTAGATCTATCTGTAATTGTTTGAGGAACCTCCATACCATTTTCCATAAAGGCTGCACCATTTTGCAGTCCCACCAACAGTGTATGAGAGTTCCTTTTGCTCCACAACCTCTTCAGCACTTATCGTTCTCAGTCTTTTGGGTATTAGCCATCCTGACTGGAGTGAGATGGTATCTCAAAGTCATCTTGGTTTGCATTTCCCGAATGCTAAGTGATGTTGAGCATTTTTTCATGTGTCTGTTGGCCATTCACATATCTTACTTTGAGAGATGCCTATTTAGCTCCTTTGCCCATTTTTAAATTGGGTTATTTGTTTTTTTGCTGTAAAGTTGTTTGAGTTCCTTGTATATTCTGGATATTAATCCTTTGTCAGATATATATTTTGCAAATATTTTCTCCCACTCTGTTGGTTGTCTTTTCACTATGCTGATTGTTTCTTTTGCTGTGCAGAAGCTTTTTAGTTTGATCTAATCTCATTTGTTTATTTTTCCTTTAGTTGCCTGTGCTTTTGGGGTCATATTAATGAGGTCTGTACCCACTCCTACTTCCTGGAGTGTTTCCCCTATGTTTTTTTTTAAGGAATTTTATTGTTTCAGGATGTACATTTAATTCTTCAATCCATTTTGAATTGATTTTTGTATATGGTGAGAGGTATGGGTCTAGTTTCATTCTCCTACATATGAATATCCAGTTTTCCCAGCACTATTTGTTGAAGAGGCAGTTTCTTCCCCAGTGCATAGACCTGCTGCCTTTGTCAAAGATCAGATGGCTGTAGGTGTATGGGTTGATTTCTGGGTTCTCTATTCTATTCCATTGATCCATGTGTCTGTTTTTATACCAGTACCATGCTGTTTTGGTTATTGTAGCTTTGTAGTATAGTTTAAAGTCATGTAGTGTTATGCCTCCAGCTTTACTTTTTTTTGCTCAGGATTGCTTTGGCTTTGTGTGGTCTTTTGTTATTCCATTGTTTGTCTTTTTTTGAGAAATGTCTATTCAGGTCATTTGCCTCTTTTTTGATCAGACTGTTTTTTGTGCTGTTGAGTTGTTTGAGTTCCCTGTATATTCTGTATATTAATCCCTTGTCAGATGCAAAGTTTGCAAATATTTTTCTCGCATTCTACAGGTTGTCTCTTCACTCTGTTGATTATTTCCTTTACAGTGCAGAAGCTTTTTAGTTTGATCTAATCTCACTTGTCTGTTTTTGCTTTTGTTGCCTGTGCTTCTAAGTTCCTCTTTATAAAGCCTTTACCCAGCCCAAAGTCCGGAAGTGTTTTCCCCATGTTTTCTTCTAGTAGTTTCATGATTTTGGTTCTTACATTTAAGTATTTAATCCATTTTGAGTTGATTTTTGTATATGTTAAGAGATAGGGGTCTAGTTTCACTCTTCTGCATATAAATATCCAGTTTTCCCAGCACCATTTATTGAGGAGAACTCTTATACACTGTTAGTGGGAATGTAAATTAGGACAGTCATTATGGAAAACAGTATGGAAGTTCCTCAAAAAACTAAAAATAGAAATACCGTATGATTCAGCAATCCTACTAGTGGGTATATATCCAAAGGAAAGGAAATCAGTATATTGAAGAGATATTTGAAGACATATCCCATGTTCACTGCAGCACTATTCACAGTAACCAGGATATGGAATTAATCCAAGTGTCCATGAACAAATGAATGGATAAGAAAAAGTGGTATATATACACAGTGGAATGCTCTAATCAGCCAGAAAAAAGAATGAAATTTTGTCATTTGCAGCATCATGGATGAGCTTAGAGGACATTATGTTAAGTGAAGTAAGCCTGGAACAGAAAGAGAAATACCACATGTTCTCACTCACATGTGGAAGCTAAGAACATTAATCGCATAGAAGTAGAGAGTAGAAGGGTGGTTACCAGAGGCTGGAAAAGGTAAGGGGCAGGGAAGATAGGGGGAGGTTGATTAAAGGATGCAAAATTACAGTTAGGTAGGAGGAGTAATATCTAATGTTCTATGGTACTATAGGTGACGATAATTAACAATATATTGAATACTTTCGATTAGCTAGAAGAGAGGATTTTGAATGTTCACAACACAAAGAAATGATGAATGTTTGAGTTAACAGAAAAAAAAATCAGTGGTTTTCCAGGGTTTCAGCAGGGAGAGAGGTCAGGAGATAGGAAAGGTGGAGCACAGAGGATTTTTAAGGCAGCAAAACTATTCTGTATGACATTGTAATGGTAAATATGTGACATTATGCATTTGCTAGAACACATAGAACTGCACAATACAAAGAGGGGTCCCTAGTGTAAAAATTGGGTTAATGATCATACATGAATACTAGTTCATAACTGTAACAAATGTGCCACACTAGTTAAGATGTTAATAGTAGTAGAAACTGGGGGTGGGGGTGAGGGGTATGGGCACTATCTGTACTTTCTACTCAAATTTCTCTGCAAACCTAAAACTTCTATAAAGTACATTATTAAAAAAAAATTGTCAAGGCAGGGTTATATCTGGACACCATTTCCTAAAGTAGTGAGTAGATCTCAACATGTGGTCGTCTGTGATACATACTTTAAATATATGTTCCTGGATTGTACCCCAGATTGGAGATGGGGAAGGGGAGGGACTAAATTCTGTCACTTCTAACAAGCTTTCTAAGAAATTTCCACTGAAATTTGAGAACCATTTTCCTAAGTAGTGATAGGCAAAAAAATAAATAAAAATAGAAATAGAAAAATAGACTCTAATGAGTTCACGTGAAATGGACATTTTAGAATCTCCCCAATAACTAAAATTTCTCTCAAAAAACAGTTCATGCAATTACTTGCAGAAGACCTGCCCATTCCTGCTATATCATGAGAAGAGTAATGGAACTGTTAGGAAAGACCCAAGAAGCATCTCCAGGGGTGACAGAAGACCCCAAGAGCACAGGAGCAGCTGGTATTTTCATACCTTTCTTAAAACTGAAGCCTGGGCCTTGGAAAACATGAGAGACATTGGGGAAGAAGCTCTGGCTACAGAAATAAGGCTGGAGGATGGAATTCATGGTTCTTGGACTCTAGCACTTGAATACGGGCAAATCTGGAAGACAGAAGCTAGCCCAGGCACTTGCTGATCTGACCAAGAGGCCTGAGTATGGAGCAGAATGGAGAACATGCCCTGCCAAACTTGGCAGGGTCCATAACAGAACTCCTGGCTCCAGGCTACCTGCCTGGAATTCCAGCTGTTGCTGACTTGGGCTTCCCTGTCCTCACGCTCACCACTTGAGATATCCTAGCAACTTACTTTAGAACCATGCTGTTGAGGGACATTAAAGAATTGTTGCTTATCACTTGGTCACTGCATATGCCAGTTGGAAACCCCTGTGTGACCTGCAATTGGGTCGCATCCTCCAGCACCTGCCCAACTGGGGGGGCTAATTCTGGACCCCAGCCCTTCCTGCTCATCCTGCTCTAAGCAACCACACATCCACTCTGACTCCTGATCTGTGGAACCCACCCCAGCTGTCGTAGGTCATACCTTGTCACTCTCCTGGACTCTAGCTTGGCTTCTCTGTCTCTGTCCTCTACTACACGAATCCATTGCACAGAAAGCTTGCTGATCAATCTTCTTAAAGCACAATTTTGATCAAAATGTCAACCTGGTTTAAATCTCTTCAATGGCATTCTCATTGCTTACAGAATAAAATCTAAATCCCGCCATGAGACATCCAAGATCCTACACAATGCAAGCACAACTTCCTTTCTAATTTCTTCTCCCACCTTGTTCCTACATGACCCCACCCCTACCCCATGCTTAAGCCACAGCTAAACACCTGCCCTTCTACAATGCCTTGCATGTTCCAACCTTCCCACCTTTCTCAGTCTGTTCTCTCTACTCCTCCCTCTCCATGCTCACTGAAATCCCACCCACTCTTTATAATTCAAGACAAATACTACCTCCTTCATGAAGCCTTCCAGACACTTTAGATGAAAGTTACCTCTCTTTTCTCTCTGTCTTTTAGTACCTGCCATCATCTAAATGACCATCCTTGCCACTCTCTGCCTATGCCTCAGTGAATTTTTTTCCATGTCCCTTTTAACCCTCACCTGAATGTAAACTACTTGAAGTCGGCATCATATATTATTATTGAGCTATAATTGCTAATACGATGTGGATATTTAATAAATATTTACTGAATCTGAGCTGCACTAGGAGATGAAATTAGAAAGGAAATTCTGGGTAGTTAATAAAAAAGAGAGACACTAGAGGGCTTGGCCCTGGGCCTTCCACAGGGTCAGCAAGCACTCAAGGGTGAAGCCTCCTCAGAAGTCGCAGCATCCCCGGGCTTAGCCGCACCCCAGGGGCTCACTGCTGATTCCTGGCTGTCTCCAGCTTCACAGACCCTGTCACAGTGCTCAGAGACAGAGCCTTGACCTGGTGAGAGGCCGATACAACTGTCCAAATGGCAGGCCACCTGGGTGCTGAGAGGCTGAGATGCTGATTCCAGATGTGGACGTCCCAGACACTCAGCTCCCCACTCTCCTGCCTCAATTTCAGGGCAGAGCCTTCCTGAATGTGGCTCCCCCTGGAGGAGGGGCAGAGAGAATCGGCCATGACATTAGGCTCCAACTAACAGTGTCAGGATGGATTGGGTGTGCAGAAGTCTTAGAGGTCAGGAAAGTTCCTCTGTTCTACCCTGCACATACCCCAACTTCCTTCTGGCTTTCTGCTTTCCCCCTTCCTTTGGTGTGGTGTAAAGAAAGCCCGGTTATCAGCTGCTGGGCACTGCTTGTACTCCTGCCTCCACGGGAACGCAGGTTTCCTATAGAACAGGGAGGGTGGTGGAGACCTCCCTAAGGCTGCCATCCCCCCCACTTCTTAGGGAAGGAATTCCCAGTGATCTGGGATCTACTGTGAGGCATGATGCTTCATCTTAGTGACTTAGGTTGGAGGTAGGTTGAGAAAGAGGTGGAAACAGTCAGGATCTGGCCCTGACCCCAAGCCCTAGGGATCCAACATGGATACCTGGCTCAGGTGTAGCCTGCATGACCCTTGGGAGCCCACCACCACTGCCATTACTACTTAGGAAAAAGGAAAAAGAAAACTTTTTCAGGACTTGGCTTCTACACATGAACTCAGAGGCTTACAGGTCCACTCATAGACTTGCTACTACCAGTGTGTGACTGATACCTCAGGCATCTCAACTAGAATGCAGCTCACTGTACAAAGCTGAATGGTTACCATTTAATTCCACTAAAATCCCAACAATGACCGAGGGTTTATTAAAACTCCTGACAAGAAGTGATAGCTTGCTATTATGGGTTGAATTGTGTCACCCCAAAATTCATATGTTGAAGTCCTAACCCCTGGTAACTCAGAATATAACCTTATTTGGAAATAGAGTTGTTGCAAATGTAATTAGTTAAGTCAAGATGAGGTCATTAGGGTGGGCCCTAATCCAATAGGACCAGTGTCCTTATAAAAAAAAAGGAAATTTGGACCAAGAGACACATATGCAGAGGGAAAGCAGCATGAAGAATCACAGGGAGAAGATGCCGTCTGCAAACCCAGGGCAGAAGCTTGGACACAGATCCTTCCTTCACAGCCCTGGAAAGAATTTGTAGCCTCCAGAACTGTGAGACAGTAAATTTCTGTTGCTTAGGCCACCCAGTTTGCAATACTTTGTTACTGTAGCACTACCAAACTAATATGCTTTAAAAACACTCACTATAAATCATACCCACTTATTTCAGTTACCCTCACAGCAACTCAGTCAGTTAGGTACTTTATTTCCCCTCATTTTCCAAACAGGGACTCTAAGTCTCTGAAAGGTTAAGAAACTTGCCCAGGGAATTAAGTTGCTGAGCCATTATTTGAACTCCACTGCTTGACTCTGAAGTCCCTGTTCTTTTCTCCATGGCCTCACACAGAAGGGATGTCCTGTGAATAATGCAGTTGTGTGTCCTGGGCTCAAGTGAGCCATGCCTGGTAGTTGTACTCCTCTTGTGGACATGCTCAATTCACTGTTGTCAGCACAAACAGGCTTCCTGCTCAAACCACTCAGCACAGACACTTGGCAGCTCCCAGATGGCCACACAGGAGCTGGGGTGGCTGACAGGCCAGTGAAGGATGACAGTTGAGACCCAGCAGGCAGGAGGAGGCAGGAAGGTGAGGTCGGTATTCATGGGCCTGGCAGGCTCAGTCACAGTTTTACAGAGTGAGTGGTACTGAGCACGAAGAGAACCCATGAGAATCCCGGGCAGGCAAGGAGCAGACGGGCAGTTATGTGGAATGGGGGCTGGGGAAAAAAAAGAGTGAGACAGATGGGCAGAAATACAGCATGAGTCCCACAGAGAGCAGGGAAGCTACAATCCAAGGTCAGAGTGCCCAAAGGCTGGCCAGAGGAGACCCTTGGGAGATGCTGCCCCAAGGTCAGAAGTAACTGGTCTCTGAAGCTAGTTCCTTTGGGTGTGACTTTGGTGGTCTCAAGGTAAAGAGGAGAACAGGCATCTTCTCTAACTGCCAGAGAAATAACTATCCTTGTACAAATGAAACAAAAGGAGAAAATCCCACGCAAGGTGGCTCACCCAACAGCAAGCATAGAGCTACTGTAGGCTTTCAATTGGGGTTTCTCTGTCTCCACTATATCTAGTTCAAGTCCAAGTACCACGAAAGGCCTTTAACCGATGCTGGGTAGAACATGCCCCTCATTTCTCTTCTGATTCCAGGCCCTGACTTCCTGCCAGATAGCATATCAACAGGCCCAGCTGATGTGCTCCAGCAACTTCCAGAGGGCTTCCAACCACTATCAGTGGCCACCATCACTTCCCCAAGTGTCTGGGGTCTCAGATATGGACTTACAGGCTCACCAGACGGAACTGAGGACAGCCTTCAGGAAGTTGGTGGCGGGGGACTTGCTGCCTCTCTGAGCTCCACTCACCTATCTATCTACCATGCCAGAATTTTCTCAAGTAAGAAAATTTTGGTGGGGCATGAATTAGCATTTTAAATGCTATTAGTTATATATTCTAGTGTACATTATGAAAAATAATTTTTCAGGAAAAGGCAAAATTTCAGAATCCCATTATAAGTTGCGCCAATAGCAGGCAAATTTGTTACAAATACATTTCATCCAGTATCCAACACTGATTGATTGGTAATGGTTGCCTGGAGCACTGTGTTGAGAAGGATTCTGAAGAAGCATCTGGGCTCAGCAGGAGAAAGTTCCATGATCAATCGGGGACATTTGCTAAAAGAGTAGATACAGGGAGCGGGGCATAGGTGCCACACGTTTGCTACTCCTGGCCTGTGGCTTTCCTAGTATCGGGGCCACTCTCTGTCCACACGCCCTGACCCCCAAGCTTGCCAACCCTGTGAGGTTGGGAGCTGAGGTTGATCCCTGAGCCAGCTCAGCCTCGCTGGTATCAGAATGTAGCACAGCAACTGGCACATGGCAGCCGTCCACCTTCATGTGTTGATCTGCCAGACTTTGCAAAGATCATCTCAATTCTCTTATTCTGGAAATGCACATCCTAAACTGGGGTTTCTTTCCATCTCCCCACACAGGGAGACATTATAAGTAGCAGAGTAATTCTTACAGCTCTTTGGGATAACAATTTAACAAACAATGTCTCAAGAGCCATAGAGAAAGTCCTACCCTTTGACCCAGTAATAGCATCCTTGCTATATTATTTTTAGGACACAATTCAAAAGATGGGGAATATGTTCATTCATAAATTTAGTAAACTAGCTAAAGATGTGAGGGCTGTGGGGACAGGTCACTTTGCATAGCGCTCATGCTCCGTCTTGTCAGCAACCTCTTACTTCCCCCTTCTCCCTCCATCACACGTGGTCTCAGAAGCTCCAAGTCCTTCCCCGTCTGTTGTAAAGGGTAATTCCACTCTCCATAACTCCTTCCCCAACACTTCCACCCAGACCGCTCTGGACGCTCAGCTGAACAAAGACCCCTCTATGCACACCCCACTCCCCACTCCACCAAAGGCACGGGAAAGTGGTTATTCCTAGCATGATTTGTTTTCTTCCTCTTGTGTATACTATAGAATATTAGACAGCTATTAGAAAAACAAAACTGAGTTAGATCTGTCCATCCTGACATGAAAAAGATGTCCATGATTTATCATCAAATGAAAAAGCCAATCAGGTTGTGGAGCAATATACAAAGTGTGATACCTACATATCCATGAAGTGTCAGGCTTTAGCCCTAGTTACCTGCAGGGAACAGATGAGATGGGGGAGGGGGAGGTTGTGAAGGAGAATATGTACATTTTTACACCATATAACTGTGTTGTTTGAACTTTAAAAAAAAAATGATGCTATATTATTTGTGTAATAATCATGAAAAAAAGAAATGTAGGATTTCAGCATGGGAAAGCAGGTCAAGGAATGCCAAGTCCCTGCCTTCTTGAATAAGCAAATTTCTACCTTCAGCTGGTTTGCCTGGGGCCAGCTGCTCATTTATTCCCAACTGCCTCAAGACGCAGAGAAAGGGTGGGGTTGCTTGGAAAGCTGGGCTTAAGGCTCATGCATGAAATGAGATGCTCTCGCATTTCTGCTGGGTAACCACCCTTCTCTCTGCTGTGTGGTGCAGCCTACCCAGGCCACTTGCTCCTTAATGGCTCTCCTTCATCAGGCAGGAGTCATGCCAGCGACTCTGGGGTTCACCAGGAACACAAGCTCCTCTTTGACAAGGAGAGGTGAGAGGATTCCAAAATGCTAATGTCCTTCCTCGCCTTCCTCAGCAGGCTTGGAAGTCAGGCTTGGCCAACCACAACCAGTAACCCTGAATGAAAACAGGGAACTCTTAGCCTCCGTTCTATCCTGTCCACCTTGATCCCTTCTCCTCTTGTCTACCATTCATAGCAAACAAAGAGGATGAGTCAACAGGCTGTGGTTTTTAACCACTTTAATGGATCATGGGAGGCAAGAGACTTGAATGTCCTCCCACATCAGATGGGAGAGTTCCCTTCCTGGAAGAAGAAAATGCCTGGCGAGTTAGTGCTGGTTGTTGGCAGGCAGCCTCAGTTCCTTGCCATGTGGATCTCCATAGGACTGGCTCCTTGTGACACGGCGACTGGCTTCCCCAGAGCTGGTGATCCAAGAGAGATCAAGCCATATCTTTTATGACCAGTCTATTCATCGGAAGTGAGTCAGTAAGTCTAGGCCATACTCAAAGGGAGGGAAATTAGGCTCTACTTTTTGAAGGGAGAAATATCAAAGAATTTGTGGGTGTATTTTAAAACCACCACAATTACTACTTATCAGGCCTGTACTAGGTACTAGAGGCAGAAATGAATCATACAAAATCCTTTCCCTCAAGAAACTTTCAGTTTAACAAAGGAAACTGTATTAGTCTGTTTTTATTGCTTATAACAAAATACTTGGAACTGGGTAATGTAAAAAGAAAATGAAATTTATTGCTTACAATTTCTGAGGCTGGGAAGTCCAACGTCCATCTGGTGGTGGCGGCAGTGACCCAGGGGTCTCACATTACAAGACGGTGGAAGCAGAGACAGCAAGAGACCGACTCTCCTCTCTTCTTTTAAAGCCATCAGAACCACACCGTGACCACCATTATTAATCCGTTCACTATACCATAGTCCTACAATCCAATCACCTCTTCAAGGCCCCACCTTTCAATTACCATAATAGGATTTCCCACTCTCTTAACAGTCACAGTGGGGGCCAAGTTTCTCATATATAAAAGCCTGGGGGACACAATTCAAGCCATAATTCAAAAACTTAATGAATTTGGGGGGGGGGGACATAATTCAATACACTACAGAGACTGCTGTTACCCTGGATTACAATAAATTGGGGGTCACAGAAGAGGAAGTTTTCTACTGGGGTGGGATGAGGGCTGTGGGAGAGGAGTCTCAGAGAGGAGGCAGCATGATATGGGTCTTGGAGTATGAGTAGGAGTGTGTCAGATAGGGCGAGCTCATCATCAGCACCCATTCCGACCCCTTTCTAGTGCACCTTCCCACACTGCAGAAGCTGATAAGATAAAACTACATTTCCCAGACTTTTTGCAGGTAATGCTCTGGATAGGATATAGGTTCCTCCAGTAAGATGCACTCAAGCAAGACTTGGAGGGTAGTACAGGCCAGGCTCCCATCCCTTCTAGTGCCTGTTGACAAGCTCTGCCATAGAGGTGCTTGCTTTTTCTGTGGCACAGGTGGTAGCAGCAGCCTCAGCGTTCAGACACTAGTTCATGGGTCTCCAGAGAAAGGGTGGGACATCTTTCGCTGTGAGATTGTGGCCAGTGTGGCATGGTTCTGGGGTGGCAGCTGTGCAAATTGGTGGATGGATTCCTGAGAGCAGAAAATGCTCAGGCCTTCCAGAACCCTTTCCAGAGCTGGGGTTGGGGGACTCAAAGCACATGGACAGCTTTCCTCAAACTCTTCCTCCGGTGTCTACTCCTCTCGGCCATCCCAACTTCAACTCTTTCACATCCTTAAGTGGGTAAGGGGCCAGCCCTTCACAAACATTCATAGGTGATCTTACTTTGGAAAGTGCAGGGAATTTGGAGCCTCAGCAACAACTGAGAGTTCGACAGTTCCATTTTAACAACCAGTTACTCCAAGTTAAAAACCATAAAATGCCAAAAAAAATTAATCTGGCCCTCTCCGGTCTTTTATTTTCTTCCCCACTAAACACACCCACACACCCATAGCAAATGCTGTCAGCCAAATGGCAGTGTCACTGGATTAACTTAAGAGATAAATATGAGAACTGTAGACAGTTTACAGACTCAGCAGTTGTCGGAATCCAAGTTTTGCTTTACTGCTGTTTGCCCGTGGTTCCTGGGCTGAAATGCACAGGTTAGAACAGAACTCATCTTCCACTGGCCCTGGGCCATGGAAACACAGTCTCATGATGGGGTTTTTATTGCTCTTTTCTTCAGTCTTAATGCATCAACATCACATATCAGCTTCCAGGGGGTTCTCTCTCTCTCTGCACCCCACCCCCACCCCCCATATCACCCTAGAGATTCTCTGGAGCCTGACATCCCCATACCCACATGATAAATATTTATAGCTTAAGAGACGACAGGCTGGAAAGCACACAGCAGCCATGGATCCCACCCACAGTGGGGCTCGCTTGGTGTCAGCTTGGCTTGTGATCCTCTCTGAGTGCAGGGCAAGGCGTCCTGGGGAAGAAGCTATAAAAATGGACCGCATAGCTTAGTCTCTAATTGACAGCATCTTGAAATAGAGACCAATTCTCAGTTTCCTGCATGGCCCATGAGCTCCAGATCTCCACGGGTGCACACTCTTGAAGGAAGACAAGCATGAGGATAAGACGGACTTGACTTTTGAAAGATGACTCCTTTTTTTGCATATAAGTAAAGGAACAGTGTCCAGATGTCCCAAAAAAATACCCCCTCATGCAGCTTCTAAACATTTTCTAGGCCCTGGACTCAGAGAATATGATTAAAGTCTGGGTACTCTCCCCAGCAAAATGCACAGAGGCACATACACGCAACACTTGCACATAATGACTTCGGAGACTGAGAGATGAACCAGATCTGGGCCTCTGCCCTCCAGGAGCTGACAGTCTTGCAGAGAAGGTAAACAACAACACAAAATAGACTATATAGATGAGAAGTGACCAACACTCTGAAGATTGTGGAGCTTAAATATTTTGAGTTCAGAGAGACAGAGATCACGTTGTAAGAGCCAAGCAAAGCACGAAAGAATCAGTCTCAAGTGCTATTCATATGTGTGCTGAGGGCCTCTGCTCCTTCTTACCCAAGCGAGATGGCCTTGCACATCTGAATCCCCTGGACCGGGGAATTCAACATGCTCCCCAGTGCCCCTGCTGGCTCCCGGTGAGGACCCATCGTTTCCCAGCCCTTCCATCTCTCAAAACTCGGTCTTCCTTTCACATCCCTTCTGTCCCCATGTGACCTCCTCCCCAATGTGAAATTCAGTCACTCTTTGGTTTCGACAACAGAAAAAGTCGATCACACCAAGTGTTGTGGAAAATATAGGGGAGGGAGTCCTGGAAAAGGGTTGTATAACACAACACCTGGCCTTCTGCCAGCCCTTGGGTCTTTCTGCCTCTTTTCCACACTTTTGTCTCCTTTCCCCTCTTTTTCTGGAGTAGAGTAACAATAAAGTTCCTAAAGCCTTACAGCAAGCTGATGCCGAGGCCTGGGTGGGAATGAGGAAGGGGCCGGTGAGCGGGGGGGACTACCTTCCCTCCAAGCACTTATCCAGGCATCCTTCCTAAACACACAGAGTGACTTCTCTAAGAGGAATTCAGCAATAAAAATCTCTCCATCCCACTTGTACTGGTCAGCTGAAGAGAACAAAATCCACTCTGGCTAGATTAAGCAAGAGAGGATTTATAACAGGGTATTAAGTGTTTTATAGAACTACTAGGAGGGATTTAGAATAGACTTTAGGTTGAGCTTTCAGCAAGCCTTCCCAAAGGAGACCTGGGCCACCAAGGGAGCTGCTGGGTTGCCTGTGACTGCTCCAGAACCAAGGCTGCTCCTGCCACAAGACCCCAGCAAAATGGATGCCCTTGTCTCCCAACGTCTATGGGGCCAGTGACAGAATGCTAGGTGGTCTGCTCCTGCTACTAGAGAAAACAGTCCCTCCATAGCAGTGCCAGCCGAAACAGCAAGAGCAGCAGGAATATGGTCTCTGCTGACTTCTGCCCAGATCTCCCACAGTGCATCTCACAGGCGGAGTCTTAATTCCCTCCAGACTCCTGACTGTACAGGGGTCTGGGAAATGTAGTTTTCATTTTCCCAGCCTGTGCAGTACTGGACAGTCCACTAGTAGGCAGATGGAATGAAGGCTGAGTGTCAATCTACTGTGTATATATAAACCACACCATATCATTCTGAATAAGAGGAGGGGGAAGGAGGTACAGGAGAGAAGAGAGTGAACGATTCTTAGGCACCTCCTGTTTACCAGGTGATTTTTGTCTGTAGCTTACTTAATTTCTATGACACGCTATGATTAGGTAATAAATACCACTGTGAAGGTTAATTCTAGGTGTCAACTTGGTTAGATGAAGGAATGCTGAGAAACCTGGCAAAGCTATCTTTTTCGGTGTGTCCGTGAGGGTGTTTCCAGCATAGATTAGTATGAGAGTCTGATTGGATTGGGTGGGAAAGACCCACCCTTGATGTAGGTGGGAACCATCCGATCCGCTGGGGGTTCAGAGAGAACAAAAGACAGAGGAAAGAGGTGAAGCTCTCTCTCGATCTGCTGGAGCTGGGACACACTCTTCTCTCCTATCTGTGTACATCACAGCTCGAGACACTTCAGCTTTTGGGTTCCAGAACTTACACCAAGGACACCATCAGCTTCCCTGGTTTTGAGGCCTTTGGACTTGGACTGAGCTATGCTCCTGGCATCCAGTTTATAGATGGCCTATTGTGGGACTTTTCTTCATAGTCACGCGAGCTAATTTCCCTAATAAATCTCATATAATTAAAACGTATCCTATTCGTTCTGTCTTTCTAGGGAACCCTGACTAATACAACCACCATACTAAAGGTGTGGGTACTAAGGCTTACAGAGGATGAGTTATCTGCTCCAGGTCATGTTAGGAAAGATGCATCCCAGGACAGTAGAGGGTTCCCCCCGCACCAAGATCATACAAGCTAAGGAAAGGTAAATGTTCAGGCTCATCCATTAGAAATCCCAAACATTCTGCGTGGTCTGTGCTTCAATGTCTTCTGTGCACAAGCGCCTCCTATTTTGACCATCCTGATTGCCTCAGGAACCAACTCACCTGCCAACTTCTGCCTGAGACTGTCATCAGGGTGGCTACTGGGCTGACATGCCCACCACTACCTTTCTGGAAGCACACAGGCTGCTTCTCACGTGACTTCCTCTTACAGGAGCATTCACTAGCTCTTCCGACGTCACCGACGGTTCTGGAACATGAGTGTGTGACTGCATCGTAAGTCCAGTCCCAGCCTCTGCTCCGGGGAGTCATCCCGGCAACCTCATGGTCCCCCATTCATCTGCCATGAGAGTTTTCTCCACCTTCCCCATTCTAAATGGTAGCTGGATTTGAACTCTGCTTGTCTGTCAGTTACGACCAGCCATGCTACAAACTTGACTAATCTCTGAGTTCCACACTCAGAAGCCCTGCTTCCAACTCCTCACAGCGCTCAGACTTGGCCTCCTCAGATCTCCGTGGATCTCTCAACTGGCCTTTCACTCCTCAAAGACCTTCCTCGATATTCTTGTGCAGAGGATAACTGAGGCCAGTCTCTTCACAAGCCTCTCATGAGAATGTAATGGAATAATTATGAGATGCCCTGACACATGTTTGGACCTCAATAAATCCCAGTTGCTTATCTCTCCTCCCTTCCTGTGGCAGGCTGCTTCTGAAATGTGTCCTGATGGTCAGGGCTCTGGGTAGGCACATCCTGGTGTAATTCCTTCACATGTGCTTGTGTGCATGTGTGTGTGTAGACTGGGCATACTGAGTTCCTTCTAACAAATAGAAAATGAAAAAAGAGTGATGGGTGTCACGTCTAAGATTAGGCTATAGGACTATGACATTCATCTTGCTCTTTCTTCCCCTCCTCTCTCTACTTCTCAGCTTGCTGGCTTTGAGGAGGCAAGTTGCCATGTTGGAGAGGCCCACATGGCAAAGAGCTGAGGGGGGCCTCCAGCCAACAGCCAGGAAGGAGCCAGATCCTGCCAACAGACACATGAGAGAACTTGGAAGAGGATTTTTCCCTAGTCAGGCCTTGCAATGACTATACCCCAGGCGGCACCTCGATCCCAGCCCATGAGAGGCCCTGAAACAGAGGACCCAGATGAGCTGTACCTGATTCCTGACCTACAGAAACTGTAAAATAATAAATGTTGCTGTAAGCCACTAAGTCCTGTGTTAATTTGTTGCACTGCAATGGATAGCAAAAGCAGTTCCCTCACAATTACCCTGGGCTCCATTTCTGGGCCAAAGCTCCCTGCGTCCATGAAGAGGGGGGAGGAGCACACTCTCTTCTGCACAGTCCTTGAGGTCTGACCTTCTGCCCACAGGAAGATGTCTGAGAGCTCATCACAGGCAGGACCCGCAGGGCCTGCCTAACAGGGGGGTCTCTGGCCTGAGAGCTCAGCCCGGAGAGGTGGGGGCCACATATATGCGTGCCCTTCACCTCCTGAGAGTGCTGTCTCCCTTGCTCTGAAACACAAGCAGTGACAGGCAGCCTGCCTCACCTTGGCCCTAGGCAGGGCCGAGATGATTGTGAGGTAAAGGGGTGTCCAACTGAAGGAGACCTCCTTCTCCTCCAGCTCGTGCAAGGTCAGGGTTGGCATCCGAGAGCAACGTCTCCTTGAATGTGTCTCACTGACCTCATCTTCCCAGGGCAGACTTGACCTGCACTCCTACCCCAGACTTGACAAGCCCCAAAACAGGTCCTGGTCAGGCATGGCAGTCAGATTTCCTGCCACCTCCAGCTTGATTTCTGGGCCAAATATCAGAAGGGACGCTGGGCTCCACGAGGACCAACTCATCTACGCGAGGCTTCCTTAATTTGGGAGTCTTCAGTAAACAGATGTTTCAATCCCTCTGTCCTGATGTCTCCAAGAGGGATGCTGGTCTTTTGTCTTGTGTAACAAGGAACTCCTTGTCCTTTTCACGTCAGTGCCAGAGGTAGCACATGGCTAAGCCCACCCCACTTCTCACCAGCTTGCTCCCCAGTGGCAAAAAAGGAGAAAAGCAATAGGCATGAGCTGCCTCCCTGTGCCCACTCAGTATGATATAGTATTTGAGCATGGCGATTATTATCAGAAGGGACTTGAGAATGCCTCCAGATCTGCCAAGCGCTATGGGATGCCAGGCACTATGCTGCATACTGTACTCACGGTTTTTGGTTTGATCCACACAAAAACTCTGAGAGATAGGTCTCATTTTTAGGGATGAAAGTCAAGTCTCAATAAGTTAACTAACTTGCCTGAGGTCAGAGAGCTAATACATCATGGCCCTAGGACTTGAACCCAGTCTAGTTGGGCTCTGAGCCTATGTATCCAGCTACTATGCTACACTGCCTCCCTGGCAGTGGTTGACTTTCCAAAGTCCACTTTGCTTCTCCATCCTACCATGCTCAGGATCCTGGTGTAAGAGGCTCTCTCTCCTGCCCATTCCCTCCACCACTCCCATGAAAAGTTAAATAAACATACCTGGATAACTTCCCTTTTATCTCTTCACCACCACCCCCCCAAGAAGCCCACCCAGAAAAAATCACATACAGGAGGCAGCCATGGGTGTGGTAGATAGTATTCTACCCTGGAAGGGCAACCATGATCTTTAGAGCCAGAGCCCTGTGTTGGAAACCCAGCTCCACTCCTTTATAGCTGAGCAGTGACACCCACTCTGAGCCTCTCTCATCTTCTGTAAAATAAATAATGCTCATCCCTCAGGGTGGCTAGAGAGATTAAGTGTGTACGTATGCATGTACGTGTGTGTGTGTGTGTGTGTGTGTGTACACATACACATATATATACACTCACTCATTATATATCTGTATAATCTCCCATGCCAGCCAGGGTTTCCTGCCCTTTGAAATTCAAAAACGTTGGCTTGAATCTCATCTCAGCCTCTGCAAGGAACAAGGTCCATTTAGAGGTTTCTTCCTCCACACATTTGAGTTGTGTCACTTTCCTTATAAGGCAAAGAGGCTATAGATGGTCTTGGTTTTAAATACTATTCTCTTGTTCTCTGTTGTATTTGTAAAGCTCCAAGAACTGTGCCAGGTGCATCGTGGTCACTTTGAAGACCAAAAGGCAAAAAGAGGGGAGGAAGGAAGAGCCCTTCCATTAAAGTAGACCTCCCATCCTTCCCATAAAAGAGTTCTGGGAGGAGTGGATCCATTTGAGGTTTTCTGATATAAGAAAAAGAAAATATAACTTGAATGCCCTAAACAACCAAAACAATTTATTGGTTTCCCAAATCTCAAATCCAGAGATAATGTGGGATTCTGGCACAGATTGTACAGAGGATCCCAAAGTTTGGGGGGCCACAACTCTGTTTGTCTATGAGTCTCTCACCTCTGCCTCCCTCTGTCAGCTTTTTCTAAACCAGCCTTTTCTTGGGGTAACAGGTTGGCTGCTGACAGCTTCCAGGGCTACCTGTGTCCTCATTCACAGCTAATGGATCAGTGTTGTTGTACGTCCATTCCTAAAACAATCTCGGTGGCCAAGGGAATGCCAAGGGCATTGGGATGATGTTGAGGGGTTTAGGGCAATAGGAATCTACCCTGGAAACTAAGCTGATTTGATACTCTCCCGTCATCTATTTTCTTGGAGAGACTCTGTACCCTTTCCAACAACAAGGGGCCCAGAGTAGGATAAGGGGCCCATTATACTCTGTGTGACAGGGATCAGCACACCTAGCAACAATAGGAAGGGTGCCTCAAGCTCTCCATCGGCGCACTTTAGAGTCCTACAAAGAACAGACAGAAGGTCCCTCCTCTCCAAACCCTAGCCTAGTACAGCCTGCAGCCGGCCAGCTGGGGCCCAGGGCCGCTCAGGCGTGCAGAATCCCCAGCCAGTGCAGCCCTCTGCTGCCCTCTGCAGGGGCCTCGCCCACACAGCCCCGGGCCTCACCAGCAGCAGGGAACCAGGGGCTCTCCTTGCCAACCCTTTCACGTTCCCCTTTGGCCTCTGGAATATGGTTCACCAGTGTTTTCACCCACTATTACCACTCGCTTATGCTGGAACCTGTGAACAATCAGCTACGCATTCTGAGTTTCCTGTCCTCAACTGTTTAAAAAAAAATGAAAGGGAAAAAAGGATTAAAACCCCTACCTCACAAAACCATGGTGAAGATTAAAAGGGCTTATTCATTCATGAACCATATGTTTACTGCATGCCTACTGTTTGCAAGGTGCTGTGTTGGCAGTAAGGAGACAAAAAGAAATGAAAAAGAAACTATCCCTGCCCTAATGGAGCTTACTGTCCTGTATAAACAAATATATAGTTACGAATCGTGATAAAGGACATCAGTAAGAGGCTGGGACAGAATATAACATGAATATTCATGTCAATGACTATGAGTCAGACCTAAAGGATAAGGGGTGTGGAATGGTCTTCCAAGCAGAGAGGCGAGAGGACCGTGTGAGGGCCGTAAAGAAGGTGACCGAGGCTGGGAGTCGCTGGGGCTGAAGGAGGGGCAGCAGACACTGGCCAGAGTGGGCAGGGCCTTGCAGAGGGTGGAAAGAGGTTTGGATTCTATTCTAAGTGCAGTGGAAGCTGCTGAAGGGCCGGGAAGGGGATTTTGAGACCACGCTCTCCTGCTCTTCCCACCACACCTTGGGCTGCTCGCTCACCAGCTCCTTCTGCACCATCTCTAAAGGCGGGAGGTCCTCAGGGCTCAGACTGGGGCTCTCTTCTCTTCTCTTTCCACACTGTCTTCCTCCTCCACCCTCTCATGCATTCCTGCAATTCTAAATGACATTCATACGTGGGTTGGTGTCTCCACCTAGACCTCTCCTTCTGGCTCTGGATCCAGATACGGGAGAACTGCCTGTTTGCTGCCTGCCTTTGGATTTCTCAGATGTCTCAAACTCAACATCTCACTCCTGCACTCGTGATACAACCCCGGCCTGCTCCCTTTCACTCCCAAACCTGTTTCTCCTCCACATCTTCCCCATGCCAGCAAATGGTACCACCTGCTGAGACTTTATAATATAAATAAGCTCAAATATGATATTTTTTAAAGTTTTTCAACCATCCTCGAGCCATTGCCATTTTTCCATTTTAACATGTACATGTAAACCAGGTGGGTCAACATAAATGGTCCAGACAGGTACAAAAGGAAAAGGGGGCCCCTGCAAATCAGCCTTGATTCCTTCCTATTATTCACCCTATAGCTGGGAACAAGTCTTGTCAATTCTCCAAGATGTGTCTCAGAATGTGTCTCACGTGTCCATCTCTCCCCATCTCCACTGCCCACCACCGTCTCTTGCCTGGAAGCCACAACGACCTCTGAACTGACTTTCTCCCACCTGTTCTCCTCATAACACTCAGAGTGATGATGTTATGCTCTGGGAGGTTGGAGCATGTCCCCTCCCTACTTCAAATTCATTACCTGCTTCCCCTTGTGCTTAGGACAAAACCAAGCTCTCCACCGTGGTCCTCCAGGTCCTGTAAAACCTGGCTTGTTTTTCCAAACCCATCTCCCTCTCTCCCTTGTTTAATGTGCTCAACACACTGGTCTTTTTTTAGTTCCTTCAAACATGCCAAGCTGTTTTCTGCCTCCCAACCTTTGCATATGCAGCTTCCTCTTTCCAGAATGCTCCTGCCCCCATCTCCGTGAAGCTGGTCACTTCTTGCTCTTTTGATGTCAGCCTACATGGCACCTGGTCAGCAAGATCTTCTCTGCCCTCCCCATCCAGAGTATGTCCACTCCTAAGTCTATTCTGATATCAAAACATATTTTGAAACTCCAGTCAATAAAGCAATTTGATATAAGAGAAGAAATTCACGGAACCAAAGGAAAAAATCAGAACTATATAGACTCAAATGCACAGAGAAGTTAGTATGCTGTAAAGGGGAGATTTCAGAGCACTTGGGAAAAGAGAGATTAATAAGTAAATGGCGACGACATAGCTGGTCGGTGCATACTGAGATAACAGCAAAGCTGAGTTCCTATCTCACTCCTTATAGCCAAATTGATTCCAGATGAACCAAATATTCAAACATCAAGAATAACAAATAAAATTTCTAAAAATGTGGGTTAATTTATTACTAATCTAAGAAAGATGAAGGCTTTTCTGAGCAGGTTATAAAAACCCAGAAGCCATAAAAGGAAAAGTTAATAAATTTGTTTAAGTAGCAATCTAACTTTAGTATGAAAAAAGAAGAGGGAGAAAAATTAAAATAAAATTAAAAGACTAAGTTCAAAAATAGGGAAAACATATTTAAAACATATATGTAAAGAGCTCTTTTCCTTAACTTAAATAGAACTGATATAAAAGTATATGGAAAAAAAAATAAACAGCCCAATTGAAAACTGTGCAAAGGACAGAAATGATTCATAGAAAAAACAAATTCAAAAGATTATGAACATATGGAAGGATGCTTCACTTTATGTATAATTAAAGAAATGCAAATCAAAATAGTGAGAAAACATTTGTTTCACTTCACAAACTGGCAAAAGGCTTCTCCAGGGCTGGCAGGAATGTGAGGGAAGGAAAACTGTCTTCCACTTGCGATAAGAGGGTAGTGCAAACTGACGCAATCTTACTGCAGGTTAATTTCACAGGCTATCAAAATTTAAAAGGCACGTATTCTTTCACATAGTAAAGAATTTAGATATGGTTGTATTTTACCTTCAAAAATTCAGCCACATGTATGTACAGAAATCTTCTTGGCAGAATTTTTATAAATGCAAATCCCAAATGTCTATCAAAAATACATAAATTATTTGTTATCCACATGACACAATACTATAGAGCAATTAAAGAAAATAAAGTAGATCTGGATGTGCTGATGTGGAAATACTTTTAAGAAATATTAAGTGAAAAATGCATGGTGTTGAGGAAAAGTATCCCTTTTGCATAAATTATAACATCGACACATATATAGATAAGTGCGTTTTTAAAATCTGGAAGCCATCACAGGAAAGTATGCTTTTTACCTTTGAGGAAAGAAAACGAGATGGGAAGGGAAGGAATGTGATTCTCCTTTTGTATTTTTCAGGATTGTCATTTTGTATTTTTCTGGAGTAGAGTTGAAGGACTTGAAAATTTTTACTTTGGGTTTATATTATTTTTTAATTTCTATTTTTTAGAAAGTTGGTGCTCAGTTTTTTGTTATCAATTTATTTGCCTCTCAGCTCTGAATGAACCTTTCAATATATACTTTATGCTAAACAACAGAATTCCTTTAAGCATTTGTCTTTTAAAGTGAGCAAGATGTTAAGCTTTCTCAGTTGAAGGTGCTGGAGGGACACTGTAGGAGAAAGAGGCTTTCCTGCCATTTCGCTGAGATCGGGGGTTGGTGGGGGTTGGTGAGGGTAAGGACATATGGTGGCCTCGCCCCAGGGATGAGTGCAGAGCACTGTCCCTCTGTAGCCTTGCAGGCTCAGCCCACCCATAACCTTTCCACCGCCCTCTCTACAAAAACTAGAGCCTCCATGTGGTGCCTGTGCAGCCCACATGCTCTGAAGACCTCCGGCCCAAACCAGTGCCCAGACCACCCATGCCACCAGTGGCTGATGGCCTGCACTCCTTCCTGCCATTCCAGGGGGTGGCCTATTGCTTGTCCAGCAACTGTAGAACAGCTCTAGCCTGGCCAGACCAGACAACTTTCTCCTATCCAGTGGCTGAACCACATCTCCTCCAATGGGATCTGAATTCCCATCAAGTTTGTCCTTCCATAAGTACACTCCCTTGGCCTTACGATAGATACCAAATATAGTTTCTTTACATCTGACAGTTATTCTTTTACCACAATTAATAATTCCTTATATTAAACTTCCCCTGTTTGACCTACTCTGTGGTTTCTCTCTCCCTGTGATATTGTGATATAAGAAATATTTGGTCTCTGGTCCCAGTTCCTAGTGCAGAGCTCTTAAAACCTTTGTAATTTCCTGAGTGATAGGGGTGCTAAATGCATCTTTTGGTCTTTGACCTCAGTTCCTGACACGGATTCTTAATCTCTTGGAATGACAGGAGCATCTTTTGTTCTAATATGAGGTGACTCTTGGTAGGCTCCCAGATGGGGGCTGGTCACCAGAAAGGCCACGCATGATTAGAAGCTTGGAAGTTTTAGCCCTGCCCTCCATCCTCTGCGAAGGGGAGAGGGACTGGAGACTGAGTTAACAATCAATAATGCCTACCTGAGGAAGCCTCCATAAAAATCTCTGAACTATAGGGCTCAGAGGGCTACCAAATTGCTGAACACATGGAGGTTCCTGGAGGGTGATGTGCACAGAGAGGACATGGAAGTCCCACACCCATTCCCACATTCCTTGTCCTATGCAGCTCTTCATCTGGCTGTTCATCTGTCTCCTTTATTATATACTTTATAATAAACCAGTAAATGTGTTTCCCTGAGTTCTGTAAGTTGCTTTAGCAAGTTAACCAAACTGAGGAGGGGGTCTTGGAAACCCCTGATTTATAGCTGGTTGGTCAGAAACACAAGTGACAACCTAGGACTTGCCACTGGCATCTGAACTGGGGCAGTCTTGTGGGACTGAGCCCTCAATCTGTGAGAACTATGCTAACTCCAGGTAGTGCCAAAATTGAATTGAATTATAGGACACCCAGTTAATGTCCACTGGAGAATAGCTTGGTGTACGGGAAACACCCCATATACATTTTGATGACCAGAGTGTCCTATGTATAGTGGTGAGTGTGAATGTAGAAGGAAAAAACAGTTTGTTTTCCATTTATAGACCCAAACTATGTCATCGATATTTTCTATCTTAGCACCAATTTATTTCATAGAACTTATCCTAATTTATAATTCTTTTATTTCTTTTATGTGTCTATGTATGGCTAGTGTGTCTCCCACTGGACCATGCGTCCATGATGACAAGGACTGTGTCTCTCTTCCGCATCTTTTCACCAAGTGCCTCCTCGGTGCTTGCTTAGGAAAGCCTGGTTAGCTGCATGGAAAGCGGTCAAGTGTAGTGACTCAGAGTGTGGATCTGGAGCCACACTGCGTGCGCTAAAGCCCTGGCTCAGCCTCTGGATTACGTGTGACCCTAGGCAGAGTACTTAACTGTGCCTCCATGTCCTTGTCTGTAAAATGTAGATTATAACAGTACCTACCCCACAGCACTCTTGTGAGCATTCAATAAATGTACATAAAGCATTTAGAAGAGTTCCTGATGCACCATAAATGCTACAGGAACGATTCTATGTGAAGAAAGGTCAAGGGGAATGAAGACAGCCTGGAGTCTGGTGGGATGATTACCATCTTCAAACATTGGAAAGATTGTCATGTACAAGACCCTATTACAGAAAACGACAACAGAAGTGAGGACTACAGGAGGAAAGCTTTGGCTCATTGTGAAGAATGTGAAATGCTTTGAGCTACCCTAGAGTGACCAACCACTCCCAGTTTTCCCAGGACGGTCCAGTTAAAATAAAACGGAAAATCCCATCTTGGGAAACCTCTAAGTCCCAGGAACCAGGTGGCTGGTCACTCTACCTGTCTGTCCCCCACCAAGGCTTCCCTCAGAAAGCAGCAAGTGCTTGTCCCTGACAGGTCTGAGCAGAAACTGAAGAGCCACTCACGCTTCAGTTAGAGCAGTTATTCCTGCATGAGGAAGAAAATGGAACTACATAAACTTAAATCCAGATAAAGAACTATGTTTTAATGGAAATAGCTTGGATCTGGAGACAGAAAATACCCAACTTCAAATTCTGGCTCTGCCTAGCTGTGTGATCTTGGATAACTTAATTAACTTTCTGAGCTTCAGTTCCTTAATCTATAAAATAGGAATAATCATTCCCAACTTGTAAGGTTGTTGTATGGATTAGACATGTTGTATGTAAAGTGACTCACCCGGTGCCTGGCACAATGTAAGTGTTCAGAAAATTATAACTTTTCTCTCTAAGATGCAGCTCTAGGCTTCTGGAATCCCAGCTTCTCTAAGCGCTTTGAGAAAAGTGTGGTCCCTGGACCACTAGTGTTAGTGTCACCTGGGAGCTTATTGAAATGCAAATTAGCCACTCCACTCCACACCTACTGAATCAGAAGCTGGGGGTGGGGCCAGAAATCTGAGTTTTAACTAGCTCTCCAGGTGATGCTTGCTACACTAACAAGTCTGAGAAGCACTGCTCTAAGCGACAGTCCTTTCTCTGAAACACAAAAATGGAAAATCTCTCCAAAACTTGAAAAGCTCCCTTTTTATTCCTCCATAAAATAAAGTTATTTTAAAATGCTATTAACATTGGAAAAAGATTTTTCCAAACAAAAGAAAAGCAATTAAAATAAAAGTAATGCTGAAATTTTGATTTCAATGCCTTTTGTTTCTTTCTTTTTTTTAATTGCCTTTTAAAACAGGCCTCACGTGCCTGAGCACTCTGCTCTCTGGGGTAGATATGTCAGCATGACCTGGCATTGACACGTCCTCAGCCAAAAAGCACTGATAAATTGGCTAAGTTTAGTTACACTGTGTAAACCGCTAATTTGACTAACCATAAACTACACAGTCAAGTTGATTTTCCACACTAACTGAGGGGGATAAGTGGGCAGGATAGTTGAGAAAGAATTTCGTAAATTGTTGTAATTTACTTCTTTAGGCATAAAATCATCCCAGTGTAAGTAAAAAGAATCCTCACTGGAGTACATGTTAATTTTTTCTCTCTCCTAGCAAGTCCCAGAACACAGTGTCATGTTTACAACATACATTAAGATAGACAAAGAATCAGAAAAAAGTATTTTAAAACATTTCTAAACACATTTTATAAACAAAGATCTTTTAATATACAGAAATCTAATTCAGTCAGAATAAGCTATTTTTTCTTAAATTTGAAATATTTTTTACAACTTTTAGGAATGAATGTGAAGAACAATCTTCCCTTTTCAAGGTCCTGAAAATATCTTCAAAATATTTACACTGAAGCAGAAAGCTTCATCTACACAAAGCAATAACATGCAAATTCCACGTGTTTATTAGGTGTGGGAAGCAAAGTCTTTTGCTGTGCTTCCAACTGTGGTTTTTATAAAGCAATTCAAAGTCTGTTTATGAAGTGAGCACTTTATAATTTCCTTGCACTGGGAGAGGGGAGTATCCAGAGAGTCTCTCTCCAAGAAGGTCAGAGTCAGATGGAAGCAAGACTACACACACAAAAATGTTATTTTAAAGAGAAAAGGGTAAAATATACTGTGTTATATACTGTTGTCCTAAATTTTGAATTGAATATAGTTCAATGCCTAGATTTTTGGGGGACAGTAAGAACAGTATGAAGGAGAAAGATCCTTGCAGAAGGATGACAACAAGGAAGACTTGCTGGAAGAGATGGAACATACGATGGATGTCAAAGAATTGGTAAGTTTTAATGCTGGGACGTGTTCCCTTGTCACTGGCCTTAAAGAGTGCTATTCTTGTCTAGACTTTGCTCCTGATATCTTCTCTGCTTGAAACACCTTCCCACAATTCTGCCTATCTAAATCTTACCCATCTTTCAAGGCCCACCTCACGTTTCATGTTCTTTCCTCATTTCCTTCAATGAGGATCAATAATAAAATCTTTAAAACAAGCAAGGAGGGATCCTGTGCTTCTTGTCTTTGTGGACTACAAGAGAGAGGAAGAGGAGAGTTTGAGAGTCTGTGTCCCACTTGAAGTGAGAAAACCCCATGGGACAGTGTAGGCGGTGGCAACTTCCGAAGTAGAGACATACAAGCACTGACTTAACACATTATACCTCATCTTATTTTCATACCAATCCTTGGAGACAGATGTGACTACCCCTACTCCCACCCTTACCCCCACCTCCATCACCCTGCACCACTGACAGATTACTGTACCTGTGTGTTGTAAGGTTGTTCTGAAGATTAAATGAGTTTTGGTTGTAAAGTTCTGACACAAGTAAACATTCAATACCTGTTAGTTATTATTTAATTACTGCCAGGGAAAATAAGGATCAATCAACAAAGTTGTATAACTTGTCCAGGCATTCCAGGGATACCACACATTTAGGGATAATCTCTATGCTAATCTCTTGCCTTGGGGATTCCAAGACCAAGCGGGTAATGTCAAATACCAAAGCTACCTGAGATACAGACCTGTGATTGCAAGTTCTGAGGGGAGACTCTTCCCCACTACATCATCTGTAACTAATAACCAGAGGCAAGACCACCATCTGTGTTGGTGGGATTTTTTTTTTAGTCCCCCTTTTTACTTATAGTCTTTTCAGTGTTCTAGCATGAGTCCAAAGCTTCTAATTCTGTTTCCTTGTTAGCATTTAAACACAAGTCACTGGAATATGAAAAAACATCCTGCTCTCACCCACCACTATCTGAGTAGTTTTAGCACAGGCTTAAATACCTGTTATCTGGATTATTAGATGGCTCAGCTGTGCATTTATGAAGACATTTACTATTTCTTGTTTTTTGTTGTTTTTTTTTTAATCAAGCAAATGTAGGTGTTTTCTTGTTTTTCCAATCTGCTGGAACTAAGCTTCCTATCTTAGTTTTTTTACTGACAGTCAAGTTAGACTTGTTAAACTTTACTCCCAGTTCTTACCTAAGGGAGCATTTTGTGTAGTTTTAAATTCCTGAAAACTCACACACTTATAGCCAACTGATCTTTGACAAAAGTGCCAAGAATACATACTGGGGAAAAGAAACTCTCTTCAGTAAATGGTGCTGGGAAAACTAGATATCCACATGCAGAAGAATGAGACTAGACCCCTACCTCTTACCATATACTAAAACCATCTCAAAATGGATTACAGATTTAAATGTAAAACCTGAAACTATGAAACTACTAGAAGAAAACATAGGGAAACAATCTACAACATGGGACTGGGCAAGGATTTTTTAAATAAGACCTCAAAAGCACAAGCAATAAAAGCAAAAATAGACAAATGGGATTACATCAAATTAAAAAGCTTTTGTACATTGAAAGAAACTGTTAAGACAGTGAAGAGACAATCTACAGCATGGGAAAAAATATTTGCAGACTATACATCTCTCAAGGGATTAATATGAAGACTATGTAAGGAACTTAAACAACTCACCAGCAAAAAACCAAATAACCCATTTGAGAAATGGGCAGACGATCTTAAGAGACACTTCTCAAAAGAAGACACACAAATGGCCGACAGACATATGAAAAATACTCAACATCACTAATTATCAGGGAAATGCAAAACAAAATGACAATACCACCTCACTCTAGTTAGACTGGCTATAATCAAAAAGGCAAAAGAAAACAAGTGTAGGTGAGGATGTGGAGAAAACGGAACACTTGCACACTGTTGGTGGGGATGTAAACTAATATGGCCAATACGGAAAACAGTGTGGAGGTTCCTCAAAAAATTAAAAATAGAACTACCGTATAATCCAGCAATCCTACTACTGGGTATATATCCAAAGGAAATGAAGTCAGTATGTCAAAGAGATATCTGCACTCCCATGTTTATTGCAGCAAAATTTGCAATAGCCAAGATACAGAATCACCACACTTAGTCCAACAACAGATGAATGGACAAAAAAAAAAATGTGGTATATATACACAATGGATATTATTTGGCCATAAAAAAGAATGAAATCCTGTCATTTGTGGCAACACGGATGGACTTGGAGGTCATTATTGCAAGTGAAGTAAGCCAGGCACAGAAAGACAAATACCACGTGATCTCACATATGTGGAATCTAAGGGGAAAAAAAGTTATATCTCAAGGCAGAGAACAGAATAGTGGTTACCAGAGACTGGGGAGGGGAGAGAGGGGAGAGAAAACAGGGAGAGGCTGGCCAATAAGTACAAAATTACATTAGATAAAAGGAACACGCTCTGACGTTCTATAGCACAGTAGGGTTGCTGGAGACCAGCTCCGCAGGATTCGTTGGACCTGAATAGGTGGTGTGGCGTCGGCGAGGAAAGAAAGAGATGGACCACAGATGTCTAGTGCAAGTGTGGACAACAACCACAAAAATCTTGCTTTATTCATATGTTTTACTTAACCTTATACATGACGATTTATCTTTTAATCAAAACATTTATTATTTCATCTCTATAGAAAAAGAAAAACAGAATGTTCCAAAGCAATTATGTTGTGATAAAAGCACCCACTCATGCATCAATAGTTCACCCCAAAGCCTGTGGCCTGTGGCCAGGAAACTATACAATAGCAGCATGCTTAGCATTGAAGAGCGTCAGACTTTTAGTTTAAACTATAATTCTTAAACTTCTTAGCTTACAATTTAACCCTTTTTAAATCTTACTTATACTTACTATACTTGATTTTAATAACAATGATTAGTTATGGTTAACAATTTAATATTGCTTATACTCTATATTGATCATTTTAATTTATAATCAAAATCACAATGTTTATACCTTTTATTTCCCTGCCAATAGACTCCGGGAACAGCACAGAGGACAAAGCGAAAAGTTAAATGATCCTACTCAAACTAACAAAAACATACTATATCATTCTTATTATTACTAAGGAAAGAACACGTTCTTGGTAAATCAAGTGAAACTGTGTGAGTGGGGAGAAACAAAGAAATCTGTAACTGGTTGATGACCAATTAGTTATAAACATTACAGCACCCAGACCCACTGTCTCCCTGGGGGAATGTGGATAGAAATCCAACACAATAACTTCATTCCACACGTACAAGAGCATGACCACAGCCACAATGGGTTAATGCACACATCTCTAACAAGGAAGATTAATGACAAAATTAAATGGAGCCAGCCCATACCGGGAACATGCATCAAAAACACCTTTAGTACTGACAATGCCCTTTAAATAAACCAGTTAATTTTGATGTATTTTAACATGTCCTTTGAGAAACTGCAGGGAATTTCCCAAAGCCATACTAAGCGAAAAGGTTAAGCTGTTTAATTCTGGGAAGCCTTGTCAAGCAACCAAAGGTGAACAAACAAGAACTTCCATGGAGCCGTGCCACACACACGGGACCCCCTTGTAGCCTGCAGAACAAGGGGTATCACTCAGGCTCCCATGCCGTTCCCTATAGCAGGATGGCTCACAGCATAGGGTGACTATGGTTCACAGTTAAGCTTTGCATATTGCATAATAGCTAGAGGAGAGGCTTTTGAATGTTTTTGCCACAAAGAAATGATAAATGCATGAGGTGGTTGATACATTAACTACCCAGACCCAGTTATTACACAACATTATATGTGTATCAAAACATCAGATTGTATCCCATAAGTATGTACAATTACAATGTATAAGTTAAAATAATAATAATAAAAAAATTCCTGAAAACAGGTCATGTTTTAGAGATAAATGTTTATTGAAAACCTAGAGGAAACTATGGCACAGATTATTCTAAGACAACTGTCTAGACAAATGTAATGATAAATTACAAACCCTAAAATTTTTGCCTAATGATCATACATCCTAATATTTCAGAAACAAGCCTTATTTTAATAATTGACAGATAAAAGTGAAATTTAAAAATTCACCTGCGGAGATTTATCCTATTAATAGGCTTCTGTTAGGAGTTGTGTTGTGTTCCCCTAAAATTCATTTGTTGAAGTCCTAATCCCCAGTACCCCAGAAAGTGACTGTATTTAGATATGAGATCTTTAAAGAGGTAATTAAAATAAAATAAGGTCATTACGGTGAGCCCGAATCCAATATGACTGGTGTTTTTATAAAAAGAGGAGATTAGAACTTAGATTCACACACAGTGACCATGTGATGACACAGGGAGAAGACAGCCATACACAAGCCAGGGAAAGAGGCCTCAGAAGAAACCAGCCCTACCAACACCTTGATCTTGGAGTTCCAGCCTCCAGAATTGTGTGAAAATAAATTTCTTTTGTTTAAGCCACCCAATCTATGGTACTTCGCTATGGCAGCCCTAGCAAACCAATATGGCTTCTTATATTTTATTAATAATTTCCACAAACTACTTAAAGCACTTGCATTTGTGTCCTTCTATTTAAAGGATATCTAATTTAAGATGTCAACTATTCTTTGTTAAGATCAAATATTCTTTACTCCTTTTTAATAATTAGCATATTTTATCAACATATGAAATAGATCACTCTTCAAATGTATATATTTACCAACACTACAACCAACCACGATATCAACAATATAAAACTAAGAATCTTAGCGATCGATTTATGCATGTACTCAACAAAACACACACTGACCAAATACAAAATTGCTTTACCTTGATCTGGTGCACACAGGCTCAATGTGGAGCATGACATTTTACAAACAGACATTGCACAATCATTCCAGTTGAAATAAAATCTTTGAAATCACTCCAAAACTGAATCTACAGCTTTAAAATGTCTAATTTAATCAGTGTCTGCCACAGTTAGAGAAAAACATAAAGCTGCCTGTGTCAAGAGTCGCAGTTGAAGTCCCAATTGTCTCCAGGTTTGCGGTGGCGGGTCCCCTCTCCATCCAGTCCTCTCTCTGATTCCTTGAAGTTCATCTTCCTCTTCATGTCCTCTGCATGCTAGAATTCCTCTGGGCTTGATCATGGGCCCTTTTCTTGTCACTCTCCATTTTCTCTCTAGATTATCTCATCTAATCCCCTAATTTTAAATTTCATCTATATGCCACTGGCTCTCAGACTTACTTCTCCAGCTCAGAAACTCTTCTGAGCTCCAGATCTGTATATCCAACTGACATATCTGCACTTGGCTGTCTTGGAGACAGTGTAAGCATATCTGAAACCCAACCAGTGATCTATCCTTTCCCAAATGTGCTCCTCCACTAATCTTTCCTATCTTAGGAAATGACACATCATTCACCCAGTTGTTCATGTCAGAACCTGGAAGTTTTTTTGACACTACTTTTTCAGTAACCCCTATATCCAGTACATTGGTAAGCCCGAGTGATTAAGATATCAGTAGATAGATAGATCTTAAATTCATCCACTTCTGTCTACCTCTACTATCTTAAATCTATTCCTAGCTATTTATCATCTATCACCTGGACAGCAGTTTTCTAATTGGTCTGCCTACATCCTCTCCTATACTTACCACAACAGAGAACAATCTTTTAAAACCACAAAACCATTCTCTCTCATTCTCTTTCTCTCTTTCACTGGCACATACACATCACTTAAAACTTCTGTCACATTACACCTAAGATAAAACCCCAAATCCTTAACACATCCTATGCCAAAAGAAATTCCCAAGAGACAAAAACATTTAGAAAAAAAATTTTGCTTACAAAACACTTGCAAAAGGTTACAAGTGGTTCAGGCTTTAGGAGCACTGGTTCATCAATCACACACCGCCCCTGCACCCCAAGATTATAAGGTTTATAGTTAGTTTGCTCATGATGGAAAAAGAGCAATATTCTTATATGATTGCCATACGTCCTCAAATTATTTTATTTCTTCAGACTTTAGTATTACAAAGGTCAGCAATTAAATTTTTTCTTTTTGTTAGGGAGTAACATATAGGAAATGACACTATAGACAGTGTGACACTGTTCTTTTACAGTTTATTTCAGAGCAGTGTTTTGTTTTTTCCTAGCTGTGGGATGTGATATGTACAGTTACTCATACTGGAAGCAGGACATGATGCTAGTTCTGCTTTCTCTGGATAAAGCCCAGCATGATCTGAATACTTCCTATGTCTTCAACATCAACTCATGCCACTCTCCCCCTCATTTTTTAAGGCCTTTCATGGCCTTCTTTCAGGTCACAAAGCCCTTTCCCAGCATACTATCTCCTCTGTCTGGTACGCCCTCCCCTATATCCTTTGCCTAGCCTAGTCTTACTCATTTCCCAATTTCCACTTAAATTTCACTTCCTCCAGTCCCAATCGGTATTGAGTTTTCCAATTATTTGATCACAGTGTCCCACATCATCAGTTAAGATGCCTTTGGATGCCAGTAACTGAAAGACCAAACACACCAATAGGATCTTTAATAGCAGGGAGGCTTCTGAGCATGGAGAATAACAATCACTACTATGTGTACTTTTGTTTAATGTTCAATTTATCAACCTTAAAATATATTTCTTGGAAATACTGTGCTCTACTGTCAAATACACTACTCACTAATTACATGTGGCTACTGAGCACTTGAAATATGGCTAATCCAACTGAAGACTTAAATTTTATTTACTTTTAATTAGTTTAAATTTTGGAAAAACTAAATTATGTAAATCTATTTTTCAACTGTAAATTTTATGAAGCCTAAATACAGATCCAATATTTCCAATTAAAATTAAGCAACCAAGTTGAACATGAGTGTGCAATACTACTAAATTTCCAGGAAACTTTTTAGTATAAGAAAAGTGTAAATTATCTCAATTTTTACATTGATTACATGTTAAAATGATAATATTTTGGATATATTGTGTTAAATAAAGTGTATTACTAAAACTAATTTCATCTGCTTATTTTTTTATTTTAGAAGTTTTTAATGAATGTTATATGTAAGATTACTTTATTCTTGCATCTTCTCAATTGTTTCTTCCTTAAATTTGCCCTTTTCCTTTCCTGCTTGATGAGATTTTGTTTTCTGTTCAAGGATCTTTTTGTGATCTTTGTCCATTTTTCGCCTAGTAATAACCATCTTGCTGGGGTGAATGCCCACATGGGCAGTTGTGCCATTAGCTTTCTCTTGCTGCACCTGTTAAACGTAGATGACCTATTTCTTCCTGTAAATCTAGACTACTTTGCCAGTTGGCTGGCCTTTATAGTGTTCTTGCACAATATGAACTTCGTCATTCTTTCGGATGGACAAGGATCAAACACTGTACTTCTATCTCGGCTCTTTGCAAAGAGGGGAAGACAATCTTCCTGGGAATGTGAGAAGGTGCACTGAGATAACTTTTATAGTTCTTGCTTTGGTCAGAATTTACAAATGGATGGAACTTCATTTTGGCCATGGCTGCCTGTGCAATGGCCACAAAAGGGAAGAGCTGTTTTTTCTTTTTTAATATGGGTACTAGAAAATTTTAGGTGACATATGTTGCTAGCATTCTATTTATTTTGGATACCACTGTCCCAGACATTGAAATAGTTACACAATCAATAAATCAAAACATAAATTTAAATCTCCAATTAAAGGTTTTAAAGGAAGTGGGAGGAAAGACAAACATCAAATTGGTATTTTTTAAAGATAAGAGTGTAACATAGCTGAAGCTGGATTGGAGTTGGGGCCAAACTATTGGGTAAAACAGAAGGCTATTGCAGTAAATCCAGGTGAGTGATGATACTGGTTTGGGCTACAATGGAGGCGGTAGAGATGAAGATAAGGGGGTGCATCTGTGAGACACTTGGGAGGTAAAACTGACACTATTTACCAATTTATTTAATCAGACTCTTCTCTAGTTTAATAAAAACACTGATCACAAACTAATTTAATCATATTCTTCTATAATTTAGTGTAATCACTAATTAAAGCTTCTTTACTTAGACTCTATAATTTATCAAAACACTGATTAGAGGTTTAATCAAATTCTTCCAAAAAAAATTCTTCCACAATTTTATTAAAATCACAAATATAGCAGATCCTCATATGCTTCAAAGAACTAAAAAGAAAAGATAAAATACATGAATGATTACAATGATTACAGAATTCACTTTAACGTTTCTATTTAAACTGGACACAAAGGCATCACCGGTATAGCGCACAGAACAGTTGCTGAACGATGAACTAATGATTGGATTGTGGAAAGAAAGAATTAACCGCAACAATCTTGAGAAGAAAACAAGATTGGCCAGGCCCATCCTACAAAGATCCAGTCAGTCAGAGGCCCCGCCCACCGCAGGACGGATGGCCACGCCTTCGGAGCGTTTACTCGGACCCGCGCCAGCGCTGGGCTCAGACTCCGAAGTGGCAAGCCCCGGAGGTCCTTTAGGCTCTCGAATCACCTACAGGCGACACGCCATCGAAAGCCTCGGACTTGTCATCCCAAAGTAAGAGAAGACCAGAGGCACAGGCTGAGCTCACGTCGAAAACGGCCCTCCCGCGGGAGTGCTTCCGGGACAGGGGGCGGGGCCTCCGGAAGTGGTCGGACGCCGTCCGCTGCTCGTTGTTTGAGCGGCTGACGAGAAGGAGACGCCGGAGATCCGGCTGCGCCGCGGGGCGGCAGTCACGACCAGAGTCCGAGCCGTCGCTAAGCTTTGGACAAGCGAGAAGCGAGGACGGCCGGCTGCGGAGCGGCGGAGCGAGACGCCCGCTTGCCTTCGGATCTCATCATGTCGCGGGGCTCCATCGAGATTCCCCTCCGGGACACTGACGAGGTAAGTGTCGGGTATGGAGGAGGGTGGGGGCTGTGAACTTGGACGAAAGATCTCTCCCCACCCGCTCAGCCCCCTTCGACTTCGCTCGACTTCGTTTCCGAAGCGGGAGCACCCTCGTCCCGAAGAGCCCAGATGGAAATCCCAGATCAAACCTCCGATCACCTCCTTCCCCAGCCCCTGCGCCCTCCCAGGCTGAGGACACCGCGTCCCGGCAGCCTCGGGGCCACTCCAAGAAGGAGTTCTTGAAAGTTCCCCATCAACCTGTTTTTGTCGGTACTCTGCTCTTTTCCTAATTCACGGACGCAGAGGTGTGAGAGTGCCCGACCGACTGTAAAGCACCTCAGGTTACAGAGGTGGGCGCTCATGTCACCGTGGTCTGTCTGCTGCTCAAACTCGGTATCTTTCCCTGGAAATACAGAAACTGTGAGTCTGTCGTGGTGCGCTGCGTTTACCTCACAAGGCTCCATCAGCGACATAGGGAGCCCAAGATTTAGCCGCTGCTGTGTGCGGATACAATCAACCACCTCTTACCGATGCCTCAGTCATGGGTGGTCTATGGCTTGTCTGAGTAAAGCTCTTAGTTTTGATGTTCAGTCGTCTTCTTTATTTCATACCTTTATTTTTGTTTGAGAAATAATATTGAGATATAATTCACTTACCATAAAATCCAATGGTTTTTAGAATATTGGCAAAGTTGTGTAACTGTTATCTCATCTAATTGCAGAACATTTTCCTATTATTATTTTTTGTGCCCACATTCAAGAGTGTCTCCGACACACAAATGCTGCCGCCGTGATTAATGTGTGCAGTGGCATTCAACTTTGCATGGCCTCTAGGTTCGTGCTTCTCAAGGTGTCAGATCTGTGGCATCAGAGTCTCTAGGGTGCTTATCTGCACTTTATGTTGATTCTGTGTTAAGCAGTATATTTTGTTATTTTGAGTTAGCAAAGCATTTGTAGCATTTTATAGTTCTAGTGATTTGGGGACAACTAGTGATTTGTTTGCTTCTCTATGCTTTTTACTTTAATATTATAATATAATCTATTTGTCATGTGTTCCTTAAACATTAACATGTACAGTTGGTCCTCAGTATCTGTGGGTTCCACATCTGTGGATTCAGCCAACTGCAGGTAAAAAATATTCAGGGGAAAAAAACCCAATAAAAAGCAATACAAATAAAAAAATACAATATAGCAACTAATTTACATAACCTTTACATTGTATTAGGTATTATAAGTAATCTAGAGATGATTTAAAATATATGGGAGGGGCTGCCTGGTTAGCTCAGTTGGTTAGAGCATGGTGTTCACCAAGGTCAAGGGTTTGGATTCCCAAACTGGCCAGATGCCAAAAAAATAAAAAATAAAAATAAAATGAAGTATATGGGAGGATGTGCATAGGTTACATACAAATACTATGCCATCTTATATAAGGGACTTGAGCATCCTTGGATTTTGGTATCGTGGTGAGGGTGGGGGTCCTGGAAACATCTCATGGATACCAAGAGATGACTGTATTAGCTCAACCCTGTTGAAAGTGAACACATACCCTACATATATCCATATTGATATATATTCAAGAAAAGCAGCAGTCAGTGGAGAAATGTGAATTTAAAAAAGAAATAAGAGTTAAAACCTACATTTTGTGTTTTAGGTCATTGAACTTGACTTCGATCAGTTACCGGAGGGAGATGAAGTTATCAGTATTCTGAAACAGGAACACACACAACTGCACATATGGATTGCTTTGGCGGTCAGTATTTATGTAGCAAATTTTTTTTATTATTTGTTGACTGGGAAAATATGTGGTTTCTGTTTTCAGATATAGTAATAGCCAGCTTGGGTTCATGATAAGTAAATTAATTATATCATGTGTATGGAAGTTAATTGTGTTATCATTTGTGGAACAATAAGACCAGTTTCTTAAATGATGTGCTACTCTACTGGTAAATTAGTATATGTTGGTAAAGGCAAAATTCATTGAACCAAAATAGTACTGTGTATTGAGTATTGATTATTCAGTGATTATTCAATAATGACTGGCTTAGCTGAGGAAAAAAACAAGGGGCTAGAATGTAAACATTTCCCATAACGTAAAACAATTCCTGTAAAATACTCTAGAATGTGATTGGGTTATAGGCTAACCCACAAAAGCCCTTTTGGGTGAAGTTTATCTCAGGCTTATGTTTTTTGTCCTGTTTGGTCCCCTCCATAATAGTAATGTTACTGGAGGTTTTCAGGAAAATCCAGAATGAAAGCCTAAAATTCTATATATTCCATCCCTTACCACCAGCTGCATAATGATGAGTGTTTCCTTTATATGGGAATAGGTAGTGGAAATACTGTAATCATTATTCCTAAGCAGGTGTGCTACAGGTTGCTTTCATGTAAAGATACGTAGGAGGCTCCTTATTGTCTTGAAGGGTCAGAGAATTAGGTCTGGAATTGGGCTTCTGTCCATGCTCAAGCCTACTCTAAGAGTTTCCTCTTTTTGGATGTGGATTTACAGAGAAGTACTTTCAGTGACAAGCAGTGCCTTCTTGACTTGAAGTGCCAAGTTTTCCTGTTCTGTGGAGACCAAGCCATTAATTCTTGTCACACATTTTTTAAAACCAGAAGGGAACTTAGGATTGTTGTTGTTGTTTTTTAAAGTAAATATGCCTTCTTTAACAACACTTAATTTAATAGCATGAAAATTAGAATGTTGGGGGATTAGCATGGCACCTGTGGTAAACTGATGAAACATTGTGGGGTATATGTTGTTTTAGGGAAAAGAGTGTAGACTTTGGTGTTAGAGGAGCCTTTGTTCAAGTCTCAGCTTATCTGCTAACTAGTTTTGTGACCTTAAACAAATGATATAAATTCTGAGCCTGTTTTCACATCTAAAATATGGGAATGTTAGTACCTACTTCATAGGTTGTACAGATTAGAGAAAATGTATGTGAAGTTCCATCCCTGGCATGATATGTGATCCATAGTAGGTGGTTAACAAATGACGGATATTCATTTTATTATTTACAAAAGAAACAATGCCCAGGGAAGTTATTCAGTAGGCCCAAAGTCACAGATAATTTTTGTAGATCTAGAATAAGAACCCAAATTTTCTGTTTAGAATTCTTTATACCTTCCATTATTGCTTTTTCTATCAGGATCTGCTTGCTTGAAAATTTTAGTTTGAAATCAACTATTGCTAGATAAGAAGCAGATTGGAAACATTTTTAGTGATACCAATTTCTTTTAATAGCCCTGTCAAAGTCTAATTGATCTATAATAAACTGCATATATTTGAAGTATACCATTTGGTAAGTTTTGTCATATGTATGCACCTGCAAAACCATCACCACAATCAAGATTAATGAGTATACCCATCATCCCCAAAAGTTTTTCCTCCATACCATTCCTCCCCACCCTCAACCCTACCCCCAGTGCCAGGCAACCACTAATCTGCATTTTGTTACTGTAGATTGGTTTGAATTTTCTAGATTTTTATATAAACGGAATTGCACAATAGGTACTTTTTGAGGCGGGGTCTGGCTTCTTTCACTCAGCATAATTACTTTGAGATTTATTCCATGTCGTAGCATGTATTGATACTTAATTTCTTTTTATTGCGGAGTAGTATCCATTGTACAGATATACTACAGCTTGTTTATCTGTTCACCTGTTAATCAACATTTGGATTGTTTCCAGTTTTTGCTATTACAAATAAAGCTGCTGTAAACATTTGTGTACAACTTTTTATATGGACGTATGTTTTAGTGATTCTAATTTGATCCTTTATCTTATAGCTGGAATACTACAAGCAAGGAAAAACAGAAGAGTTTGTAAAGTTGTTGGAAGCAGCACGTATAGATGGCAATTTGGACTATAGAGACCATGAAAAAGACCAGATGACTTGCTTGGATACACTGGCAGCTTATTATGTACAACAGGCTCGGAAAGAAAAGAATAAGGACAATAAGAAGGATCTCATTACACAGGCAACCTTGTTGTATACAATGGCTGACAAAATTATTATGTATGATCAGGTAAAGTAAGTCAGATTTCTTTAATTTTTGAAAGGGGAAAAAATACCAAATGAAAGCAAAATGTGTGTGATAGGCAGCAGATTTTTTTTGAAAGAATTTTTCTTAAAATTATGTGATTGATATAGTCAAAAAGAAGGAGGTTTCCTCATTAAAACTGGAATTCTTTGGTCCTTATACTATTGATGTAATATGAGCAAATTTAGTATGTAAAACTTACCCACATGTTGAGTCAGTCATTCTAACATCTCTAGGTGAATTTCAAGTGTATTTTAAGGAGTTTGAACTTTCCTTTTTGTCATTGTTACTGACACAGAAGGCTTGCATTTCAGGATAATTTCTCATTTTGTAATTAAGAATTGCGTATTGGTAGTTTAAGCACATTACAGTTGATAGAAGAATTACCTCCTTCCATATGGTTTTCATCTTAGTGTTATACTTTTCATTATAAATCATGGTTAGTCTTTAGTAAAATCTAAGATGATACTTTACAGAACCATTTGTTGGGGAGAGCCTGCTTCTGCCTACTTGAAGGTGACAAAATGGATCAGGCTGATGCACAGTTTCATTTTGTACTCAACCAGTCTCCAAATAATATTCCAGCCCTTCTCGGTAAGTGATCTTTGACAACCATCTTAGGGATCTATTCTTTTCAGCATATGCCTAGGATATATCTCTTTGTAATATCTCCTTAATGACTGAGCTGGACAGCAAAGAAGAATAGCTTTATATTGTTAAAAATGAAACTGTCTACAACATTATTGTTGAAATTGCAGAAATAAAATATATACCAGTTAAGAATAATTTATTCATTTCCAAAGAGTCAATAAACGATCTCTACTTAGACAACTCCAAGCTGTTTCAATTATTACTCTGTAACATTTAACATAAAAACAGGACGTCCTATCTTTAGGCATAAATAATATACCTACCCTTATGGAAAACAAGTTTTTAATCTGAAATGTTCAGTATTTTCAGGTATTTCTAATTGAGAAAACTATTTAATTTAGGTGAGTTAGTGTAAAGCATAGAAGACTTATGTTCTTTAATCAAATAGTAAGTGTTTATTTTTCAAATCACTTTATAGGTAAAGCTTGCATTTCATTCAACAAAAAGGATTACAGAGGAGCTCTTGCTTACTATAAGAAGGCATTGCGTACTAACCCAGGATGTCCAGGTAAGAGAATAACTTTATTTTAGGTCTAAGCTGTGTATGACCCAACTTAAAATATTGAGGATTTGACAGTTGATTATGAAGTTACTTGCGAAAAGATGTTGGATTATTGAAATGACAGAATCGAGAATTTTTTTTTGTAAGGGTTATGTTTGATTCAAAAGCTGAATAGTAGATCATTATAATCTTTTTGCCCTATTCTGTTTTTTCTTCTCAAAATGTCATTCATTTAGAAAATGCATGGCCATGCAGATATATGGGAGATTATTCCCAGAGAGAGAGAGAGGGAGTGAGAGAGAGCATAGGTGGTACAGTGGTCCTGAGGAGAGTGTGCCTTGCAAGTTTGAGGAACAGTGAGGAGACTGATATATCTGGAATGGAGAGGGAGAGAGAGTGAGGGAGAAAAGTAATAAGAAAAGGGGTCAAAGATATAACCTGGGACTAATCATGTAGGGCATCATAGATTATTATAAGGACTTCAGCTTTTACTCTGACGGAAGTAAGAAGTCATTGGAGAGCGTTGGGTAGAGGAGTAACATGATCTGACTTATATTTAAAAAGATCATTTGAGCTTCCGGGTTGAGAGTAGAGTAGGTTGTGGGGGTAAGAGGCAAGGACAGATGTAGGGAGACCAGGAAGAATGCTAGTGCAGTCATGCAGGTCAGAGATGATCGTGGCTCACACTAGGTTGGTAATAGTGGAGGTGGTACAAACGGTCAGATTCCAAATATATTTTGAAGGAAGAGCTGATAGAGTAGATGTGGTATGTGATACAAAGAGAGGAAGAGTCAAAGATAAATCCTTTGCATAAGCAATTGGAAGAGTGGAGTTACATTTTACTACATTTGGAAAATAGTTCAAGAGAAACTAGTTTTAGATATGAAAAGTTTGAAATGCCTTTTAGACATACAAGTAAAGAGGTCAGAAGAGATGGAGTTCAGGAAAGAGGTCTGGGCCTAAGTAATTAATTTGGGAGTCATGAGCGTATAGATGTTGTGTAAAGTCGTGAGAATGCATGAAGTCTCTAGGCCAATGAGTGTACATAGAAAAGAGGTCCAGGGATGGAGCCCTAGAGCACTCTGACATTTAGAGGTGAGGAAAATGAAGAATCAGCAAAGGAGCTTGAGAAGGAGAAGTCAGAGGTATAGGAGGAAAACTAGATAAGTGCATTGTCCTTGAAGCCAAATAAAATGTTTCCAGAAGGAGAGGCTGACGAACAGTGTGAAATTCTGTTGTTAGGCCATGTAAAAGAGGGAAAGAAAATTGACCACTGGATTTAGCAGCATGTAAATCATTAGTGACCTTGATAAAAGCAGTTTTACTGGAATGGTGGGGATGAGAGCCTCATTGTAGACGATTCAAGAGAAAATGGAAGAAAAGGAATCGGAGGCAGCAAGTGTAGCTAGATTTTGCAAGTTTTGCTGTCAAGAAAGAACAGGGTTAGCAACTAGAAAGGGAGATAGAATCAAGAGAGGATTTTTATAAGATGGGAGAAAGTTTGTATGTAGTTGAGAATGATTCAGTAGAGAGGAAATATTTTATGATGCAGGAAAAATAAGGGAAGGTTGCTGGAGCAGTGTCCTTGAATAGATGGAGAGGGGATCTACTAACCAGTGGAAAAGTTGGCCTTAGATAGGAATGTTTGTATTTTGGCATGGCCTTGAAATGAGGCAGCATGTATAAGCATAGCTCTGAAGGGAAGACAGTATGTGCATATCATAAGCACAGTATTTAAGGTCTTGATGGAACTTTTTGTCCTCTGTTCAAAAATTTCTCTTCAAAAATTAGAAATCGAAGGTACAGTGTAGCAGGGGTATTGGAAGACAAGACATATACCAGTATTATAGGTGTTTTATTCTATGATGAGAAAAGTGTCCATGATAGGGGAGAGGGTGGAGAGTGTTAGAGTCTAACCTCCAGTGAAACCAAGCTTGTGGTAGGCCAAAAGATATTATAGTGTAGTTATACTAAGGTTAATTTGGGGGATTTTGCAATTCATAAATAGAGAATGTTTAAGCATTTTTGTAATTGAATCGAACCCTAAAAATGCCCTAGTTTCACAGATTGAATGGCTTGATTTTATTTTTTTCAGCGGAAGTTCGTTTAGGAATGGGCCATTGCTTTGTGAAACTTAACAAACTAGAGAAAGCCCGTCTGGCATTCAGCAGAGCCCTCGAACTCAATTCCAAATGTGTGGGAGCATTGGTTGGACTGGCTGTTCTAGAACTCAACAATAAAGAAGTATGTGATTGTAAAAATTGTCCTGTTCCTGACTGATTAGTCAGCCACAGTTCCTTATCTAAAACTCTTGGGACCAGATATGTCTCAGAAATCAAGATTTCAGATTGTAGGAAGGTAATATGGTGCCTGTGCTACATAATATATAACACCCCAGTTATTTGGGCACCACCCAAAAAGCAAACTTATATTCTGTGGCAAGATGAGTGACTGTTAAACTGATAGTATAGCCTTATAATTCAGGAAAAGTGTTGCCACCAAATGAGTTAGCTCCAAGTTTTTAAAAAAACTTTTTTTTTTTTAAAGCTTTTTAGATTTCAGAATCTTAAGGAATTGTAGACTTGTATATAAGTTTGGAATGCTTTCAATTCCAAGTAACAAAAAACGTACTTAGTACCTTAAACATAGGGGTTTTCATTGTTTACTAAACCAGATGTCTAAGGTCTCAGAATTGGCCCCTCAGTGTCATCAAACCCAGGATTTTATATATTTCTGTCCTTCCTTCTTTAATGTGTGGCCTTTCTTCATCATGTCTGTTACCTCATAGTCATAAGGTGGCTGCTACATCTCCAGACATCTCATTATTACATCAGTCTGTTAAGGAGGGAGAAAAGGGAAAGGATAAAAGTCTTTCTCTTAAGGGAAGTTCTATCTTATATTGAAAAGGAAGCTCCCCAGCATGCTTCTTCTTATGTATAATTGTCCACAACAGGGTTACGAGGATTTCTCAGCCTCAGCACTTTTGACATTTTGGGTTGGATAATTCTTTGTTGTGGGACTTTCTAAAACACCAAACATAACCAATACTTCTCTTTGTTAAATCCCCCTTGTCTTGCCTGATTTCAACCCTTCTCCACTTCAGAGGTAACCGCTATTCTTAATATAGTGTTCATTATTTCTTGCATTTTTTTATACTTTATATATGTATGTACCCCTAAGCAATATATGGTATTGTTATGCATGTTTTAAACTGTGTGTATGTAACTATAGGCTATGTATATTTTTTTGCAAATGGCAATTTTTTGCTCAAAATTTTGTATATTAGAGTTCTTTTTATTCATTTTCTTATAAAATATCATATTAAGAATATATAAAATATATCAATTCTCCAGTTACTTGAAAAACAAATTCTTTGTTGTGGGGAACTATCCTATTTGTTTGAGGATGTTTCGCAGCATCCCGGACTCTACCTACTAAATGCCAGTTGTGATAACCAAAAATGACATTGTTCCCAGTTGAGAACCACTGCCTTTGGCCAATCTCCAGAAAAAAGGAATAGATTATCTTGACTGATTTAGATCAATCATAATTCATCCCCTGGGGATGGGAAATAGGGGAAGGGAGCTTTCTTCCCTGAACTCAGGAGATCTCCACAGGGTACAAAATCTGAATTATGTTAGCAGGACAAGAGGGGTAAAACGGCTGTTAGGGAATCCACAAATGTCTACCACATCAAGAAGACAGCTAAGACCTACAAAACCAAAGGTGGCTCTTTGCGGGGAAGGTGGAAGATGAGGACTAATAAAGTAGATAAATCTCAAGAACTGAACAAGAAAATGAAAAGGAAAACAAGTGACACAAACAAAAAAAGAAAACAATATTAAGGACTAAAAGGCGGATTTAATTACAAATGCAATATAGATATTTAAAAATCATCAGAGGCTTCTAGTCACAATGGTGAAATGTCACAAGCTGCTGTCTGTCTCTCTCAACATAACACATACTAATAACCCACTTAAAGTGTACAATTCAATAAAGCTGTTGAAAAATGTTGTTTTTAGAATATTTTCTGTTATTGCCCTAGGTAGGGATCAGCAGTAAATCATTTAAGACTATGATATCAAATATATTTATTATATGCATCCAATATCAGAGGACAGGAACTTCTTTATAGTGGGGATAATTCTACAATTAAGTTTTGTTAATAAAACTAAATTCTAACAGTTTGGTAATTCACTATTTGAAATGTTTTATCCCTGGTGAAGATTAACTAAAATAAGAGCTAAATTTTAGTGTCTGAAATTAGGGTTATATAACATTATTTCCTAATATGATAGTTGGCCCTCCATATCTGCAGATTCAACCAACCATGGATGGAAAATATTCAAAAAAATAAAAGATAATACAACAATAAAAAATAATACTAATTTAAAAAACAATGCAGTATAACAGCTATTTACATGGCATTTGCATTGTGTTAAATATACATATCTAGAGATGATATAAAGTATATGGGAGGATGTGCATAGTTTATATGCAAATATTGCCATTTTATATTAGGGACTTGAGCATCCTCAGATTTTGGTATCCTTGAGGAGTCCTGGAACCAATCCCCTGTGGATAATGAGGGACGACTGTATAAAGAAAACTTTGGAAAGTGCTAATTAAGTAATGTTTTCACTCCACCTTGTTGCAATGTTTTCTTTTAGGCTGATTCCATCAAAAATGGCGTCCAGCTTCTTTCCAGAGCCTATACTATTGATCCTAGCAATCCTATGGTATTGAACCACTTGGCAAATCACTTTTTCTTTAAAAAGGTAGGAGAAGTCATTTGTTTTTAAATCTTGATTTTCATTTTTTCTGTACTGCAGTTGATACTTTATATTTTTTTAACTTGGATAGAAATTTGAAAATGTCAGAGTTTTGTTTTTTTTTTCCCATCCAGATTCGAGTTTGTATTAATTATCTGAGGGTGGGTACATTCATTCATTCATTCATTCACTTGTTATTTACTGACCCAACATTCATTCACTTGTTATTTACTGACCCAACTTGTTATATATGGTACCCAACACTGCAATAGGGATGTGGAGATGAGGAAGACATGATTTCTGCACTCAAGGAGTTCAGTTCCATAGAAAACATAGACGTGTAAACAAATATAAATGTAAAAATAAAGGTCTCTACCCAATTATGGCAGAAAAATGAGGAAGTGGGCAAGTGGTTAAAGAGAGTTTTCACCAAGACAGAAAAGCTCTTGAAGTAGGTTTTTAGGAGGTTACTAGGTAATTGAAAAAGGAAAGGCACAGATCTGTGAAAAAGCCTTAGCAGTTTGGTTTAGTAAAAACATAACATATGGTGGCCTTATGAAAGCCAGTACATTGGATCCAGATAGTGGGGCACTTGTGAAATATAAGAATTTGGATATACTTATGTAGGCAACTAGGAGTCATTGACATTTTTGTTTGTTTATTTTTGCATGTTGATTATGATGTATTTTTAAAGTTGCCGCTAATTCTGTAGAAGCAATGGTATTTTAGATTTCTTAAAATACTAAATCCAAGAGTTCATTGACAAAGTTTTTATTGCAATGAACATGAAAGTTTAATGTGCCACATCAAAACTGGGTACTAAACTAAGAGCTTTAAACTAGTTAAATAACAATTTAGGTAAAAGTTCACAAAACTGAATCAATCCTTATTAATAATAGCTACTATGTTGTTGTTGTTAGTTTGCATTTAATGCTTATTAAATGCTAAGCACCATTAAAAGTACATTCCATGTATTTCCTTATATAATCTTCACAACAATCCTATGATAGAGGGTAAGATTACAAAAACCTATAACTTTAGAGTGTATCTGTTACAGTACCAAAAAGCAACTATTTAGGGAGAAGATGGAAATGTATCTTATAGGTAAATAAAGTGTTACTGTTTAAGGTAAAAGAGCTGCACAAGCTAGTCTTAGGAGTTTACTTAGTTGGATGTTCTGCTCTTCATTGTTCAGGATTATAGTAAAGTCCAGCACCTGGCTCTCCATGCATTCCATAATACAGAAGTAGAGGCGATGCAAGCAGAGAGTTGCTATCAACTGGCTAGATCATTCCACGTTCAGGTAAGATAATTTTATAACTTCTCTAATTATCTCATCCTCTTGCTTTATTTATAGTTTTTCAAGTCTCTTTTTTAAGACTTTTGTACATATTGTTGGTCTTGTTTTATTTTCATTTTTCAGGAGGACTATGACCAAGCTTTTCAGTACTACTATCAAGCCACACAGTTTGCTTCATCCTCTTTTGTGCTACCATTTTTTGGTTTGGGACAAATGTATATTTATCGTGGTGACAAAGAAAATGCATCTCAGTGCTTTGAGAAAGTTTTGAAAGCTTACCCTAATAACTATGAAACTATGAAAATTCTTGGCTCTCTCTATGCTGCCTCAGAAGATCAAGAAAAACGAGATATTGCCAAGGTACATTTAAAAAAATCTTATCTATTTTGTGTTTGCTGTCCTGAGAGTCCTATTCCTCATTTCTTGTAATTTCAAGTAGAAATATGATAGAAGCAGTTTCTTTAGCTGAGTTTGTTCCAGTTTAGATAACAACAGTTGACTTATTAAACAGATTAAAATTGCCACTGGTTTTTTTTTATTTTCATGGTCTATAATTGGACGGCCTTAGCTTAACGATCTCTTTTATCCCAGGGCCATTTAAAGAAAGTCACAGAACAGTATCCTGATGATGTTGAAGCTTGGATTGAACTGGCACAAATCTTAGAACAGACTGATATACAGGTATTTTAGTAATACTTTTCATCTCCTTCATAATGTGTTCTTTGTAAGCTTGATGTAGTGTTTCTCTTTCATTTTCACTTATACCTTATTCTGTCCACCCTAAAAATGCAGGGTGCCCTTTCAGCCTATGGAACAGCAACACGAATCCTTCAGGAGAAAGTACAGGCTGATGTCCCCCCAGAGATTCTGAATAATGTGGGTGCCCTCCATTTCAGACTTGGAAATCTAGGGGAGGCAAAGGTAGGAAAATAAAAAATTCACTTCTTTTATACTTGATCAAGTTTAATGCACACCTTTTTTAGATGCATCAGCTAATTTTCACAATATGATTTTCTTTTCTTTGTCATAGAAATATTTTTTGGCATCATTGGATCGTGCAAAGGCAGAAGCTGAGCATGATGAACATTATTATAATGCCATTTCTGTTACAACATCATACAATTTAGCCAGGCTGTATGAGGCAATGTGTGAATTCCACGAAGCAGAAAAACTATATAAAAACATCTTACGCGAACATCCTAATTATGTTGACTGTAAGGATTTTAAACCTTTTTATGTAATAAAATTCCTAAATTCTCATAATAGCAGCAAAAATTTAGTCCTAAATGAAATCTTACTTAGAACTTATAGTAAAAATTTTCAAAGATTCTTATGTCCGCTTTTCTTCAAGACAAATTTGTGGTCTTAAAAAAAAGGGGGTGCAGCTTCGCTTATATTTATGCTGGAAAATAAAAGAAATAATTAAAACCAGTTGGACCATATTGTAATGACCAGGCTATCTTCAGTAGGTCAGCTAATGACATTTAATAACTCCTTGGCATGTTTGATAATGGGTTTACCTTTGTTACTGAAACTAAAGCATGATGTTTTGACTATTGTAAAATTGGGAGCTGTTTACTTGGTGTCTATCATGCTGTTATGGATGCAAAAGTGATTTAAAATAATTAAGATTTTAGTTGAATGGCAGACTGAATTGAATTGATTTGGTAGGCAGTAGTGAGCCATTTTTGGTTTCTTGAGAAGAACGACATTTTCTAGAGAAAAAAACTTATGTTTATGTGGTGTTTTATTGTTATTTAGGTGTAAGAACCACGGTTTGACACTAAGTTTTCTAATTAGTAGTCCCTAGTCCATGCTTTCACTGTTTTGCCATATGATGAGCAGTTTTTTATGAAAAAGTAATTGACAGTGGTGTGTGCTGGAAAGAAACTAGAAACAGAGAGCTGCTCCAAGCTTTTTATTTTCTTTTTTCTTGTTTTATTTTTATTTTTATTTTGATTGCTGGCTGGTATAGGGACCCAAACCCTTGACCTTGGTGTTGCCAGCAGCACACTCTAACCAACTGAGCTAACTAGCCAGCCCTTGAGCTTTTAAAATGACTTAGCTTGAGATAAGGACTTGGACCAGGGGGCTGGCTTTGGAAATGGAGTGGAAGAGATAAATCTTAGATTTTTTTTTTTTTTTAAAGATGACCGGTAAGGGGATCTTTACCCTTGACTTGGTGTTGTCAGCACCACGCTGTCCCAAGTGAGCTAACTGGCCATCCCTGTATAGGAATCCGACCCCGTGGCCTTGGTGTTATCAGCACCACATTCTCCCAAGTGAGCCACAGGTCACCCCTGATAAATCTTAGATTTCAAACAGTAAGACTTGATGGTGAAAAAATCACTCTTTAACTTATTAAATTCATGTTTGACATTTTTTTAACCTGTGAGACATTTCTGTTCCTTGTATAGATGTATTAACAAAAAATAATTGTTTCAAAAGTGTGACTTTAAAATTATGCTTTTTATAGCTAACATTTTAGACATAAAAAATTTTTAAACGTATGTTTTCAGGCTATTTGCGCCTAGGAGCCATGGCCAGAGATAAAGGAAACTTTTATGAAGCTTCAGATTGGTTTAAGGAAGCTCTCCAGATTAATCAGGTTGGTAACATTAACTCTTAGGTTTGAGAAATAATTATTTTTTTTTCCACTTTTTCTCCCTCATAAATTAGTTTTTTCTTTTAATGGTTGTAATGTTTCCAGTAACCTAGTAACCTTGGTATCTCCCTGTTTGTTTGTTTTTTATTTGCATGTTAAAGATGCTAAAGAGTACTAATGCTAAAGATTACTAATCATGTAATGAATAGGGATCATATTTTTATATATCTCTTCTTGTTACTTCTTCTCTTACCCCATCCTATTCCTTCACCTGCATTTCAACAAATGTGACCTGGCTCATGTGTCTTTTACCCTCTCTAGTTTACCTCACTTGGGATTTAGTACCATATGAGAAAAATTTATAGAATCATAGTTTCTTAGTATTTTGAATGGAACCATAGAGGTTGTCTTAACTTTGTGATTATGGCCCACAATAAGAAATAGATTTCACATCATAGCCTAGAACACACACATATGTGTGTATACAAACAACTGAAATAAAAGTTTCACAAATAGTTATTTACTCTTGCCAATGGACAGTACACCGATATTTTTACTTTATTTCATTATATAGCATTTCTTATGCTGATAACTATACACTAAATTGATTTTACAACTCGCTAATGGGTCTGAAGTCTCAGTTTGAAAACCACTGTTGTAATGTAGCTTGTAAACCTCTTTAGTAATCAGCTGTTGTGGAAAAATGATTGATCTTTCTCAATCTGCATTATAGATTTTGCTTCTTTACATGTATGTGTTTCAGGATCATCCAGATGCTTGGTCTTTGATTGGTAATCTTCATTTGGCAAAACAAGAATGGGGTCCAGGCCAGAAGAAATTTGAGAGGATATTAAAACAGCCGTCCACACAAAGTGACACTTATTCTATGCTAGCCCTTGGCAACGTGTGGCTCCAAACTTTGCATCAGCCCACTCGAGACCGGGAAAAGGTAATCTTATTTTGTCTTTTTAAACAAAACTGATTCTCTACATTTTTGGCTTGAAAATTTTTTAATAGCATTTGGTTTTTTTTAATAGGAAAAGCGTCATCAAGATCGTGCTCTGGCCATCTATAAACAAGTACTCAGAAATGATGCAAAGAATCTGTATGCTGCTAATGGCATAGGTGATTATAAGACCTGAATATCCATAATGATTTGTAAAATGAATGCTTTCAGAGGAATGTTTGTAGAGCAGAATTTTTCTTCAAATGTAATAAATGTAGTTGTTTTAAAATAGGACTTTTAGTTGTTTTTCTGGCTACGATTAGAAAATTCTTAAAAATGAACCTTTTTATAACCTTAGGAGCTGTTTTGGCCCACAAAGGATATTTCCGTGAAGCTCGTGATGTTTTTGCCCAAGTAAGAGAAGCAACAGCAGATATCAGCGATGTTTGGTTGAATTTAGCACACATCTATGTGGAGCAAAAGCAGTATATAAGCGCTGTTCAGATGGTAATGTCTTATCTTTTGAAATATTTTTATATTATGTTAATTCTTGAGCAGATGTTTTCCTTAACCATTCTGGCCCTGTCATGGAGCTGCATGTTATCTCTTGTGATACTCTTGTCTATTCAGAGGTTTATAATTATATAGGGTTAAGACCAGGATTTGGTGTCCAGTGATATTAGTCCTGGTTCTACCACTAATTGCACACCTTGGGCAAAGGACATCCTCTCTGAAACAGTTTCCTTATGTATAAAATGGAGATAATTGTACCTTAACCTCATAGAATTTTATGAGGATCCAGTACGAAAAGTACTTGGCACTAACACGCCTAGCATATTAGTAAGTACCTAGTAAATAGTAGGATTCAATATTCGTTTGTTCAGTTTCTGAAACTAAGCTGAGTTTCAGAAAGGTTAAATGACTTTTTAGAAAAAGAAAAACTCCATGGGGATAAGGTTTCATGATTGTAGAATTTTGTATTATTATATTTGTTGAGTGCTTGAACTTGAAATAAAAATTGTAGTCAGGATCTATAACAAAAAGTAAACAGACCCTTGGGCTCTGTGGAAAGAAAAAGCTTCTTACAAAAGATAGAAGAAAAGAGGAGTCTAGACTCTGGGAAGTGGTTTACCTTTTTTCTAAAAAAAAAAAAGTGGGTCATTATTAGTATTCAAAATATTGGAAAGGCACTAGTCACAAGTACTCACAGAACCCAGATTGCATATGATAACCTCAGAGGTTGTGTTTTTTGAGGTGTGCCTTCCTGATCTGCAGAATGATAATGTTGCCTTTTATAAAAGCACATTAATTACTAGAGATATTCAGGGAAAAACTATTTAACCATAAAAAAGGTCTTACTTATTACAAGACCAAAAAAGAAAAAACAAAACTTGCCATGTTCATATCAAAATTAACACTGGTGTTATAGTATTGGTTTTACCAAAAGTGCTAGAGAGTATAACCCAAAGGTGGCAGTTGCATGACCTCTGTTAAGTGGTCAATAAGCAGATTCTAGATAGTCTGGCTAAAGATATGTAAAGGATTTCCGATCTGTTTGCCCTTTACTTCAGTGTTGGTCCAAATTTAAATGGAAAAAGCTTTTGAGTATCTAGTTTTTCTAATGATCAGATTTGTATTTTGTGAAAATGTGTCCTGATGAATGTCAAAATCATTTCCCAGATTATTCTCTGAAATTAACCATTCAAGGAGTAAAATACTTTCTCACAGAACTTTAAAACTGCTTGAAATTTTGCTACAAAGTGAAAATATAATTTAATCCCTGTTGTATTTTAATTAACTTTTTTCTTTTTTTGTAGTATGAAAACTGCCTCAGAAAGTTCTATAAGCACCAAAACACTGAAGTTGTGCTCTATTTGGCCCGGGCCCTCTTCAAGTGTGGCAAGTTACAGGAATGCAAACAGACCTTGCTGAAGGTAAAAGGGAGAACTCACTATTATTCCCATCCATTTCTATGCTGCACTGTATTTTTTAGTTCTTTTTAATGAGTGTTCACTTACCTACTAACGTTCTTTTTTTTTTTTTTTTTTTTTTTGCGGCTGGCTGGAAACGATCCGAACCCTTGACCTTGGTGTTATCAATACCATGCTCTAACCAACTGAGCTAACCTGACAGCCTAACATTCTGTTTGACTAAAATGCTTTTCATGTCATTACATCATATGAAATATTTGCTTTGTGTTTTATTTACAGGCTAGACATGTGGCACCCAGTGATACAGTTCTTATGTTTAATGTGGCCTTGGTCCTGCAAAGATTAGCTACCTCTGTCCTGAAAGATGAAAAAAGTAATCTGAAGGAAGTACTCAATGCTGTGAAAGAACTGGAGCTTGCGCATAGGTAAAGATTTTGTAGAAATGACCTTTGAAATGCTTTGTTTCTTTAAAGCCATTTGTCTCAAAAGGTGCGAAAAATCACTTCCCTCGAAAGATAACTATTCGAATCCTTCCAGTGATATTTAAGCCAAAGCAGACAGCTGCCACTAGGTGGCGCCAAACTGTAGCCAGGATCCTGCCAGATTTGGATCCTGTAGCTCAACCACTAGAACTAACTGGCTAGCTAGGTTTGCAAGCTTGCCCTTGATTTTTCATTAATCTGACAATAATATGACTCAGCATATTACACATGTGAAATTTTTAGACTCCATTTATGTTGGTTTTACTTTTTTTACACCAATGTGTGTTTTCGTGGGATGTTGGTTTTCATGGAGCTAGGATTAAGGTCTTACCTCTTAAATACTGCTTAATGGGTTTATTCAGCTCAGCCCCAAATTTATTTAACCTTATTGTATTTATTTGTTAATTCACTGTGTGATTAATTAATACCTAAAGTTTCGGTTTCGTCTAACCTTGTATGAATTCTTGCTTAATATTTCTTGCCTTGCCTGGTAAATTGTAAGTGCTTTCATGGCCTGTGCCCCTCACCTCCATGCTGACACATTTAGTAAATTTAATGTTTAATGACTCTTCACTGCTTGAATTGATTTTTGGTTATTGGTGAATTTACTGATAATATTAAATATAACTTTATCTATATTGATAAACATGTCTTTTATTAAACATACCTAGTGGCTTATTGATGAGAGTTTTTTTTTTAAGTGAGTTGCATATATAGTTTTCCTATTAAGGTGATTGCCTTTTATGCATTAAATAAATTCATGTAAATCAGTCAATATGTTAGTCTTTTTTTAGACTATTTTCGTAGAAGTTTAAAAATTTAAATGGCCTTATTTCATGAGAATCTTTTTTTAAAGTAAAGTATCTTATTTTCTCATTCCATTTAGATACTTTAGTTACTTGAGTAAAGTGGGAGATAAAATGAGATTCGATTTGGCTCTTGCTGCTACAGAAGCCAGGTAATGTTATTATTTATGAAAGGTGATTTTGGGTAAAGCAGTGATATTGGTGTGGGCTAGGAGAGTGACATAGTAGTGAATAGGGAAGGATTCCTGGCCTTCCAGGGGTCAGTCTTTCACACTCTCTCAGGGACTCCCTAACCTGTACCAAAACTTTTTCCTTTTAGGGTATTTGGCAAAATTGACTTAGTACAAGTACTTAGGTTGTAGGGAAAAGTACTTTTGTATTTCAGTAATATCACCTATATCTCCAAGAGTCAAGATACAATTCTTGACTCTTTGAGTCATATGTGAAGATAATAATGTTGGAAATCTTTTTAGCTGTGCTTTGGGGGGACATTTATATTAGCATAGTTGACAATGTTGGCTTATGATGGACTAGGTTAATTTTGCTAATTAAGACTTCACATAGGTATCAGCTAATGGTCTTTAATGCTTCAAATTTTTTAATTTGTGTAAGGAAAATAGATACTCTGAGTTTTTGAACAAAGTATGTCAGCTGCATTCATGTTTCTCTAAATCTGAAATGTTCTAGGCAGTGCTCTGACTTACTGAGCCAGGCCCAGTACCATGTGGCCCGAGCACGCAAACAAGATGAAGAAGAACGGGAATTGCGGGCCAAACAAGAACAAGAAAAGGAGCTACTAAGGCAGAAACTTCTTAAAGAACAGGTATCTATTGTATTTTCCAGTTATAGTAGAATCAAAGAATTCTGTGCATACATACACTTTGTATGTTAAAAAGAAAAAGTCTTCTGCCTGGGATAGTAGTCATAAATTTTTTCAGCATCAGAACATTTTGATGAGTTTTTTTTTTCTTTTTTCCTTTCCTATCGTTTTTCCTCATAGGAAGAGAAACGTCTCAGAGAAAAGGAAGAGCAAAAGAAACTTTTGGAACAGCGGGCCCAGTATGTGGAGAAGACCAAAAATATTCTTATGTTTACTGGTGAGACTGAAGCAACAAAAGAGAAGAAAAGAGGTGGTGGTGGTGGACGGGTAAGACGCGACTCCTGCTAGCACCAACGACATCAGTCCCTGGTTTTTGGCTTTTAGAAATGAAGATAATTGGTTATGTTCACTCTGTGCTTAGTTCTTAGCTTCAACTTCTTCCTTTGCTGAGAGACAGTGTTCCAACACAGACAGTGATTTAAATGGTATCCAATATGAGGGTACTTCAAAAAGTTCATGGAAAGATTTGTATTAACATTTAATTCTTTTTTTATATGAACTCTTGAAGTACTCTCATATTTAGAGATGCATTCCAAGGTTAGCTAAATACATTTTGCCTTGTAGTGACTTCTTAAGTTGTTGATGATTTTTGCTGTGTTTTAACTGATTGAGACATTCATCCCAATTAAAAGTCTTTAAAATATGGACCTAGCCATGCACCTCTTCTACGTGGCTTAGTGAAAGATCCTTCATTTGTCAGATGACTGATAGAATATGGCATCTTTTTATACCTTAGTATTCCAGCCACATTCCACCAGCCAGGAAATAACTGATTGTAGTCTTGTTTGGATTTTAGCGTTCTAAGAAGGGAGGAGAGTTTGATGAATTTGTCAATGACGACACCGATGATGACCTACCTATTTCCAAAAAGAAGAAGAGAAGGAAGGGCAGCGGTAGTGAGCAAGAAGGCGAAGAGGAGGAGGGCGGTGAGAGAAAGAAGAAAAAGAGGAGAAGGTAGTATCATCATTAATGTGTTTTTAAATAACTTTATAAAAATGGCAAAAGACTTTCCACCTTTTGAATCTCTTTATGTTTAGAATTTATGAACGCCTGGTAATCACTTGATCTTCCCAAACAGTGAAGCCTTTTGTGCCCCCACTTCCTATTTTATCCTAAGATAAATCCCCACTACAAAATGCCCTGAGTATTTGGAATTTCCATACATCTCCACAGCTTCCTTCTGAGAGCTACAAGTTAGTCATAATTGCTTTTTGTGTGCCTTTAAAATTATAGTATTGGAAAATGTATGCTCTTTAGAATGAGAAGAACTGGATTATGTTCACATTAACTATGTGTATGCAATCTTGGAAAAGTCACTGAACCTCAGTTTCCTCTCTGTAAAATGGTAATAGCAATCCCGTATCATGGTTTTGCTCCATGCCTAGAATGTGAATGTGTATGAAAGTGCCTTTTAAATCACCCAGTCTCATCTGCTGTTAAGATCAAGAGTGCTCTGCCCATCTTTGACATGGAGGTGCCCCTACGCTGTACCATTCCCTCCCTCATTCATAGTGCTTCCCTGTCCAGGAACCTTCATTCAGCTATCTTACCTAGACCTGTCCTTCCCAGCCCTTGGCTGATCATATTCAGGAAAGAACCTGATGAATTCCTTCAAACAGACCTGTGGAATTAAAGCTGTGATGAGGACATTAGTAGCAGGCCTGGAATCAGTACTCGGGAAGGAAGGAAGAGGAGAGAAAAGAAGGTCTGGAGCCTGGGTCTTTTCTCACATTCTCTATCACGTCACTTAGTGTAAGATTCAAACATAGATTAATGAGAGATCTCAACAGTGACTCAATTAGTCAGCAGATGTTGCATAAATACATGGTTTTTGCAGGCTTCTGAGCCATATGCAGCAAGCGTAAGTTATGGCTTCTGCCCTTAAGGAATGTACAATATGGTTAAGGACATTACCCATATAGAAGGATATTCAGAATGAATAATATATTGATGGTGAAATAGTCTTGAGTGACTCTTGTCAAACTCTCTCTTGGTGTTCACTATTTTAGACCTCCGAAGGGAGAAGAAGGATCTGATGATGATGAAACAGAAAATGGCCCCAAACCGAAAAAGCGCCGTCCACCAAGAGCAGAGAAGAAGAAGACTGTAAGTTTATAGTACTGTTTTTCTAACCTTTGTAGACATAAAAGATTGCAGTACACTAGAACACATTCTTTCCCTACAGCTTCCTCAAACACCAGTGCTGTTTTCAAAGTTTATTGGTGGCTAATTGTTATCACTATAATGCAAACTCTGTTTAACAAGATGTCCTCATGTAAAAGTCTTAACTAATCTACTATGTTTGACATTCTTTCTTTAGCCCAAGCCAGAACGTCTGCCTCCTTCAATGAAGGGAAAAATAAAATCCAAAGCCATAATATCATCAAGTGATGATTCTTCAGATGAGGATAAACTTAAAATCGCTGATGAAGGGTAGGACTTTTTTCCTTGGTAAATTTTTTTAATCATGTGGGTAAACCATATGTGATTGTTAATCAGCCTGTCTGTACTAGGGAAAATATACTTTTTTTTTAATAGAGGGGAAACAAACTCTTGAAAATTGGAGGAAATAGATGACTGGGAGTGGTCACTGTGCTAGAATGTCTTCTCTCCAGCTTCTTGGAATCTTTTAACTGGAAGAAATCTTCTATCTTGTTCTGACCCTCTCATTTTGTCATATGACTTGTTTCTCTGTGGAAGAAGAAAACCAATTTTGAAGTCTTATTTCTTCATGGTTATTAGCTGAACTTTCCTAGTTGACATCCTTGTAAATGAAATGTATCATTTTGCTGCCCCACTGTTGACTGACTAAAAGTATTATGGGTAGCCTGATCCTGGTCATGTGAAGGTAGAAAATTTCTCGACTGTTTCCTCCCTTGTTGGGCAGTTGTGATTCAACTCTACCTGCTCTGCAGAAGGCTTGTCCTAGACTGCTTATACAGTACTATCCTTAAGATCATGGCATACCTGGTGAAGCAATACTTGAACTTATTTGTCTTCAACTCTGCGCCTCAAGCTTGAGTTGCCCCCATTTGGATTCCTAAACTAAGATTCTTAATACTATACCCCATGTTCTTTCATGGCCATTTCATTCATTCATTCAACAGCATTCGAACATCCATTCTTTGAGACAGTGTGTTAATTGCTGGGGATACAGAGAAGAAAGACATAGACCTATAAGTTCCCTAAGAAGTTTTTGCTTTAGAGGGGCAGAGGAGAATAACAGATAAACCAGAGTCACATTGTAGTGGGATAAGTGTTACCACATAAGTTTTGCATTTATTGCTGTCCAAGGACCATACCTAATCTGGAGTTGGAGTGGTGGTGGGAGTTGTAAAAGTCATTTTTTCATGAAAGAGAAGGTGTTTGAGTTGAGTCTTAGAGGAGGAATAGGAGGTTCTGGTTGGTTAGAGGAGAGAGAGAGTTTAACGTGTCGAGGGGGCTGATGGTGCTTGTGGAAGGCTGGCCTCATAGGGTAGAGATCTGTAGAGAATGATCTGTGAAGATTTGCAGTTCCCTTTTTCTCTGAAGACACTGGCTGACCGTGGATTGCTTTTCTTAAAGTGCTGTTTTGCCCTTGCCCCAACATCGTTGCCCTGGTCCGCTGATTAGAAGCATGCCTGATTAATATAGTGAAATGTGTGGTTTCAAATGTTTAGGCAGAAAGTGTGAGAGGCTGAGCTACTGCCAAACCTGTACCTGAGACAACGCCAAGTTTATTTGAGCCACTTCCCTCATTAAACTTTGTCCTGACCATCGTGAAATGTGTTTGTTTATGTGGCCAGGTGGAATGAGGTGAATTGGATCCCAGGGGACCCACTGGCCTTTAATATATCTATGGAATGCATATACAGTGTCCTCTTCATAGTCACCGTTCTTCATGTTCTCTCAGAGTGATCTGGGTTACATAATGTGTGCCTAGTTTCTTCTTTCAGATTTAGACACAAAAAGCCTTTCTTTAGTCTGCGGGGATGTTTTCATTTCTGAAGAGAGTAATATATTTCCCCTCCTTCATCTTTCCGACTGAATCCTGTAGGATTCAGTATTCCTTTCTTGGAATATCTGTCATGGAAACCAAAACTAAGGAATATGCCAGTGAAGTATGTCTGCTCCAAAGCAGCTGTCATAGTGTTTAAGGGAATGTTCTTTCCTCCAGAGCCTCCAGGAAGCCAAGATTCCATGGGTGCCACCATCATTCTAAGCATGAGCACCACTTCCCTTTTCCTTTCACGTAGGAACTGACAAGTAGAGGGGAACTCAGGAGCAAAGGCAAATAATCCAAAGGACCCTTTTAGCCCCACTTCCTATCTCTAGTAAGTCTAGTCATGGACCTAGTGCAATAGCAAATCCCAGGACAATTTCTGTAGTGACTTCACTCTTCTTTAGGTATGTGTTAGCACAGGTGGTAATAGGGCACTCTTCCAGCCTTGGGAGAGGGTTAATTCTTCAAAATCTCAACAACCAGTTTAGATCCTGGGTTTCGTCTTTGTTGCTTTTAGTTTGTTTATAAAGATAAACAAATGTATCCCTTCCTTTTCATAACTGTATATACGAATTAGGAAGTGCTTCATTCTGATGAAAAGTGCTTCATATAACCCCAGTGAGTCATCCTTCCCTGTTTGTATTCTGACTTACAGCAAAAGCGCCTTATTTTTTTTTTCTTTTTAACCCTTTTTTATTGTGAAATATATCACATTTGTGGAATAGTACACAAAACAAATATTGCAGATGAACACCTGTGTAACCACCATCCAGGTCAAGAAGTAGAACATTAAATGCGCTTATTTTTTAAAAGCACATTTTCTTCTTGTCAAGGCCTCAGTTGGCCAGAATCATGAATGCGTCTAACCAGTGCTTGTTTTTGCCAGACATCCCAGGAACAGCAACAGCAACAGCAACAGCGACTCAGACGAGGATGAGCGACTGAAGAAACGTGCCTCATCAGAGAGTGATTCCGATGAGAACCAGAACAAGTCTGGCAGCGAGGCTGGCAGTCCCCGGAGGCCCCGAAGACAGCCGTCAGATGAGGATTCAGACAGTGACCAGCCATCCAGAAAGAGAAGGCCCTCAGGTTCCGAACAGTCTGACAATGAATCGGTGCAGTCAGGGAGAAGCCGCTCAGGAGGTTCTGAGAATGACTCCCGTCCAGCTTCTCCAAGTGCCGAATCAGAACACGAATCAGAGAGAGGATCTGATAATGAGGGTTCTGCCCAAGGCTCTGGAAATGAATCAGAACCAGAAGGATCCAACAATGAGGCCTCAGATCGAGGCTCAGAACGTGGGTCAGATGATAGCGACTAGGTTTCATTTCATAAATAAGCTTCATCTCTGGAGGAAACTTTTAATACATGAAAGCTGTGATAAAAACGTTTCAGATGTTTAGTCAAACAATTGTGAAATTTTTCTTAAGGCAATTTTTTTTCCTATCTGTTTGTATATTACTAAGCCCCAGGAGACATTTCCTGTGCTGGAGTCCAGTATTTGAATCTCTTGTGCAAATGAGACTATTCTCCATGGTGGTACAATTCCACCTATCGTATGTGAAAACTACAGTAAAAATAACCCAGATGCTAAATCATTCCTACAAAGGTTTGACTGAAACTGTGGCAGATGTCTCATCTTCTTTGTAGTAAGCAGCATACTGTTTTGATTTTTATTGCAATCTTCTACCAAGTGGTGCAGAAACTTGGTGTTAATGTCTTTGTTCCTTTTGAGTTTAGATTGAGAATATTTTTATTTTCTGGAGGAAGAAGTATCTACAGTTGCACCAAAGTACATGTGAAAGGAAGGTTTTCTTCAATAGTGTAACAAGTACTGCAACCATGTAGATAAAATCACAAATATATAATTTGTTAGGTTGAGTAAGGTGTGGAAAAATGCTTTTCTGTTAGTAGAATGCAAAGACCTACCTAAACCACATAATAAAATTCTTTTACCAACTTTTGTGGGTAACTTTGTGTCCTCTTTTGCTTGATACATTTGTATATGAAAATTTAGTATAAATAAATTATGCAAATATTTGGAAGAAACTCCATTAGGCCAAAGGTTGTTTTTTTGATATTTTTATAATTCTTTGCAGATTCAAGGAGTTTTTCTTGTTCTTTTTTGTTTTTTTTTTTTAAATGTTTAATTGACACATAATAATTATACATACTTATGGGGTATTGTGTGATATTTTGATACATGTATACAATGTGTAATGATCAAATCAGGTTAGTCAACATATCCATTGTGGAGGTTTTTTTAAAAAAGATGCAAGAAAACTAAGGTACTGCTATATATTTTTGTTTTTAATAATTCAGTGGTTAACAATTTAAGAGTAATATTATGTAACAGTTTATAAAAGAGCTTTAATTAATTACTCAACAAGTATTATTAAATGCACTGTATTAGACATTGAGTTGGAAGGTGAAAATGCAGAGATAAAAATGCTCTTCCTGTCCTCAAAAATCGTAAAAATAAGGTGTGAGAAATGGGGTGATTATGTTTGCACAGATTGTGGGAGCACAAAGGAGGCTGCCAAACAGCTCCCAGTGGGAGGGAGCAGTCAAAGCAAGGTTTCTTGATGGACAGGAGTCCTGAGGTGACTCAAAGGCCCAGCAGAGTGGAGAATTCTGGAAAAGGTGTTACCGGCAGAGGGAGGGGCATGTGCAGCTCTGGGAACTATACTGACTGTAAGGGAGGCCAGGAGGATATCCGGCTTTGAAAGGTGAAGAGCCTGAGATTCAGAGGTTCATTGAACTGGCGAGGTTCAGACTAGAATCCAAGTCTGTCTCCTCTTTCCCTGCTTTTTCCAATATGTCACATACTACTTGAGGTGAATTAGTTAATCCCAAAGTGACATCTAAGAATTTAAATTAAAAACCATTTCCAACTGGCTACTCCCTTTAAGCAGCAACTAAGCAAAAGTATATTCATAGCCAGTCCCTTGGAAAACTATTTATGGAGGGATTTAACCTCATGTATAGTGATTTCTCCAATGATTTGCCTCTTTCTCCAAGTTTAGGCTACAAAGGTGCTTTTGAGTACATATCCCCGTTTGCAGTTTTGGAGTCAGTTCTGCCTTTATGTGATATCTCTCTCAGATGTGTTCCCAAATTAGCAGAATAGGAATATTCTCCCCTGACTATGTTGCCACATCAGAAGACACTGTGAGGTTTCTTCAGGCACAGCTTCCTTCTGTGGTTGCAATTTGGAGCCTAAACACTACAGAAGTGATGCAGGAGTGGGAAGTGCTCCACTGAGGAAGAGGAAGGCCCTCCTGACAGGAAACCTGACTGGCCTGTTGCCTTTGCTCTGCTTCTGATGCCCTTGGGAACTGACAGAAGCTTGCCTCTGGTTGTCCTGGAGCCGGGTCTCCTGCCTGCACATCAGACTCCTTCCATTTCTTAGCACAGTTGGTGTCAGGAGAAGGCAGTGTAATAAATGGTTAAGAGCAGAGATGCTGGAAGTCAGGAGTTCTGTGTTGGAATATTGTTTCGTGACACTTGACAAGCCATGTGACCTTGGCCAAGTTATTTCTCCTAAAGAGGCCACTTTCTTCATCTAAATCAAGCCATTTCTCTTACACTGTAAGTTTTGAAAATATCAATTGGATCTGTCAGAATTAGAGAATATGATTTGCATTGTCCTTGATGTTAACTCAGAACTAGACCAAGAACCACAACCATAAAATTCAAGCTATTAAATTTAATTTGTTGTAGAAATTTATGCAAGAAAAACCATTCTATTATTCTAAATATGAAACTTTAAAACACTTCCCCCACTGAAATTACTATTTTTATAAGTTTTCTAAGTAGACAACTATTCCATTATAGCAAAAGACTATTCCTAACTCACAGGATTATTGTGAGGATTGTGAGTTAGGGTAGATTAAGTGATGAGCATGTTGTAAATTCCCAATAAATTTACCCATACGATTGAATCAGTTCTGAATGTCTGACACTATTCATCAAAGCAGTTTGTTTGAACCAAGTCAGTTACTCTTTCATGGATCATCCTTCTAAAACTTCTTGCTTCTTCCTAGTTCCCTTTCAGCAAAATATTTTTAATCTCCAGGAAATATGACTTTCCTGGAGCTTTTAAGGTATCCCTTGTTTTGATTACACTAATGAACAATTTCCGTCCCTGGGAGCCAGTAGAGGTAAGGAAGACCTTTTAATGAAGAATGTCATCTCCTCAAACTGGACATTGGAGCATATGATCAGTGCAGCTTTTCCTAAAGGTGGTTTCTGATGCTCTGGTCTTTTGGGTGTGTTAGACCAGCACAGGTAAGTGGTAATGCTTCCCACAGTAGCATTAAGAACACAGGAAGTGTATGTGCTACAGGCAAATCGAGTGTGTCTAGATCTCAGTGATTCCTCTGAGTTGGTGTCAAGCAAATCAACAGGCTGCAGCCTGCTGTCAGAGATTTTCACTCTGTATCAGGTGCTGGTGATAGGAAGGCTGCCCTGGCCACTAACTCACACTGACAGAACAAAACAATTCACTTTTCAGCCTGTGTCGCTATCTATAAAATAAGGCTGTGATCCTTTTAACAATCCAGGGTCTTTGCAGAAATTTTAATATAAAGTGTCTCTACTTCAACTGCATTAGTAACTTGTGTTTCTGTTTCAAGTAATTGAAAACCGTGTCTGCTATTTCAGGCCTTATTTTTCATAGATACAGATACATTCTATTTTTGCTTATGAAATGTATGTATGTATTTGTTATTTTTTGCTTTTCTTCATTCTGCTTTGTAGCAGAAATGTTTTTGGTAACATTTTTCATTTTTAAAATACTGAGTTTTGAAAAAATCTCGACTTTTTATGCATTTGCCTTGATCAGGTCTAGATTGCCACTTCTGTAACACCCAGGGGCAAATCCATGCTTGTCTGTGAAGTCCACAGCTAAACAGTGAAGAGAACACTTACTGGGTGTTAGGCATCTGAGGCTGGATTTTCAGGTGTCTTATTCAGAAACTGTTAAATTTGTGAATTCACCTTTTGTCATTTCTGTCTCCTAAATAGATCTCTAATCCAGTATATTCCCCAGAGTGTTTTCCAGGACACACTAGTCCAAAAGATATCCTTAAGAAAGAATTCCATAGTCAAGTAAGTTATTAAAAGGCTGCACTCTATAGCCCTATAACAATTAGGAATCTTTTGGTGAGAAATCACAGAAAACTGTTTCAAACTAATTTCACAAGAAGGAAAGATAATCATACCCTGTAACTGGACATCTGGAGAACTGGTGAAAGGCCAGTGCAGTTCAATCAGAGAAGTCTCAGAGTTGTCAAAGACTCAGCTTCCTTCATGCTTTTTATCATGCGCATAGAAGAATATGTGATATAATAAAATATAAAAAGAATATGCCTCTACCCTATCAGAGGTTTCCTGTGTACCCTTTCTTAATTGCACCCCTCTTCTTTCCCACATATTATACTTCTGAGGGAAATATTTATGCCTATCTGGGATTTAACCTTTCGATGATGCGCATTGGTTATTGTTATGTGCTACCGTAGAGACTGAGCTGTGCCAGGCTCCTCTGCCCTGCATGACCCAGACTATATTGATTGAAACAATCTGTTTATATGCCCCCATCAGACAGTGAGCTTCAGGACAGGGCTTAAATCTTTTTCATCTATTTTCCAAGGGCTAATCATAAGACTTGGCAAGAAGTAGGTGCTAATTTATATTTTTTTCTTAAAACCGAATTTCTTATCTAAAAATAGGGGTTGTGGAAAAGGATTGGACTCTAGGCTCTGAGGTCTCTGGTAGCTTCACCCTTCTCTCCTACTATGTATTTTAGCAAAGTCATTTTGTGGAGTCATGTTTACACTTGAACTGTCAATGGCAGTCATTTGATTGGAGTCCATGTGCCCCTTCACAGATGTGGCGGCTAAGGGCAAACGTGCTGCCAGACGCTTGGTGTGGCTGTGAACTGTAAGGTTGCTGTTTCTTAGGAACCGTTCTTATTGCTCACCAGATTTGGTTCTCATTTTGGCCATTGTGAAGGCATTGAATGTTAGTCAAACTACTGAAAGATCACTGTTCTTGAGCATAATTCTAATAAGTGATCCTGTAGGTTGGTCTTTAGTTCCAGACAGTCTGGATTCATCTAAGTTGGATGGAGTGTCCGTGATAATATCTTCTCCCAAGATCAATGCCAAAACTTTTGTTCTTGTCTGAACTGCTGAGTTCTTGGAAACAATACTGCTTTGATTTCTCCCATGGGAGCTGGTGCTCTGATTTCCTTAACTGGAAAGAAGTGGAGACTTCATTTCCTGCCTTAGCCCGCTGGCAGATTGTCCTGGCCCACACGTGTGTGCCCGCGCCTGTGTGCAGATCTGCTCCTTGCTTACCTCACCTCCTGCTGCTTCCAGCACCAAGTAGCAGCTGAAGCAATGCGAAGGAGTGCCCCTGGGCCAAGGTGGTGGGAGAAGGGAGCACCACCATATTCCCTGGCCATAAGCAATTACGTGAGGGGCAAATGCTGGGGTTGGTTGAATGGGTGTTAAATCTCATTCAGCAGCCTGTAACCCTCTTGTGGGTTCTAGCCTGAACTGTCTAGCCTTGAACCATGCACATCCATTTCATGGCTCACAGAAATTACAGAACATAGTTCCCACCCTTTTGATCCTCTAAGAAGACACAGGGACTTTTCCTTCTGGAATCTCACATTGCAAATAGCTGATCTTGTCCAAAACCCCTATTCAAAGCAACTTCGAAGTTCTCAGTTGTCAGTTGTCACATGAGCTGTCAGTGTGCTCCCTATCACAGCTGTGCTGTGGCCAGTGGGCCCTCATTCCCTGGGGTGGGGACGACAAATGCTTTGCAGTTGTTTGGCCCTAGGGAATGGGTTCCGAGCACAAGAAGAGGGTTTGGTCTTCAGGAAGAGCAGAGCTGGGGCTCCGCATCCATGTAAAAGGAAGGGGTCACGCATCAGTGCAATTGTTGGCAAGTCAGTGGTTTCGATGGTAGGAAGATTTAAGGGGATAGAATTACTTCTCGATGTAGAAGCTGAAGCCCAGATCACAGTGGCTGGGAAGGCTGACCCCTTGGTGATCAGCAAGGGGCCCGCGTTGATTAGGTTGTATGTATATCAGGACACGTCAAAACTTAATGGTTAACAAATCACCTAGGGATTCTAATCCAGTAGGTCTGGAGTGAGGCCAGATGTTCTGCGTTTCTAACAACATTCCAGGTGATACTAGTCTGAAGACTACACTTTGAGTAGCAAGGTTGTATATTATTAAAAATGTGCCCCCGCTGGGGGAACACACACACATTTTTTCATTGGGACTTAAAGGCCTAAAAAGGCAATTTCATCAGCCAGCTGAGTGTGGGGTATGGAGAGACAGGGTCTCAAGGAGGCTTAGGAGGAGAGGAGAGGATGTGAAATAGTTATTTTGAAGAGTGGAAAGGTGAGGATACCAGGAAGGTAGTAGAATCTGATGGCACAAGCTTAAAAGGATCTGGATCTTTGGAAGAAAGGAGGAAGAGGAGTGGTTAGAAAGTGATGTTGAGGGGCCGACCCCGTGGCTCACTTGGGAGAGTGCGGCGCTGGGAGCGCAGCGGCGCTGGGAGTGCCGAGGCCGCGGGTTCGGATCCTATATAGGGATGGCTGGTGCGCTCACTGGCTGAGCGTGGTGCGGGCGACACCACGCCAAGGGTTGCGATCCCCTTACCGGTCACAAAAAAAAAAAAAAAAAAAAAAAAAAGAAAGAAAGAAAGAAAGTGGTGGTGGGGAACAAAGTGGACACTGGCCACTCCAAGGCCACTGTGCATGAGAGGAAAGACAGCAGGGGAAGTGACAGCATCAGGGGACAGCCAGGTTTCCTTTATAGCAAGATGACAGGAATGTTCAGAGAAGAGAGTGAGGATATGGGACATTTGCTGGTGATAGACTGTGGGCCCCAGAGTATGTAGAGGAAGGGTTCAGGAGGGCAGGGGTGTGGGAACTGAGACAGATTAGCAGATGTATGGAGAAGTTCGGGGTGAGGGGTCCAGGTGAATGAGCTGAGGCCCTGGGGCTTCTGGCAGGCTGAGGTGGGAGTGAGCATGATGGGAAGGAAGACGGGTAACCTGTTCCAGGTTCATAGAGTGGGGCCATTGGGATGCTCTCTCTTGCAGCTCCGGTGATGCACAGATCTTTTTCGGGAGGCATAGGGGAGACGCACAAGAACTTCAGGAGAGGCATCGCTCCTGGGACGGGAGGCTGGGCCCTTCTCTAGGGCCCTGTTGCATGGTGGCACTGGACATGGGCATGTGGATGTGACCTTGATTTTCCATGACATCGTTATTGATGCTGCCTTTTTTAAAGCAATGTGGTTAAACAATACAGTCCCCACATTACTCTGGTGACTTAGTATTCTGCTCGGCACTTCCAAAGATAAAGCAGTAGTTGTGTTTTGAGCCCCAAATATCGTATGTGCCCAAGTATAAGGTGTCCTGAAGATAACATGACCCCATGCCCACTATAAAGGTTATCTCTGCCCAAAAGACTTTTGATTTACTTAAATTTATAAGCGTTCAAGATATAGGTGAAATAGTTCAATGTCTACTAATAATATTTAATTTTTTTCTACTTTTTTTTTTTTGGCAGCTGGCGGGTAAGGGGATCCAAACCCGTGACTTTGGGGTTATGAGGCTCTGCTCTAACCACCTGAGCTAACCAGCCAGCCCTAATTTATTAATTTAACTTAAAATGCACATTTAAAGTCACATATTGCATAAAATAAAATTTTAAGAACAGTGTTTTCCTCCATTTATATTTCATAAAATAATTTTATTCAAATTCAACCTAAAAATCTTTGACAGTGTCTTGCTCCTGAGCCACTTCCCAAATCATCTAACATGATTTTCTTTTTTTTCTTTTCTTTTTTTTTTTTTTTGGTCTTTTTCGTGACCGGCACTCAGCCAGTGAGTGCACCGGCCATTCCTACATAGGATCCGAACTGGCGGTGGGAGCGTCACTGCGCTCCCAGCGCCGCACTCTCCCGAGTGCGCCACGGGCTCGGCCCTAACATGATTTTCTGGAAACCTTCCCACCCATCACATTATTTGAGATCTAGGTCTTGAGAATCTGTGTCTCTGCTATGGCGGGAAATGTCCCGAGCTACCAGTCCTCATCTGCATCCCATTAGGACAGCTGGCCTTTCCATTTGTCCAGTAGGTGGGTTTTTTCTATGTCCATTTAAGGCACTGCTTTTTAAAATGATCTTTAAAATGCTGTGTATAACTTTTGCTAACTCTTGAGACTGTGCGATAGATCGCATTCCCAGGAATAATGATTAAATCTGTGTTCAATTTCCTTGACACCAAACCCCTCAAGGGCCTCCAAATCATGGAAAACTAGCATTGGTTGGGACCATTTCAGGTTACTGTGTCATCCCCAAACAGCACATTGTGCTCAAATAAGTAATTGAGGGGACCTCTTGTAATTGGAAAAAAATTATTAGAGCTAAAATGTCAGGCCCCTCCCTTTTTTCTGAGGAGTAATTTGGGGATTAAAAACTGTGCAGGTATTTAGAGGTTGCCATCTTTTGTTTCATTTTCCCCACCCTTGGAAACCAGCTCCAATTTTGACTGTTGTGTAACAGAAAAAATATGGGCTTTAGAGTTATTCAAACTCTAAATCCTGGCTTTTCCCCTTACAAACCGCATGACTTGGAACGATGGCTTCCTCTCCCTTAGCTTTAATTTCCTACTGTTTCAGTTGGGATAACGATGTCTGCATCCCAGGACTGTTCTGAGAATAATGTAGACGGGGTTCAAAAAAGTTAGCCTTTTTTCCCATTGATTTTCTAAGAACTTTTAGCAGTTAACCCTTTATTGTATGGCAAATATTTTTATTAGGGTGTCCTTTATAGTATTTTGAGTCACACAGATTAATAGACAAATCCATGAACATTTTTCTTTATGGTTTCTGAATTCTTTTTTTCATGCAGAGGTGGATTTTCCATGAAGTTAAAAAAACATGCATCAAGGCCCCTCACTTGCTTGAGTCTCTTCCAAGGCCTGTACCTAATTTTGTACTCACAATTTGGTATTCTTTTCCTTAAAGTGAGCTGCCCCCCCACCCCCAAAGTATATAAACTTCAAGCCCCACAAAATCTGGAGCTTCCTCTGATCCCATGCTTAGAAAGGTCACCCTCCCCCCACTCCCAAACTATGGAAAACTTCAGTATGATTAACTTCATATTTTGGTTTATTTTTATTTTCTAATGTTTCAGTGCTAATGTGGATTACCAGTGCAATAATTTTCTTCAAAGAATTTTTCTCAGAACTAAATAGAGCTCCACTGCTCATTTGCATCCATTCACTCATCAGTCCCAAGCCTTCCCTTATCCTTTGCACGCGGCTGAGTTGTGAAGCAGCTTGTGGGTTCCTGAGAGGAGACAGGAAGAGAGAGAACTGGAAGGCTTGGTGGCCCTGGGTGGAGGTGAGGTAGGTGCTGGGGGTTGGGGGAAGTATATTAGTTTCCTCGGGCTGCTGTAACAAAGTACCACAAGCTGCATGGCTAAAACAACAGTTTGAGTTGTTTCCTCTCTCACTGTTCTGGAGGCTGGAAGTCCAAAATCAAAATGTCACCAGCACCATGCTGTCTCCAAAGGCTTTAGGGGAGAGTCTGTTCCATGTCCCTCTCTTAGCCTCTGGTGTTGCTGGCAGTCCTTGGTGTTCCTTGGCTTGCAGAGATCACCTCCATCTGCCTTGTCGTCAAATGGTGTTCTCTCTGCGTGTCTATGTGTGTCTCTTCTCTTCTTATAAGGCCACCATCATGTGGGATTAGAGTCTACCCTAATGACTTCATCTTCATTTGATTACACCTGCAAAGACCCTGTTTCCAATAAGGTCATGTTCACAGTCCTGGAGTAAGGACTTCAATATATCTTTTGTGGGGGACACAATTCAGCCCATTCCTGGGGGATTAGGAGGCTGATTGTTCCTCACTCAGCTCCCATAGCCCAACGCTCAGAGGCACCTGCACCTCCATGTGCTCACCCAGCTCTGATACATGATTCCAGGGAGGAGTTCATTGCCTCTGGGATGGGTCCTTTCCTTTCTTTCCTCTTTTTTTCTGTCCCCCCAGCATGCAGTTTGGTGCAGTGGTTATGAGCACCAGCTCTGGAGTGACAGTGCAGGGAATAGCTGTGTAGCCTGGCTCTTTGAAAGAGCACACAGAAGGTGCCCATAAATACTTGTGGAATAATTAAAACATATTTGGCAAGGTGCTTAACTTCTCTGAGCCTCACTTACCTCATTAGCAAAACGGAGAAAGTAAAGTACCTGCCTCAAGAATGTTGGGAAGATTAAATGGGGTGATTAATCTAGTGCTCCTGGTACAGCCTGGCATATACTAAATGCTCGAAAAATGTGCGCTAGAATAATCACAGCACAAGACACAGTGTAGGCACTGGGTAGTCTTAATGAATGATTGATATTATTAACAAATAATAATAATCCTCTAAAGACCGTCAATTCTACTTAGAATAAAAGCTGAGGTCCTCACTACATCTGACTAACTCTTTTTGTTCTCGTTTTGGTGACTGGCTGGTACGGGGATCCAAACCCTTCACCTTGGTGTTATCAGCACCATGCTCTAACCAACTGAGCGAACCAGCCAGTCCCCTGTGTCTGACTCGTTGTACCTGTCAGCTCTGCCATTCTCCTGCCTCCAGCCCTTCACTCTCTGCTCAGCCGCACTGGCCTCATGAGTGTCCCTCAGACACTCCACGTGTGTTCCCATCGCAGAGCCTTTGGCTTCTTTTCCCCTCTGCCTGGAATGCTCTTGCTCCAGATAACTGCGCACTTCACTCCTTCGCTTTACTTCCATCTTCATTCAGCAGTCACTTTCTCATAATGCCTTCCCTGAATACCCTGTTCAAGTAGCGTTCGCATCACTCTCTGTCCGTTGTTCTATTTCTCAACATATAGCTCTTTTTTACCACCTGACACTATATATTAGTTTATTAGTTGTCTCTCTCTCTCCTAGCACCTGCTGTGGATTGAACGTTCCCCCAAAACCCATTGAATCTTGACCCCCCCTTGTAATAGTGCTAAGAGGGTGGGAAATCTAATTATGGTATTTGAAAGGTAGGGCCTTTGAGAGGTGACTAGATTGTGAGGACTGTGCCCTCTTGAATGGATTGATGAATTCGTGGAGTCATGTGTGTGGTTCTGATGGCTTTGTAGGGAGGGCAAGTGAGATGGTCAGCTCTATCTTGCTCATGCCATTCTCTTCCCATGTGGTACCCTGCGTTGCTGTGTAGAGTCACCACCCAGAAGAAGATCCTCACCAGATGTGTTGTTCCCTGGACCAACTGTGGATAAACTTCATTTCTCTGTAAATTACCCAGTTTCAGGCGTTACAGGCAACAGAAACGAACTGACACACGCCCAGAATGTTTGCTCCATAAGAAGCCTTTGTTTCATTCACTGTTATGTCACTAACACTGGAATAGTGCCTGGTACATAGTAGGTACTCAATAAACACTTATGAGATGCATGGACTTGTAGAATAATCCCGCAGCTGTCCAACACTGTTTTTCATTTCCTTTCTATCTGACTCCTCATGATGACCCCAAGAGGTGGGCAGACCAAGGATTCGTTTACAGATAAGGCACATGAAGCCTGGAAGGGCGAAGTAATCGGCCTAAGCTCCCAGCACTAATTATGGGGAAGCTGGGATTCGGGCTCCGGTCTGTGACTCTCCGTGTTCCACAGCTGATCTGAGCTGACATGAAGGAGTCACTGCTTATCAGTCGCATTGTTGTATCATCCACAGTTGACAGGGGGCCAAGACGAGGGCAAAATTCTCACTCCTCTTTCAATGACTGTGACCAAGAGGTCTTGGTCTTGCTTCCCTTAGGGATGTACAGGAGGACAACCCTGTACCCTACCTGCCCAGGGGTGTTCTCCTGGTGGCCCACCAGAGGGCGCTGTGGTGACAGCATTGCTGTTGGTGGCCTTGTTCTAGCCCAGCCTCCTGAGCTCACTCCGGGTGGGGGGAGCGCTCCTGGTCTGGGCAGCTCGTGTGGCCTCAGTATCCTGTTCCTGCTACTGTCTGCTCTGTGCTCAGGAGTCTCCAAGGAGGGCTGTCCTAGGGAAGTTGTCTCTAAAGCTAGTGGGACACACAAGTGAGGAAGAGATTTATAGCCCCTGTCCCCCTCCTGGCCCCACTGGACAGCTGACAGAGCAGCTGGCCCACACTGTGCCCTCACTCAGATGTGTCGGATGGAACCTGTTCTGGTGGTGCAGACGGAGGGGACACGGAAGCTCTGTGGAGCCAAGAGGAAGGTGAAGCTAGGTTACCAGGTGGAAGAGACCCGCCTCGGCCTGGACAGCTGCCCCACACAGCTGCCCCGCACGGCTGCCAGGAAAACCAGTCTTCCCTGACGTCTCAGCTCCTCAGCAGGCTTCCTGCTCTCAGCTCACGGGGTGCCTGTCGCATCTCAGTGTGGCCCCATCACCTTGCTCCCCTCGCCGTGTGGGCTGTGCCGAGGTCTGTCTTCCTACTGGACAGCAGGTTCCAGGAGGGGAGAGGCTGAGTCTCACTCTGTGCTGTATCCCCAGCCCCCAGCGCCTGCAGAGGAGGCCGCGCTTCTGAAGGCACATGTGGATAGGTGACTTTAGGGTGGGGGACTGGTGCTTTCTAACCGGGCTGGAGGCACTGGGAAGTGGTGAGGGCGAGGTGGTCACAAGTGAAGAGAAAAGCTCCATCACTTCAACAGGCAGGTATCGGTAACTACCCTGTTTTTAGTTTCTGTCTAGTGGGTGGGGGCAGATAGGTATAAAAAGTATTATAATTTAGCATATCAACTATAATAACTCATTCAGAGTTACCACGAAGTCGATGAAGTTTCAAGGCCACCCTCTCACACAGGACTCTTTCTGGACCCTGATCCTAATTTTGTATTCTTTTCCTTTAAGAGCTCTCCTCCCCCAAATGTTTAAAATTTGGGTTCCAGAATTCATTGTTGCATTCAATATCTGTTACTGCTCTGCAACAACATCATAGAATGTAAAAAAATAATATTAATAAAAAAAAAAGAAAAAGAGGGACACACTCCCTGCCCTCTCTGTGCTGTCCTCAGAACAGCAGGAAGACGGGCAGTGAGCAGGTGGCCACGCTGCAACATAGTACGGGTGGGGATAATGGAGCATGTGCGGCACAGAGGGGCCTCAGAAAGGACAATTACCTTTCTTTTGGGCTGTCCACCTAAATCCCTTCCAAAGTTCAATTTTTTTTCCTACGGTGTAGGCTGCAGTGGGAGTCCAGGCCTGCTTGACACAACAGGGGCCCACAAGGCCAGATCTTGGCTCTGCTACAGGAAGCCATGGCAGCAGGGGGTGGACACATGGGCCTCTGAACCTGCATCCCTGGGGAATTCATTCAGATACTGGCAGGGGAAGCTCCAGGTCTAATGGGCTGGTCACAGCACTGCCCTAGCCGGGCTAGTGCTATGGCTCAGGCTACCCAGCTTCCCTTAGTCCCTGTTCGTTTCTAAGCCTTGTTCTCTGCCCTGTGGGTCCCTTAGTGGAGTTCTAATAATCTTCCTTTATACTTAATTTACCCAGGTTAAGTTTCTCTTCTTTGCAACCAAGAACCCTGTAGGTACTGGCTCCTAACTCCGCTATGGCAGAGGAAGGCAGGCTTCCCAAGAGTGGGACATTTATGCTAACACCTGAAGGATGAACTACTAGATGAAGGGGCATGAAAAGGTGGGAATAGTGAGGGGAGTGATGTTCCAGGCAGAGGGAACAGCGTATGCAAAGGCCCAGAGACAAGGAGGTGAAAAGAAAGTAAAAGAAGGCAAAGAGCAGATGACTTGGGGCCATGCTTGTTAGATTAGGGAGAATAGAACGTTATTCTTAGGAAAACTGGGAGCTGTTGAAGGTGGAGGAAGAACCTGAGAAAAAGAAAGACCACCTGGACTGGAAAGTGGAGAACAGACCAGAAAAAGAGCAAGACCAGAGGCAGGGAGACCATTTGGTAGACTATTGTAGTAATTTAGGCATGAGATGATGGTGCTTGGACTAGGGTGGTGGTAGTGGAGAGAAGTAAATAGCTGTAATGGAGGTAAAATGGATAAGATATGGAGACTGGTTGAAGGGGAGGAAAGGTCAAGGATAACTCATGACTTTGGCTTGGTTGGGGGTATCATTCACAGAGTTAGGAGAAGAGGGAATGTGGGTTTGGGAAGTTTAGTGATGGGTGTTGTTTGATGTGCTTGTGGCACATTCAGATAAAATATTCAGGAGCTGGTTGGATGTGTGAGTTTGACATTCCGAAAAGAAGTTTGGACTCAAGATATAGAAGTCATCGAACATGGCTGGTAACTGGAGCTACAGGGGTGAGTGACAATGTTGAGGGAGGAAAGAACAGCTACATTCAGGGATCAGGCTTCCAAAGAGGGCCTTAAAAGGAGACTGAGAAGTCGAAGAGGAAAACAATGTAGGAAAGAGGGAGTAGTCAACTATTGAGTGCATCTGATCAGTCAAATAAGACCAAGACATACCCATTAGATTTAGTTGGAGATCCTGGAAGCTCAGCAGATGAAAGCAATTCTCATGGGAGGAATCTTCAGAAAGCTATTGAGAAGGTAAAATATTTATTGAAAGCTATTTGTGTGTGAGGCTCTTTGCAAGTGACTTTCATACGCTACTTTGTTTAGTTCTCATGGCAATCTTTAAAGTCTTAGCCTCATTTTCAAAAGAAATCAAGACTCAGAAATAAAATATCTTGCCTAAGATCACACTGTTAGTGTGAGGGTACTTCAAATAGTTCGTGGAAAAACAGAATTAAAAGTTAATACGAATCTTTCCATGAATTCTTTGAAGTCCCTTGTAAGTGGTAGGGATTAACCCTAGAGATACCTACAACTCAAGTCTTTCCTATACTTCCTTCTTTTATGTCCAGATCCTGTCATGTAGGATAATTTTATTAATTCATGATTTGGTTCAACAAGTATTTGAGTGCTTACTGTGTGCTGGGTACTGTTCTAGGTGCTAGGGATACAGCAGTGAACAAAACAGTCAAAAACTTCATGCTCTTCACATTCTGGGAAGAGTCAGATATAAATATATAGTATGTCATTGTAGTGGATTGAATAATGTCCCCCCCAAACTCCCAGAAGCTTGAGTTGTGTCCCCCAAGTTTTATGTATTAGAAACTTAGCTCCCACTGTGAATGTTAAGAGGGTGGGAAATCCTATTATGGTGATTGAAAGGTGGAGCCTCGAAGAGCTGATTGGATTGTAGGACCCTGCAGTAGTGAATGGACTAAAAATGGTGGTCAGGGGCGTGGTTCTGAGGGCTTTAAAAGGAGAGTCTGCCTTTTGTCTTCTCTACTTCCACCATCTTGCAGTGTGAGACCCCTGGGTCGCTGTTGCCACCACCAGATGTACTTTGGACTTCCCAGCCTCAGAAACTGTAAGCAATAAATTTTTTCTTTATAAATCACCCAGTCTCAAGTATTTTGTTATAAGCAACAAAAACGGACTAAGACAGTCATGTAATAGTGATAGGCATGGAGATATATAAAGCAGGAAGGAGGGAGCAGTATGTGTTTAGTGTATGAGGACTTTACTAATAAAAATGACAATTGAGCCAAGACCTAATGCAGGGAGAGAGCCAGTCATCCAGTTATCCGGGGAGAAGCAGGAACAGAAAACTTCCAAGGCGAGGGGTTTGGCATGTCGCAGGAACGGCAAGGCGGCCAGTATGATGGGAGAATGAGCAAGGGCCAGTAGCAGGAAATTAGATCAGAGAAATAGGGTGCAGGGCAAAGACGGGGAGGAGGGACTAGTTCAGACGCAGGGTCATGTAATCCAAATTTAGTACCTTGACTTAAATATCTGAGCAGGTGGAAAGCCATTTGGTGGGTTTTGAGGCTAGTGGCAGGATGTCCCCCCCTCCGGCTGCTGTCCTGAGACTAAATGGAGAGCAAGTCGTAAGCAGGGGGACCAGTTATGGCTATTGTAGTAGCTAGGTGAGAAATGAGGGCCATGGTTGAAGAGGTGAGAAGCTGTCCAATTTTTAACACATATGGACGGCACAGCCTACAGGATTTGATAGATCGGACGTAGGGTTTGACAGCAACTGTAAAGGTGTTTTTGTTTTGAAAGAGATCAGGCATTTCCCATTGAAGACTGAGTAGTAGTCAGCAAAGACAAAGAAAACCAAGTGAGGCGTCCTGGGAACAAGTGGTCTTTAAGACTGACTAACCATCCAATGCTGTCTACAGGATGCTCTAAACCTACTGGGCTGAGCACTGGAATTACTGGTGACCCTGAGAAAGCTGTGGTGGAGGGGACTGCAGCATTACTGAGATATGAGAATGGGAAGACAGGAATTGTCAAAGTGAATATAACTGAGTTTTGCTGTATATGAAGGAAAGCAGAAACTTGGGGTGATAAAGATATGCAGTTTTTAAGAGGTCACTGTATTTAAATGTTGATACTTAAAACATTATAGGTCATTTGTGCAAAGCACGTCGAGTACATCCAAATAGTGTTATTCATAGTACAGTAGGTTATAAAATAACTGTTCAGTGTCTTTAGAACAAGATAGTATTACATATTCTCCAGGGGTAGGTCTCTGAATCCGCCTTTAAGTATATGGAGGGAGGAGGGGGAGAATGCATGGCTTCTGCAACTGCCAAACCACTGCGTGCAAAGTTGACTCTAAGCCCTTCTTTCTGCCCACCCCACTAGCTGAACTGGAAGAATTCTGGCTGTAAGCTGAATCAAGTAGGCAGTCACATGCTACTACCTTCGCAGGGTTAAAAAATCAGTCCCAGAAGGCCAGGAACAGAGCAATTTATAGCTCCTTTATTTGTTCAGCCTTGCAAAGTCAGTCTCCTGAAATTTAAAGTAGGTTTATGTCTCTGCTTAGCTTTTACTGTTGAGACATCCACCTAAAGCTAAATTTGTTACAATGACTGCTATAACATACCGTTAGGTTCCGACTCAAATAACAACACAGTCACTGGTTTTATCCAATCTCCCCCCAGTAATTGGAGTACGAGAGCCTCTCCCAGTACCAAAAGGTTCCATCAGATTCAGCAGTACTACTGTCTGCCTGGAGGACTGCCCCAACACCAACAGATTGCTCTTAGGTTCTAAGACAGCAATCAGAACTCCCAGTGGCACACTTTCTCAAGAGCCCCTGTCCCAAGTCAACGTTTACCAAGTCTAGGATTGTCAAAGTGGATCAGTCAGTAAAGGGCTGTGGAGGGGTAGGGGCCGGGGTGAGATATGGGCAAACCCTTAAGTGATTTCTGAACATACATTTTAACCTCTATAGCATGCTTCAGTTGGATCAAGCCGCCAGACACTTTTATTGGGACTTCTCTCAAGAGGCAACAGTAATCCTCTTGGAAATTCAATGGCAGCTACTGGGAAAGCCTACAGGATAGCTATGTCTGTCTAGAGACCACCATGTTTCTAAACTAAGTATGACAATGCAAAGATAAATGTTAGTTTTTGTTATGCATAGCAATGTTCCTCCAAATTCAAGAGACTTGTGATCTTTGACTATAGAAATTATTTTCTTTAGTTCCAGTAACCTGACCTAAGGAAGAATAACCTTGAATCTTGTGTCTAATCATGAAAAGGGAACTAGATTAAGAATTTAAAAGTCCTGAGGTCTTCAAACTAGGATGGGTCTCTTACATCTCAAAACAAAACCTAATACATCTCCAGAAATCTAGATATTTAAGTCACACACTACATCAAGTATCACAATGTTTATTGATAGATACAAGTATATAAAATCAGGGCATGAACATGACTTGATAAATTAAGTAGACTTAATTTCAATACTATAATAAGAGGGACCAATTCAAATTCACCATTTGTTTCACACCCACAAAAACCACTTCAAGGGCATTAACGATCTCTCAAAACTGATCAGTTTTGTGCAAGTAAACCATGTTTCTTTTAAAAAGACTTGTGCACTTGCCCAGGCTCAAGGATATTAAAATCTAGCACATAAAGCCCATTACTAGAGGTAGAAATACAGGCAATATACTATTACGGCAACAACCATCAATTACAGTTAAGAATTTTTCTGTAACAACCAAATGGATAATCAAATATTGCAACAACTCAAGTATTACTGAGCAAAGTGCATTTCTACAGTATTCAGTGTTGCTATTCAGTTTTCTAACTTAAAACAGCCTATGATAACTGGCAGCAAAGAAGGTCCTTGCAATAGACTGCCTCTGGCTTGAGAACTTATGATGTAATTATTGCATGCTGCTAATATACTATCTAAACATTAAAGATACTCCTAAAATATTTGATGGTAGACTATGATTAAGACATTACACTACAAAAAAACCTTACGCAGAAGGAAATCCTAACTGACGTGCTTCTGCTTTAAATATTGTGAAAACATTACAGCGGAATGAATTTTTCGCAGTGGTTAGGTCAAATGCAGTTACATCATAGCAACAGTATGTTTTGCACAATTTAAGGCTTTGGCTGGTTCTTTAGTCAGCTTCTTCCTCTGATTCTTCTTCTTCAGCAGTTTCTAGCCAGGTTAGCCACTGATTCACCTGTAAATTAGATTTGTAATTTAACAAAGTAAGTAGCAATTACAGAAAATAGAAAAACTCACAGCAGAAGTTTTGACTCAGGATGAAACCACATCCAGCTAAGGACAAAAGTTTTCGGTCATACCACACATATCTTTATTAACAGGAATTAGCTTTCAGAACATGCTACAAATGTACTATTAATATATTAAGTTACACAAAGAGTGGTATATTATTTGGATTTGGGCTAACAGAAGCTGTTTATGGCCAGTTAGAACAAGTACCCTTCTTTGATAACTCTCCAGTTACATTTCAGGATTTTAGTCTAGGACAACGGTTCCTCCAAACCTAAATTTGTTACCAGCAGTATTGTGAGTGGAGTGGGTGTTCCTAATTAGTTTACTTCCAGCACTACCCCAGAATTACTGGATCAGATCCCCCAAGGACAGAGCTAAGGGTGCCAAGAACGAGCCTCACAAAGCTAGTGTGTAAACCTCAGTAGTAAAGGCAAGATACTGTAGACCAGTGTTTCTCAAAGCCTGGTCCTCTGGAAAACTATTATGGGAATCATCTGAACTGTGTTACCAGACTTAGTAAATCAGAATCTTTGGGATCCAGCTTGGAGCCTACTTTTAAACTGCTCTCCAAATGATTAGTGCACACCGTGATTTTAGAATCCCCTGATGTATAAGTTATTTCCCTAAGGCTACAAACAATTCCACTCAGAAAGATAGAGAAGCAATCTCTTCTTTACTCGTTTTAAAATTTTGTAGCTTTACCTCATTTTGCTGCTGTTTAACTGCCTACTTAACTAAGCTTTTAACAGTACAGTATGAAATGTATGAGTGAAGACACATTACTAGGACAATCCTGCCTATATGTCAGTTTAAAAAGAAGGCTCTTCATTTGAAGTACCAAAACAAATAGAAAAAAAGCAGACAAAATTTCTTTAACAGAGCTTTACCTGGAACAAAGCCTTGCCTTTCCCTGGAAACTCTTGGGTTATATCTTCTTTCCAAGCCAAAAAAGCTTCTTCTTCAATAATTTCCATGTCATAGAAGTGAACAAAAAAGCGGAGTAACATGCCTAAAAAACAAAAGGTAATCCCATTCCTTAGTGTGCTGTTTAAGAACTGCCCAAGTCTCATCATTCTTCTGATACCAGCCCTCTCACCTTTTGGGAAATTGCTGTTGTAGCAGTGCACCTGAAGAGCATACAGGGCACTGACTTGCAGATCAACGTGATCATGAAGGAATTTCTGCATTACTGGCTTGAAAGAAAGTAGCAGTTGTTTTTCCTGCTCTAACTGTTCTTTGGAAGGAGCAGAGGAAGAATCTGTTTCATCGCTGGGTGGGTTTACTTCACTAGAAATATACTGTAAGAAGCTGAACACAAAGAGGCCTTGTCAGAACCCAAAATTGAGTTTTCTAGCTCAAGAAAGAAGCAACATAACTCTACTACATGTAGAAAACCATTTGTCTTACCTAGTCATTAAGATGTTCACAAATCCTTTATCTACGTGAAGTTTGGGAGAGATGTTATCTTTAATCCATTTATATATGGTTTGAGGGGATGGATCCAACTTTATTTGCTTCAACAGTTCCTTCTCCAATTTGAGGAGTGGGAATAAGAAACTCAGTCCCTTTCCTTCCAAAATCTCCAACATGCGATCCTTATTCTGATCAATTTCTAAAGAGAAAAAAGCCATTTGCATCATCAGGTACTTCATTTTACACAGTTTGCCTGTCTAGGAGGAACAGCTTTACAAATTTCCCAAGTATACCAGGTTCACATAAAAGAATAAAGAACCCAGCAAATGAAAACTCTTAACATATGAATCAAATAAAAATAATTAAATTATAATAATTGCTTCTTTCTATAAGGTGGTGAGATCTGTGGTCATGTTTGTCATTATCTGAACTGGATAATCATACTGGCTTACACAAAATCCACCCCAGATACTAGGAATCTCTAGATTTAGTATTAAAAAAACCAAAAACCAACATTCTCTTACCTGGAAGCATTTTCTGCATATTGACCTTGCTTTGTTGAAAAAGTTCTGTTAACCACTCTCGATCTTGTAATTTAGCTAATTGCTGAAGACAAAGTAAGAAGAGAGGAAAATGCGTGCCACTTTCCAATGGTTGAGCTAGTTCTGAAATGCTCACCAGCTCTGAAATGATGGCACGAGCTGCAAACTGCGCTAAATATGATTTCACCAAAGGGATGTCAATCTCCAGCTTGGGGCACTGGTCCAATACATTCAGGAAAGCCTTCAAAAATATACAACATAGTTTATTAGTTTTCAAATGTGAGCAAAAAGTTCTTATCACAGAATCAGGAAAGCAGTGCTCTACCTGCATGAAGTTGTCACTTGTGGCTATCCCTTCCTGTTTGAGTAAACTGATCAAAGAACTTGCTTTTTCTTTATCTTCATCACTTCTATCTAGTGACAGGATGATTACTTTGCTTAACATCTCAGGAAGAAAGTGTTTAGGAGCCCTCATTTCTCTTACACCATTGACAGCCTCATTTGCATTTCCACTATTCAAATATTCGGTCACAACAGTTTCCTGAAAAGAACACAACCCAAGTACCTTTAGTGTTTTCCCTATTCCAAATATACTCCAAGATTTAGAGACTACTTATGGGATTACTTGAAACTTACAGTTAGTTTAAGTAGTTCTTCCTTTGATGGTGGTGGCTTTTTGCTTGTCTTGGCAGGCTTTTCCTGGATAAGTGGTGGATTAGTTTTGAGACCAAGCTGAGGTGTCTAAGAAAACAAGCAACATGACAGATACAAATGTTTAGTAAGTTTTAAAAAAAGAGCATGTGAGGTTAGAGGAAGACATCTTCAGAGGACACTGAAATAATAGAAAATGTTGTCACACTATGGCTCATACCTGTCCTAGAGGTGGTGTTTGAGTGCGTGGTGGTTGTGCACTAGGGGGAATCATAGTAATCTGGGGCTGAAGCTTTGGCACTTGATTTTTATTCATTAGGAACGACTGAGCAGGCCTCAGGCTAATCTGCAATTGAAAATCAATCAAAACAGATATCCAAGTTAACAACATGCAGTTGGCTAACATATATATAACATTCTAACAACCTAAAGTTAACTCTATATAAACATGTCAGAATATAAAGTAGAAACTTAAGTTTTTGGAAAAACTAGAAAGGTTACTCCATATTAACAGGTTGTATTTCTGACAAGAAAATTAAAAGATCTGATCCACACAAGAATAAGATACTATTATGAATCTCACATTGACAACAGAATTCTAGAATTAGCATGAGAAAAATATCCAAATAAAACTCAGCAAATTTAAATACCACTTAGAAAATGTCTTTGCTCCTTGTTATTAAATCACCCTACTTACAGGGAAACCACAATTACCTCGACCACCATTTTCCTGGCTCTAACTAATAAAGACTTTAAGAGACTTGCCCTCATATCTCATAATCTTCGCTCATAGGACGCTGGACATCCAAAGAAAGAAAAATAAGCATAGAAAAGAGAGAAAAAGGTAAAGAACTCCAGCATAAATCCTCTTAATAACGCGTCTTTTTATAATCATCGGGCAATAGAGTTCTGAATTGACAAACTATGGTATATGGTATATAAGTAACATAGGCAAATGTACCTCATCTGCATTAAGCTGTCCTTTCTTAGAAAACCGAGGTGGCATATCCTTCGACTGTCCTTGCAGCTGGGATAAGAGTCCCTGACTCTGGTTATGGTAGAGCTGGCTTAGCCCCTATTTCAGAAAGGGAGAAAGAAGGTCTAGATAAAAAGGGGGTCCACAAATTATGGTAATCAGGTACCAAAAGGATGAGCCAAGCCATAAGAAAAGTAAAAGATGAAACAAGGAAGAATAAAAATCTAACCTAACTGTCAAATAAAGTGATTTTACTAATAGTTTAACCAGTCAGTTTGAAATAACTCTCACAGAGGTATATTTGGTTTAGGAAAAAAACATACACACCCCTAAATAGTTGCTTTTTCCTTTTTTAGCAAAAAAAAAAAAAAAAAAAAAAAAAAAAAATCACGTTTATTGCAGGATTTAGTGCTTATTGCCTAAATACTCTAATGTTTTCTTACCTGGCTTTTCATAAACTTGCCTCCCATCTCTCCAAATTGGGATTGTGTGGGAGGCATGATGTGTCCCCCATGGCCATTGAACAGTTGATTTGAACGATGACGTCCCATGGTGGGTGAAAACCTATCCTGGATAACTCCTGGACCAGTACCAATTCCGCTACCTTAAAATACATACATGAACAACTCTTAAAACTCTACAATTAAAAAGTTAAGCTGAATTTTTTGTTTAACCAAACCAACTGTTTCATTCAAAATTACCTGGCATTTGTCCAAACATATCAGCAAGTCCTCCAAGTGGGTCCCTATCCATTTTCATCCTGGGAGGCATGAACGGTCCCTCCAGGAAGAAGTCACTTCTCATCCCTTGAGCCATAGGAGCAGGAATAAAGACTCCTAGATCCTTTAGAAATAAAGCAAATAAGCACTTTTGTCTCAACACTATCTTACTTAAAATTTGTATACTGCGAAAAAAACAGAAAACTTCAAGAATATTAGATTATTTATATCATTTCCGTAAATAACTTCTTCCAAAAATGGCATACGAGACACTAAAAAACATTAAAATCCAACACTAGGATGTGACAGTCTGAAGTAAGTGATAAGGGGGTCCCTGTGTTACTATAAAAAGTCTACTTGATCAAAAAACAAAACTATCTTACTTTTACCGCATCTTGACGGATTTGATTGATCGTCTTTGGTCCATTGTCAAGAAAGGCCTTGCGAGGAACCCAGTGGTGTTCTCGCAACTCTACGGTATCCTTTAATTTAAAAAGTGTAAATTTAATATTTTTTAACCAAAAACCCTCAGCTCATCAACATTAAAAAAACCAAAAACAAAACACTTTTACCTGCAGCAGGAAACGAATCCTTGCTGGCAATTCCTTACTTAACATCAAGGAACACATTCGGGCAAAGTACTGATCCATTAAGGACTGACAAAAAAGAAAAACACACAGTAGGAAAAATTAAAGCAAATGTGTACTAATTAAGGCATTTAAGACTTCTAGATTACAACACCAATATTAGTGACTAAATATGGCAATCCCCTGGTATCACAAAAATAAGTTGTTTTATTTGAATACAATTAAGACAAACTCCTTATATTGCTTCCATCAGCAACATACACACCTTGGCTCGTTCATGGTCTAATCTAGGTCCCACTGTCCTCATTATCTGACAGAGGCACTCCAAATCCTCTCCCATATCTTTGAGTTGGACTCTCTTCTTCTTTTCCAAAAGCTACCAAAAGAATGAAATGCCACAAGCTGACAAAATTTGACTCATTCTGGTTTAGATGTAGTATGTCTGCATTGACTAATTCATCGTTCCTACAGCATTTAGATAGTGCTTTCTATTGGTTTGTGTTGAAGAAAACCCTCCAAATTAAGCAATGTTAAGACAGACAGGTAATCAGTTCTACTACTACTTTGTAAAACACATCAAACACTTCCTTATTAGATACTTTCTACAATATTTAAATAAGTTTTGCTGGCTGTCAAAATATTTAACTAGCCCACCACCCTCTCAGATGAGACAAAACAAAAATAACTGACTCATTTGCCCCAAATAACGATGCACCCATGACTATATTAATCTAAGCCTACATTCCCAACTCATACTTACTGTTTTGATGCACTTATGAAGGATAGATTCATGAATAAGATCAAGCTTGCCGAGTTCTCCAATGAATTTGATGTTCCCCAACATCTTGATCTTAGCAATAGCTCTCTGTTCCTCCTCCTCAGGGAGGAGGGGATTTTCACGCTTATCATAGACTGAAAAAACCAAAAACCAAAGGATAAAGTCATCATTCAGAATTAAGTTAAAAATACACAGTACTACTTAATATCATATAAATTCTTACCATCAACATTTCTGGTTCGGTTTTCAAATTCATCTTGTAATTTGGAAATTAGGAGGCGTCTGAATGTCTGTTTGAAAACAAAAGACATTTGTTAGGCTTTGTTAATGAGATGTTTCAAAACAATTTTAAAATAAGCAAACAAGATCTCTCACTCACTGTGCTTTGCTTCTGTCCTGGTTGACCCTCTGCTGCTGGGCCATCAAAGTTTGGTGCATCTTCTGCCAATCGCAGACATAGCTGAGCATACAGTGAGCTATACTTTGGCTCTTCTAGGGCTTTGTCCACAATCTACAGGAAATGCCATTTTTTAAACTAAATATGAGAACGTTTTCAAGAACCCTTCCTTTACAACTTAATACTTTCTTGTGGTCTTAAGGATGTTAAATTTTATGAGAAATTTCTCACTAACTCTGACAAATTACTTACTATGTCTCATCTGTAATTTGGGAATAAGGACACCTCTCTTCTAAAGTTTATTATGTGAAATGAATTGGATAATGCATGTTAAGTGCTCAGTGCACAGCCTGGAAAACTACAACCACTTATTGTTAGCTATTACAGTATACCAATAATGTCTGATTACAGATTTCATCTAGTTATAACCCCCGCACTCTTCCTGGAGTTAGAAAATATCTCAGTTACCAAAACTATAGACACATTGGAATCTTTTAATCCACTACCATACGTTTTCAAGACTATATATGGTGTTTTCCACAAAAAGAAAACAAATAAATAGCTTGCTGACAGCCCTTGCTTAATTCTTCAAGCACAGTATGAATAATTTAAAATTCACCTCCAGTCTCATTATTCTATTAAAATTAGCGATTCTGTTTTTATCATTATCAGTATTCAAAAATACATATATATCTAGCTCACACCTCAGGGCTTTAAGCAATAAACCAAGTGTTTAAAAAAAACAAAAACAACTTGGGTTTGTCAAATAATTTCCTCTCCCTTGAGTTAAGTCAACATTTAACTTACCAGCAGTATGACCCCTTTGAGGATGAGTTTAGACTCTACACCCACATTGAGGAGCTCAAGGCATAGCTTGTCAAACTTTTCAGGAGTAAGCTTATTTAGTATGCTGGGGGGGAAAATCACATTTTAAGTGTCAGCCAACACAGAATTCTTTTGAGTTGAAAACAGCCTTTAAATTGATTTTTCCTCTACTTACTCCCTTTAATAGCAAGACATTTCTTTTATTCCTTTGAACAAAGAAAAGTTGGAATAAACCAACTCTCACTGTTATTTAGATTATAACATCTGTACTGGATTGGGGTTCCCAGCTGTTTGACAAGAAACTTTCTTACTGTCTCAAGGTCCACAGTGCAAGGACCTCCTTATTAATAAGGCTAGACCATAAGCTAAGACCATTATACAAAAGTTCTTCAGAAGTTCATGGAAAGATTTGTATTATCTTTAATTCAATTTTTCCACAAACTTTTTGAAATACCCTCATATTCCCCTACTTCATTGGGTTACACACCAGGCCAAGGGAAATGCCAGCACAACAGGCTTGTGGATTGTAATCCAACAGCTGTAAGCAACTGTAAGAACATCTAAGATATTCATGTGCTGCTCTTTAGTTTAAGATAATTCTTTAAAAAGAGACCAAAGTTCGCATTCATTAAAATATGTACTCTGGGCATGAACCTTGCCTTCTGACTAGAAAAGCAAACACCAGAGAAATACAGCTAATCTATACCTTTTCCCTCTTCTTAAAACACACCTTGGAACTTACCCTCTTACTTTCCTGAAGATTGCATCATGTCGTTCTTTTTCATTTGCGGAGTTGTTTGCTGCGGAGTTGTCATCTCGTCTAGTGCTTCGTGCAGGAATCCATTTCTGAGCGTTTTGCCCTGGGGTTTTCCCCAGGAACTCGCTGATTAATAAAAAAATTAAGACTTACAATTAAGAAAATTCAAAAATAGCATTCAGTCACATACCAAACGTCATACTCATCAGAAATTCTTCTAATAGAAATAACAATTTAGGTTTTCTCAATTTCCCTCCCAAAGAAACCCTGGAGATCAGTGGTCCTCCAACAGAAGCACGAGTGCGTCAGAATCACCTGAAAGCTTGTTAAAACACTGCTGGGTCTACTCCCAGTTTCAGCTTTAGTAGGTTTGGGGTAGGGCCTGAGAATCTGCATTTCTAGTAAATAGTCCCCAGTGATGCCAATGCTGCTGGTCTAGAGCCACACCTTAAGAATCAACACTTTCTAATGTCTTATGACCACACTGCCCCATGCATACCACCACTGATACCAACTAGTAGGGATAACTACTAGTTACAACTAGGGACAACTGGATTTCAGAAATACCATCAGTAAACATAACCTTTAGGGAAAAATAGTCTGAGAGCCTCATCTCACATTAGATGACTTGGCTGAGGGATAATCAAGAGTTGATTTTCTATATTTAGGGTATCTACAAGAAACCATGCCCATAGATTAGGGCATTCCTAATGTCTACTGCCATAACTACAGTTATGCGTGGGAAAAACTTTCAATCTACTATTAATAAAACTCACTGTTATCACATTTATCATACCTGTTGCCAGCAGTCTTGGGATAGTGCTGAGGTGCACCCCTACTTCCTCCTCCGCCCGAAGAAGCACTATTTAAAACAACAAAAAAACACTTTTTTTTTTTACTATACTCCAATTATGTCTCACTCAAAAGGGATAAAGTCTATTTTTTATTTTAGAAATTACACCACAGATGAAGACTGAATTTGAGACTAAAGGAAAGCCAAATATTTGGTTACATATATTCTTTAGATGGCAATTATTAGAAGACAGGGAAAATTCAAGGACTTTTAAAGATAAAATAGCAGCACATTAAGTCAGAATTTTTGCTGTGGTGGCTTTTGGTTGTGACTGGCCTTTTCAAAAGGAGTCCTCAAAATAAATCTGCACATACCTGAAACGAGAAGCACCCCCTTCTGCAATCGCACTCTCCACTTTGGCGGCTTGACAACGAAGAATCTTCAAAAGAATAATATTAATGGATGGGGTGGGAAGGGGAGGGGATGGGAGAAATGAAAAACCTGAAATGAAAAAGCACCAAAATTAGATACTGCTAACATACAATCTATAAACCATCATTCAATTACAACTTCAGGTCCTAATACTGTAGTCGATCGAACTTTCACTGCATTGCAGTTTTTATTTTGTTTACCCTCCTGAAAATTCCGGGTGTTCAGGTTTGCAAAGAACAGCCTTCTCAGAGATACAAGAACATCTCAAACTGCTAAGAACGAATCTTTTGAAAAAGCCACATTCTACCGCCTTTAAAACTGAACATTATAGAGAATCCTACTCTATCAACACGGGCAACATTACGTGGAAAATGTCTGCCGCAGAAATTTTAACCGCCTCAGTGATGAGCCTAACAGACTGGATAAAGTATCCGTAGAGACTGCTCAGCAGTTTTCTCCACTGTCCACCCTTTTAACCCCTTCCCCGCAGAGGGCATGTGGGCAGGAGCGCGCGCGAGGACGGCGGGTGTACGGCGGCTGGCAGCAGGCCGGGAAGGCCAGGCCCCGCTTTACCCTTCCTGGGAACAAAAGGGCAGCCGATTCCTCCCAGCCAGGCTCGAGTTGGGACAGTGCTTCCGACGCTTCCCCGAGGCCGTGGGTCCCGGGGCGGGCAGGAGCGGCGGAGGCGTCCCCCACCGGCCCAGCGCCCGGCTCTTTGTTCTCCAGGCAGGAAGACGGCCTCCTGCCCACCCACCGCCTCCAAGCGGGCCCCCTCCCACCCCATAAATCCCCCGGGACTGACAGCCGCCTCGCCGCTGCCTCCTCGGCTGACAAAAGAGACAGAAATCCGCTCTCTTCCCTTTGCCCACAAGAAGCAGCCGCGCCGACACTGGGCCCCACATACTTTCTCCCCGCCGGGCTCCGGGACTCCTGCGCCTCGCTGGTCCCGCGCCAACGGCCAGGCCCTCCCCGCCGGCCCGCCCGCCGCGGCGTGCGCGGTCCCCACCACGCTCCCTCACCGCCCGAGCACACCCGCGCCTCCACCCGCTCCGGCCCCGCACGGCCCCTAGCCTCGGCAGACGGCGGCCGGGCCAAGGCTGCCGTTTTCCTTCTACTCCGTCAGCAAAAAGAAGAGCAAACAAAGGCCAAGACTTCCCAAGTGTCCGAAGTGCAGAGGAAACGCTGAAGAAGGGTCGCCCCGCCCGGCTCCGCCTGCGGCCGCCATTTTGTACCGCTCGAGAAGAAGCGGCCAGGGACGGCGGCCATTTTAGGGCGCACCAGTCGGCGGCAGCGGCGGCGGTGACGGCGGCGGCGTCTCCACTCACCTTCACCGAGAACTCAGCAGCTGCCACCGCAGCTGCCTCCTCAGGATCCGGTCGTCGGGAACAGGGAAGGGTGGGGGAAGGGGAACGGAAAACAAAAAAAGGGGAGGGAAGGGGGAGGAAGGAGTCGGGGACGGCTCGAAACTCTCAGCTCAGAGGAGTCGCTGCTGCAGCCACCACCCAGTACACGCTGCTACCCCCATAGAGCTCCGACTCGCTGCTGGCACTAAGGCGTGTCTGATGCCGAACTTATCACTCTGGGGCCGTCGAACCCACCAAGGCCGCCCCGAATGGCTCCAGCGTTACCCAATCAGCAGTCTGGCTGCCGTCCGCCACCAATCCGCGCCCGGCGGCGGGGAGGAGCCACCGGGCCAAGCTCGGTTGCGGCGCAGCCACGCCGCAGTGCGCAAAGCCATATTCGCGAAGGCTCTGGGCCCAGCCGGTGGCGTAAGGGCAACTGAGCTCTGTGGGTATGCGGGCCGCTTGCGTAAAGTCGGAGAGTCCTTTTGAGGCTGCGTTGGTGTGGCTGCCTCATCTTCCTGCACAGTCTCTTTGTTCCCTGGGTCCGCAGCCCGTGCTCGAGGTGTACAAGCCTCTCTTCCTCTACCTCGTTTACTTACCGGGAATATGGGAAGGAAACTCGCCCTTCTCCGGCCTTACCCGACTCCTGCCGGTGGCGTGTCAGAGCACTGATATTTTCCTGGCGGCCCCCGAGGAGGTGTGATTGTCCCTGGCGGGTCCGGCCTCTCTGGGACGGGCTGCAGGGTTGAGGCCGGGCGCCCCCAGGCGCAGCGCCGGGAATCACTACCTGTCCGGCTTCCGCAGGCTTAGCGGGAGGGAACCCGGAGAGTGGGGTTGAGGAGACAAGACGTGCACCCCTGTGCGAATAGAAAGCTTCATCCAGCTCCTTATTGCACCCCCTGCAGAGTGAATTTGAAAAGGATAACAGGAAGGGGTTTATTGTCTTTCTTTGTATCTCGCGCAAGAAGCAGCTTTCCCAAAAGGAATGTCCGGTCAGCGGTCACCAAGGAATACCCAGAATATGCCAGACTTCTTTGGAAGAAGTGTTTGCAGAGCGTGCGCGTTTGGAGGACATTAAAGTGCTAGCTCCTGTTTTATTTTTTGTTTCTATTTGAAAGCACGTTAAAGATTGTCAGCTGTGTATTTTCATTTTTTTGTAAGGTCCACCATAAGAAATAGGATTAGGCTTTTCAAAGTCAGCAGGTTGAACTATTTATACTTCCCAGGTAATATTTTAAAGGATGGGTACCGTGTTCCATGGTTTGCGACATTTTAGCTGTACAAAAATGGAGTCATGTTTCCATATGCTTAAATAAACAACACAAATGTCCCTATCTCCATTTTGAAAATACACTTTTGATAGTATATAATAAAAAGCTAGCGCGCGCGCGCGTGTGTTTGTTAACATGTGCGACTTTTAAAGAAAGTGTCAAAGGCCAGAATTTTCAAAGACCCCAATTTACGTTTGACTTGTCAAAACAGCTCTTGATGTTGAAAGCACCTAGTCAACGCAATTTCCAGGAAAGTTACACAGTTTTTCCCAGGACATTTAAATCTGATAATAGAAGGGTGTGCTGTGGTTCTGAAGGTTTCTAACACAATTTCAGCATCTTTACATCTTTGCCATAGGATAGGTTGATGATTCCCCCACCTTATTATATTACTACAATTATTGCTATTAAATCAATTTCAGTTGAAGTTTACGAACTACTAAAGATATCTTCACTCTTAGAGTTAGTTGCATGTCTTAAAAACAGAAGAGGACACTATTTTGGGGAAAGGTGCAAATTTTGTTTCAAATACAGGAGGTTTCACACTGTAATTTCAGGACCCTTCTAGCTTCAAGGTAACAGCAGAATAATATTTCTTTATAATTTCTGTAAGACTTAGCAGTTTGCAAAAATGTAGTCATGTGTGTGATATTTTTACATAACTGGTTTATATTTTTTTCTTATTTACTTACTTTTTTTTTGTGGCTGGCCGGTGTGGGGATCTGAATCCTTAGACCTTGGTGTTATAACACCTCTCTAATGAACTGAGATGACCCGCTAGCCCTGATAATGAACACATTAGTCTGATAGGAAGAATAGTGTTCAAAAACACGATTCTAGTCTAGACTTCAAAGAGAACACTCACCTAGCTCTAAAACCTGGATATTCTTATAATAATTAAAAATAAAAAATAAAAATCTCAATAATTAAAAACAAAACTGAATCTTTTATTTAATTTTTGCTAATTGTGAAACCCTCTGCTATGAGTTTTTGCAGGTATGAGTGTATGTGAGAAACTGGGCTGGGAAGGATTAACTCAAAGTAGAAAAAGTAAAAATATGAATAAACTTTCTCAATTTGGAAATGGTTCCGTCACATCATGTATATATGAGAATTCAAGTCATTGTCTGGAATTTAACTTTTAGTTTATAGAAAGTTGATTTTTTTTTTTTTTTTTTTTTTTGTGGCTGGGGATCCAAACCCTTGACCTTGGTGTTATCAGCACCATGCTCTAACCAACTGTCAGGCCCCGAAGTTTAAATATACCCACTTCGACCTGGTAGTTTTACACTTCTATTTTGTCAGTTTTCTCTGAGGCTGAAAAACAGAGTTTTGTTCACTCATTTATTTTTTCAATATTTTAACTAGGTATGTCAAATGCTGGTTATTATTCGAGCACATAATACTCCTGGAGTATCTGCTATCCTCTGTGCTTAAAGATTCCCTAATCATACATCTCTAGCCCAGATCTTTCACTTAAAATCCAATTCTGAATTTCCAACAGCCTATTGATCAGGGATGCAAACTTGGATCCATATGTAGTTTGGGCCACACAGTAGTTTTAAACATTTAAATTAGCTGACTTTAAAGTATTTGGAGATTATACATACAAATCCAGGTTTCCATCTTTTCATGAAGTCTTGAAATATGGCAATACTAGACATGAAATTCCCACAGGGCAACATTCAAGTGTAGCCGAGTAGCAATTACTTCCTGTAGATGTTTTCTCTTCATTTCTCCACAGTTAAATCTGACTCAATTCACTCATTTAGGTTCCTGTCTGGCCTCTATAGCCATTTTGCTTTTTTGAGTTGTTTGTTCAAATTTGGCAAATTCAGTATGTAATTTTGGGCAAGTTATTTAATTGCTCTTTTCTTCAGTTTCTGAATCTGTAAAATTGGAATGAAAATATATTTATAGAGTTGTTGTAAAGATTAAATGAGATAATGTATATAAAGGACATAGCATAGACCCTGACATAGTACTTCATGTTAGTTATATTATCAATAATATTGATTAACCAGCTGTTTGACAACCACTTTAGTTTTGATAAGTATCCCACTATTCTATGCTAGAAGCTTGACTACATTTTCTCTTTCCTTTTGATCGGGTTTAATATTCAATCAGTTTCTGAGTTCTGGTGTTACTACTCTCTAAATGTTCTTTGCATTCATCTTCTTCCCTACAACATCATTGCATGCATGCTAATCCAATAAATTAAATCTTAGTAAATTATTTTCCTGAATTATTGAAAAATTCTAGTTGGTCTTCTACAGTACTTTCCCTCTAGTCTGTATACTTTAGTCTTCCTTTAAATGTTTTTCCCCCCAACAATTTATCATTACCATGTTTAAGAATCTTAGCACTTTGCTATTTTCATCAGTTCATCTCAATCTTGGTTGCACATTAGAATCACCTGGAGACCTTTTAAATATCTCAGTGTCCAGATTGCATCCAAGACCAGATAAATCTGAATCTCTGGGAGTTGGATCCAGCCATCAATAGCTTTTAAAGCTCTCCAGATGATTCCAATGTGCAGTCAAGGTTTGAGAACTACTGTAGCAAGTCAGACCATTATAGAAAATTACATTTACAGCTGCAGAAAACCACAAGAAAAGGAAACTGGGTTCTAGAAAAGATGAGACTTTCTCCAGGTAGGAAAACAGGCATTAGAACCTAGGAATCCCAATTTTTTTTTTTTTTTTTTTTTTTGCCTGGCTTTCAAGCCCTTCATGATCTGGCCCTACCCTACCTCTTCCATTGGCCTTATTTTTCACCACTCCCAGACACCCAATCTTCTCTCATGGAGCCAGTTAGTCTGGTATTGCTGCCCCTAACAATTCACTCATACTAATGCTCAATTGCTTGCAATTTTGAGGCCACCCTCATTTATCTCCTCTACCAATTCATTCCTGAAGCACAGACATGAGTATACAAGTGCCCTACTGAAAAACCTCAGTAGCTCTCCCCTAACAGAATAACATCCAAACTATTTAGTTTGGCATAAAAAGCCCTTTGCAATCTGGCTTCAGATGACTTACTATTCCTAGGTACATCTCTCCTTCATTCCTACAGTTATCACTAACAGAGTTCTATAGTACTCAAATTTTGTTCCATTACAACACCAGTGTTTTATATCATATGACTAAAATTTGGTGATCTTTGTCCACATGGCAGAAAAAAATAAAACTAGTGAATTAATATATTAATGGCTAGGCAAAGGGCTTGGGTGTAATCTCTGTTTTCAAGGAGCTCACAATTTAGACAAAAGATAAATACACCAATTACATTAAAGGGCAGGTAAGGGTAGAATCAATTCTAAACTGAACAAACAAACAAAAATGCTGTAAGGTTTCATAAAGGGAATAATAGGAGATGAGACTGTGGCCATCCTTTCTTGAGTGCCAGAATGATGATTTGGTCCTTGAATATAAAGGCAAAGAAAGTTCTTCAACTGATCACAATTCTGATCAGTTTTAGTTTAAAGCTGATCAGTTTTAATGGATCAGAGTGCTGTTTTAGGGAAATTAATCTTGTAGCTTGTGTAGAATGGTTTGAAAGGCAAACCTGGAGGTAGTGAGATCACTAATTACACTGCATTATTATTATTTATTTTTAATTTTTTGGCTGGTATGGGGATCAGAACCCTTGACCTTGGTGTAATCAACACTGCACTCTGTATTATTTTTGTGGGGCTTTTATCTCCCTTCCAAAATCATAAGGTTCTTGAGATTAGGTACTTTTCTTGCATTGCCAATATGGTTCTTTGCACACAAATCAACTGAAAAAATCTTTGTGCATATTATCTTGCTGACATTTTATTCATTCATTTTTCTCCAGGATTTCCTCCTACCTCATTGGCTCTTTAAACAATTCAGCTTAGTCTTCAGCTGGGTTCTTCTCCGCTTGACCTCTAAATATTGAAGTACTCCAAAGATTTATTCTGGGCCTTCTTTTCTTCTCTTTGAATACTTTTCCCCTAGGTAATTCATCTCTTATAACTTTAAATACCATTTATATGTTGATGATTTCCAAATTCATATCTCCATCTCTGATCCACCTTTTCCCCATGTAAGCCATAGATGTGTTTCATCTGTATTGAACTGCCTACTGAAATTTCCCCCTTGAATATCTAATAGGCATTTTAAATATAACATGTTCAGAATAGTTTTTCCTCCATTGTTCACCATCTGCCAGTTGCTTAGGACAAAAACTATGAATCATTCTTAATTCTCTGTTTTTCATCTTCCACATCCAATCCATCAGAAATTCTATGGGCTCTATCTCCAAAAATAAATCTTCAATTGGTTTACTTCTCTTGATCTGCATTGCTATCACCTTAATCTAACCACCATTATCTCTAGCCTTGGTTACTGCAATAGCCTCCTAGAACTGGTCCCTCAACTTCATCTCTTGCTCTCCAATACATTCTCTAACCAATAGCCAGTCATGTTTTAAAAATGTAAATTAGATAACGCCATTCCCATGCTTAAAACTCTCTAGTCATGTATATAAATTACATCCACAATAAAATTCAAATTCTTCATCCTGGCCTACATGACCTTACATGATCTGGCCCTAGAATATCACTCTGACTTCATCTCCTACCACGTTCCCCTTGATTTCAATAGTGCAGTGACACTGGCCCTTTTCCTATTCCTCCAAGATGTCAAGCTCATGCAAAGCTTTCTACTCCTCGAACATGCAAAAGCTATGGCTACTTCTTTTGCAAGTTCCACTGCCCCAAAAGCCGTTATCCCAGTGTTTTACATGGCTGGCTTTTTTTTTTTTTTTTTCTTTTCATAATTTAGGTTTCAGTTTGAATTTCCACCTCTTTAGAAAAACCTTCTCTAGTCAGGCTATATAATGTTGTTCCCTTTTCCAGGCAACCTATCACATTACCCCACGTAATTTTTTTTTTCACAATCCTTATTACTATCTGAAATGATTTTCTGAATTCTTTCTTGTATATTGTTTGCTCACTGCATTAGGATGTAAGCTAAATGACAGACAAGCTCAATACCTTGTCTGTCGTGTGGTACCCCTTAGATTTTTAAAAGAAGACTAGCTTCTGGGCAGAGAATATTTGGGAGAACAAGAGATGAAGAGCTTAGAATAGTTCCTGGAACATGACAGGAATCAATAAATATTTACTGAATATAGGAATATACTCTATTGAGTCTCACTAGAAACCATTTGGGGTAAATGGGATGTGTCATTTCTCCTATTTTACAGATAGGAAAATTGAAAGTTAGGTAACTTTTCCAATGTAATTCAGTTAATATGTGACAGAATCTCACACTTTCCCAGGTGCACCAAGGCGTAAGTTGCTTACATTAGTTTCCTATGGCTGCCATGACAAATTGCCATGAAGTGGGTGGCTTAAAACAACAGAAATTTACGCTCTCATAGTTCTGGAGTCCAGAAGCCCAACATCAACATGTTGGCAGGGCTGCACTTGGAGAATCCATCTCTTGCCTCTTCCAGTTTCTGATGGCTGTTGGCATGCCTTGGCTTGTGGTCATATCTCTCTGCTCTGTCTTCACATTGCCTTCCTCTGTGTGTGTATGTTGTGTTTTACAAAACCCCCTCTGCCTCTCTCTTATAAGGATACATGTGACCACACTCAGATAATCCAGGATAAGCTCCTCCTTTCTATATTATTAATTTAATTACATCTTTTGCCATATAAGGTAATATTCACAGGTTCCAGGGATTAGGACATAGACATAGCTTTCTAGGGTGGGGAGGGGTAGATGGGGCCATCATTTAGCCCAATACAGTGCTCATAGCATTTTAGTACGAAACTAAATTCCTAGAACTCTATTTAATGGGCCAGTCTCTTTTTAAATGGGTCATCATTCATTCTTTTTTTTTAAAAGATGACCGGTAAGGGGATCTTAACCTTTGACTTGGTGTTGTCAGCACCACGCTCTTCCAAGTGAGCCAACTGGCCATCCCTATATAGGGATCCAAACCCCTGGCCTTGGTGTTATCAGCACCATACTCTCCCAAGTGAGTCACGGGCTGGCCCTATCATTCATTCTTTTAACAAATATTTAGTGAGCACCTAATACATGCCATGTAATGTATGTATTTACTACCAGAAATTAGGAATATATTGATAAACAATAACAAGCACTTTGTGCTTGATGTGAAAGAGGGTGCTATTAATAATTACAATGCGACAGCAGGCATAAACCAGGACCATACCAGGTAAACCAGGACCTATGATCAACTTATTTATGATGCATGTTGTTAGGCCAAGAGAATGAAGACCCTACCTGCTGGTATTTTTTCCCTTTGCTATTTCTTTTTTCTAAGTCAAACATAGTGTTTCGTTTTTAAAGTTCTTAAATGGATAGAGAGTAGCATGACTGAGGTGATCTCACTGAACATCAATATGGAGATCACTTACATCTTTGGATATTGGTCTTGTAAGCTGGAAGTGGGAAGCCCATTTCAGAGCAAAATTTTCTGTACTAGATTGGTCAGAGACACACTTGAGCCTTAAGTATAGAAGGACAACTGATACTTTCAGTTCACTGTATTTCATAATTTATTTAATTTACAAAACTAAAGTTAGAGAGTGGGTAGTACTCATCTGCAAGAAACACTTCTAAAAGGTGACCAAGATTACTGGCAGCAATTTAGATGAGACAGGCTTCAAGTTATGAGCAATTCCTAGTACTCCTTTGCTTCCAAAGTAATAAAACATACATGAATGCAAGTTACTGAGAACATTATTATAGGGATAATATTGCATTCACTCTCATTTAGTAAAAAGAAAATCATTTGCAAATTTTGGTACTTTATAATTTTATTAGTTACGAAATTTGTTTATGATACATTTTATAAGCAATTGTGCCCAAAATGTGCTAAAATATACAGTTGAAGAATCATTGTTCTAGGAAATGCAAATTACTGAACTAAAGTACAGAAATTTAAGTGCAATAAACCAAGTATTTCATCATGTTTTGGATGGCAGAGAGTACAAGTCCAGACCATAGGTTATAGACATTAATAATAACTTATAAAATGTTCAATTTTACACTTTAAAGAATGATTTTGTATGCAGAAGAAATATTCTTATTTCCATTTTAAAGAAGAGGAAACTGAAATTTGGAGAAACTGACTGGTCCATATGTATTTTTTAAAACTTTTATGCCAATGGTCTTTCCTCAACTTTACATATCATCTCTTAATAAAGAGTGAGCAGAAATAAGTAAAATAGAGACTAGAAAAACAAAAGAAAAGCAAAACTAAGAGTTGGTTTTTTGAAAAGATAAAATCCACAAACATTTAGCTAGACTAAGAAAAAAAGAGAGAAGACTCAAATAAAATCAGAAATGAAAAAGGAGACATTACAACTTATACAACAGAAACACAAAGATTATAACAGACTATTATGAACAATTATATGCCAACAATTGGATAACCTAGAAGAAATGGATAAATTCCTTGACACATACAACCTATAAGGACTGAATTATAAAGAAATAGAAAATCTGAGCATACCAATAACAAATAAGGAGATTGAATCAGTAATAAAAATCTCCCGTCAAAGAAAAACCCCGGCCTTGATGGCTTTACTACTGAATTCAACCAAACATTTAAAGAAGAACTGATATTAATTTTTCTCAAACTCTTTCAAAAAACTGAAGAGGAAGGAATACTTCCAAACTCATTTTACGAGGTCGGTATTACCCTGATACCAAAGATGGACAAGAACACTAAAAAACAAAATAACTACAGGCCAATATCCCTGTTGAATACAGATACAAAAATACTCAAAAAAATAATGGCAAACCATGTTTAACAGTACATTAAAAAGATCATTCACCATGATCAAGCTGGATTCATCCCAGGGAAGCAAGGATGATTCAACATACACAAATCAATAAGGGCAATATATCATATTAACGGAATGAAAGACAAAAACCATATGATCATTTCAATAGATGCAACAAAAGCATTTGACAAAATTCAACATCCTTTCATGGTAAAAACCCTCAATAAATTTGGTGTAGAAGAAATGTACCTCAAAACAATAAAGGCCTTGAAGCTCCAGTGGCGCAATCGGTTAGCGCGCGGTACTTATAAAACAATAAAGGCCATATATGACAAACCCACAGCTAACATCATACTCAATAAGGAAAAATTGAAAGTTTTCCTCTAAGATCCGAAACAAGACAAGGATGCCCACTCACCACTTCTATTCAATGTAGTACTGGAGGTCCTAGCCAGAGCAATTAGGCAAGAGAAAGAAATAGAAGGCATCCAAATTGGAAAGGAAGAAGTTAAATTGTCCCTGTTTGCAGACAACATGATCTTATATATAGAAAACTCTAAAGACTCCACCAAAAAAACTGTTAAAATGAGTAAACAAATTCAGTAAAGTTGCAGAATACAATATCAACAAACAAAAACGAGTAGTTTTTCTATATGCTAACAGCAAACTATCTGAAAAAGAAATCAAGTAAACAATTTTATTTATGATAGCTACAAAAACACTTAGGAATAAATTTAACCAAGGAAGTGAAAGATCTCTACAGTAAAAACTATTAAACACTGATAAAGGAAATTGAAGAAGATGCAAATAAATGGAAAGATATCCTATGCTGATAGATTGGAAGAATTAATATTGTGAAAGTGTCCATACTACCCAAAGCAATCTACAGATTCAATGCAATGCCTAACAAAATATCAATGATGTTTTTCACAGAAACATAAAAAAAAATCCTAAAATTTGTATGAAACCACAAAAGACCCCAAATAGCTAAAGCAATCTTCAGCAAAAAACCCCCCCCAAAGCCGGAGGCATCACACTATTTGACTTTAAAATATACTACAAAGCTATAGTAACCAAAACAGCATGGTATTAGCATAAAAACAGACCAACTGACCAATGGAATAGAATAGAGCCCAGAAATAAATCCACACATTTATAGCCAACTGATTTTCAACAAAGATGCCAAGAACACACAATGGATAAAGGACAGTCTCTTCAATAAATGGTGCTGCAAAAACTGGATATTCACATGCAGAAGAATTAAATTAGACCCTTATCTAGCACCATATATAAAAATCAACTAAAAATGGATTAAGAACTTAAATGTAAGACCTGAAAATAAGGAATTACTAGAAGAAAAAATGGGAGAAAATCTCCATGACATTGATCTAGGCAATGATTTCTTGGTTATGACCCCAGAAACACAGGCAACAAAAGGAAAAATACAGAAATGGGATTACACCAAACTAAAAAATCTTTCATGCAGGCAAGGAAACAATCAACAGAGTGAAGAGACAACAGACAGAATGGGAGAAAATATTTGCAAACTGTACATCTGATAAGGGGTTAATATCCAAAGTATATAAGAAACTCAAACAAGTCAATAGCAACAAATAACCCAATTAAAAAATGGGCAAAAGACCTGAATAGATGTTTTTCAAAAGACATACAAATGGCCAATAGGTATGTGAAAAAATGCTCAACATCATTAATCATCAGGGAAATGCAAATTAAAACCACAATGAGATATTATACCTGTTAGAATGGTTATTATCAAAAAGAGAAAAGATAACAAGTGTTGGAGAGGATGTAGAGAAAATGGAACTCTTGCACAGTGTTGTTGGGAATGTAAATTAGTACAGCCATTTAGAAAAACAGTATGGAAGTTTCTCAAAAAAATTAAAGGTAGAACTACTATATGATTCAGCAATCTTACTACTGGGTATATATCCAGAGGAAATGAAATTAGTAAGTCAAAGAGATATCTGAATGCCCATGTTTATTGCAGTATTATTCACAGTAGTCAAGATATGGAATCAACTTAAGTGTCCGTTAATGGATGAACGGATAAAGAAAATGTGGTATATATACACAATGGAATGTTATTCAGCCCTAAAAAGAAGGAAATCCAACCATTTGCAACAATGTGGGTGACCCTGGAGGACATTATGTTAAGTGAAATAAGCCAGGCACAGAAAGACAAATACCACATGATCTTACTCACGTGTGGAATCTAAAAAAGTTGATCTCATTAAACTAGAGAGTAGAGTGGTGGTTACCAGAGACTGGGGCAGTTGGGGGATGTACAACACAGTGACTATAGTTAATAACAATATATTGTATTCTTGAAAAATGCTAGCAGAATGGATGTTGTGTTTGTACCACAAAAATATGTGAGGTAATACATATATTAGCTAGATTTAGTCAATCCACAATGTATATATACTTCAAAATGTTATACTATACATGATACATACAATTTTATCTGTCAATTAAGAAAGTGAGAGTACAGACAGTAGAGAATTAAGATAATTTATAATGCTAGTTTAATGCCACTAAACCACTTACCTGAGTCTGAATAATGTAGTCAATGCAGCAGTGATAGTTAATTTTATGTGTTAACTTGCCTGGGCCACAGTGCACAGATATTTGTTCAAAGATTATTCTGGATGTTTTAGTAAAGGTACTTTTTGGATGAGATTAACATTTCAATTGGTGGTCTTTGAGTAAAATTGATTACCCTCCATAATGTGGGTGGGCCTCATCTAATCAGTTGAAGGCCTTAGTAGAACAAAGACCGACTTTCCCCCATCAAGAAAAAATTCTGTCAGCAGACACTTCTTTGAATCTTCAGCCTACAGGCCTACCCCATTAGATATTGGACTTGCCAAGCCTCCACAATCAGGTGGACCAATTCCTTAAAATAAGTCCCTCTCTAAAGGCTAGCTGGTTAGTTCAGTTGGTTAGAACATGGTGCTGAAAACACCAAGGTCCAGGTTTCAGTCCCTATACAGGGATGAAAAACAAAGAAAACAAACAAAAAAACCCCTCTTTTTTTCTCTCTCCTTACCCCTCCTCTCTGCCCCCCCCCCGCCATTGGTTTTGTTTCTATATAGAACTCTGACTAATACAGCAGCCATTTGGAAAACTATTATGATCAGGTAGAGTTGTCTTCTTAGAGAAGCTGGAATTAATTTCATCCTCTCACTTCTTTTAGAATGTTGATGGCTAATTTTAAAAGCTAGTCATTTAAAAAGAATGCGTGGTTGTAGGTAATTTTTAAAGTGGAAATGCAGGTTTGCAAGACATTTAAACACTCAATTACTAGGGGGTTATTCATGCTGTTGCTCTAAGAGCCAGTGTAGATATTCATAAGTGCTACAGTGAAATTCTGGCTCTGGATCATCTACTAATATGTTTGAAAACTTAAACAAGTTACTTATTTTGCATATTGGAATTATAGAATTTTCCCAGTGATATGCTATATGTATACATATGCCTCTCTTTAGGAATCTTTGATTTTCTCTGCTGAAAGGAGCATCAATAAGTACCAAGTATAAGAATGATGACAATAATAATGATAATGATAATGCTTCAAAGCTATGTAGCACTATTTTTCTGAGTAATCCAAAGTGCTTTCCCATGTTAGATCTCAGTATCTTTGAGAGGGAATGGTAAAAGGTAGATAGCAGTATTATTCTATAGATGACGACACTGAGGCACACCGAGATCTATATTTAGGTTATTGCCCCTAAAGTTGCACAAGGCAGGGTCTAGAAGCCAGGATACCTGGTCAAGTACCCTCCCTCTGAAATGTGTTTGCCTCATATGTTTGCCAGGCTGGGAATTCAGGATCCCTGATTCTGATCCACATTTTGGCAGTGAACCAGAGTTGTACTTGCTATTTGTTTAAGTATTCTAAGTATCTAGTAATTTTGCCACAAATTGCAGTATAACCCTGAAGGACCACTTTAATGATGGGGTGACAATTTCAAAGATTTCTAAATGCTATTGAGAATTCCAGCATATCTGAACCTAGGATCCACTATTCATCATGGCTGCTGTTTTAGACTGAAAATATTAGTGAAAATGGGAAAGATAATGTGAGAAAATGAGAAAATGGGAACGTTTTGTGATAGCAGGTGAAACAGGTGGCAGTTTTTATAGCTTAACCAGCTGTGCTCTTTTGAATAAAATTAAAATATAGAAGGGTGTTCATTTTTTCCCATCAAATTGAAATAAACTGAATGCAACTACTCTGGCTTGTATAAAAATTATCCAAAGCATAGTCATTCTACTAATAATTTTGCTAGTATGATTTTCGTAATTTTAAAGATTATTGAAATATTAATAACTTTCCAAAAGTAACTTACATTATCACTGGTTGAATAATGATCTGCTTTACAGAGAGAGAATAGTGAGTAAATTCTAAAAGGGAAAGAAATGTGAAGATAGTATGGCTGAGCTGCACATAATAAAGTGAATTTTGGTTCCTATTGCACCGAATACCTACCTTTCTTTGACTATAAACATATTTTTCTCTGGTTGACAGTTACATCTTATTATGGTTGATTAGATAAAGGGTGGAGAGAGAGAACATTTGTTAACCACTAAGGAACTCAAAACAGAAAGCAAATATACCATGGTAAAACAATGCTGACCCACAGTCACCCCATGCTGTATCAGGGATTAATCTTTGTCCCAGAGTACTGCACATCTACATTTTCACATTCCTACAGCTGAGCTCAGTGCCTGTCTATGACTCTTTCCCTGCTTTAGAAGATAAAGTGCCTCTCAAAGTATTCAAATAAAAATGTTTCGGTTTTGGATGGAGAATGATAAACCAGAACAAAGAATTGTCCTTTATTTTCAGTTAATTCACTATATCTTTTTATAGTCCTTTTTCCCCCCACTCTCAAGAATCATTTATAATAGAACTTCATATTTTGTTTTAGAAAGGGTTCTTTACTTATTTTCTTCTGGACAACATTTAAAAAGTTTATCTCCTTTTTGCATTCTTTCACTATGATCACAAGCCAGAGATAAAATCCAGCTGGATCTGGGAAACAAATGGTGAGAAAAGGACTTAAGTAAGTACAGACATTCAATGGTAAATTCACTGATGCCTTTCTAATTATAGCTCAACTTTCCTCATCTCTCTATAGCCAAAGGGTCTCCCCCCCAAAACAACAACAACAACAACAAAAATAAGATGGAAAAGAAGGGCCAGAGTCACTTCAGGGTCTGAAGTTATGATTTCTGAGAACTTGGAGAACCAAGAATCTGAGAAAAAGACAAGGTATTGTTTCTAATTATAGGAAAAGATATAATTTCGACAATCCCTAGTAAATTCAAGAGACAGAGATGGTGGATCAAGATCTAAGATTACAAAATATGCTTCTGACCTTTTGAAGAAAACAGAATATAAGGTAAAATTAGAAGTCAAGGATAAATATTCTTTCCTGTATTCAGAGTCAACAGAGACTTCACTTCCTTTGGCTTTGGGTTTATTAGTATTGTATGTGTGAGGTAAGGGAAGACATTTTAATAATATTATATGCCACCTAATAAGTGTCTACTCTATGCCAGGTACTTTCAGACATTATCTCACTTAATCTTCACAACAACTTTGTTAGGTAAGTATCACTGTCCGGATAGTACCGCTAAGGTTTAGAGGGGTGAATAACTTGCCAAGTTTACATAGCTAGTAAGAGGATAAGCCAAAATTCAAACCCACATTTGTCTGACCCTCAAATCCTTGCTCTTTCCAATTATCATGCTGTCTTCTAAGGTGTGATAAGAGAAGAAATGATGTGAAGAAAATTTTAGTTTTAGTAAGGGGTTGGGTGGAGACAGTCAATAGTGTTTGGCTGAAAGAGGGATTGTGTAAGGATGAGGCCTTACTCATATACACAAAGGTTCTTAGTAAATATTTAATAAAAGTTTGTAAAATAGTATCATGTTTAATTGTGGGATTATGTTTGAGGGAGGTACTGGTAAATGCTGATTATTCTAAAAATGAATAAAATGTTATCCCTGTTTTCAAAGAACTTGACCTAGTATGGCTGATACAACTAACAATTCTACAATACAATAATATTGATTTGAAAAAAATTTTATGAGCTGTGGATTGATGCTCAACCCCTTTCTATTTTTATTTTTCCTTTTTCTTTTTTTTTTTTTTTGATGCTCAACTCCTTTCTAATCTGCAAAAGTTGGAAAGCTAACAAGGGACATTTCCTATGCTCCTTTTCAGTTAGGATTCCAGATGTAATCCAGTTCAATGCATCTTGTGAGAAATGAATTCAGAACTGAGCCATATGAGGAGAGAGAAAAGATGTATGGAATATAATCTGCTATGTGGATTTGTCCAGAGGTAATTTGTATGATTCTGGAGCTAGCAGCTTCCTATAGCAGCAGCAGCAGCAGCAGCGGTAATGTGGTTATGTGGTATAAGTGGTGAGCAACAATGGTGTTAGGTTTCTACAGCAACAGTAGTGGGAGCTTTTCTAACCAGTAGTGGGTAGAAATAGAGTGGCTGTGAGCACTGGAGATTGTTCTAAGGAGTTGGACCTAGAGTTTGCTCCTTTAGTCCTTTCACTGGTTTTGTAAGCACTCAATCCATTGCTTTAAGTCCCTTTCTGCCTAAACTAGACTGGATTCTCTGTTATGCACTAAACACTGATTGAGGCTGTAATAAGAAAAGTTGTAAACAACTGACTTCCCAGGAAATGGGAATATAAGGTAAGTTATCTGAACTGGTTGTATCTGAAGGCAGTGAGGATCTGGTTACTATTAGAGGAAACTGGTAGTTCATGATACACAATGGAGAAACAGTTATTTAAATTGTCACTCGTGTTTTTAAATTTATTTTTTTATTGTGATAAAATACACATAACATAAAATTTACCATTTTAATCATTTTAAAGCATACAGTTCGGTGGCATTAAGTAATTCACATTGTTGTGCAACCGTCACCAACACCCAGAACTTTTTCATCATCCCAGACTGAAACTCTGTGCTCATTCAACAATAACTCTCCATTCTCTCCATCCCCCATCCCCTGGTAACCACTGTTCTACTTTCTGAGAATTTGAGTATTCTAGTATCTCATATAAGTGGCATCATGCAGTATTTGTTTTTCTGTGACTGGCTTATTTTTCTTGGCATAATGTCCTCAAGTTTCATCCATGTTGTAACGTGTCAGAATTTCCTTCCTTTTTGGGGCCGAAGAATATTCCATTTTACGTGTACACCACATTTTGCTTATCCATTCATTTGTCAATGGACATTTGTGTGGCTTCCATTTCCTGCCTATTTTAAATGATGCTGCTATGGATGTGGGTATGCACATATCTGTTCAAGACTCTGCTTTCAATTCTTTTGCGTTAGATACCCAGAAGTGGAATTACTGGACCATACAGTAATTCTATTTTTAATTTTTTGGGGAGTCGCCATGCTATTTTCCACAGTGACTGCACAATTTGCATCCCCCCTGATAATCTACGGGGGTTCCAATTTATTCACATCTTTGCCAACACTTACTCCTTCCTTCCTTCCTTCCTTCCTTCCTTCCTTCCTTCCTTCCTTCCTTCCTTCCTTCCTTCCTTCCTTCCTTCCTTCCTTCCTTCCCTCCCTCCCTCCCTCCCTCCCTCCCTCCCTCCCTCCCTCCCTCCCTCCCTTTTGATAGCAAGCATCCTAATGGGAAGAGATGGTGTCTTATTGTGGTTTTGATTTGAATTTCCCTAATGATTAGTGATGCTCAGCATCTTTTCATGTGCTTGTTGACCATTTGTTTATCTTCTTTGGATAAATGTCTTTGGTTCATTTTTTAATTATGTTGTTCTTATTGCTGTCATTGAGTGGTATGAGTTCTTTGTATGTTCTGGATATTAACCCCTTATCAAATATGTGATTTACAAAATGTTTTCTACCGTTGTGTAGGTTGTCTTTTAACCCTGTCAATTGTGTTCTTTGATGCTCTGTCTACTTGATATATTGATTTGTGAGGGAAGTATGTTAGAGTCTCTGATTATGACCAAGTATTTATGAATTTCTCCTTACAGTTCTGCCATATGTTGTGTTACATGGTTAAAGTTTTGTTTGTTATGTAAAGTTTGTTGTTTGCTTATACCTTTGATGAATGAAAAATATAACTTTATTTTCCTACTCTTAAAATGTGTTTTTTCTAGAATTCTATTTGTTTCATATTGTCTAGTATTAACAATTCCACAGTTGCTTTTAAAATATAAGATTTCAGATTAAAAATACTTTTTCTCAGAAAATAAATAAATAAATAAATAAATTGTCACTCGTGGATTTCTAAACTAGTAAGAGACCATCTTTGCCATCACATGGAGAGAGTGTTCCTAGGAATAAACACACCAAGAGATGGCAAGGGATAGATTCTTACTGACATGATTTGAATCCCTGGATCCAGAACTATCCAGACTTTTTAGTTACACAAGAAAATATATTGTTTTTGCTTAAAAAAAAAATTATCACCTGTGGTCATCTGGAAAGGTTCCTTTTAAAGGCAAGGATTTGGTGGACCAACTGGCTGCTGTGATAGACTATTACAGAAAGCACGAGGAATATGAGGGTAGTTCAAAAAGCCCATGAAAAGATTCATATTGTCTTTTAATTCTATTTTTCCACAAACTTTTTTTTCCCCCACAAACTTTGTGAAGTACCCTTGTACAAGTGCAAGGGTTGTGCTGGTTGCTTCTAACTATGCTAGAAAACCTAAAGAAAATTATAGGTCTGAGATTTCAAATTCTTTGCTCAGGGCATGTTCAGAAAACAGGAGTTTTCTATGATTGTCCTAAAAAAATTATTTCTTATAGCCACAGGACTAACACACCAAAAATTAGAAGCAGAATCTGGTTCAGTAGAATGCTGAATTATGACCAAGGGAGAATTAACAGTTTTATTTGATCTCTGATGTTGAAGTTAGAGCACTGACTAGAAAAGAATGGGACTCCAAAAATGGTATTCTGTGCTCCCCAAATCCATTGAGTGTCCCTTGCCTACAGAAGCAGCCTCCTTCCTCCCCTGATGAGGCTGGTCTTACCTTTCTTGAAAACCCCATTGTGATCTTATGGTAACCGGGAAGGTCCCAGTGATCTCCACCTCCTAGTATTAAATGCACCTGTGTAGTCCTCTCCCACACTGAATAGGGTTGACCTATGTAACCTATAGAACATTGCAGAAATGATGGGGTGTGACTTCTGAGGCTAGACCATAAAAGATACTGCAGTTTCCACCTTGTTCTCTCTTAGACCTGGGAAAGGCCAGATGCCATGCTGTGAGGACACTATAGAGAAGTCTACATGGCAAGAAACTGAAGCCTCCTGCCAACAACCAGGGCTAAGTTGCCAGGTATGTGAGTGAGCCATCTTGGAAACAGATCCTGCAGCCCCAGTCAAAACCTTGATGACTGTGGCCCCATCTGACATCTTGACATCAACTTCAGGAGAGAATCTGAGCCAGAACCACCCAGCTAAGCCAATTCCAGACTCCTTCCCAAAGAAACTGTGTGAGATAATGTTTGTCATTTTCAGTTGCTACAGAAAAATAGATAATACAGGCCTCATCTTGTGCAGGGATATCAATTTTCCTCCTTTTCCACCCTATCTCCTCTCACTAACTTCAGACCTATAAATTGAGTCAGACCCTGGCATGTTCTACAGGACCAATTACAAAGTACATCTGAGAAGACAAGGATTACTTGCCAGAAGAATGGCAATATTTTGCTAAACTGCATTAGCAAAAAGTTGAAAAATGTGTGTAGGAACAGACTCTGAGCGTGCAAGATCAAGGAAAGAACAGAATTTTAGATTGGGCTGAATTTATTGACATGAGAACAGCTACTAGAGATTCTGGAGTCTCACTAGTTTGGGTAGCTAGGAGTGTTCTAGTTATGCTAACTTGGTTAATTAAAAACTCAACTGGTGACTGAAACTAAAGTTCAGTTGCCATAAATTTCTTGTTATAATGTTGAAGACAAACTCCAAAGTTTTGGGAAGAAAGCAACATTGAAGTGGGCCCAAAAGGGCCTAGAGCACATTATGTTCACACCATAGCATGAAGAAATAGATTGGTGAGGATAATACAAGCATCCCTGAACATTACTGTAATGGCTGTCCTCTGGGGATAAATGTTGCATATGTTGGCATTGAAATGGGCTTTCTAATTTCAATGCTGGTGCAGGATTCTGAGGTGGCAGAGGCCAGGCAGCAGAACATAACTGTCATAGTCACATTGAGCACAATTACTAAATTGGGTCAGAGTAGTAAATGAAAGGTTTGGCCCACAGAGATCTTTGGTGGTGGGTAATTGATCATAAAGTTTCTAATACTAAAATAGATTGGTAGCTCACTAAGAACTTAAAGATCTGTGCAAATGAACAAACTCTAGGACTCACTAGAGACACCACTAAGAGTAATAGCCCTCATCCATTTCCTAGTCCTGGGAAATTCACAGACCCAGAGGACCTTGAATACAGAGTACGCTATGTACCTTTGATAAAGGACCTTGTTATTACATCAAAAGTATGATGTGTAAATCCTTCCTTCAGCTTTTCCCCAAAGGAACATATAGTCATTTACTATGACAAAACTGTACAAAGGAGAAAAAGGAAACATCTTGACTTTAAAGAATTATCAGACAGTAGTGTTAATCCCTGGTGACCCAGAATACTATGCTCACAATACTCACTGGTCTTACTGTATATCCCATTATCCAGGAGCAGCTGGCCTTTAGAACTCTTGAATGGCTTTTTGAAGACTCAGTTCCAGTGCCATAGTGATGGAGCATTTTGCAAAGTTAGGGCGTTGCTTTATCACAGGGATTAGCTAACTACAGTCGGAGGGCAAATATGGCCCACGTTCTGTTTTTGCACAGCCTTTAAGAGTGATTTTTACATTTTTTAAGGATTGTAAACAAAAAGAAAGAATATGTGGCAGATACACCATATATGGCCCTTAAAGCCTGGAATACTTACTATCTAGTCCTTTACAGAAAAGTCTGCAAACCCCTGCCCTATAGCATTATGTGTTGTGAACCAGCAATCAACATAAAGTGCCATCTCTCCCTTATCTACAACATATCAGCTGGGAAATCAAGGAGTGAGATAAGTCCCTCTCACTATTGTATCTACTGATCCACTCATAAACTGTTTTGTTTTCTAATCTCACAACTTTGAGCTTTGTCTATTTAGAAGTCTTAGTATCCAAAAAAGGAATGCTCCTCAGAAAACCCAAGAATGGTTCCACTTAACTGGAAGTTTATATCATTAGTTGATTATTTTGGGCTCTTCACCCTATTGGAACAACAGGGAAGAAAAAGAGGGTACTGTATAGGCTTGGATGATTTATCCTTGATATCAGGGGAAATTTGGTTGCTGCTACATAATGCGAGCAAGGATGAGAATGTTTTGAACCCAGGGGATGCTTTGGGTCACCTCCGAGTACTGCCATGTACAGTGGTAAAAGTAATAGGAGCTATAGCAATCCAATTCAAGCAGAACCACCAGGGACTCAAATTCTCAGGAATGAAGATTGCCAAATCAGGAGAAAACCTCAACCAGCTGTAGATGCTGGCCAAATGAATATAGAATAGATTATAATGGAAGTATGTTTTAAAAGTGGCTTTAAGACCAGTTGCAGAAATATGGATATAGTAGTTACCCATCTTCTCTGTTCTATTTTGTATATATCTACATGTTAATCATTCCCATTGACTTGTTTTCTGTCCTAGTTTATATAAGATGTATTGATAATTTAATGATATTTTACTAAAGTTAATTTATTAATTTTGATAATTATACTACAGCTATATAAAATGTTAACATTAGGGGAGGCTAGGTGAAGGGTATCTATTTTTACAACTTCTCTGTAAGTCTAAATTTATTTCAAAATAAAAAGTAAAAAAACCCCAACACAACTATCATAAAAACATAAGAATATATAATTTAGAAATACATATTATAAAAAGTGATGAAACTGTAGATGCAACCTGACAATAAAAAATAAGATGCACTTACATAATGTCTGCGTTCCTTTTTTAAAAATGCAAATGGTGTTAAATGTATCTTATAAATGACACTAGAGTCATACCAGGAATTTTTCTTCTATCATTTCTTCAATTCTTTCCTTCTTAAAATTCTCTCATCTCTCTGAAACTATGAGAGAGATACTGGAATCTCTGGATATATCTTATATGTCTCTTAAATCACCCTCCTCCAATACTTTGTTTTTCTGGAATGATTCTTGACTTTACTCTTCCAGTTTTGCTAATTTGCCCTTCATCAGAGTCCATTTGCGTTTAGTCCATTTTTTAATTTTAACAATATTTAACTGGTTCTTTTTCAAAAAAGTTCTCATTTCATGGATGCAGTATTCTCTTATATTCCTCTGTGGATATTCTGTATAAGGATTAAATTTATAAAAATGTATATAAGGCACTTAGAATAATGCCTGATACCACACCCAGTATGCACCAAATAAATATTTCAAAGATCCTCCTCTGTTTAATAACTATTTGCTTGAGTGTTATTCTTTTGTCAGTGACACCCTTTCATGGTACTGGTTTTCCTTGGCTATCTGTTGGATCTTGGTTTTGTTCTCATCTTGTTATGATTCTGTTTCTCATAGTTTGCTCTAGTGATTGTGAGGGAAGAATAACATGTAATATTGGACAAGGTATACCAGTGGCTAATATTCTGGGTGTGAAGTGAGGCTTCCTTTCCTGGATGTAGCCACCTAGAGTACTAACCGGTTTACCTGCCCCATTTCTAGAGTTACTGTGCTACTAAGGGGCAAATACCATTCTGGGGTACCCCTGGCTTTAAAGAAGAGTGAATGGGGGAAGAAGCCAACTAAACCAGAGGTTTCAAATTCCATTCCCCAAGTTACCCTTTATGGTTGTTCTAGGACACTGTGCCCTTCTCCAGTACTACGTATCTATCGCTTCTGAGGTTGGATTTTGACTCTTACTCTGCAATTTGATCCTGTCTGTTATTCAAATTTCAGAGTCCTCAAAATTTGAAATCTGCTGGTAATCTTGGGCTCCAATAATCTTGGGCCATGCCTTATTTTATTTTATTTTATTTTATTTTATTTATTTTTTTAAAACAACTTGGTGCCTTATTTACCCGGAAAACTCAGATTCATGGTTTGGGACTCAAAGTATTTTTTTCTCTCTAAGTTTTTCTTTGACTCATACTTCTTTGACCATATTTCTTCTCTGAACTTAATAGCCCCTTCCATACACCTTCATTGCTATTTGCAAACATTTATGTCCTCCCCTACCAAACTGGGAACAAATTAACAAAAGAAAGATATGTTCTCCAAAGGTCTATTAGTAATTCCACTGTGTCCACCAGATTATTTCCCTTAGATATTCGTGCTGGGAGTAACTTCCACTTTGTGTGCTTTTTAAAAAGTGAAAATTCTGATATCACTAAAATGTGGAATTTATTACCACAGACCAAGAATAAAAAAGGTTTAACTTGCCTTATCTATGATGAAAATAATTAGGATGAACAATCCTAGGAAAAGCAATTAGGACGTAGGTAGTTTACTCTATCCTAGAGAATAAACAGATTTTTAACCCTTTAAAAAGGCTCATCTCCAGACAAGTTTATGCTAACCATGTATCATTCTTATGTATTCACTGGGAGAAGAATAATAAACGGGAACACTATGGGCTTTGTAGTAAAGCAGATGTGACTTGGAATCTCAGGTTTGCTACTCATTAGCTTTGTGAAACTGGATAAGCAACTTGAACACTCTGAGCCTGTGGGAAGTGCCTCCTAAAATGGCTCACAATGATCTCTGCCTTCTGGTATTCATGCCCTTGTGTAATGTCCTCCCCTTGAATATGAGAGACTTGCTTTTAATGAACAGAATATATCAAAAATGATGGGATGTTACTTCCAAAATTAGGTTACAAAAGATTATGACTTCAGTCTTACTGGCACTTTCTCACTTGTTCATTTTGATGAAGTCACCTGGCATGCTGTGAGCTGCCCCATAGAGGTCCACCTGTCAAGAAACGTCCAACAGCCTTCGAGAGACTGAATCCTGCTGACAGGAGGGAGCTTGAAAACAGATCCTTCCCTAGTGGAGCCTTGAAATTATTGCAGCCCTGGCCAACACCTTCATTGCAGCCTGTGGGAGACTTGGAGGCAGAGTTTGAAGCTAAGCTGCACTTGATTCCTGACCTATAAAAACTGTTAGATAATAAATGTTGATGTTTTAAGCCACTAGTTTTGGGGTAATTTGTTATGCAATAGGTAACTAACACAAAGCCTTAGTTTCCTCATCTCTAAAATGGGGTCGATAGCCTACATCACAGAGTTGTTATAATTAAATGAAATAACATATATAAAACATGTCATTTAATATATGATCAAAAAGAAAAAAAAAAGGTAACTATTCTTATTAACTAAAGTCCACTAAGAATTTCTACCAGGCAATGTTGGGCTATAACATTGCTGGTATTAAAATAATGATGTTTAAACGTGCTATAGCATTTTACACAGTGATTTTACATACATTAGATTATTTGATTCTCTGAGCAAGGCTCCGAGTTAAACAGAGAATATTATTCCTCTGAACAGAGATGAAGAACCTGATGATCAGAGAACTTAAATTATTTGTCCAAGTCTCCACAACTAGAACGTATCAGAGCTGAGATTCAAACCTGGTCCTTTTCCCATCATGCTGACATTCAACACTTATTTAATGGACAACTATTAGGTATCAGGTATTATTCTAAGCCCTGAGAATACAAAGGTGGATAAGAAAGTCAGGGTGTCTGCCCTCATGGAGCTTACATTCCCTCTTATAGTCTATAAAATTGGAAATAATCTAAACTTTTCATTAATTAAACCTTTCCTATGTTTAGTCTGGATTAGTGTGGTTTTAAATATTTTATGACTTGGAAATGCAATATTTACTTTATCATTAAATTTGTCCTGATTCCTGAGTCCATTTCACAATCAGTGATGTAATACAAGGTGGAGAAATGGTTGTTTCAGTATTTGACTGGCCAAATACCAGATAAATGCTCCATACATACACCATACAACTCTTCATTGATTTTGGTAAAAGTCTGTCTTAAATTTCAGAACTTTATTTCATAAGCTGTCATGCTCTGCTATAAAGTTTAACGAAAGTCTGCCTTTTTCCTTGAGTACAAAATTAAACAAAAATAGAATAGTTCGGTGGTGTTGCACAGTTTAAGGAGTGCTGGACTTACTTGATGCATGCAGGCACAATGTGAGAACTTCCTAACCAGTAGGCAATTTATTGTGAAAATATTAGTTAAGAATCATAACTTCAAGCCCACAACAGACTAGAGCTCTACAATGTACCTGATTAGATAATGAAGTCTGAGAGTAGCTTGTTTTCTAGAATAAGTACAGTTTGTCAGAAATTTTTTTCCCCCAAAACCTTTCTGAAAAAGGATGCTGTCTTAGTTACTGATGACAGCTGTCTGGTTGAATTGTGGTGCTTTGATAGACCATATGCATATTTAAAAGCCGGGATGCACACTTGAAATTGCTGTTAAAGTGGATGTACTCTACAGTCATCTTCACTGCTGCCTCTTGAAATAGATGCTTGGATGAGGGAAAAAAATGGTGAGTGAATGTTGCTGATGAATTTGGGAAAATCTTTTAAGGACTCCAAAAGCTTTTGAGGCTTTGACTTTCTATTTCATATAAGAAGTGATGTCTAACCTTTTTATTTATACACCTAGAATAGTAAAAGCAACATATTTATACATTTAGAATAATAAAAATAACATTTTGATTTTAAAAGTTCTTCTGTAAAGACCCAAGGAACTTCCTAAGTTTTAGGCAATTAACTCTTCCATAGCTATAACATAGTCATATAGCCTACTGTAGAATTAACTGCCTAATACCTATGAAGTACTCAGGAAATGGACATCCAGAGTGATTTTTAAAAATGTGTTTTAATAGCATACTAGAAAAAAAGCTTGGAATAAAACCTTATTCTGTCATTCCAAGCTTTCCCAGTGCTGTATCATTCAGACCAGGGTTCCCTTTACACATTTTGGGCAGGGAGGTAGGGGTTACTTTATAAGAAGTCTTGAAATCATATAATTCAAGAGATAGAGAGAGCTTAAAAACTAAGCTGAAAAATAATTCCGACAGTGAAATTCCTAGGAGAGCGTCCTCTTTGCTCCTCTAACCATTAATATCCTACTATTCTGGGATCCTCTTTCCAGAGGGACAGGGGAAGAATAGGGAAGAGTTGTGGCAGCAAAAAGGACATGGTGGTAGCAGTCAACTTGAAGAGTTAATAGATGAAGCTTGGAAACTCAACATTCATCCCTTCACTTAACAAAAACAAAATGAAGCAAGACAAATTTGGGCATTTTAATAAATCATGGGTCTTTGATTAATGCACTACAGTTCTCTATGACAAAAGGTAACCACCACCAAATTTTGCATGCTCCCAAATTTGGATAGTTGTCCAATTGAGCAGTGCCACAAGGAACCTAGCATGGTTCTGTATGGGATGAAAAGAGGTCTAAAGTATGGTCTCTACCCTTAAGATGGAGAATCTTTCAATTAATACGTATATTTTCCAAAGCAGGGTACCTAAAGTGCTGGATCTCCTCAGAAGTCTTTAAAGGTCCTGGTATCATCCAAACTTTGAGCTTCCCAAAAGAAAGGGTCCTATGTGGGTGGATATTACACCTGCACTAATGGGTCTAAAATACTTATTACAATAGGTGCTCCTTCAATGTCCTCATACATTTACAAATATCCCTTAGAGGTGGTAACCTAACCCTGACCCCTTCCCCATTTGAGAACCAAAATGGCTTTCCATCGTATTTGAAATGAAATCCAAACTCCTTATACTGGCCTGTAAGACCCTAAGTGATCTGCCTCCTTCCTACCTACTGACAACTTATACCAAGCTTCTGGTGCTCTCTTTATTCCAGCCATAGTAGTCTTCTTTCTATTCCTCAAACACACCAAGCTCTTTTCTGCATCAGTGTTTGTATATGCTTTCTCTCCATGTGGAATATTTTTTCCCCAATCTTCATTTGATTGGCTCCTTCTTATGACTCAAGCCTCAGCTCAAATGTCACTTTCTTAGAGATCTCAGATCACTTTCAGTTAACACCCTCCTTCGTTTACTCTCTGACATTATTCTTATTTTCTTCATAGCACTCATTAGTTATTATGCCTCTTCCACTAGACTAAATTCTTTGAGAGGAAAGATACCTTTTTTTGGTTTGTTTCTTAGTGTTGCTATGGATTTAGTCTGATATTTCTTTCAGCATGTCTATGGAATTTTAGGAAGGCATTTAGGTCATATTAAGCCTCAAGTCCCAGCTTGTTTGGGGAAAGACATTTATTTTGATCAAAGGAGTTTGTCAAGAAAGTCATACAAGCTGCAATGTGACAGACTTCACCTTGTCAACACATAACTCTTCTAACATGAAGTTAAAATAATACTTAAGGGGACTTGTTTAAAACTTTGACAGGAAGCAACTTTGAAGGGAGAGGACCACCCAAATTATTTCTGGCTGATATTTTTCTCTGCAAAGCCTAAGACTTATTATTTTTTAAATTCCATCATCTTTATCAGGGTCTTCAGCAAATTAGAGGAAAAACAAACAAATATGTTTCCAAGGTTAATTTCTTTCTTCTTTTTGGCTGCTGGCCGGTAAAGGGATCTGAACCCTTGACCTTGGTGTTATAACACTGAACTCTAACCAACTAAGCTAACTGATGAGCCCTCCAAATTAATTTCTAATTTGAATTACACACCTACAGCCTAAGCTAAAGAGTAAAATACATTATCAAGTTGCTCCACTAAGAGAAATAAAATGGCATTTGATGATATCTAATATCAATATATATGCTGACTTAGCTTCTGGTCTATAAAATATAACCAGGAGCAGTTTCAAATACCACTACTATGGTAGAAGGCTGAATAACCAGAGATCAGACAATCTTAGTTTGGGACTTGCAGCTGTTTACCATCAATAAATTCTAGTTTTATATTGCTTTGCCTTTAGACTCTATATTAAGATGATTTTGCCTATGTTAATAGAAAACCCAACTTGAACTGTCTTGAACAATAAAGGACACCTATTAGCCTAGGTGACAAGGCTTAGCCGTGATCAAGTGTGGTTCAGTCAGAGCTGTGGTTTAATTTCTCTCTAATTTTTTGGCTCTGTCCTCTTCTATGTATTGGCTTTTTCCACAAGCTGGTAGCTAAGAGAGCTGTAGATTAGATCTTCCACATACACAGGACATTTATCTCTTCTTAAGAGTGGGAAAACGCCTTTTTTTCAAAGCTCTCATAATCCTGTCCTTGCTTCTCACTGGCCTGTATTGGTTCACATGCTATTCTTAGACCAACTCCTGTGGCCAGAGTAATACTATACCTTAATTGGCTTAGATCCAGGATCCTGAACAATTTCTGTAAGGTTAATAGCATTAGACTCACTAGTGTTTTTCTAACAGTGAGTCATAACCCAAGAATAAAGCATGAAATTAATTTTTGGATCCTAACCATCATTTGAAAAATTAAATAAAATATAAAACTTGAGATTGCATTACACATATAGATGGTTTAGTACTATTTTATGAAACTTTAGTGTACACACACACACATGCACATCTGGATCACAATGTAAAATCTGTTTCTTTTTGTGATTTGATGTCAAAAAACAGTTTGAAAGCTACTGTCAGACAAAATATGATCACTTTCAAAGTTGGTGTGGGGTCAGCTTCTGCTTAAGTACATGGATTATGCAGAAGAATGAATTCCTGAAAGAAAATCAGGGTACAATTTGGGAGAGAAAAATAGACGCTGGGGAGATAGTCAACAATTTCCTCTGTAGCCTGCCTGACACTTTAGTTACTATTTAATCTTTATTGGATTCCAATATAGTCATAACCATACATATTTTAGTTTCCCCTCCAATAATTCCTAAATTACAAAGTATGTCTCCCTTATGAAAAACCACTTTACTTCTCGCATCCAATAAGTATTCATGATGGAGCAATTTATAAATTTTATCATTTGATTGGTGGAAAGTATTACAGTAAGACTCACTGAAAAAGCTTGGCTTCTAAGAAAAAAACCACATCTATTTTAAATAACTGAGCACATATTATCATCACCCTAATCTTTATTTAGGTTTAGATTTTGATCTTATCTGATAAGAACTTTAGACTTCATTCTAGTTCAACCCCTTTTTATTTATTTATTTATTTATTTAACCCCTTTTATTTATTAAAACGAAGAAACTAAGGGCTAGAGAGGGGGATGAACTTATGTAAGGCAATTAATTAGTTGCAGAACACAAGTCTCTTGACACCCACTTCAGAATTCTGTCCATTGCGCCAATTAACAGTGCAATTACACCACCTTTAAAAAAATGAAAATAAATAAACTTGTATAAGTTCCAGAGGCATATACAGTTGATGGATTCTTTCAAGAACTGTAGCTGAATTATATTTTGGGAAGTAAAATTTTTTGCATTTTTAAGGCAACAGGGGGACTTATTAAAGAAACGCTGCTCTTGAAATCTTTGAAAGACAAACGCTAGTTAGTTACTGCCTTTTCCCTTTAAGCAAGGCTACAGATCATAAAGCAACTTTTTTGTAATGTTTATACTATGAATTAAATTTCACTTTCCTCACTTTTTAAACTAGAAAATTCCATTCACTGAGCACTTCTTATATGATTAGAAATTTTACAAATGATCCCAAGGAAGTCTCAGCTACAATACAATTGATGTATTTATGTATAAGTGGTGGTAGGGCAAGATTGACATATGAACAATCCTCATTAAGAAGTCAAGGCAATTTCAATTACTTGAAATATAGAAAGTCCTTTTGGGTTGTACATATCAAGGGAACTTTACTGTTTCATGAATATGCAGGAAGGATAGGTGTCATCTGACAGTGCCATGAGTATCATTTAGACCAGATAGCTCTGCCATTAAGTGGAATGCCACCCATTTCTTCCTTTAAGAGTTGTTATCTCTTTTGTGTGAAAGGGTTTGTTTCTAGCTCCAGATACAAGACAGAGCCTCTAGTATCAGTGTCAGGGAAATTATAGTGGCAGAAGGGTAACCAAAGGGCTTTGCCAAGTACGCAAGACAGGAAGGCTGGCAGTGCTCCTTACTTTGCTTTGGTTTTATTTACACAATGGAAAGCAAATTTTAGGTAGGGTTTAAAATAAAGAAGAATCTTCTATTTTGGGATTCAGTCATGGTAACTACAGCAAGGTTAGGGTAATCTATTTGGAAGTAGACTTGCCTATCATCCAGCAGGTACCAGACCTACCTTCAGGTACTGAATTCCATTCTTACTAGCTATGTATATCCATAGGTTAGTTCTGATTATAGAACAGGCAAGCAGTTGGCATCAAGAACCGAGTTGGGTAGGATCAGCATTAAAGAGGCCTAGTAGCAGATAGAAGGGTTCCAGTTAATGAGCTTGGATTTAAATGCAGTCATCTAGACACTCAGAGAAGGAAGTTATGGGAAAAGGATTGAAAAACAAGAGTGGTCTGGCATCTTAAAAGGCTGACATCCTGAACAGATGACCTAACCAAGGGCTCAGGATCAGTAATCACATAGGAGTCTAGTTACCAGACTTGAGGTATAAGCTGCACAGATATCACAACATTGCACACACTGCTCAAAGTAGGGTATATTTAATTCTGGAATTAGTAGATAAAAAGCATTGCATGTATGAGAAATTATGATGCATCTTTTTGGAGACAATTTTTCTTGATAACAATTTAATCCATATTTTTACATGAAAATAAGTAGTCATGCTTTAAAGTAGATGGATAATTTTGGATAAATTTAGAAGAAAACACAGGATTTCAAAGAAAAGTCCACATTTTGGTAGGGAATTTTAGGCTATACTACCAAGTCACTGTTTGATACTCTTAGAAAAGTTTGAAAAGTAATGACTGGAAAAAGCACTGTCTTTGGGAAAGACCTATTTTAAACTAAATTGGTAACTGTGTCACCTTGGGCAAGTCCAAAAATTATTTAATCCCATAGGATTATTGTAAAGATTATTGATAACATACAAAATGTCTACTAAGGTGCCCGACAGATAAATAGGTGCTTAATAAGGTGATAAACGGGAAAAAACCTGGGCTACAAATGCTTAATCTTGCTGCCTCACATCAGGATAGGTCCTGTGGTCTGAAAAGCTGTTGAATCTCCACAGAGAATAAAAACTCAGAAGTGCAGAGTCAAGTTTTACTGGGATATGGTTGGATATGGCAGAGGACTAATATATTTTGCACACCTATTCTTCATCACCCACTATTAGAGGATGTTTATATATGTTCCCAATTAATTGCCATAATAGCCCTTCAAAGGAGACATAATTGTTAATTTTACAGTTGAGATAACTGAGGTTCAAGAAAGTTCAGACTGCTCTACATTAAACAGCTAGTTAAGTAGTGGAGGAGGTACTGAACCTAATCATTGTACCACATTCTGCCTTAATGAGGAGAGAACCCCTACTCCCCAAAATGGGAGATAGGTTTCAATAAGTGAGATTAAATAAATAATGGTTACCTACAGTAGCTCTGGACTACAGGAACAACACAAAATATTTAACACTGAGTCGGCAACCTGCATTCTGACACGGGAAAAGTAGCCCAGAGAGAGGACAGTCACTAGGAAATCTTTTATAGTACTCCAAGAATAAATTGATAGGAATTTTAGTCCAATCATCTTTGAGTAAAGTCTCATTAATTTAGACTATAGTTTATAAAATTTGCAACAATCTATATAGGAAATGAGAAACAAAATAACTAAAAATGTTCTTCATACTTCCTCCTCTCTTCCTCAACAGTTTAGCTTGAATAACGAAAATCATACGTTCCCTCAATGACTTCTGCATACATAATGGCCACACTGTATGTTAGCTAACAGAATTGAGCCTAAAAAAAAAAAGGGTACCATTGTGTACATATGCCACCATGCCAATCAGTGAATGGTAGGAAATCCCTATTCCACTTTTTGTTGGTTTACTGTCACCAACATTTTTTTCCTTTTTGAGCATCTACTTTAGTACAGACTTTTGCCAGATAATGAAGACAGAGCTGGAAAAGACCCTCTAAGAGCTGAATCCAACAACACTGGGAATCATAAGACCATCAAGGAGTTCACAGTTGAGAAAGACACAAACAATAAATATAACAGTGTGAAATAGGGTTGAAAGATATATAAACAGGAAACAGAAAGATATAGAGAATGAAAGTACCTAAGATAAATTAAGTCAGTGTTGAAAAGCAAATAGGAGTCTGTTAGGAAGGAAGATTGGGACAGAATTATTTTTTGAGACCAGAATGCATGCAGCAGTGTGATATGTTTAGGGCAAGAAGTTCCATGAGATTGGGGGGTTGCAGGGTAGGCATGGCTAGAAAGATTGGTAGGGATTAGATCCTGAAGAGGAAATTGGGACTTTACCTCGTGAATCGTCATTTCCATTATGACCATGGAATCCTTTGAAATTACAATGTAAAAAAAAAGGTATCAACAATAACAATATATGTTTACAGTTTTGATTCCTTAGCTTTCTTAAAATCTAAGAAGTATAAAAATTTTAATCATTTTACCTAAAACCCCAAAATACCAGAGATGAAATCATCTTTTATTTTCACATTACATTTGGTTATCAAAAGACATGCAAAACCCTCCAATTTTAATGAGAACAGTGTTTTTGTGTCTTCTTATCACATATCCGCTTAATATTAGGTGTAATGTTGCTAAGTCGGATCCGCATATGAGGTGCAGCATCAAGTCTTTTCCTATACTTCGTTTTTGTTGCAGCATAATATGAAAACCCTGTTTCACACAGGTGCATTGTAGCAAAAGGAAGAAGTACACGAACTGCACGTCTTGCAATGCTTGGGTATTCCTGAATTAGGCTACTCCAAAAATCATTTAGTGAGAGTTCACTGAAATTTTGTTTCACTTGAGAATCAGATGTTAAATCAATCAGGCTCTCATAATCCCGGGCTACCAATGAGGCTGGCTTAACAGTTACTGTAAATGGATTTCTAACCCAAGCATTATTATCATTTGTTACAGGAAAATATTTTAACAGAGTAGAGTGCAAACCCCTTAGGTGCTGCATGATGGCACTGCAAATATCTTTATCAACTGTAGAATTAATTTCAGTCAAAAAGTCACTAAGTGTAGGGAAACAATCAAAGTTTTCTTCTTCTACAGATGAGGACCAAAATTCCAATTTTCTTAACAATGATGACATTTTATCAAACACTGTAAAAACTGTCACATTTTTTCCTTGCATTGACAGATTAACCTCATTTAATTTAGTGAAAATATCTGCAAGATATGCAAGTCTTAGCAGCCATGATGAATTTGTTAAACAATCAGATAGTCGAAAAGCAGAATCCATGAAAACCAACAGTTCACGTCGAAGTTCAAAAAGTCTTACAAGAACTTTACCTCGGGAAAGCCACCTCACCTCTGTATTTAGAAGAAGTGCTGTGTGCTGTGCACCCATTTCCTCACATAAAATTTTTAGTAGTCTCGATTGATGTGGTCGAGCTTTAATATAATTGATGATTTGTACTGCCTGATCTAGCACATTTTTTAGAGATGTAGGCATTATTTTAACTGCTAGTGCATGTCTATATAACAGGCAGTGACTACTGGTGCTTTCCGGAGCCACGTATTTTATGAAGGTGACAGCCTCGGCAATTTTCCCATCCACTGCCCTAGAAGCATCACTACAAACATCAACACATTTTTCCCATTCAATTTCATGTTTCTGCATAAAACTGTTGATGCAATTGAATATTTCTTCACCAGTAGCATTACTCTGCAAAGATTCACATAAGAGTAGGTCCTCCTCAATAGATTTATTAAACCTATAACGAACAAACACAAGCAGGACAGCAAGTCCTGAAACATCAGCTGATTCATCTAGTTGCAGTGAAAACCCATCACAAATTTTCAATCTACAAACAAGCTCTTCTTCGATGTCAGCAGCTAAGTCCTTAATTCGACGTGCAACAGTACTGTTTGATAGTTGTACTGCATCTATTTTTTTACTATATTGTTCATCAAACATTCGCATCACTACATCTTTAGCACAAGGTTTGATAAGTAATTCTCCAATAGTATGAGCCTCTCCACTTAGGGCTATATGGTAACTTACATTGTATGATGCCTCTGTAGCACTTTCATTATCTGTATTGACAATTTTAGGTGTTGGAGGTTTATTATTTTCAGGTGAATCAAGATGCTGCTTGAAAAAGCTTATGTCTTTGTCTTTATATGCAGCATGTTTAGTTTCCAAATGTCTTCGAAGCTTACTAGGGGCTAAAGAGCTATTTGATAAAATTTTCTTACATAATACACACTGAGCATGAGGTGCATCTCTATTGCCAAAGTAAGTAAATCCAAAAGACAAATAACTTTCATCATATTTTCTTCTTTTTGGTTTCTTACTAAATGTTATTTTGTTGGAATTGGACATAAACTTGACCCTGGAAAGCTCACCTTCTGATTTTTTGGAAACTGAAGCCTGCAACTGTTCATCTTCACTTTGTAATACTCCAACCTTTTGATCACTTGATTCAGATACAATTTGATAACAAAAAGATTCTACTTCTTGTTTAAGACTTCCTTGTTTCAGCAACAAATCCATGGGCAATGAGTTTGTGGTACAAAACATAGTTAATTTAGAATAAACATTGAGTATCACAAATATGTTGAAATTATAAGACAGGATACAAAGAAGACGAGCAATCATCAAAGAGATAGCAATACATCAGTTAATTTGTAAATGCTGCCTATGCATCACTGCGCAGATGGAACATCAAACGTTCATGTATCAGGTGATCTCTCATGCGACTTCCTGGTGCTCTCAGGTATGGCACACCTTTTTTCAAAGGTAGATTATCACATAAAAATAAAAGCTATAGAAATAAGTTTAGTAGTCTTAAACTTATATTTAAATAAGCTTATATTAAAATAAACTATAAAGAAAAACTATTGTTAGCATCAATCTTTTTCTCAAAACATTGACTTAGAGAATGTTAATATTCTATATAACAGTTTGGGAATCATTGGGCTAAGATAATGAAGAGTTGGTAAGCATATTTTTAAGGAAGGGACCTTGAAGAATATGTTCCATGCAGGGGTTGGCAAACTTTTTTTGTAAAGGGCCATATTAGTAAATATTTTTGGCTTTGTGGGCCATACAGCCCCTGTTGCAACTACTCAACTCTGTAGTTGTAGCATTACAGAAGCCACAGATAATAAATAAAAGAATGGGTATGGGTGTGTTTCAATTCCAATAAAATTTTACATGCAAACAAAAACTGACAGCATGGGCCATAATTTACCAACCCTGTCTCATGATATATAGTATCTCGGAATCTCTTTTGGCTTTCTGATTCCTACTGCCATTAGATGTATTAATTGTTGACATTATCATACATCTGAAGTCTCCCTTCAGAACTAGCAACAATTCTGATGAGCTATGTTAAAAACACAGACATATATAGGTCAATGTTTTGCAAGAAATAGAATTCTAATGTATCCTAAATACTATGTGTTAAAAATGAAAAATAAACTAGACCAAAAGTTAGGCACCATTTCTCTGGAATTAAAATTACATAAATGTTTATATTATCCAAAGTAAAACTTATTCAAAGTAATGTACATTTTTATTGATTACTCTGCATTCCATTATACTACAGGTGACAATTTAACCAGGACCTAAAGAAAACATAAATTTTCATTTTAATAGGTTTATTCCTCATATAATAAAAAAAAAAGCATTTTTAAAAGGGCAATGCAACTTAAGTACCTCTAAAGAATACCATTAGCTTTCTAAGTTATGGCATACAAATTCTGTCTATCCAAATACAGCTACTTTTGATTTCTGTGGCTACAGAGTAAGCTTTCTTATTCTCTTGTTGGATCCTGAATTGAAATGGTTCTCCTATTAACAGCTAAAGGGTAACATACCTGAAATGAGGAATAGTCCTGTCTGCAATCACACTCTCTACCTTGGCAGCTTGAACTGGAGACTCTTCAAAAGAATAAAATTAAGGAATGGGGTGGAAAGGGGAGTAACCAAAAGCCTAGAATAAGAAAAATTACAATTAGACACTGCAACAAGAACTAACTACAAACCTCTAAGATAACCATTCATTACAATTTATTTTAGATCTGGGCAGTGCAAATGATTCCTCACTGCGGTGCAGATCTTGGACTGAAACAGAAGTTGCTTAACAGAGTAAAAATGCTAATATTTTCATCCTGTTTCACACCCTAGCAATTTCACCGCTTTGAGATGCTCCCCCATTCATTGACCTTATAGAAATACGATAAAAAAAAAATTTCAAAACTAAACCTAATTTTTAAAAGTACAGCTTTATCTTAATGTCTCTAAAACTAAGGGCTGAATCTAAAATGGATTTGCACATAGAAGTGTTACATGAAATATGCCTTTTGCTATAACCATTTTTGTCCCTTCAATAGCCAATCTAAGGTAACTCATATTTACTGAGTAATCATTGTTTACCATGTGCCAGTAACTGTGCTAAATTCCTCATCTAGATTATCTCATCTAATCCTCAAAACAAACCTTGGGAGTTAGGGATTCCACCTCAGAAGTAGACAGAAAGAGAGGTTATGTCACCTGCTAAGTTAACAAGTCTGGTAAGTGAAGAACCAAGAAGCGTCCAAGGAGTGACTGAATAGTCCATGTGCCTAGTATTATGTGTGTGTTCTTGAATATTCTTTTAATTGCCCAAGCACTAAGAAAATCTGGTACAAGGAGTTGGGCTGTGCAGAGAAAAGGATTAACAATGGGTTACAACTGCCAGAAAGTTAAGGGTCTCAAATTGGCTGCGGCAAAAAGCCCTACTTCTCACTGAAAGCAAAAGAGCAGTAGATTCTCCTTCCACAGTCTCGACTTGGATTTAGCAACAGAAAACTTCGTGGAACCGCTGGTTCATCTAAAACAACAGGATCCCTCTCCCTTGCTGCCAGAGAACACATAAGAGTAGGAAGCTTTGTTTTCAGGAAGGAAGGCCTCATCCCCACCTCTTTACAGGTGCTTCCACCGAATCCCTCAAGGACAAAGAATCTGGGCTCCCTTGGGAGTAAAGTTTCCATTCCACTACCTGGAAGGAGGGTGAGGGGACCACTCATCTTTTGTCTCATCTTCCGGTTAAACTGACAGGTAACACATTCATTCATCGCCTACCCCCAGGCGGTTCCAGACGTGAACAGTACCCTTTTAGGATCAGGAGGGGCAGAGTCAGAGTGCAGGCCAGCCATAAAGGCCGGCAGGAGGTGGCACCCAAATGCTTATTTAAACGGTCACCTGGATGCGCGGCCCAGGTCAGCTAACCCTCAGCGCCTCCCTGTCACAGGTGCGCGCTGCCAGCAGACCGCCACGTCTGGGGGCTCGCTTCCTGCCGCAGCCCACCCTCGCCTCTGGACTCTTCTCGCGTCCCCAGGCAGTCGCCTGCGCTGGCAACCACCCGAAAACGTCTCAGCACCCAACGCCATCTTTCTCCTTCATCTCCCTCAGCGACGGAGAGCAGTCTTGGCCGCGGCTGGGCTGCCCAGCAGCGCCGCGGCCCCTAGCCGAGCCTGCGCCCGCCATTTTAGACAACTCCAGGCAGCGGCCATTTCAGAGCGCACCACTTGGCCGCGGTGGCGGCTCTGCTCCTCACCTTCACCGAGGCCTGAACGGGGTCAAGAGCCAGTCTTCGCGGACTGGAAGGGGTAGGAAGGGGTAGAGGAATGAAAAACAAAACAGAGGAAAGAAGGATTCTGGGACAGGGTGATGCTCTCAGCTCAGGGACATCGCCCATGCCACCTCCGTAGACATCCGATTCGCTGCTGGCGTGGTCGCTGGTCTAAGGATAAATTTAGCACGCAGGAGCACCCGAACCCTACAGTCTCCACGAGCGACTCCGCCGCCGCCCAATCAGCGCCAGAGTGGCTCCCCGCCACCAATCCGCACTGAGCAGCGGGGCGGGACCAAAGGAAAGGACCAAGCTAGGTTGAGGCGCTGCCCGGCAGCAGGCGCGGCGCTGGGTTAGTGAGCGTGGGCGGGCTGGGCATACAGCGATTGTTCTCCAACTTCCTCGGACGCCGGTCAGGCCCGGCGTTGGTTTAGAATGCAGGTTCCTGGATGCTGCCGGCTAGAGCTGGTGATCCTGCAGGGCTGGAGTGGAATCCAGGAGCCTGCATTTTCCTCAGCTCTGGCGCTCTGCCCCGGCGGGGTGATGTGAGGGGTTCGCAGCGCGCGGAGCGTCAGCGCCTCGGCCGCTGTGCCTTCACGACCCCTTTGTGCCTCGAGGCCGCACCTCAGGTTACGCAGCCTCGGCCTCTGTTCCTTGGTTTCTTTCTGGAATCGCGGTTGAAAGCTCTCCCTGGCCCAGCGCTGCCCCACACCCGACGATGGCGTGTCAGGGGCCCTGGCCGTGCCCAGGGCTGAGCTAGACGCTCGCGGGGCGCTGCTCCGGCCCCGACCCCGCCACACCTCTCGGGTGGCCCCCAGATGGGCTCGGGGAGCCGCCGCATGGGACTGGGGGTGGGGTTGGGGGCGTATGGCGGCTCCGCAATGTCTGCGGGAAGAAAAGACCGCTCCGTGTCTTTGACCTCTCATAGTGGCGCCTCTCGTAAGGAGCGACTGGCTGCCTGCACCGAAGGGCCGTGAACACTCATTTTGCGGGCTGCAGCGTTCGGGTATTTTAAGCGGCAGTTCTCTTACGCCCTCCCCTCTCTTCAGAAACAGCCCAGCTGTGTACTTCCATTTTTTGTGACATGTGTCGTGGAGACTTGGAATCCGTTTTTCCAAATTGGCACCTTGAAATAGACATGCCCGGGCGGGGGGGATGCGTACGGGTGACATTAAGTAGTTGGTCCCGTTGTTTGCAATATTTTAGCTTTCGAGGCTCCATAGAAATGACTAAATGAAAATTGGATTATGTTTTCGAGCAGTGCGCCAATGGCAGAAAATTCCCAAGTTAGGGTCAAAAACAAGGGCAGTTTTTGTTTTTCTTAAATATGCTTCAATATGTGATCAAATCTCTTAGGTATTGGAAGAAGCCAAACCCTTAATAACTCAATTTTTTCAGGACTGCAAAGACAATTTTCTAGGACTGACATTTAGTCCCAAATGTTTTAAAGCCATTTTCAATATCTTCATCTTGCCTTATAGTAGGCTGCCCATTATTATTTAAAAATTATTACTATTAAATCGGTTTCATTTGAACTTTAACCACAAGGTGGGAAATCATTATTTTTGAGAAGAGGGGTGCAGTTTTACTTGAACAAAGATTGCATTTTGTGATTGCAGGAGTTGTCTAGTTTCAGAATAATATTATAATAATTTCATATTTTCATGTTTTATATTTCAGAAAAATCTTTTACATATATGTTCCCAATCTAATCTTCACACATCTAGTTTACATTATTATGAATTGGGAAAACTCATAACATTAAACTGATAGGAAGAATAGTGTTTGAATAAGTCCAAGTGAAGTCAAGACTTGACTTCAGTCCTAAAATGTGAAGAGTATGATAGTTAAGGTTCATGAAACATAAGGACTTTTCCTATAATTGCTCTGTCAAATTGTTATAGAATGTTGGTTGATGAGACAGATAAAAAGTGTAGACATTGTAGAACTCAAGCCAATAATGATAATAGCATTTATTGAAAACGTAGGAGGGGCCAGGTATACACTTTTTAATGTTTTAACTCATTTACTCTTCACAAACCCTATCAATTGATTATCCCCATTTCACAGATAAGGAAATTGAGCCCAGGGGGGTAATAACTTATCCAAATTCCCAAAGCTAATTGGTGGCAAAGCCTGGATTAGGTGCAATGCTGGTTGTGGGAACTACAGGCTGAGTGTGTGCAAACTTAATTTCCATTGTAAATAAGATTACAGTGATATATTGGGTAGGCAGGTAGAGCCTCACCATTAAAAAGGAACTTTTTGTTAACCTGGGGCTCAAGTGAAATCATCACTAGAAGTACTGACAAGAATTTTGACTGATACCCCAAATTTGCAGCCTCAGTTGCTGTAGGAGGTCTTAGATGGCAATTCTGTTCACCTTGGCTGCATGAGTTAATTTGTGGTCCAGTTAGGTTCTCTAGAAGTAAATGAGACAGGGAGCTCTGGAGCCAGTATTGTAGGCCAGAGTGTCGTACAACTGGCCTTATACCCCTTCCTTCCTCAGTTAGTGATGTGGGCTTTCCTGAGAAGTGCATGACACTGCAGCTGAGGCTGACCCTAAAAGAGCTGACAGATGTAAGCCATCTACTGATCACACTACCTGCCCCCAAGCAGGGCAGTAAGTCCTTTCGTAGAGGAGGATCTAAGTGGCACATTGCCATGACAGCCACAATTTGTAACCTTTAATATTAAGGTGGTAAGTTAATATAGTTTCTGAAGTAATGAAACTTCTGTGCAAGTTATCATTATTATGGTGGTGTGTGCTTTGTCAGCTTTTTAAATGTGTGGAACATTTAAGAGAATTTTGTGATGTCATATATAAAATTGGTTTATTGGTATTAGATTTGCAAGAGTTTTGTAAATGCTTATGAAGATCTTACTGGCTAGATGTTAGGTGTATTACATTTGTAATTGTAGTTTCAAATGTCTAAGAAAATTTGATTGAGTGTGCAAATGATGTTAAATACGTAAGAAATATTTAGTATGTTAAGCTTGTGAATTAATTAAACCATGGCAGAGCGTAAGTGAAAGTGATTGCCCATATTTTTATGCAAAGATTATGAGATTTATAAATAGAATAATATTATTTATAAACTGAGCTTAAAGGCTTATGAAATACAATTTTACAGTTTTAATGTATTTTGCCTATGAATAAAGAAACATGTCAGTGATCCGTTTATTTATTTATTTATTTTGTTGTGGTAAAACATATGACATAAAAATTTCCATTTTAAGCATTTTTAAATGTCCAATTGCATGGAATTAATTACATTGACAATGCTGTGTAACCACTACCTCTGCTTCCAAAACTTTTTTGTCATCTTAAACATAAACTCTGTACCCATTAAGCAATAACTTCTCGTTATTCCTTCCCCCCTGTTTCTGGTAACCTCTAAATTATCAGTTTCTATTGTTGCTTTTATTCACTCCCAGGACTTTCACTATTCCCTGTATGTTCAATGATTCTCAAAAATATAACTTGAGCCCTGACTTCCCACTTCTTCCCACTTTAACTTCAATTTTATATTTTCAAGTCTGTAGACTTTCTATTTGAATATATACCACCAGCTTAGATTCAGCATGTTTGACACTTAGCTAATTTTCTCCTAATATGTGTACTTTTCCCGACAGCCTCTTTTTAAAAAAATTTTTTGGCAGCTGGAGGGTATGGGGATCCAAACCTTTGACCTTGGTGTTATCAGCACCAACAACCTCATTTTTTATTAAAGATTTTATCATTCTTTTAATATCTCAAACTAGCAAACTTGGAGTCAACAGTCACTCTTGATTCACTTTCATATTCCATATATACAGGCACAAATTGTTACTTTCTTCTAATGTTTCTTATTTCATCTCCTTCCCTGCATAACTCTTGCATGTTCTGTAGACTAGGATCAAGAAAGTTTCCTTCTGAATTATTGCTAGTCTTGTTAGTCTCCAGTCTCTTTCCATTTATTCAGTTTCACATGTCAATTTCCATATTATAGAACCTTCAGTGACTCAATAATCTATTTCATGGCATAGAATCATAAAACTTCAGAGATAAAGAAAATCTTTAGAAGACGATACAATGCAATACACCCTTCCCTCATTTTATAGAAGAATGAATCCCAGAGCTATCACATGACTTTGTTTGATGTTACACTGATAATTTGTAACAACGTTGGAATAGATCTCAAAGGGTATGGGGGAATTCCTTTTTATCTCCCCTTGTATTGAACAGTAAACTGTTCATTTGGTTGAACACTCTAAATATTAGTTGATGTGAATTAAGCCAACTTTGACTCCCTGTTAGTAAGTCCTTTTTCTTTTGCAAGTGATAGAAATTCAGTTCGAACAGTCCTAAGTGAAAATGTCAATTTCCTGGTTCACATTATAAAGTTCATTTGTATAGGCATGGATGGGTTCAGTGGCTCTAATGATGTCTTTTTTTTTTTTTTTTCGTGACCGGCACTCAGCCAGTGAGTGCACCGGCCATTCCTATATAGGATCTGAACCCGCGGCGGGAGCGTTGCTGCGCTCCCAGCGCCACATTCTCCCGAGTGCGCCACGGGCTCGGCCCTAATGATGTCTGTTTTAATCCCTACCTCTTGATAGGCCCTGTTTGCATGGCAGTGTGATGGCCTCTGGCATCCCAAAACTTTGGGGGAGAGAGAGCATCTTCCTCAACAGCATTGGGAGAAAGATTCCTAGAGAAGGACTTCCATTCATTTTGGGTTATGTCTATGAAGTAAACACACTGTTCTGGGAAGGAGTACTGAGTGGTCAACTTGGGACACATATCTCCTTCAGTTTTGACGATGTGACCTTACTTTGATCTACCACCCGAATCTCATGGAATGGGTGAGGAGGCAGTAGTGCCTAAAAGAAAGTGATTCTAGGCAGTTGGAAAAGTGGTCCTCATATCTGATCAGCCACCAAGAAGTTCTCCATTGTTATATCTCTTTGTTTAACCTTTTCTCTCCAACTCCATTGCAATCAATTTAGTCCTACTATCAATCTCTTAATCAATCTTTTGGCTACCAGCCAATCTCTGTCAAATTTATCCTGCACACAGATAAATACTTATCTAAAATACAGATATTAAAGTCATTTTCTTAATCAAAGTTATCCCTGTTGTTGGGGTGATTAACTCTTTGGCTTGGCATTCAAAGTTCTCAAACTAGATTTGCTTTTTAATTTTTTTTCAATTTTACAGCAGCAGAGGTGCTAGGTGGGAAGTGAGTTAAGAAAACAGGAAAGTCTGAAGCTCCCTCCAGCTTGTGGTCATGTGATATGCAGGTTAGTTGTTCTGGCTCAAGAGCCCAAGTTTGGGGTATTCATTTTGTTGTTTTGTTTTTAATTTTAATTTTTATCCCAGCAATACAAGCACAGAGTTTAAAAATTCAAGTAGCACTAACAGGATTATATATGACAACAAAAAGGGAAATTCCTTGGGCCCTTCAGATGCAAGCCCTTGTAACATTTTGTGCCATTTCTTCTGGTATTTTCCTCCATATTTCCAATAATATATGTATAATTCTATCTTCTCACACATGACCTGTCATTGTTCTGACCCCAGATCTACTTCACCAAAAATTTATAAAGCCCTCAGTTCACTGGCTCAATCATTCTGTGTCCCAATCCCAAATCCTGAGAGAAGAATCTGATTGTCCCAAGTTATGTTTTCTCATCAGATCATGGACCACTGGCCCACCTTTGGAGTGCTACCCTTAAGTCAAGTCTCTACTCAACTCTTGTCAGGGCTGAAGCAAGATGGGTGGGTGATCTATGCTGGCTAATAATTTAGGGTCTGATTATAGCTGACATCACAAATTGATGGATTTAACCCAATTACATCTCACTACTAGCGTGTCTCACTCCTTGAGGCTAGAAACCACCTACAGACTACATTTCCCAGAAGACCTTACAGCTTGGATTCATAAAACCTAGTTTCTGTAAAACAGATGCATCTTAGGGAGATATGGAAGTTATACGTGAACATTACGAGGTGGAAGCTATATTTTTGCCACTTCTGTTGTTTCCACTGGCAGGTGTTGGTTTTTCTGAGACAATTCTAGCTGAGGTCCTATCATTAAGTCCCTAAATTTCATAGGGAGCAGGACATTTATTTTGCTGATTCAGATGATAGCAGTCAGCTGCTATTGAGATGGCTTCTAGGCTCTCGAACTCTACAAGTGTGGCAGACACATGGTGCTCATTTTGTGATAGTTCAATAACAGTGCTCTGGAAGTTGTTCCTGAAATTGCAGCCTCAACCCTGTTCTGCCACCCTTCTAGTGATTTTATAAACCCCTGATTTCTTCCTCGTAAATCCCTTTCTGTTTAAATTAGCTAGTGTGAAATCTGTTATTTATGATTGAATTCTAACTGATACACCTTTCAAAAATGTTCTTTAAATATTTGTTTAACACTATTTCATAGAAACAATGAAAAACTAATTTTCCATCAATTAAAATTATAGACAGGTCCCTAAGCAGTGTCGATATTTTCAAACAATTTGGCGATATATATCACGTTTTTCTATAGTTTCTTTTCTATTCTATTCTGTTTTCATATGCAATTTTTCTGAACCAGACAACTTCTTTGGAGACATATTAAAAGGTTTAAAATTTGTATTCTAAAATTGATCATTGGTTCCTGGCCAACAACACTATTCACGAATTACTTGGTTTCAGATTTAGTCTACCTGATGAATTTCATTAAATTGTTCTTGCATAAATGCAAGACAAACACATCTAACAAACTTAGGTAGACTTCGGGAGGGCTGTGAGGCACAGTGCAGACAGGCCCTGGAGGAAGACTGGTTTCAAATCGCAGCTCTACCATCTGCTACTTGTGCTATCTTAGGCATTTCCATTTCCTCATCTGAAAAATAGGTTTACAAACAATGACATACAATAGTTTTTGGTTTTAAATGAAATAATACATGTAAGACACTTGTTATAGGGCCTGGTATATAATAAGCATCCAATAAATGTTAGATTAATACTATTGTTTTTAGTTTTCACTTTTCTGAACTGTATTTCAAGCAGGGGCAAGTTTACATTCCTCCACCTGTGTAAGAATTTACCTATGGAAATTTTAATTGGTTTTATAGTTACTAATTATTCCAGTGATATTTCAGTGTCCCTTATAAATAAATGATTTGGGCAACTGCCCAGCTGCCTACCTTTTAATTCAGCTCTGGCTTTGGTTAAGTAAGGGCAGGATCATGTGAGCATCAGAAGCTAAAGGAGAGGGGAGTGCCCTCAGAAAAGGACCATGGCAGATATTGCAATGAGTGACTTCTCTAGTATAACCCTCTTTAATTTATAAAAGTTTTATCACTTTGTCACTTTAAATACTCACAAATAAATGTCATATACTTTTGTAGGCAAGGCAGTTGAGAATCGGTCTAGAAAAAAACAAATGATTGGGCCCCAAATTGAGAGGCTTAAACGTAGCAAATCAGGTATTTTCTCATGTTTTGGGAGAGGAGGAGGAAATATACTTGTATCAAGAACTCAAGTTTCATACATTAATAATGCTTTATCTGGAACTTCACAGAGCACCTTCACAATCTCTCTTTTATTTGAACCTTGAGACAAACCATTTAGCTAAGCAGGGAGGTATTCTTATGCCCATTTTACAAATGAGAAATCTGAGGTTTAGAGAAGTTGATGGAGATAAGCATGGTCACACACATAGTTATTGGAAGAAGCAGTGCTTGGGCCAGTTTTCCTGATTCCGATCAATGTCTTTTATGGTTCTTTTCTTAAGAAAGTTTTCAGAATTAGGATAATGTTGTTATAGAGTACTTCTGCTAACTTATTGATCTTAGGCTAAATAATATGATCAGAACTGTCATTTGGAAAAACTATATTCTTCTAGGGTTGTCCTCTTGTAGAAGGTGAAAACTAATATTATTCTCTGAAGTTTCCTGGGAAGGTTTATGTTAAACTTTTAAAAGCCATCTGTTTAAAAAGAATGCCAGATATAAGCGATTTTTAAAACCAAAGTGAGGGTTTGCGAGTCATTTAAACACTCAATTACTTGGGGAGAGACTGAAATGCCCCGGGATGGGGTTATTTATAGTACTACACTGAGAGCCAGTATATATATGTATTGATACAGGAGTGGAATCCTGGCTCTGGATCATTTCCTGACTTGTTTGAGAATCTGGGCAAGTCATTTATTATGTGTGTATTTTGAAATTATAGCCTAGCCTCAAAGGTGTACACTGTGAATAAATGAACTTCTATTTGTAGATCTTGTTTGTTTCCCTGATGAAAGACATATCAATGTTGATAGTTGTGAAGCATAAAGATGATGATAGTAATAAAAAGTATGATAATATCAGTACGTTGAATTTATGCAGTACCATTGCTTTGAGAATATTTGGGTGCCTCTCATGTAGCATGTATTTTGTAAAAAAACCTTTAATTATAAACAAGAAATGTTTTCTTATTACACAAGAAATCATTTTTGTGATTTTTAAGTGCAGAACTGAGAAAAAATAGGTTCTTATTTTATGTCCTCCCGTCTCATTCCCCTCACTAACCACAGTTAATCACAATTAATAGTTTTTTTTATATCCAGACCTATATGTATACATAAAAATGTATATAACTGATGGAAATATTTCATAAATTATTGTGCCACACATTTTGGCCTTATCAATATGCCTTGAGGAGAATTTCATGTCTGTATATAAAACTCTTTTTAACAGGTGCATAGTTTTCCACTTGTTTTATTTAGTCATTCCCTTATGGAAAGATTTTTAGGCTGTTTCTAATCTTTCAGCCTTAGAAACAAAGCTACAATAAACGTCCTGTGTAGTATACATCTTTGTGCATCCACATGTACTTCTGTGGGTTAGATTCCTAATGTGCAATCAGTGGTTGTAGGGAAAGTGAAAGAAAATGGTCAGGGCCCCTCAGTTGTTCAGAATCTTGTCAACTGTTTGATGTACATATGCACATGTGCCCAGGTGTCCTTTGGTTATTGTCTAATGTAATTGCACATGTGCACCCAGGTGTCCTGGGTTATGGACTTAAGTATAAAGGATGAATGGCTCTGATCCACGGGGCCCCGTGTCCCTGGGATGCCCCCAGCGGGGCCACAAGAAGGCTACTATTGCTACTGGAGGCTATTGCTGCCAGGGCCTCTGAGACCCTCTGGGAGGCCACCACTGCTGCTTCTGTAAGCTGCTGTAAGCTGTGCTGCTGCTGAGGACTGAGCTCAAGTCACTTAACAATGGCTCCTGGGACCTTTCCTAATTACCTAGTTCATGAACCTGCGTGTGAGGGGTCTGGTGACCCAGTCTGTACAACACGTTTGAAGGGTTTGAGCCCTAGCCCTGACAATGCAAATGGAAACTTAGTATAACTAAAATAATGAAATGTTTGGCTTTAGCGTAGCTATTGCTGTAACCCGACAATTGGCGTAGTCACATAGCTATAGCCTTAACCATACAACTGGCATAGTCGTTTCAGGATTCTGTGTGAGGAGCTGCCCGAAATCGCCATTACAAGATGGCGCTGATTTCCGGTGGAGGGCAGGGCTGCTCGGTAACACGCCTGGGCCGATTAGGTAGCCACCAATAAGGTAGGAGCACGTCCTAGGCGAGGAGCAGTCTCTATATAAAGGGCGCGGGTTCCCTCGCTCGGGGTCTCCATTTTTGGCAAGCTTATGCTCTCCCTCTCAAGATGCATTAAAGCTGATCTGCAGAAGGATCCTTTGTGTGCCGCGTCGTTCTTGCTGGCGAGACGGTAGCGCGGGACATTTGGTGCCGAAACCCGGGAACTTGTGTCATCGTCAGCACCTTCGGAGACCCCCTGGAGACAGGGAGGATTCAGAACTGCAGGAGGGTAAGTTCGGAGAGGTATGCCTGTTCTTGGTCTGGGGTTAATCCGGTTGGTTTAAAAGGTTTTGAAATCGCCCGTTGGTGTGGTCAGACTGACGTAGATAAGCAGCTGCACCAGAGACCTGTGTGAGCCTCTAGTACGTAAGGGAACGGCGCGTCTCACAGCGCCTCCCACGGAGTGGGGCGCGTTATGGGTTCCACTCAGTCCATGGTTACCGCGTTAGAGGCCGTGCTGAGACAACGTGATATAAAGGTAGGGGGCCGTGTGCTCAAAAATTTTGTAAAAGAGGTAGATCGTGTAGCGCCGTGGTTTGCTTGTTCCGGCTCCTTGACTTTGAGCTCTTGGAACAAACTAGGCAGAGACCTTGACCGCAAGTACGCGGAGGGAGACCTCCGTCAGGGCACCAAGACCATTTGGAAGTTTATTAAAAATTGCTTAGAAGATGAGGGCTGTAAACCGGTAGTGATAGTAGGGCAAAATACATTAGAGGAGGTCCAAGACAGCATGTCAGAAACTGAACGGAGTGAGAGGATGGGTACCCGCAGGAGGAGAGACGTCTCCCATAAGAAAAAGGGCCCTCCCGGTAAGTCTACGGACGAGGGAGAGATTCTAAAACAACAAAGTGACACTCCCGGCACATCTGCCGGTAAAGGAGGGATTTCAAAACCCAGACAAAAGTTGGAAGGGAAAGAAGGAGGCCTCTACCCTATGCAAGAGCTGGGGGCCTTAAAACAAGAATTAGAAGATTTAAATCTGGATGAGTCCGACTCCGATCCCCTCAGCCCTAGTGAGGAATCCGATTTGGAGGAGGAAGCTGCCAGGTACGAGGAGGAGAGATATCATCCCGACAGGCGGCGGAGACCACTCGGGGAGTGGAAATGCCGGCCGCCCCCAGTGGCCCCCGCACGGCCTGCGCCTTCGGCGCCTCCTCCTTACGTGCAGTCTTCTAATCCCTTCTCATTCCTCTCTGATAAAGTGAGGAAAAAGGTTCAAGCTGCCTTCCCAGTTTTTGAGGTTGAGGGCGGAGGGGGAGTTCATGCCCCCGTCGAGTACACCCAAATTAAGGATCTAGCAGAGGCGGTTAGAAAATATGGTGTAAATGCCAATTTTACTCTAGTAATGCTAGAAAGGTTTGCTGGTGTGGCTATGACACCCGCTGACTGGCAAATGTTGGCTAAGGCAGCGCTCCCTACCATGGGTCAATACATGGAATGGAAGGCGCTATGGCATGAGGCTGCACAAGCTCAAGCCAGGGCAAACGCTGCTGCACTGACCCCCGAGCAGCGAGATTGGACCTTTGATATGTTAACAGGCCAGGGCCCATTTGCCGCTGATCAGACGGCTTTCCCATGGGGTGCTTATGTTCAAGTTTCTAGCACTGCCATTAAGGCTTGGAAGACACTCCCTAAGAAGGGGGAAACTTCTGGACTTACTAAGATCATTCAGGGACCTCAGGAACCATTCTCAGATTTTGTGGCTCGAATGACAGAAGCAGCGGGGCGCATCTTTGGGGACCCTGATCAGGCTGCGCCTCTTGTTGAACAACTGATTTTTGAGCAGGCGACCCAGGAATGCCGCGCGGCCATAGCGCCCAGAAAAGGTAAAGGTGTACAGGATTGGCTCAGAGTTTGTCGAGAACTCGGGGGACCCCTGACCAATGCAGGGCTGGCAGCTGCCATCCTCCAGTCGCAGAGACTGCCTAGACAGGGACAGCCAAGACAGGGGCGGAACCAGAGAGTTTGTTTTAAATGCGGTCAACCGGGACATTTAAAAAAGGATTGCCTGAGCCCCAGAAGGGAGGGAGATACCCCGCCCTGGACGGGCTGCCAGTCTGAAAAGGCGGGGTGGGCACTAAAAAATTACTTTACCTTTTCGCCTTATATGGGTACCCAGTATAATGCTACCTCTTCAGGCCTAAATTGGACATATCAAAACCCCACGATGGCGATCCGTTCCAACCCATTTGATGTTTGGCTGTTGTGTGGGGTAAATGGCAGCTGCACGGACCTTTCACCGTTTGCCTTTTCAAAAGGCGGTGGTTGGGGAAATGCCTCTTTTGAGTGGAATGTGACTGAGTCCTTTGAATCCACTGTGTCCATAAAACAGCTTGGAACAAATTACTCTGTCCCGCCAACACCAGTTTGCCTTTATCCTCCTTTCATGTTTATTTTAACTAATATTAGTGATGAGAGGAGTCAGATTGCTTGTGATAACTATACTTGCTTTTATGCACAGTGCCGGAATGCTACGCTGTTCAATTTGGCCATAGTTGCTCGAATGCCTAGATGGATTCCTGTCCCAGTAGAAGCTCCCAATACTATGGTCTTGCTCAGGCAGAGGAGGGATTTTGGTCTCACTGCGGCAATAGTCGCCGCCGTATCCCTGGCGGCGGGTGCAGCCACAGCTGCTGCCGTCTCCTTGACTACCACGGTACAAACTGCCACCACGTTGAATAATTTGTCCTCCGCGGTAACACAGGCCCTAGAAACACAGACTGCGCTAAACGCTCAGCTGAAGGGAGGATTAATGGTGGTTAACCAGCGGGTGGATCTTGTGCAGGAACAAATAGACGTTTTATGGCAAATTGCTCAATTGGGGTGTCAATGGAAATATTCAGGGTTATGTGTCACCAGTATCCAATATAAAAAGTATACCAAAGCTGCAAATTTGTCTAAACAATTATCCCAGCATCTTTCAACAGGTTGGACGAGAGAATTTGACAACCTGATAAACCAGCTGCGCATGGCCATTGTGTCCGTGAATTCAACAAGAGTGGATGTCTCCTTCGCAGCCGGACTGTCCTCATGGATTAAAACGGCCGTGTCCCACTTCAAGGAGTGGGCAGGAGTGATTGGGGTTGGCATGTTCTTATGTGGGGGAACTGTGCTCCTACTATGGTTGGTCTGCAGATTAAAAGCCCAGACCCAGAGAGACAGGGTAGTCATCGCCCAGGCATTTCTAGCCCTGGAACAGGGGGCCAACCCTGACGTTTGGCTGTCCATGCTTAAGGATTAGCCTGCTCTGACTCCCCTTCCCCCTTCCTGTTGGCTGGCCTCCCTGAAGCTTGTTCAGAGGAGTTCGCCCTTGCTCAAACAGGTCTATGTGTAACAACAGGCTCCAGTGTGTCCAGAGACGGGCAACTTCCCCCAGACTTGAACCAACCTAAGACATGGTGCCCGGTGGCGATAGGGTCAACCTATGACGGGTAAGGTCAAAGTCTGTGGAGGGACGACCTAGGACAGGAACGCTGGCTAATTTGTCCGCGACCGCCGAGCTTGTACCAGCCGCTTTAAATGATAAAAAAGGGGGAGATGTGAGGAGCTGCCCGAAATCGCCATTACAAGATGGCGCTGATTTCCGGTGGAGGGCAGGGCTGCTCGGTAACACGCCTGGGCCGATTAGGCAGCCACCAATAAGGTAGGAGCACGTCCTAGGCGAGGAGCAGTCTCTATATAAAGGGCGCGGGTTCCCTCGCTCGGGGTCTCCATTTTTGGCAAGCTTATGCTCTCCCTCTCAAGATGCATTAAAGCTGATCTGCAGAAGGATCCTTTGTGTGCCGCGTCGTTCTTGCTGGCGAGACGGTAGCGCGGGACAATTCTGGGTAGGTAAAAGAGCCCAACAATTGGCGTCACTCCTGCTCCCAACACTGGGGATGATTATGATCCTGATGGTGAGTTGGGGGAGATTATGCATCTCCTGGAACAACCTGCTCATCAGAAAGTGAAGCACGAGCAGCCTGTGGGACTAGGTGGACTGGTAGGCAACCCACAAGTGACTCAATTCACTTCTTATGTCCCATCTACCCAGATCAAATTGGTTGGCTTGGGGAAACAGTAAAGCAGCAGAAACAGGGAAAGCCCCTAGATGCCTGGCTGCTGCAGTTAGGGGACTTAAAGGTGGATGGTGTAATGTGCTCAGAGAAGATTTAGTAAATGCATGTCGTATTTGTCTGAAGGCAAATGGCTCGGAGGGTGCCGCTTAAACCCGATGGCTCGCTGGGTGCCATGTAAACCTGAGAAAACAGTGCCGCATGCAGATGGGCAGATGATCTGAGGACAGGTGCCCCTGCATAATTTCAAGTATGTTTTCCCCTAGTGAAAAGGTGGAAAAATTAGCCTCCGTTACTACATGCCTGTCTCTGTGGCAGCGGTTACAGGATAGCCGCAGATATGCACAGGGGCAGGGCAGCCACTCCTTGATGGAATGAGTGAATGCAGCTGTCTGAACTGTGTGGGCGAATACTGCAGAACTGCCTGAGACTGTGAGTGAATAGCCGGTGTAACCTGAGCTGATTCAAGTGATTGAAGAGCTGGGGACGGGGCAGCTAGATGCTAATAGGCAAGATAACGGGAGAAGGCCCTGAGGGCATTTCAGAAGTTTGGGAGAGCACCCCTCCCATCACAGAGTCAGAGGCCTAAGAGAACTAAGTTTCTCTGGAGGACAGACCTGGGGCTCCTCTGCCCTTGGGAAACTGCTCCCTGCATCCCAACTGCTCCGGCTGGAGCAGCACTGCCTCAGGGGGCGCCAGGTATGGTTCTTGCAGCAGCTCGGGAGAGCACAAGCAGGAAACCTTAGTGGCGTACATGCTGTGTTAAGTTTGCAGGCCAGCAGAACGTGAGAGCAGTGGAGGTGTGACAGCCTCCACCCAGATTTCAGAACATGTATGAAAAAGCTGGGGGACTCAGGCAGAGACTTGCCGCAGGGATGGAACTGCTGCAGAGGTCTTCTACAGAGCAATGTGGAGCAGAAAAGTGGGATCAGAGCCCCCACAGAGAACCCGCACTGGGGAAATGTCTAGTGGAGCCAGGACAGCGGGATTGCCATCAGGAGCCCAGAACTGTGGGGCTGCTGGCAACGTGCGGTGCTGGCCTAGAAAAGCCGCAGGCACCAGGGCAGCTCAATGGGCTGCATCTGGCAGAGCTGTAGGAGCGAGGCTGCCCAATGCTTTGGGGGTCCAGATGCCCCAGTATGCTTAATGTCTGCCCTGCTGTGTTTCAGATTTGTATGGAGCCTGTTTTTCTTTGTCTATTACTCCCTTTTGGAATGGGAATGTGTACCCAATGTCTGTCCCACTGTATCTTGGAAGCAGATAAATTTGTTTTTGACTTTTACAGGTACAGGGCTGAAAGGAGTTTTGCCTTTAGTCTCAGAAGAGACTTTGGACTTTTGAGTTGGTGCTGCAGCAAGCTAAAGACTTTTAGGACTGTTGGGGTGGAATGTGTAATATGTGAATGCGAGAGTCAGTTATCCTTGCTAAGGGAACATCACGGAAGATCTGAATGTGTAGACTGTACAGCAAGGGACCCCCAAATTGGGGGATTGTAGGGACAGTGAAGGAAAATGGTCAGGGCCCCTCAGTTGTTCAGAATTTTGTCAAGCATTTGATGTAAATATGCACGTGTGCCCAGGTGTTCCTTGGTTATTGTCTAATGTAATTGTGCATGTGCACCCGTGTGTCCTGGGTTAGTACTTAAGTATAAAGGACAAATGGCTCTGATCCACGGGGCCCCACCCCCACCCCCAGGATGCTCCCGGGGGTGGGGGTGGTGCATGGATAGGCTGCTACTACTGCTGGAGGCTGTTGCTGCCAGGGGCCTCCGGGACCCTCTGGGTGGCCACTGCTGCTGCTGCTGCTGCTGAGGACTGAGCTCGTGTCATCTGTCAATGGCTCCCAGGACCTTTCCCAATTACCTGGCTTGCAGACCTGCATGTGAGGGGTCTGATGACCCAGCCTGACATGTGAGGAGTCTGGTGACCCAGTCTGTACAATGGGTTTGAAGGGTTTGAGCCCTAGCCCTGACAATATAAATGGAAACTTAGTATAAATAAAATAATGAAACATTTTGGCTTTAGCATAGCTATTGCTGTAACCTGACAATTGGTGTAGTCCCATAGCTATACCCTTAACCATACAATGGTTTAAACTTTAAGCCCCAAATCCTCTGCCAATATACCCTTACATAAATAGCATGTCCTTATCTCCCATGCCTGTGCTAACATTGCTTTGTATATTATGTCTTTCTAAATTTTGTAATTTAATAGATTAAAAACTCAGTTTTCATTTTCTTGATTACTAATGAGGTTGAGCATTAGTGACTCCAGCTCTCTTATGATTACTGTTTGCATGGAATATCTTTCTTTCTTTTTTTTTTTTTTTTTTTGGACTGGTAAGGGGATCACAACCCTTGGCACTGTGTCATCTGCACCACGCTCAGCCAGCGAGCGCACTGGCCATCCCTATATAGGATCTGAACCTGTGGCCTTGGCACCACCAGTGCCGCACCCTCCCAAGTGAGCCACGGGGCTGGCCCTGGAATATCTTTTTTTATCCTTTTATCTCCAACTTACTTGTGTCCTTTTATTAAGGTGAGTGTCTTGTACAAAATGAAGGTGAACACACAAAAACTTGTACATGAGTGTAGAGGATTCTTAAAGCAAATGTACTTCACAGGGCCTGGTTTTCCAAAGCCTTGCACTTTTACATATTGACCTTACAAAGGACTGGAAATTTTCCTCAGGCTATAAAGTCTCTGGTGTAAGATAAAGATTTGTGGCACAGCAAGGTTGCTGGCTCAAAGACAGACAAGTTACTGATTGAGATATAAAGAAACTGGAAAATTGATGGAAGGAGAAAGAATGTTTGCTAAGATCAAGCTTTTGTTAATGGATCACTTAATTGTCTAATGGAATGTCATCTGACTTGTTTCACTGAAAGTTACTAGCCTATATTGCTAAACTATAACCCCACCTATGTTCTCTTCACGTAACTTCCTGGTCTGGAAAATACATGCAGGAAGAGAACCCCAATTCGGGGTTAATTTCCCAAGGAAGGGATGCCTCTCACTTGAGGGTTCTGGGGGAGATTAACCACTTCGGGGTCTATCACTGCTCAGAAGAGATGGGCTTTGGGTAATCCTTTGCGGCTCTGTCACCCAGGGGCAGTGGGTTGACAAATCTGTGGGGGGCAAAGCAACACATGAGTGGTCATAGCAGCATTATTCATAATCGCCCAAAGTGGAAACAAACTGGATGTCCATCAACAAATGGGTGGATAAACAAAATGTAGAATATCTGTACTATTGAATATTATTCAGCCATAAAATTTAATGAAGTACTGATACATGCTATTGCATGGATGAAATTTGAAAGCATAATGCCAAATAAAAGGTCACATATTGTATCATTTCATTTACATAAAATGTCTAAAATAGGCAAATCCATAGAGACAGAAAGTAGGATTAGTGGTTGCCAGGAGCTGGGGGAAGGAATGAAGAGTGACTGTTAATGGGTACAGGATTTCTTTGTGGGGTGATGTAAGTGTTCTGCGGTTAGATAGTGGTGATGGTTGCACAAATCTGTGAATATACTAAAAACCACTGAATTGTATTCTTTAAAAGAGTGAATTTTATGGTATGTGTATTGTATCTCAACAAAAAATGAAGATAAAATAGAAACATTTTCAGATAAACAAAACTAGAAAATTCATCACCAGATGACCTATAATACAAGAAATGCTAAATGATGTTCTCAGGGTTGACAAAAATGATATGAGATGGTTATTTGGATCTATAGGAAAGAATAAAGATCTCTGGAAATGGTAAATATAGGTGTAAATATAAAATACTATAAATATCTCTTTTCTTCTCTTAATTTCTTTAAAGGACATAGGGCTGTTTATAATAGTACTTATTCAATATAACACAGGGTTGATAACTGTGGAGCTAGGGCTAGGGTCTGGAGCTCACAGACCCCTCGATCCCATTCACAAACCCTTCACATGCAGGTCTATGAGCTAGGCAGTACAAAGAGAAACTCTGAAACTCAACTGCTACCAGCAAAGTCCAAAGAAAAACTGAGCAGCTGCCAGCAGAGAAAAAAGGTCCATTTTTAGACACGAGCTCTGCCACCCAGCTCTGCTAACTAACTGAAGAACACACAATAGCAATTATCTAAAAAGATACATTGGTGCGCACATGCACTAACTCCATCCACACATGACTTGTTTACAAAGAAATGAGAATGTGCTGATCAACACCCAACCAGACCTGAGCTGAGGGAGCCTGACTAAATTGTACTATTTTCCCCACAATAGCGAACATAGGCATAATATAGTGGATTGAATTGTGTCCCCACAAACTCATTGAAGCTTGAATTGTCTCCTAAGTTTTATGTGTCAGAAACTTAGCCCTCACTGTGACTGTTAAGAGGGTGGGAAATCCTATTATGGTAGTTGAAAGGTGGGGCTGTGAAGAAATTATTGGATTGTAGAACCATGCCATAGCGAATGGATTAAAAATGGTGGTGGGGGCATGTTTCTGAGGGCTTTTAAAAAAGAGGAGAGTCTGTCTTTCTCTCTCTCTCTGCTTCTACCATCTTTCAAAATGAGACCCCTGGTCACTGTTGCCACCACCAGATGGGCTTTGGACTTCCCAGCATTAGAAACTATAAGCTATAAATTTTGTTTTCTTATAAACCACCCAGTTTTAGGTATTTTGTTGTAAGCAACAAAAATGGACCGATACATGTAATATACATGATAAAAATAGCACAATTTTTGGAGTATAAACTATAGTACTTCAAGGTTCCCATATTTAACAGGAAGCTAAACAGTAATTCTAAGTAGATTATGATAAATTAAAGATGCATATTTTAACCCCTAGAGCAGCCACAAAAATAATAATGTAAAAAGGTATAGTAAAATATCTATAGAGGAATAAAGATAAGCAGATTATTCTAACCAGAAAGGAGGAACAAATTTAAAAAATGACAGGTAAAACACATAGAAAGAAAATAGCAAATTTTGGGTTTGTTTTGCCTTTAAAAAAAGATTTATCCAATCTGATAATACCTGTATTATAACAGGAGTGTTTAATCCATTTATATTTAATGTAATTATTGATATGTTTGAATTTGGTTCTTCCATTTTGAAGAGTGATTTTAGTTCTGCCATTTTGAAGAGTGATTTTTATTCTAGCAGGCAACAAACTTGACTGGACTCAAACTTCAAAGTATCTCCCCTGCAGCTAAAGCAGCTGAAATTTCCACTCAGTTATTTCAACTTCCAGCTACTGCTTTTTTAACTGGGCTGCCTGGGATCTCCCTGGAACATGCATAGTTAAGCAGTAAGCTGGTGACTGGGGGGCGGGGGAGAGGTTATGTGCAGATTTAGGGGCTTAAACCTCTGAAGTACTCTCCCTTCCAGGATTTCTCACCTAACTTAATATATCTTCTGTTAACCCTAAACTCTATCCTTGACATCTTGAACTAGTAAGACTGTAGTTTTATATCCCCTTTGAACAGCACACATATTAAGGACTGCCCTTTGGCAAAAAGCCACAGATTTATACAACTCACCAAGTGCAGTTTCTATCATCCAAGGGTCAACTCCCTCCCAGTTTCTTCCTGTTTTTGGTTGCTCTCTAGTGCCTTCAAATAATTTAAAAATAATTTTTTCTAGATTTAATAATTGTTATCTTAAAAAGGATTAGTATAACTAAGCTACTCTGTCACAATGGGCAAATGAAAGTCCATAGTTACTGATTTTTGTGTGTTGATCTTGTATCTGACCATACTTTACTAAATATCTTATTAGCTCTCATATCACTTCAACTGTAAATAATATCTTATTTTCTCATTTTTATACCTCTTAATTAATTTTCTTGTCAAATGGCATTGTCTACAATTAATAGTACAAAATTGACGATGAAGCTGTAGATATGTTTGTCTTGTTTCTGATTTTATACTTCCAGTGTTTCATCCTGAAAGTCTAATATTTTTTGTAGGTTTCTAGTAATTCCTTGTGAAGAGGTTTTTCTTTTTATAAATCAGGAATAAGTATTGAATCTTTAAAATACTGTTTTTAGCGTATATCAAGATGAACATGTGATTTTGCTCCTTCAATCTGTTTATGTAATTAATTACATTAGTACATTTCCCAAGGTTAAGGCATCCTCTCATTCCTGAAATAAACCATATTAGGTCATGATGAATTGATATGAAAAAAAAATGCACTGCTAGATTTAATTTGGTAATAACTTATTTATAATTTTTTCATTTATGTTTATATCTGAGAATGGCCAGATATTGTCTCTTTGTTATCATGGCCTATTGTTACTTAGCTTTGAATATGCTAATCTTCAGCACAAGTTTAAGTCCACCATCTTGATATAATCTACTGTAATGTCTCATTATAAGATTTTTGTAGAGATTGGTATGAGGTAAATAGTGATATCACCATTTTTTTATATGGGGTAATTCAAGCACACTGAGAATGGTAGGTGTCATAATATAAGTCAGTGACTAGAAAACTACTTTTAGTTTAATGTTTCTTATTTAAGAAAATACTACAATCATCAGTTTCTGGGGTTGGGAGAAGAGCAATGAATATTTAATTACTCCTCTGTTCCTCTCCAGTTGCTCTTACTAATATCCTTCTTTATTTCTTTCTCCCTCTGTTTTTACTAGACCAGGAATTACCTGAGAATATATGACCAATGGATTTCCAATCTTCCTTTGATCACCAGAGAGTTTCTAGGAATGAATCAGATATACAGTCTGGGCCAGAAGGTGTTAAACACCAAATCTGAAACTTGTTCAGAGAAGAAACACTGGGCATAAACACCATCTGTGCTGGTCATTTACCCATTATCCCATAGCTCCAAATCTACCTTCTATATTCATCTCTGTGAGGCTGGGGCTAGTTATCCTCAAACTCTGTCCCCTACACCCCTTTGTCAGCTTGGTTCCTGTTAGGTTCTGCCAATAGGGGACAGTAGGGAGAGACTGGGAGGCAGGAGGTGGGGAGAACAGACTTCCTGTTCTTGCTGTTTTTGTTAATGTTGCTTGCCTTGCCAACAATGCTTTACCGGCAGTGGCACTTACCCCCAGCAGTGGCAGTTAGTTCCAGACTCCACCTTCTTTCAGCACTGCTGGAACCAGCCTCATTGTTTCCCCTCAGAGGTTACTAGAGGCAGCCAGATGGTCCCACCCTCCTCAGAGGTTTGAGCCCTCACTCCATGGGGTCTATATTCTGGGCTTCTAGGTTCTGGTTACTTCATTCTCTACATTTTGCTCCTCCAGCCCTAGAGATGGTAGCTGCTTCCTGAAATTATTATTTCTAGGTGACCTCAGGCTTTGCCTTTTGCATTTTCAGCCCTCTAACACCTGTATAACCAATTTCCCTATAATAAATTCCCTCTGTCAAGAAACCTAGTGTGGCTTTTGTTTGTATGACTAGAGTCTAACCTAATAGGGATCAGGTCATTATATGCCAGCTCAATACTACTTAGGTATGAAAATACTATAGCCATTCTTTCTATTCTTCAAAGAATTCTGAGATTGATTTGTAGATGTTCTTGGCCTTGATTGAAGGGCTTAGTTTGTTGCCAAGGAAAAACAGGATTCTTGTAAGCTATAACATACAGTAGGATCATGATTAATTAAAGTATCATCTGTGGTTGCTTGAGAAAAAGTACCTATTGAACTAGTTGTCTTTGATGACCAAGTGGCTATTGTACTTAACCATTATGGTACCAATAATGATGACAAGGACTGTGGGATGGGATGATATCTTATAACTGCACTAGAAAGCTTACAGAAAGAAAATGACAAATTCACAGTTTTGAAGCCCAAGCTCAAGTCACATTCAGACTCAGACAATCAGAGAACTTTTATGGCAACCCTAAAGAAGTTTTTTATTTCTTATAGCTATAAGGCCAACCTTATTAAAAATCTAACTGGGTGGGGTGCAGAATTATAATGGAAATTGAATCCAAAGATTCCCCAAATCACTTAAGTGACAATCGGATCATTGGGAACAAGAAGGCTTCTGAGACTTGGATTGGACTTGGATGAAGCTGGATGCCCAGGTATCTCTGAGTGAGCAGTGGCAGCCCCTCTTCTTATGGTAGAGAAGGCTGACCTTTCCCTCTCGAAGACTCTGTCGTCTTATTGCTTTGCCTTGCAAGGAGATGCTTCTTCTTCTCAAGACCTATCCCCATTGTTCATTATTTCCTAGTCTAGGCCTAAACTAGAGTCAGATCTCATCACGCTCAGGCAGAACAAATGCAGATCCTGACCTGGGGAGAAATAGCCTATACTTTTAAAAAAAAAAAGGCCAGATTTTGATGATTCATATGAGTAGAAACCCAGAAAATAAATGTGAGAATAGAATCTAAGGGTGTTAGGCCAAAAAGAATAGAATATAATTTTGTATCAGGATTATCAGGATTAACATATTATTATGGGTATATTTACCAGATATTCTGGACCTAATGTTTTAGCTAAAGCTAGAAATGGCTCTAATAGCTTGCTTGGATGACTAAAAATTTACTAGATTTTGGACTCTGTGATGGCCTGCATTCAATGAAGTTTGGTGCCAGAACTTCCCTAGCATAATACATGGAAGGACTCCAAAGCCTAAGGAAGTAGAAATGTTGGAATAAATTTTCATGTGTGACCTGCACATCTACCCCCTCCTATATCTCCTAAGAAGTCCCAGAGGAGATTTCCTTCCCTAAAGCATTATGAAATACATCAGTGAGGAAGATACTAGCATCTTTGACAAGCTCTGTGGGGTCAGTCCTCTGTAGCCAGGAATGATAGTAGAAGATATTGGCATTGAAATGGACATAATACCACCTTTTATTCACCTTTTGATAATGTTTCTCTGTCCCTTTTTCTCTGCATGTATAAACACATGCAGTCTTACTTTCCTGGAGCAAGAGGAAGTGCTACAGGAAGTGAGAAGTGTTTGCATTTCAGATCTCTTATTATTTTTGCCACTGACTGCTATATAATTCTGGCTAGCTACTTCAGGGAGAGGTGGAATTTCAAAGATTGCTGAAGATAATAGCAGACCAGGGCCCAGGTGTTCTCAAACACTAACTCCTAGTTACCAAAAATAAAAATGAGAAATGGGAACAATTATGTAAGAAACTAAGATAATGTGTTATCAGTTAAGACTGTTTGCCATTTTCCTAATTCTCCCAAGATCCATAACTCTGTTGATGAGCTTTTTAAAATTTCAAATTAAGTCACCAGAATTGAGATAGAGAAAGCAGTTAATTTTATCATGCTACAAAAAAATGACAATGGATTTTTTTTGGAGAATCAAGCCATACCCCTGATAGTTTTAGTGGAATGATTTGTGTGTTCTCAGCTTTATTAAAACACTATTGATCTACTGAAGTGCCTTTTTTTTTATCACTAGTATAGTAATAATTTGTTTTCTGGACTGAAAATAGAAGTCACTTCTAAACGGAAAAGAAAACTTGCATTATTCTGAAGGAGAATCTATTTTGTAGCAGATGCATATATATATCTAAATTAAAAAAAAATCCAATACCAATCTTTTTTTGTTCATAAGTACACCAAGCCTTGGTTAATGCACTTAGCTCTTGCTGATTAAATAGATGACTAAATGCTTAATCACAGTCATCTGTGAGAATCTGAATGCTTGTCCTGAGGTGTTGCCTGTGCCTTGAAACCCTGGGGATCACCACTTTCTCATCTTTACGGCTGGGTCAGGGCCTCATCTTGTAAATCCTAGGGCACCAAGGGAAGAAAGTACCTGCTATAAGAAAAGACAAATGTTTAGAAGACAGGTATGGTATCTACCCTAAGTGAATCATTGTACAATATGTGTATGTATTGAAACAACACACTATATCCCACAAATATGTACAATAAAAATAAATTAAAAAAAATTTCTGCAGACAAGCAATGGAGCCAGCCACCTGGGGTCCTGAGACAGGAGCCGATGGCTAGCTTCGTTCCACCCCACCATCTTAGAATGTACTTATTAGTCAGGTGTGTTTCCTTGGAGTGTGTGACTTATCTGCTCACGTCCTTCACCAAATTTCTGTTTAGATTTTTCTAACTCATTTTTAAGAGTTCTTTTTGCATTAAGGATGTTAATCTTTGAGTGTTAAATTTATTCCTTATCAACTGACTTTAAATTTAATTTGTGATGTTTTCCTTCATTTCTATGTTGAGGAAATAATTTTCTATCTAAACATTAAATTCAAAAACATCCATTTTTGAAGACATCTGAAGTTTGTTTGCTTAAAAAAAAATGAAAGGAAGAAAGGACAGAAATTGGACCTATTATCAATGGGACTGTGAATGAATGAATATGATTAATTGAGTAAATGAATGAATAAAAAAAAAAAAATAAGTACCTGCCGTGTACAAACTCATGGTATGTTTGACTAAGGGTGGGGAGTTATAAACTAACGTCAGATGGTTTTCTCTTTTTTTTCATTTTGGTTATTTATTCGATCTCTCCATTTTTCTCAAATTTTTATGGGCCAGCAGTTCCATGGATGAAGGGGTTATGTGGGAATGCTTTTATTTGCTCCCCAAACCTACTCTCAAATTATCCCTTTCTAACGTCTGCTGATGAACCTTAGGAGTGTCCATGTTCCCTCAGGACTTTGGCCCCATAAAAGGTATGAGGAGATTTACCCATGTAGCAGATAAAGTTAAGGCACTTCCCCCTCCCTCCCACCCAGGTGGCTGCTGGGACACTATCGATGTTCCCTTTCCCACCTCTTTATCTCCTTTTCACCCCCATGGCAAATATTAATATAGAATACAATACTGAACACAGAGCTGATTCTTCAAATTTTTTATCTCAAGACCATTTTACAGTCTTAAAAATTATTGAGGGGCCGGCCCCGTGGCTCACTTGGGAGAGCGCGGTGCTGGTAGCGCTGAGGTCGCGGGTTCGGAGCCTATATAGGGATGGCCGATGCGCTCACTGGCTGAGCGCGGTGAGGACGACACCGTGCCGAAGTTTGCGATCCCTTTACTGGTCCAAAAAAAAAAAAAAAAAAAGATTATTGAGGATTCCAAAGACCTTTTGTTTGTGAGGGTTATCTATCGATAGTTCCTATACTAGAAATTAAAATTAGGGAAGTTAAACAAATATTTATTTATTTAAAAACACAATAATAAACCTAGTATATGTTAATGTAAATAACATTTTATGCAAAATTACTGCTTTTTGAAACAAAAAAATTAGTGAGAAGAGTAGTATTGTTTTACATTTTTACAAATTTCTTTAATGACTACTTAACAGAAGACAGTTGTATTCTCATATCTACTTCTGCAGTCAATCTATTGCAATATTTTGCTTTGGTTGAAGTATATCAAGAAAATCCAGCATTACACAGATATGTAATTGGAAAAGTGAGGTGTATTTTAATTTTTTTTTTTCAGATAAATGTGAATAATCTTCTTTAACACTACACCAAAACTTGACAAGTGCAAGTTTCTTAATGGATAGTTCCAATGTGGAATCTGAAACCACAGCAATGAACGTTTTGTATTCTATTACATTAAAATCTAGTGGTCTATTTTGCACCTTGAAATTTTTGATTACCCATGCATGACTTTATAACATCATGCATTGAACATTTGGAAAATATTAGTTCACTGAATTATGCAGATCTTACAAATGTTGACACATTTCATTATACAACACCAAAAAACCCACATTCATTAATATTACCACTGATCTCACTAAAAAAGTATTGGGATGATATCAAGCTTATGGTGGCATATGCAAGTTTTCCCCAAATTCTAATTTTTGCTTGAAAGTTAGAACGTTATCATTGGCAACAAATACTGTCAGTTGTTTTTCTTGAAGTGGCAGGCTCACTTCATTCATGTTTAAGAAAATGTCTGCCAGATACCCAAGACTTCCATCATTTGTCTGTTGTTCTTTCAAGAAAAAATGGTGTTCCATAAAAAAAGCAGCTAATTCAGCTTGCAACTCAAACAATCATACAAGTGCTTTTCCCCAAGACAATCATCAGATTTTCATATTCAATAGAAGGGTTTTATATATACATTCCATTTCATTACATAGAATGTCAAAAAGATGGAAAGGTTAAGATTTTAATAACATTAATAATTTTTACTGCTTCCTCAGGACATTCTTATATAAAATTGGCTTTCCCCCCCTCCTGTGGGTGCTTGGTGATGAAGAATACAATGACTATTAGTATCAGTTAGGTGTTGCTATGGTTTGAATGTTTTTGGTCCCTTCCAAAATTCATGTGTTGGAAACTTAATGCCCAATGCAACAGTATTGGGAGGGGGGTCTAATGGGGGGTGTTTAGGTTGTGAAGGCTCTGCCCTTATGAATAGATTAATGCCGCTATAAAAAGGGCTTGTGGGAGTGGGCTCTCTCTTTCTTCTGTCTTCTACCATTTGAGGACATGGCATTTTCCCTCTCCAGAGGACACACCATTCAAGGTGCCATCTTGAAAGCAGAGAAACTGAGCCCTAACCTTCAGTGCCTTGACCCTGGACTTCCAAGCCTCCAGAACAATGAGAGAATAAATTTCTGTTCTTTATAGGTTACCCAATCACAGATATTCTGTTATAACAGCACAGAATGCTCAAAGGCAGAGCTTAAGACACCAGCAATTTTACTCACAATTATTTTTGCACTATCAGTACAAATGTCAATATAGTGATAAAGGCAAATAACATCTTAGAATTATTTTTAAAATTGTTTTTATTGCACAGTCTCCACACATTGAGAACTGCTGGTCTATAAGTCTAGTACATGAGATGTGACACAATTCTAAAATTTAAGCTTTTAATGTACTTCTCTTGAGCTTCCTCCAGCCTGCTCTCCTTTATGTTCTTGCTGTGCTGAACCTGATTTTTGTCCTATGGCTCTTTCCGGGAAACCTGTCTACTTACTTTCCTATTCTTTTCTACCTGTGTTGGATGCTCAACCCTGGCACGAATCGCCTTTTTATCAGTTTGCTCAGTCAAATATTTATATTTAGACATAAGTTTTTAAACATACATCGAGTTACATTTATTCTATCTGCTTCATATCTTCCAAAAATTCATCAACATTTTTTGGTGGCAATAGCATTCTTCCTGATTTTTCTGGTATTGTTTCTTCCCCCCTTTTTATATCTTTATTATTTCAATGGCATTTTTGGAAGGGAAAATAGAAAAAAACTTTGATTCCATTTGTCAGTTTTTTAAATTCAAAAGTATTCCTTGTATTTGCAAATAATGGGAATTTGGATTTTACATTAATTTATTATTTTATTTATTTATTTATTTATTTAAAAGATGACCAGTAAGGGAATCTCAACCCTTGGCTTGGTGTTGTCAGCACCACGCTCAGCCAGTGAGCAAACCGGCCATCCCTATATAGGATCCGAACCCGTGGCCTTGGTGTTATCAGCACCGCACTCTACCGAGTGAGCCACGGGCCGGCCTTTTACATTAACTTAGATGGATCTGTCCTCAAACTACCTGACTTGAATAGTGCAGTTTTAGGTACTTTATGACTCGGAGATTCACTTATCACCTCATTGTCAACTTTGGCCGAACTGCTTCCCTCCAGAGTTCATTGCAAGGGCAGGGAGGTTATACAAGCCAGAGATGTCATAGTGTATCAGCCTTTCTAGTTGGCTCAATCCCAGAGCAATGCTCTGTTCTTACTCCAAACAATTCTTCATTGAATTTGGCAACAGTAATTGGGTCTGGCTGTTAAGGTTCTGTTTAAAAATGTCTGTCCTTCTCAGTATATTTTCATAAATTTGTATTTTCTGGTATGAAATTAAGATAAAAATATCTTTCTTTTCACCAAGTGATAAATCAAACAAATAGATGGAAATCTTTGTGGGAGAGATATTGAAGGCGGGGTGTCGTAGCAGGAGAAGACGCTATGTATCATCAGCTGAATGAATTATGTGGAATTCAGGATAATGTCATCATTCACAGTCAGCTTTTCTCTGTGTGTAAATATTAGCAACATACCAAGGTCTTCAACGGCAGGGAAGATTAGACTCTGTATTGTATTTATACAGAATATTTTTTACTTCGGCAGTGATAAAGTTCACAAAGATTCCTTCCAAGGGTTGAAGTTTCCTAAAGTAAGTCTAAAATTCAGATATCAGGGATTTTTTAAGGAAGGTTTTCAGAAAAGGTATATTAATTCAATTCCTATTAATGGTGTCATATCCACTTTTGGTGCTTTGGCATATCATACAGACATTTTTAAAAGTTCCTATTTAGTACCAGAAATTAAATTTTGTTGAAACAAAAGTTCTTGAGCTGATAATGCTGATTAGATATGAATGAATTGTTGATTGAATCTGGGTAAAATAGCTTTGAAGAATTTAGCATTTCTAAATGGCTTTTACTAGTTACAAATACAACAAGAAAATAGGTCTTATTCATTTATAATATAGCCAAGATTGTTAATAAGAAGATACTATTATTTAGCATCCATAGCAGTTACAATACCACCATTTTTCAAAGCTCTTCTCCAAGGGGGCTGTGGAAGAATAGATTATTGTTCAGAAAATACTTATTTCCTCCCCTCCAGTCCCTATAGTAAGGGTAAGTGTTCATCTCTTTCTTACTGATGTTTGACTTGGCTGTGTGACTTGCTTTGGCCAATGGAACATAGGCAGAAGTCATATCATATGACAGCTGAGCCTCAGCCTTAAGAGGGATTGTGAGCCTTCCCTCATTGCTATATGAGCTTTTGTCTTCTGCCATGAGAAGAAAATGCCTCCAGGGGGCTGTTATTCCTTCAGCCTGACTATTCCAGCTTCTCCAGAGACGTGCTACAGACTACTACAGCATGGCTGTCAGATCATCTGAAGATCTGTGAGCATGAGAATAAATGCTTATTGTAACATGACAGAGTTTTAGGATAGTTTGTTATGCAGCAAAAGCTGACTTGTACAGAGACTCACAGCATTTCCTAGACATCACAGAATTGTTTCTTTTAAGATATTAAGGTAGTAGGTACTATAATTACTGGATTGCTGAGAGAGGCAGAATTGTCAAAATTTTGCCAAGCACCTCTTCTTTGACCCATTGATTGTTGAAGAGTTTGTTGTTTAATTTCCACATATTTGTGAATTTCCAGATTTTCTTCTGTTATTTAGTTCTTGTTTCATTACATTGTGCTTGCAGAAGATACTTTACAGGATTTCAGTCTTTTTAAATTTATTGAGACTTGTTTTATGACCTAGCATATAGTCTATCCTGGAGAATGTTTCATAGGTACTTGAGAAAATGTGTATTCTGCTATTTTAGGGTGGAGTATTCCAAATACATCTGTTAGGTCTAGTGGGTTTATAGAATTTTCAAGTCCTCTATTTCCTTGTTGATATTCTGTCTACTTGCTCTACCCATTATTGAAAATGAGGTATTGAAGTCTCCAACTATTATTTTAGAACTGTTTTTTCTCCTTTCAATTATGTTAGTTTTGCTTTATATGTTTTGGGGCTCTGTTGTTATATATGTATATAATTGTTATATCTTCTTGATAAATTGATCCCTTTATCAATATAATACCCTTTGTTGTCTTTCTGATTAGAGGCTATTTCTGATCTAGAGTGGTACACTGTGTATATTCAACCTATTAACTGCTCACTGACATCTACTTTAAGCATATCTGTAATAAAATAAATTCTTTAACATTTGCTGCACAAAAAGTTCTGAATAATGTTGGTATTTAAAGGATGTAAATGAGGCTAATGTGGCTAGCATAGTGGTATCAAGTGGAGTCAGAGAAGTGAGCAAGTATCAGATCATGTAGGGCTTTGTAAAATAGGGTAAGAATGTGAATTTTATTCTCAGTGAGATGAAAATTTAATGGAGGGTTTTAAGCATGACAGTTACATTTTAAAAAGATCACTCTGGGGGCTGTTTGAAGAATGGGTCATAAACAGGCAGGGAGAGCAGTGAGGCTTTTTATATAGTGCATGCAAGAAATGTTGATGGCTTGGACTAGAGGGGCAAGAGTGGAGATAAAGAGTACAGACTTTTGAGAAATATTTTGATTACAGAATAGAGAGGACTTGCTGAAGAATTTATGCAGGGAATGGAAGAGGACTCAGAGATAACTCAGAGGTTTTCTGTTTGTTTGTTTGTTTGTTTTGTTCTTTTGCTTGCATTTTTGCTTCTAGTTTTTTTTTTTTTTTTTTTTTTTTTTGGCTTAAATACCTAAATACCTTTCCTGAGAAAAGGGAAGGAGGAGTAGCAGGTCTTTTTTTGTTAGTTTGTTTGATTAGTTCCTTGGGGGAGGAGAAAAAAAATCAAGAGATCTGATTTGGTTTTGTTTGTGATATCTATTTTAGGAGTGGTCAGTTAGGCCAAATGCTGTGAGACATCAAATGAGATGAGGACCAAGATATGGTCAATGGATTGGTAATATGAGGTTTATTGGCGATTTTGAAAGGAGTAGTCTCTGGCAAGTGATGGGGGCACAAATTTGTTTGGATTGGATTGAGGAGAGATTGTGAGATGAGGGAGTAGAGAACATGTATATAGGTAACTCTATCAAGAAGTTTTCCTGTAGAGAGTTTGAGAGGTAGCTGGTAATAGTTGGAAGAGGTTGTGAAGTTTAAGGGAGTTCTGCTTTTTTAATAAGATAGAACACAAAATACCACTAAGGCTCCCCAGTCACTGTGATGCCAAAATGCACATTAATCCATTTCCAGAGTGTCCTTGGAAGGGAAATCCTGTCCCTACCCCCTTCCTCAACTACAACATATTTATGTATCAAAGCAAATGATCGAGGAGAGATAGATAGATAGATAGATAGATAGATAGATAGATAGAGAGAGAGAGAGAGAGAGAGAGAATATGCAGGAGAGAAAAGGGATAATTGCAGGAATAAAGACTGAGATGCAAGAGGGAACAGGATCTAGATGGGACAAGGACGTCTAGTCCATTGTGACAGAAAGTAAGCAAAGATAATGTGTACTGAATAGGTAGGATGATATTTTGTTGGTGGGAAGATGAGGGAGACCTGCTAATTGTTTTTTAAAATGAGGTATAAAGGTAGGTAATCTGGTGAGTGTAGGGGCAGGTATTGGGTCAATGAATTTGAAGAGGTAGAAGAAAATGGGAAATAGTCATTTCAAATAGCAGAAAGTGAATGCTGCTAGGAAAGTGTTGTTGGATTGAAAGAAGGTTGAACATCCATTTAAGACTTGATTGTTGTCTGCTTCTACCATTCAACTCAGCTCCATGAGGGCAGCAACTGTGTCTCTTTTGTTGTACACCAGCATGCATACAGCACTTGGCATGCTACCCGGTACCTGGTAGGTACTCAATAAATATGTATTTAATGATTTAATAGTGCTTGGCTCCCTGTTGAAACTGCTATCCTAGAGGACATCAGAACACCAACTTTACCAGTATTCCATAGACTTTATCTTCTAGATATCTCTAACATTAATCTCTTCATTCATTCATTCACTCATTCATTCCTTGTTCTGAGACTTATGAGCCTTCCACAAGTCTTGAGCTGATCTGGTCATCCAAGGCATATCCTGGGCACCATCCCACCTTCTCATCAACTTGCTGCTGATGCTTTTCTAGGACTTCCATTGTGAATCTACTTGATGCCCTTGTCCTCTCTCCTCCTTTAAACCTACGTACTCTCTGAAGAGCCCCAGCTTTTTGCATTCTTCCTCTCCCTTGACTTCTGTCAGCATAGGTGACCTCTTCCCAGGTGTCAACTTGTTTTCTTCTCAAAGATTCCTAATATCCACAAGACACCCTAGCATTTTACACCTTTTCCTTTTCTAAAAATTATACATATAATACATGTGTATTATAGATAAAATAGGAAAAAATAGATAGACTATCTTAAAACTGAAAATATCTTTTGGTGGATTACACTAATTGCAGTCATTCACTTTGATGATTACACCATTTGGTGGATTACATTAATTGCAGTCATTCACTCCCTCCTTCCCAGTGAAAGGATTATACTTCCCTTCTCCATTGACTTGGGGCTTGGCCACATAGCTTGCTATGGCCTATGAAATGTCAGCAATATGGTATATGCCATGTCTGAGCAGAAGCTTAAATGCAAATGCTGGATTTGGCTTGGCAATTTGTGTTTCTGCTTTCTGCCACAAACAGAGCATGGCCCTGACCCTTCTGCATGGGTCCTGAAACGAGAGGAAAGGAGAAGACCCAATTCAACCCATAGCCCGATCCTCTGTGTGGTGAGAAATACATGTTTATGGTTATAAACCACTGAAATCGTGGGGTTGTTTTTGTTTGTTACTGAAGCAAGAGCAAAAACAAGTTCCTTCCCCCGATAATTGACTTTCAAGCTCAATGCTTTTAATCAATCACAGGGATGTCATGCGTAGCACCAGATCCTCCTCTTTTAACCCTTGATCAGGGCATTCCTTCCCGCTGAGCCCAGATATGATGTCAGAATCCTTCTTTTTGAATATAGTGTTCCGGGGAGCTACCACCAACCAAGCAGAGATGGCTGGTGAGATGAAACCTGTTTGGCATGCTTCTAATACACTGTTCTGTCTTCTAAGTTTATTGGTAACTATTGCTTAGATGGGTCCTTCAAAGTGAGAATGTCTTTGGACATGCCAATTAGAGCTGCCTGGGCTCAGAGAACTCATTTTTTATTTTTAATACTTATCATATCATTAGTGTCTTGGAAATAATAATGCTAATAGTACTTAAATTCATAAAGATGTGACTTGCTCAATGTCACACACTAGGATTTGGACTTGGTCTGTTTGCCTCTAATGCCCAAGACCTTTCCATTATACCCATCAGCCCCAGGTGTAGCTAAGGTATTCCACTGGCTAGAGCCCTTGGATTTCTTCTCTCTCTGGGTCCCAAACTCTTCATTTCCTAATCTCCAGAGGCACTGACACTGGAGACTTTATCTCCTTCTTTCCCCCAAAGAGCTGATATCGGGTGTCTTTATGAGTGAAGCGAACTGTTATAGAATTGCATTAGAAAGGAATTCTTAGTACATTATGAGGAACATAACTGGCTCAGCAGGTCTATCCTTTTGCAAAAGCACATTTTTGAACTCAAACCAAAGCAGCATCTTAGACTTTACTGAGAAAACTGATAAGGAAAGCCAGATATCCTTAGCATGTCATTGAATGTCAACCTGACCCTTAAAAAGGCACATGGAGGCTCCATCAAAACATGGGGTTGGAGATGAGGTAACGAAGATCTGTACTACTGGTTTTCTGAGTGATGGTAAGAAGGGGCTGAAATTTACTTGGGCAAATTTCATGGTCCATGGTTTTACCTGCAAGGTGACTCATCCATGATACAGGCAGTCATTATAATTGGGGTTAACCATATATAAAAAGAATTCCCTGCTAAGATATATGGGTTTCATAGGATACCAGGCTGAATGTTCTAAGCATTCACAGCCCTGGGATGAGGTTGCTGTTCCCATTTTATGTTTATCCCTCAACCAGTGTCATTTTTTTCAAAGTGGTTATGATTTTGGTCTTGTCATTTCTGCCACTTGGCAGCTTCTAAATTGTCCATTCTTGGCAATGTTTAATGCCTTGTCCCCTGTGCTACTGTCAGAGGCAGCTCATTTGAGCTGCCAGGAGGGCATGCTTTATTGCTCAGCAAGCCAAAGCCTAAGCTGCTTTATGACATTTCAAAGTGAATCAATGATAGAAATTTCTATTTGTTTCAGAAGAGAGTTTTCAACAGGCCCAGATCTCAGAAAATGAGTGGCCAGGTCTTTAGAAGGCATTGATTTGAGAGTACATGGTTGAAAGGCACCCTGAATGCTGTTTCAGCATGAACTTACTCTCTAAAATTCATCCTTATTTATATGTAGGTGCTGCTTCTGAAGAATGTTTGGGTAAGCCTAACACTGATGATTAGAATTCCTTCTTGTCTGTGTTGCTAAATGTGATGATCATAGGTCGTTTTCATCTGTCCCTTTGGGGGACTATCTCTCCTCCACTCAGTACCTGTGGTTTGGATGGAACTGTTTTCAGACCTGTGTTCCAGGGGTAGACATGTGACTCAAGCCTGTCCCAGGAGAAACATGGTTTTGACCTAGGGATGGGCTGTATCAGTCAGGATTCTGGAAATAGATGACACTCTCAAGTGGGTTATCAGAGAGTCCTTCCACAGAGGTGTGGGAAGAGTGTAGGAAAACAATAAGTGATAGTGCAGTTTCTGGGGCTACTCATGGAAGAGCATTGGTAGCCCTCCTAGGCTGTAGAGGCAAGACTGGGTACCTGTTACTGGAACTCACAGAGAGAAAGCTGTGTGGAGAGAGCTGAAGGTGGAACCTGTGACTCCTGGCCAAGAGACACAGCCAACCCATGCAGACCCCTGCAAAGGGAGCTGGGGAAAGTGAACATCCTGACCTCACTCTTCTCCCTTCCTCCAGTCTCTCACTGGTCTTCCCACTGACAACACCCAAAGGAAGGCATAGAGAAAAGTAACCACTGATGCATATACACAGACCGACCTCCCTGCTACAGAGCAGGGAGAGGAACAGAGAGTGGATTTGGAGGTCAAGTCGAAGAGGTTCAGTGCACGAGCCAAGTCAGGCCAATTGAGAGTCAGACCTGGGAACTTTGATGGAACAATTGGGAAATAGGCACTTCTTTCCATGGGGATTTCTGCAGAAAATAAGCCTGGAGCTACTGGTGACCATCTCACACCACCCTGGAGACAGGAGGCAAAGCGAAGAGAAGGGGACAAATTCCTGATTACACCATTTAAGCACTTGGATCCAGTTGTAACTTGAAGACTACCCCTAGAGTTTTCAGCTAGGGGCCAATAAATCCTGCCTCTGCTTCAGCCAGTCATATTCCTGTCACTTACATCTGAAAGAGGCCTGGCAGATGAATGGTCTACAGAACTCAGCTTGTGGAACCATTGAGATGTTCTGCCACACCCAGCAGTGGCTCTAACCTATTTATTTCACTAAATCTGGACTCTTTAGTCTGCACAGGTGCCAGCCTCTGTCTTTCCAATACCCTCTCCAGCTGCAGCCTCAGTTTCATTCTGTTCCTTGGGAGTCCTAACTAAGACAGCCAGGGTATCGGAGGCCCAGAGGCACTGCTGAGCAGCATCTGGAATTTTATGAATTCAGTGTGTTTGGGAGACAATATTTTAAAATATACAGGAAAAATAATACAGGTCCCCTTTGGTAAGGAGAAAAGGCTAGAATTAATATAGACTGAGGTTAGATGATTTAATTGAGAAATTGAAATGTATGTAAAATTGGTAAGTGTTTGCCTAGATCAAATAATTCTACTGGAGAGCTATTTTAACATAAGGATAGGCCCAGCCCATGTGCTCGGGTTGAGTAATAACTATTCTGAGAGTTACTTAGCCTCAAAGGACATTTGATAAGGCCTTAATAAGTATCCTTGGTAGGTGATGGGTTCTCTATTTACAGGAAGCCTCCTCCCAGGAATGAGTGTGTGTGTGTGTCTATGTGTATAAAACAAAGTCATTTTTCATATTATGCTTTTCGCCAGCAAGAAAGAAAAGAAAAGGGAAAAAGTTCGTAGGCTGAGAGCACCAGGAGTGTTCAGTCCTCTTCAGAGGAGACCTGTAGATTGTCCTTCCCCCTAGGCCCACATCTCCAGCATTCCCTCCATTCACACAGACCAGAGGGTGGAAATCCCTATCTGTACATACAGGGCACGAGGAAGGAGAAAGGGCTGAAGCCCAGTGTGCCAGGCAGAAAGAGCACCCGCTCAATCCCAGACTGGGTATCCAGTCCAGGTTCTTTCATTCATTAGCAGTAAGACTTTGGCTTAATCTCCCGAGCTCCTGTTTCCTCCTTTGTAAAACAGGGATAACAGTATCTTCTTCAGAGCATGGTTGTGAGGATTAAACGAGATGGAATTACAAATGCTGCTTGGTGAACATCTTAATAAATGGCCAAGACAGTAATAATGATGACAAATCCAGGCAGGTCAAACAGCACATCAGAGATTCAATTTGAAGCTTGTATGATGCCTGGAACTCAATAGCAAATGTTAGTTCCTTTCTCCTTCCTGCTTTCCCCAGGAGTGTTTAGTATCACAAATAGAATCCTCTGCTAACTGCATCTCACAGAGGCATGAGATGATGGGAGCAATTACAGCTGCACAAAGCTTTAGTTTGCCTCTTTGACCCAGTAACCCTATCTCCGAGAATTAGCCTAAGAAATAATCTAAAAGAATGAAAAAGTCACTTGTACTAAGATGTTTGCTACAGAACCATTTATAATACTAAAAACCAGCCAGTACTCAATGAGGAGGTCAGTTCAATTATGGTAATTCCACTAAATGGGTTATTCTGCAGTCATTGAAATGATAATTCCAAAGACCGTACAGCAACATGGAAACTGTATATGATTTAATATTAAGTCAAAAGATACACACAGAATTGTGTCTATACTATAACATACTATGATGCAAGCTGTGCGCATGCGAGCCACTATCAAGAATTTCTGTCCCCTGGGTGCTTTTGTCTCTGTCATCTTTACACACTGTATTCGAATACATGGGGTTTGTGTCTTCAGATGGGGAAATTCTCAGACCTTTTACAACTTAGGTGTGAATATTTATTATACACTGTACATTTATTAAACATAAAACATAAAACCAAGGCCAGGAGACAGAGCACTAAAAAATAAAAACGATTTGATCCTTTGGAATAGCAGAAATAGTGATGAATTTTGGTAATGCATTTCAACTCTTATTGATGAGGCTTATACAATAAATATTAATGATAATTTAAATTAGAATTATGGAATGGCCCCTCTGTCCCTGTTTACAATAAATGTTAACAATAATTTAAATTAGAATTATGGAATGATCCTTTTGTCCTTGTTTTACTTTTCTTAGGAAAAATGAATTATTGGCTGTAAGGAATTAAGAATAAGGCCTGACATAGTGTGAGTAATCGATAAATATGAGCTTATACCACCACCACACTTACTACATCCGAGGCACCATTCTTACATTGACCAATACATATAATCCTCACAACAATGCAGTGAGGGGGTGATAGAGTTTGGATGTGCTGTCCCCCGAAAACTCATATGGAAATCTGATCCCCAATGTGGCAGTGCTGGAAGCTGTTTTAAGTCATGGTGGTGGATCCCTCATGAATGGATTAATGCTCTCTCTGGGGGGTGGGGGTCCTGAGTGAGATCTCACTTTATTAGTTCCTGTGAGAGCTGGTTGTCTAAAAGACCCTGGCACCTCCTCTCTCTCTCTCTCTCTTGCTTCCTCCTGCCCTGTGGTCTGCTTGGACCTGCCAGCTGCCTGCCACTTTCCACCATGAATAGAAGCAGCCTGAGGCCCATGCCAGATGCAGCTGTCCCAGAATGGTGAGCCAAATAAACCTCTGTTCTTTGTAAATTACCCAGTCTCCGGTATTTCTGTTATAGCAACACAAAACGGACTAATACAGGGGGGAGCTGATAGTGTCCCAATTTTAGAGATGAGGAAACACTCATAGAGAAGTTCAATCCCTTGTCTAGGGTCACATCACTAGCAAGTGGCAGAGCTGGAATTCCCCTGGGGCCAGGCTCCAGAGTCTTGCTCCTCACCATTCCACCATAGTGTACACTCACTAAGCAGAGCTGCTGCCTTTGGAATTTTGGAAAAAACCCCAAGTGGACCCCAGAACTTTTAGGGGGAGATGGGCTTTGAGTCCCTGGGCCCACAGGAAAGAGGATGATGAGGGCTGGCGAGGAGAGGGGAGCAGGACCTTATTCCTGCACCTTCTGGAGTGAAGGAGATGGAGTCAGTGGGAGTGGGGGAACTTTGGGTGGACTTATCTGTTTGTTGGTGGAGGGGCTGGAGGTAGAACATCCATGACTGACATGTTACTAAAGTCACACGTGGAGTCTGGCAGACAAGGAGAAGGGCCTGAGCCCCATGGGTCCGGAGGGTTGACTCAACTCCTCAGCTACTCTTAGCTTTTAGGGTTTTAGAGCTGGAAGCTTGTCTGAGCTATCATCTGGAACAACACACACTTCCTCCACCCCACACATACAATTTAGAGAGTAGTCAATTGCCTTGACTTCTGCTGCCCCACTAGGCTTCTCCTCACAAGTCACTACATCCATAGACAAAAAAGTTTCCAGACAGATGTGACCCTCTGCCCAGGTTCTGCACCCTTCAGGGTTCTGGAGACAATGTTGCCCTCTCCTCTCTGACTCTCACTCCCCTCAGAAACCTGACAGCCTCCCCCACTCTGACCTCAATGAGATAGTGGGGGTGGGGGTGGTGGGCTTGATGTAACCCAGACAATGCCAGCATAAAATCAGGAGCTGACCCAGGACAGAGCAGTCTCAGGAGAGGGAGGGACCCCAGGGACCAGGATCCCAGTTGGGGCATGACCAGGAAGCCCAGGTGCTAGAACTGAAGGCCAGGGCAAGGCTGAGGGTCAGAAACCAGGCTGGGCCCAAAGGAACAAATCCTTGTCCTCCACCTTTCCAGGGAGTGATCCCAGCTGAGGGGGTACCCAGGGGCTGGGGCTGGATCATGGAGTCCTCACCTGAGACTAAGAGTGGAATCAGCACTGCAGGAACAAGTGAGTCAGAAACACATGAGAAGCTGTGGTCTAAAAACAGATAAGGGTCACCAAAGTGAAGGGGCCAGCTGGTATATGGAGCCAGGAATCTGAGAACCAGGGAGGTGAGAACAAAAATAGTAGGTCCGGGGTAAACAGGATTGGCCTAGAACATATGCTGCTGTGGCTGACTCTGGTGGGCCAGCTGGGCATGGTGGGGGTGTGGGTCTGCTAAATTTAAAGGGCCAGAATAGACACTTGTGTCCAGGAGACCTGAATCTCTCTCAGCCTAGGAGTCTCAGGCTGGGTTCAAGAAGATCTGGGCATGGTTTTCCCTGGACCTGGAGCTGGAGAACCAGACTGAGTCTATGGGGTAGGGGATGGCAGTGTTGGAGATAAGGATGGGTGATAGGGTGGAAGGACAAGTCTGGGCACTGGGGCCTTGGCCCTGCAGGGCCTGCAAGCTCAGGCCCGCATGAGAAAGTAGGGCTGGGGGAGAGAGTGGCTGATGAGTCACAAGTCCCAGATGTGGAGCAGATGCTGCAGGCAGATTTGTGTTGCTGGTCAGCAGATTTGACCACAGCCTGGATCAGCTGCCAGGCCCAGACCACTGGCCACGTTCCCAGCACAGAGAAAGCCTAGCTTACTTCTCTGTGAGCATTCACTCTTTGAAATGTTTCATAGCCCCACAGAACCATGTTTGGGTGAGCAAACGTATTCTCTGAGACAGGCTTTACAAGTTGATTTTATGACGCATCTAGGCAGAAGGTGAACCGCCCCAGTCATTAACTCACTTCCCCTTGTGGATGAATTCTGCAATGAGTCGTTCATCTGAGCTGTGGAACGAGTTTCTCCAGCACAGACAGACCTGTCTGTCAGTGCACATTTGGCTGCTCAGATAAATCCTTGGCACCTCAGACGATGTCCCCAGTTCACCTCTGAAGCCACGTGCTTTCTCTTGCAGGCAACTTCACTGGCTCTTCCTGGAACCAGGATGATGTTCTGTGGATAAGCCTGCCTTGGTCAGAGAGGTCTAGAGCACAAATCTGGATAATTAACCCCCCGCATACCATGGTAGCTAGATGGCCGAATGTGTCCTGTGTGTGTGTCTCTGTCCTTTTAAATTCTAGTGTAATGGACACGTTTTAGGTCATTTCTGTCCTCCTAAAATAGGGCTCTGGCCATGTCTCAAAAGGAGGGCCCCTGGAGCAAATGCAGTGTGCTGGCCGCCAAAGCTGGCAAAATGAGACACGGGACTTGAAATAAATGCAGGGTGCTTGCTTTCAGAGTCTTTTCCACCTCATCGTGGACGAGTCAGATGACTTCTTATCCCAGATTCTGTTTTTACCCAGTTTTCTACTCACAGGTGGGGGCGGGAGGATTCTGTAAAGCTTAAACTTTATCCCCAAATGATACACTTTTGTCTTTTGAGTTGTAATGTACAATATGGATTCTTTCTTCTACTCAGTGAGGAATTATTTCTGACTTTTTCAGCTTTATTCTGTTTTCATTCATGCTTGGTTGTGAAAAGAACAATAGGTAGGGAGTCACAAAACTTAGGGTCAAGCTTCTGCTCTGCAATTTAGTAACTGTGGGACTCAGGGCAAGTCAGTTCACCCCTCTGAGCTTCAGTTTCCTCATCTGCAAAATGGGGTGTCAGTTCCTGAGGAAGTTGTGAGCTTCCCTTGGGCAGGGGCAGCTTTCCCTTCTCTGGAACCCTGGTGTTTGACCCCTACCTTTTGCCACAGGCTTGTCATGACAGCAAGTTAGATCACTCGTGGAAGTGTTTTCAAAACTAAAATGCCACACTCCTGAGAGGGATGATTATTACTATACACCATGCCAAAGGTAAAAAAAAAAATCTGTTTCTCTTTTCTTGAGCCTTCTTCAATTTAGCCTTGTTTGTGAGTAGTGCTGCTTTGGTATCCCAGGCAGATCACTCCTCTCTGGCTTTTAGAGGCTGGACCAACCCCTTCACTCCATTCACACCTCTGCATCTGCTTCTTTCTTTATTTTCATAGTGGTCCATACGTTTTCTTATTATTCGTTTATTTTTATGTGGTAAAAAATATTTAACATAAATACATAAACTTACCCAACATAAAATTTACCATTTTAACCATTTTTAAGTGGACAGTTCAGTGGCATTAAGTATATTCACACTGTTGTGCAACCATCACCATATCCATTTTGCTATTTATCTATTCATCTTGCAAAACTGAAACTCTGCATCCATTAAACAACTCCTCATTTCTCCTTTTCCCCAGCCCCTGGCAACCACCATTCTATTTTCTTGATCTAAGAATTTGATTACTCTAGGTACCTCGTATAAGTGGAATCATACAGTATTTGTCCTTTTGTGTCTTGTTTCCTTTACTTGGCACAGTATGTTCAAGGATTATACCTGTCTGCTTCTAGAGAGATAAAGTTCCCGGAAACTTTAAAGCAACAGATAGAAAAACAACATTTTCTCCCAGAAATATTGTAAATTGGAAGTGGGGGGTGTGTGGTGGTGGGGTGGGACAGGAAGCTGAATGAACTGTTAAAAGAAAGACTTTAGACAAATTAAATTTAGCACAGTTTGTTTGAGCAAAGAATAATTCATGAATGGGGCAGCACTTGGAACTGGGAGAGGTTCAGAAAGCTCTACTTACCAATGTGGGAAGTCAGTATTTAAAGACTGGGAAAGGAAGTGACATGCAGAAATAGCTTGATTGGTTATAGCTGGGCATTTGCCTTATAAGGGCATGGTCTGGCAGCCTGTTTGGCTGAGCTTGGTTGCTGTGATTGGCTGAGACTCAGCTATTTGTCACAAGAAAATACACTTAAGTTAGGTTGCAGTCACACTAAGTGAAGTTACAGTTCACTATGTAGGAACTCAAATTATGGAGGCAGCTTCAGGCCAAATTTAGCTTAACAAGACATATACATATTCTCTGCTTAGGTGCTGTTTATAGTTGTAAAGTAACTTTCTTAAATAGGAAGTAAAATACATTGTGTATCTGTCTCTGAGGTCTCAGCTGTGCAGGAACTGAGTGAGACCCCATCTGGTATGTGGAACTGGATAACGCCTTTGCTCCCATGTGTTTATTTATATCTGATGGTTTACCAGGGGACCGAAGAACTCCTGAGCAAGAACACTTAAACCACGTCCACAAATGGGGTTCAGACATCTGCTGTCACAGCTGATAGTTTGGGAGGTTCTGATCAAAGTCAGGTTTCAGGAAGGCATTTGTTCTCATGAAGGAGAAGCCACTGAAAAAGAAAATGTAGGTTGGCATAGTGAGTCAGACCCAGAAGTGAGGCCTGGCACCAGAGGGGACCAGCATCGAGACCCCTGGGAAGAAGGGCCAGGCGTAAAAATTAGAAGACCTGTTTGACTAAACTCTGTAATGCTTTGGGTCCCAAAGCAAACATGCCAAGGGAGGTTATAGCAGGACATAGGGGGCCATTCTTCTTTTCCCCTTGGCAGCGACCTGGGAGCTGAGCAGCACCCCCATAAGCAGCTCCACAATTTGTGTCAGAGAGAGGGTCTCCATCCAGCTTAGCAGGACAGCACAGTGACAGAGGTGGGCTCCCAAGTCACTGTGATGGCATAAAGCAGGCAAGAATTCTAGACTGCAGGCCTGGCGGCAGGCACATCAGCAGCTCTGGTTTGTATAGTTACAGATCAGCGGCATGGAGAGGCCTTTGCTGATTCATTTCCTATGTAAGTCCCCCTTCGGGACTCCTGGAAAGTCTTGGGGGAGAACTTGCATGAGACTGTAACTCCTGGCCGACTGGATGGGGCTTCATGCCAATGAGATTCAGAAATTCATGCAAATGCAACTCTGTTGTACTTACTGGCTGAGGGTCAGCAACCCTTGGGTTATATAGGTTTTGATTAGTTAACACAATTATTATGTGGTTTATTTTGATGATTATCAATTAATTAATCTCATTTCATTTAAAATGTTTCTTCCAAGCAAAGCCACAGAGTGACAATATGGAGGGTCTTTACACCTCTTATTTTTAGCTAGATTGTGACACTCATGAGAGACTTTGAGAATAGATGAAAACATCACTATTACAGTCTGTTTTCTAGACTTAGCCACATTTTCAGAAAAGAAAAAGACATTGAAAAAACAGGAAGCAAGAGAGCCTTGAAACTTATGGAATATGACTTTTCTGTGTGTGAAAGTTTGTCTAATCAATCCCCACTTTGGAAGTGGTTTCTGCTTCTTCCAATGCTTTATCATTATTCCAGACTTTTGGGAACTGAAGGGGTCTGTGCTTAGAAGCAACAAGTTATCTTGAGCCATTCCCATGCTAGTTTCCTTCAGGAAGGTGTTTGAGTATTTCTACATGTCATGTTGGGTAGATTTTAACTGCTCTGGACTTCGGAAGAAATCTTGAAATGGTTCCATTGAGTCCTACTAAGTATAGGCACTGGAGGGTGAGAGCGCTGGGAAGTCCCCATCCTTCCTTTGGTGGGGCTTATGAGTGTCCTGAGCCAGTTGTCTCCAATATGGATTTTTAAATTGATACTTTAGAAACTGGATCCAACCAGAGTTTATGTATTGTATTTAGTTCTTATGGTTTTTAATCTTTTTTATTCTAAAACAATCATACTTAAAAAAAAATTACATTGGCATCTGAGGAGCCAGAACAGTTGTAATGCAGAATGTCTCACCTTCTGATTTGTCTTTGCATTTCCTTGTGGTATCAATTAACTTTTTTTTTTTTTTTTTATACAGCCCTTGTATTTTCTGTAAACTGGAAATTAATTTTAAGGGCTTGATTAGATTTGGTTAATAATTTTGGTAGGATGCTCATTTCTTTTAAATGGACAAACATCATATCCTATTCCCTTTAGGGTTTGCCTTTTGAATTTCACCATGTTCTCTTTCCCCCTTTTCTCTCTTAAAAAGCTTAACTTTGGCAAATTGTATTTTGTTCCACAGTCACTACTACCAAACTATTTCACAAACACATTTTAAAAGTTAAAAACTGAGCACTGAGTCTTTGTATTCCAGCTGTAACAACCCTAATATTCCCTGAGGCAATGTACAACTCTCACTGAGGAGAAATGGAGTACAACAAAACGCAAAAAGATAAAGCACCTCGATGTTTGGAGTGTCACTGCTCCAGGCCTCTAAAGAACATTGTCACCCGCTGGAGAGGATGAAGCTTCTGAAGCAGGTGAGAAGTGAGGGGAAGCAGAGGTCATGCCCCTGAAAGTCTTGCTCCACAGAGTTGGAGGGACACACTCTGAAGAATCCCAGACTGCATTCCTGGGTGTGCATCACGTGGAAACCTAGGACTTTGGTCTGTTTCCAATACCAGGTCTCAAGGATAAAGCTCAATTTGCAGCTACTCACATTTATTAGCAGTGCCATCATCCTTAACATTTTTGCTGTTGACTCAGATCTCAGGGATTTGTAGAAGGATAAATGATCTAACTATGAAATTCCTTTGGATTCTGAGTAGATTCTTAGAATGGTCTCTATCCTGTTGTGAGTTTCCCAATAGTCTTGTGAATTCAGTACGGAATGGACCATTTGCTTCCATTTCATAGGAAAAAATATCAATTTTGGAATTTTTCTTTTGTCAGTTTAACAAATGCTCATTGAATCTTTAATGACATCAGGAGCTATATTAGGTCCTGGGAATGCAAAACTAGCTTGAGCTCACATGTTCCTTGTAGTGGGGAAGAAAACACACAAACAAATACTTTTACTATAAAATGGTAGAGATAATTACTAGGTGTAAAGGGGTCATAAATGAAGGGCAGCACTCTGCCTTTCTGGAGGAGATGACACCTGAGCTAAGACTTGAAAGATGGCATAAGAGGGTGGGAAGAGCCCTGCTGACTTGTTCACTGTGGTGTTCCTAGCATCCAGCACACAGCCTTGCACATGGTAGACATTCAGTGGATTTGTAAAAGAAATAGCAGTAGAGGAAATGTTATAAACACACAAAAACATGGGAAACTATAAATGGTTCAAAATTCTTATGGGGACATAGACTTTTTTGAAAAACTAAAGGAAGGCATGGACTTTCTCCCTAGCAAAATAAGCAGACACTTGAAATTGAACAGATAATTAATTTTAGAGGATACAGATTGTATTAGTCTGTTTCTGTTGCTTCTAACAAAATACCATGGAACAGGATATTTTATAAAGAAAATGAAATTTATTGCTTACAGTTTCGGAAGCTGGAAGTCCAAAGTCCAGGGAACACAGCTGGTGAGGGCTTTCTTTAGTGGTGGCTACAGTGATGGCACGGTATCACATTGTGAAATGGCAGAGCAGAGAGAGCAGAGAGAGAAGACTCTCTCTTCTTTTAAGGTCCTCAGAACCATGCCTCTGACCACCATTTTTAATTCGATCACTATGGCATGATCCTACAATCTAATCACCTCTTCAAGGCCCCACCTTTCAATTACCGTAATAGGATTTCCCACTTAACAGTCACAGTGGGGGCCAAGTTTCTAATACAGAAAACTTGGAGGACACAATTCAAGCTTCAGTGAGTTTTGGGGAAACATAATTCAATCCACTATACAGCTATCCCTGAACCTCACACACAGTAAGAATATCTGTTGTAGAGAATTGGTAGTATTGAAGAGCATATGGGAGGGAATTGGGAGCATATGCTTTTAAGAATGTGTTTACTTAATTTAATTATAAAGTAGGAGAAGGACCTAACTTAAGATTACTTTGGGTGCATTGTGAAGAATGAATTTAAGGGCGATAACACTGAAGGCAGGCAGTTCACTTAAGTGGTTGCTGAAATAATTCAGGGTAACCCATGATTTAGCCTGAACTAGGGATGAGGTTGCAGGACTGGAGAAGAATACTGGGGTCAAGACTGCTTTAAGAAGTAAAACTGGCAATTGTTGGTGTTTGACTGGATTTGAGAGTAAGGAACAGGAGTTAAGGTTGACTTTCAGGTTTTTTGGAGGACAGGGTGGATGGTGGTGCTATTAATTGACAAAGGAAATGCAGGAAAATAGGTTTGGGTTAGGAATGGTGTGATGGAGAGTCTGGGGGTGAGAGAATGAGTTCAGGTTTGGCCATATTGAGGTCACTTGAGGTGGCCAGGTAATGGCAGATTAAAGAGAAATGGAGGGATGATGGGGAGATGACTTAAACCTTAAAGGAGCAGAGGACTATGGGAGAGTGGAGTGGAGGAATATGTTTTAGAAGCTTAATTGGACAATGAGGAGGACTGATGCCCACTTCCAAGTCTGAGGAATATGGGGAGTGGGATAATGAGGCCACTCCTCGGGGGAGGGTTGCTGGAGGGGCAGTGTGTGCAGGAGGTGTGTTAGTTTCCTAGGGCTTCCCTAACAAAGCACCACAAACTAGCTAGCTTAAAACAACAGAAATTTATTGTCTCACAGTTGTGGAGGCTAGAAGTCAGAAGAAATCCAGGTGTCGGCAGGGTCACGCTCCCTCTGAAACCTGTGGGGAATCCTTCCATGGCTCTTCCTAGTTTCTGGTGATTGTTGGCAATCTTTAGTGTTCCCTGGCTTGTAGATGCATCTCTCTAGTCTCTGCCTTTGTCGTCACATACTTTCTCCCTGTGTGTCTCTGTCTTCATATGTCTTCTTATAAGGACACCAGTCATATTGGATTAGAGACCCATGCCGCTCCATTATGACTTCATTTTAACTAATCACATCTGCAACTGCCCTATTTCCAAATAAGGTCACATTCTGAGGAACTGGGGGTTAGCACTTCAACATATCTTTTTGGGAGGACAAATTCCAAAGGAAGAGTTAACTGACATTTTGGGTAATGAGACCGATGGAAATGTGAGGCAGGGGGGTTTAGCATGAGGAACTAAATGAAGCTCTGACTTGAGGACAGCCATGGCAGACTTGGCCTGGTGTGGGGGCAACACCCTCTGCACTAGAGGGCTCTGGATAGATGACCATTCACTGGAATACTTCTATTTGCTGTTCCTTGGTCACGTACTGTTTGTTGATGTTAGTTTGCCAAAGAGTCACTTGCTTTTAGCAGATTCTCAGAGTTTTCTCCAGTTTGGTTGAGTTTTCCTAAAAACTGCCAAGTCACTATTTTGTTCTTTTAATTATTTTCTTCTTGCTGCTTCTGGCAGGTGGGAAGCAGTTATAGTATGAGAGGCACTTCTGTGTTCATAACTTTTTTATTTTCTTTGGGAATTTGAAGATTTTTACTCTCAAAGAACTTAAAAGTAAATTCAATGAATAAACATGTTATTGTTTGAGAAAACCTTCTGTATCTACTCACTTCTCTCTTATTGCCCTTATAAGTTCCAGAACAGAAGGGTGCATGGTAAAATGTGTCAAGTCAAAAAGCTGTTACCATATTGCAAAATCGTTCTGGGTGTGGGCCCTATATTGTCTGCCTTTCTAGAAAATTCTATTCTTTATGTAAGCAGCAGAGAGAACTAATGTTGGTTACTGTTCTGCATTTCACTTGCTTCCACTCTTTATTGAATAATTTCTTAATTATAATTCCAGCTGTTTTATATCTTATTGGATCCATTTTCATGAAGGATTATACAAATATTCTCTGATACATATAGGTTTATAAAAAGAAGCCCCTACCAGATGTGTAAGCTTAAATACCAGTACAGGAAGGAGTGTTGGTTAAGTAATGCTTGGTGGCAGCAAGAGAGACTGTGCATCTGTGGAGCAGGATGGTGAGTGACATGGCACAGATTTGGAGTTAAGGCTGTTTCTTCTTTATTATTGGAAAAGTTGTGGTTGGAGCTATTTTCAAAAAACACATAAGAAGGGATGATGGTACAAATGTGTGTCACAGTTCTTGTGCACAGATGCAAAGACCAGTGACTTAGGTTGACTGTCATTTACAACAGTGCTTTCCAAACTTTAATATGCATGTGAAGTACCATATATATATATATATATATATATATATATATATATATATGTCTTTTATTTTTTTGCTGGCTGGTACAGGGATTGAACCCTAGACCTTGGTGTTATTAGCACCATGCTTTAAACAACTGTGCTAACTGGACAGCTATAGGCAAATTTTTAAAATGCAGATTGTGATTCAGAATATCTGGTATGAGGCCTGAGATTCAGCACTTCTAACTAGCCCCGAAGTGACATTTATACTGCTGGTCCAGAGACCACACTTAGAGAAGTAAGGACATACGGAGCCTGTTGAAGGAAGTACCTTGATAGTATCACAGTCTGGTCTTCAGCTTTGTAAGCCTGGAGTAGTACAGTCCAAATCCTTCAACTGCAATTTTGAAGTCCAGAAACAATAAAAACCAAAAGTAGTTTTATAACTCCTTTGGAGGCAAAATCTAGCGTGAAGACTATTTACATGAGGCTATTTATAATCCCTTCTTCCTATTTGATATGGATATTCATCTTTTCATCACAAAAATATTGGTGTATTTGATCATGCGAATCTGCCTTAGGCCCTGCTGGGCTGTGATGTTATGTGAGGCACATGACCCTATTCAAAACTTCTGAATTCTGAAACACCTCTGACTCTCAGAGTTTGTGAACTTGCAGCAATTTTTGGGATTCTTGCCCCATTCATAATCTTTTTTTTCCTAGGATTTGTTGTCAACTTCATGGAGCTGGCCCTGACCCTGACCTCTGCTCCCAGCTCCTTCCCAACAGCCATAGATAATGTGATCAAGGTTGGACATCTGACTCAAATTGGGCCTATCAGATTCTTTTTGTAGGAATTTAGAATTGGGATTCAGAGATGCTTGTTTCTCTTGGTTGCTGGGCCTGAGGCAGGTGAGAGGCAGCCTGGTTCAGCTGCATGCCTGAGAAGCAGGGAAAGCTGATCTGTAGAGAGAGGACAACGAAGCGGGTGGAAAGAGGGAAAGATAAATCAGTGTCTGTGCCGCCTTAGAGTGGAGAGAAGAGCATCAGCAGGAGTGTCAGATGCCGACTCTGATGCTGCAATATAATAAGAAATACGAGGGTCCTTCAAACAGTTCATGGAAAATGGAATTAAAGATAATACGAATTTTTCCATGAACTTTTTGAAGACCCCTTGTATATGTTTGGTCTTTGTCCCTTGTTTCTGGCACAAAGCTGCTAAAACCCTTGGAATTTCCTGAGTGATAGGGGCAAGAGGAACCCTTTTTGTTTTTCATAATAAGCCCCTTTCAGTCGCTGCTGAGTTTGTGGGAATGAGGTGACTCTTGGAGGATGGGGTTGGTTACCAGAGGAACCAGCCCTGTGATTAGAGCGTTGGAACTTTCAACTCTACCTCCTGACCTCTGAGAAGGGAGAAGGGCTGGAGATTTTTAATCAACAATGGCCAATGATTTACTCAATTGTGCCTAAATAATGGAACCTTCATAAAACCCTAAACAATGGGGTTGGAGAGCTTCCAGGTTGCTGAACACATACATGTGTGGGGACAGTGGCACACCCTAACTCTGTGGGGACAGAATCTCCCGCACTTGGGACCCTTCTGGATCTTGTCCTATGCTTCTCTTCATCTGGCTGTTCATTTGTATCCTTTATTATACTCTTTATAATAAACCAGTAAGCATAGTAAAGTGTTTCCCTGCATTCTGTGAACGATTACAGCAAATTGTTGAACCCCAGGAGGGGGTTGTGGCCACGTTAGACAGAAGTGTAGGTAATGTGGGGACCTACTACTTGCAATTGGCATTGGAAGTGAAGGACAGTCTTGCGGGACTAAGCCCTTAATCTGTGGGGTCTGCACTAACTGTGGGCAGTTGGTGTCAGCATTTACTTAAATTATAGGGCATTTAGTTGGTGTCACAGAGAACTGAAAAATTGTTTGGTGTAGAAAACCCATACATTTGGTGTCAGAAGTGTTGAGTAGAGAAACAGTTTCTCCTGGTACATACCAAAAGTGAGGGCAGAAGCTTCAATCCTGATGTCTTTCTGGTTTCAGTCCCAACTGCTCTCTCTTCCCTTGAGTTCTGTGACATACAATCACCATCTTATAATAAATTCCTACATTTTGTTAATGCTAGATGAAATGGATATCATTGACTCGCAACCCAAAAGGCCTTAACTATGACACTAAGTTAAACTTTTTATTTTTTTAGTGCAGTAAATTTTTTTAGACTTTAGAGAATAAACATGCTAATGGAATTCCCAGGAGAATGCTGACTTATTAATTTCCATGCAGAGTAACTGCAAGTGGGACCAGAATACTCCTGCTCACAGGTCAGCCTGTTCTCTCCCACTAGGAAAATCTACACGGGAAACCAAATTATAATGAGAAAGCTGCTTGATGAGCGCAGACAGAACCAGATAATTAGGGGATCTGAGCAGACTGTCTCCAAGCTCAGATGGCTGGAGGCACTCTTCCCCAGGATGTATAGAATGTGCCAAGTGGTATATGTATATGTGTGTGCTATGGCATCCCTGGAAAATAGGCCGACTCACTAAAACCAGTTCACCCATACGCTACATCAGCTAATGAGCCATTTACCCAAAATTAGTATTTGTCAAAACATTTTATGTGATGGAATGGTTTCCACAGCTTTCTGAGCATTTTTCCCCTAAGGTGACTGCTGACTGCCTTATGTTGTGCAGTTCTCTCCCCGTTTTTCCTTTTCTCTGCCCTTGCCCACCCCTTCTCTTCCTCCCATCCTCCCTTCCTCCCACCTCCTCCACCTCCTACCTGCTCCTTTCTCTTCTATCCTTACTTCAAAGATAATTTTGCCCAGTTGTCTAAGGTTGTTCATCTCCCACTTCGTTCTCCCACCACCTCCATCATCTCGTAGGGCCAAGGTCAGAGCCTAGGTCTTGAGAGGTGAGCTAGGGCAGCCATAAAACCAGAAATAGTGCCCAGTGGAGAAAATGGGTGGGGCAAATCTAAACTAGAGTTGGGAGAAATATTAGGGGGTGGGGGGAGCTGAAGATCAAGAGCCAGATGCTCCAGATAACTTGAGACACCAAGACCAAAGCAGCAAGAGCAGGACCACACACTGGAAATCAGACCGGGAGTCTGGAATGGGACGAGACTGGATTGAAGGGAAAACAGGCTGGAAATAAGTGAGGAGAAAATAATATTGGCTTTGCATTTCCATTGCCCATTAACTATCTTATAATTTTCTATTTCTCTAAAATTATAGTATGTGCCTTTTGGAAAAACTTGTGCAAGGTTGAATTTGCATAACTCTGGAGTTGCCCAACTCAGGGGGGTGTGTTTTATTCATGATTCTTCTACTTTCTCTTCTTTTCTTTTTCTAGCTTCTTCTGCTGTTTGTTGTCTGCTTCTCGGACTTTTGTGTACTAAATGTCATTATTAAGCAAACTACCCCAAATGCAATATTTGTTGCTCTGTAGTAAGGCATTTCTGTGTAGACAGTGAGAGTGAAAAGATAAGGCGCATTCATCAGAAACATTAATTTCTGTTGCACTTTATATTTTGGGACATCTAAATAAAGTACTACTCTAAAAAAAGTACTACTGGACTACAAATCTTAACCCACATGTTATTTTTAAAACTCCTTTAACCAAATAAAGCCTTTTGGTTTTTTTTCTTTTCTTTTTTTCTTTTTTTTGCAGCTGGAGGATATGGGGATCTGAACCCTTGACTTTGGTGTTTCAAGGCTGTGCTCTTAAAGCCTGTTTTAACCAAGTAAAGTTTTTTCACCATAAATTTATATATATCTGTATTTGTTTCCTATTGCTGCTGTAACTAATGATCACAATTCGGTAATTTAAGACAACACAAATTTATTATCTTATGGCTCTAGAGATCTGAAGTTCTAAATCAAGGTGTCAGAAGGGCTGTGTTCTTTCTGGAGGCTCTAGGAGAAAATCTGTTTCCTTGCCTTTTCCAGCTTCTAGAGGCTGCCTACATTCCTTGGCTCATGGTTTCTTCCTCCATCTTCAAAGCCAGTAGTGTAATATCTTCAAATCTCTCTCTCTGACTACAACCCCTGCTTCTGTCATCACACTGACTGTCTTCTTTCTCTGACCCTCCTGCCTTCCTCTTATAAGAACCCTGGTGATTACATTAGGCCTGCACAGATAATTCAGGAAGATAGTCTCCCCATCTTGATTCTTAATCTAATCACATTTGCAAAGTTCCTTTTACCAAATAAGGTTACCATTCACAGGTTCTGGGGATTAGGACATGAACATCTTTGGGTCAGTCTACCATAATACACCTTCACGCTAGTCAGCCTACATTAATACTAATTTATAACATTAATAAAATAGAGTTCAGAAAATGGGGAGAAGAAAAATAATATAACTCATGTTTCCACTACTGAAAGATAAACATAATGAACATTTCCTTCTAACTTAAAAAAAAAAAAGAATAGTTTTTACTTAGTTATAATCATATTATATATACAATTTGAGATCCTGGTTTTTCACTAAATATTATATCACAGTCTATTTTTCGTGTTAGTACATAGCCTGAGCAAACATTCTTATGGACCACATAATATGCCATTGAGTGGATATATCATATTTTACTTAAGCCTATCCTTATTTTGGGGCATTTAAGTTGTTTTTAATTTTTTGATATTATAAATAACCCTATAACAAATATTTTTGCTAATAAGGATTTTTGTATTTGTGTTTATAAGTGTTTTTGGGATAGATTCCCAGATGTGGAGTTACTGTAACAAAGGCTTTTTGCTGTAGATGTTTTTCAAAGGGTTTATACCAATTTCAGAACCACCAAAAATATGTTAATGCCCATTTTACTATGTTTTCACCAGCACCAAATAAAATAACAGTAACCACAATAATATCTTTGCTAATCAGGTAGGTGGAATAGATATCTTTTGTTTTAATTTGTATTCACTTGTTTACAAGCGAGATTGGAATTTTTTCATGGGCTTGTTTGCTAGCTAGCTACAATTCTTTGATGAATTATTAACCACCTTTTACTTTTGGTTGTCAAAGTGTTTTTAATATCAATTTGTCTAAGACCTATATATTTTAAAATGTTTGTTTAATGTTTGTAGCACTTGCTATAATTATTTTCTTTCATTTCTTTTTTATATCTAGTTTTATATCTCTACTTTCTTATACCTAGAAGTTTTAGATTTGTATATGGTCTAATCTATCCACTTTTTCCCCCTTCTTTTTCTTTTTTACTGCTTTTAAAATTCTCTTGTCCCAGTGGTTAAATACATGGTACATTTAATATTCTTCCGGTTTTTCTTATGGCTTAAAAAGTATCTCTTTAATCCATCTGGAATTTATGTTAGTATGAAATAGGTAGAGGATCTGACTGCTTGCTTAAATTTTACCCAGAGGAAGAGCCCGATTTGCACTTCTGAGTTCTCTGCAAAGAGCCACCTGCCTTTTCCTCCTCATGGAAAAGAAATAAAAGAGGTGACAGAAAAGAGTGAAATACTATGTTGTTTTCCTAGTCACAGGAAATAAGTTTTCTTTTTTCTCAATATGTCTAACTTTCTCCAAATAGTCTCATCTTCTGATTACCATTTTAGCTTATAATTGAGACAGAATTAACCTTAGAATAATCAGCTTAAATTGAAAGTGCTCAAAAGTGGGCAAATAGAAAAAAAGAGCCAAACTTTAAAAAGTGTTGAATTCCATTCTCTCAGACGTAAAATAATGTACATTCGACAAATATAAATTCTGGATGAATTGATTTAGGTAAAGTAAGCCAGAGCTGATAATCTTTCCATTGGACAATAATCTAGACCGGCACTGTCCAATGGAAAGAAAATGTGAGCCACACATGAAATTTACATTTTCTAGTAGCCACATTAAAAAAGTAGATAGGAAGTTAATCTAAATAATGTATTTCCTTTAACCCGGTATGTGAAAAACACTATAATTTCAACACAGTCTGTGTCAAAATTATTAAGATAGTTTACATTCTTTTTTTCATACTAAACCTTTGAAGTCCAGTGTTTATGTTACACTTATGACACGACTCAACTTGGATTAACTTCATTTCAAGTGCTGAATAGCTACATGTGGCTAGTGGCTGCCCTACTGAACAGAGCAGCTCTAGACACAGTGACACATTTTGGCTGCTTGTCTCCTTTTTTTCTACACTCCATGCTGAACAATCTTTTAAAAATGTCTTTTCTCTGGGTCCATTATAATTGATTAGCTTTTGGAATTGTGTGATTACAATCATTTTAAACATAACTCTTCTTGACAGCCATGGTTTACAGACTACCTCTTTTTTTTTTTTTGACCGGTAAGGGGATTGCAACCCTCAGCACGGTGTTGTCTGCACCTCTGCACCACGCTCAGCCAGTGATCACACCGGCCATCCCCATATAGAATCCGAACCCGCGGCCTTGGTGCTACCAGCACTGCACTCTCCTGAGTGAGCCACGGGGCCAGCCCCAGGATACCTCTTGGTCACTGGTGTAGATGGCTAATCATTCTATGTCACTCTCTCTGTCTCTGACTCTTTTTGCCTCTACCTTTCTTCTCCCAGGCACCCCACTTCCTTTTCAGAATAGAAATAGCTTTATTACTTTTTTCTGATTATAAAAAGTAATAATATATGTTTATTGTTTTAAAAAAAGAATCAAGCACTCAAAAGGAAAAAATAAGAAAATGAAAATCTACTGTAGCTTATTATACAAAGATAACCATTAGTAGTGTTTAGGTAGCTCTTTTTTTCAGTACTGCAAACATTTATTAAAACAGAATCATGACACAAGCTATTTTTACCTAGTCTTTTACAAAAAATATATCATGGGTATATTTGTATTAAAAAATTTGCATTGACTTCATTGTTTTTCATGTTCTGCCTAGTGTTCCATATACATATTTACCATGCTTTGTATAACCAGCCTCCTATAATTAGACATTTAGGTTGTTCCCAATTTTTCACTCTTATAACCAGTACATCAATAACATCCTTATACATACTTCTTTACATAAGTATCTCATAATATTATAAAAAGAAATTTCTAACGTAGGTCACACTTTGATAGACAAGGCTAGATTGTCCTTCAGAAAGCTTATGCAATTTACATTCCTTACAACAGGGTATGAGAATGTTTGTCATCCTACATCTCATTTGGTAGTGGATATTATCAATTCATTTTAACCATATCCATTGTATTTTGAATCTTCCTAATTTTGCTTTTAAAGATCTAGAAGTATTTTATATTGATTGTAATATATGGAGAGGTTCAAAGTTTTGAGTGAATTAAAGTATATATCAAATATCAAATATCTCTACATGACTTCATGTATGTGAAATGCTCAGGTAAGGAACAACCCAAAATCTATTTCTTGCACATGATCCACATCTAGTGCAGATCAGCAGGTAGTTTAGTGCATCACAGACACCTGGGGACTTAGGCTGATAGAGGTCCAATCTTGACACTTGCTTCTAGTATCCCTTTATAGGGTGAAAAAGGACCCAGCAAATCATGCTCTGGTTTTTAAAGTTTCCACCTCAACAGACACAAGTCACTTTGGTTCGTATTTCATTTCCCGAAGCAAACCACAAAAACACAACTAACGTCAAAGGGGATCGGGAAGTGCAGAACTAGCATATACCCGGCAGGAGAACAGGACTATCTGTGAGCATCCTTAATGACTGTCACATTTTGAAAGAAAGAACCTACTACCAGGTACTTATTATTATCTCAATGTCACAGATAAGAAAACCCAAACTTAGAGAGTCTAAGAAATAGTTCAAGGCCACTTAGTAAGTAGGAGATTATAATTATCTGGGATTATAATTTAGGCCTGTCCAATTTAAAACACATGCTCTTTGTATGTGTCAGCGTGGGTTCCTCAGATTCTCTGGAGCTGTTTTCATGCTCCATGTTTCATCAGTTCGCACATCAAACGTGCCACTGTGCCTTGTCCCTGGTAGGCCTTCCTGCTTCACATCTGACAAACTCGGCCTGGAGTCAATTCTCCTGTTGTGGCAATTGTTCCCCAAAAGTGCCCTCTGTGGTGTCCGTCTCAAAAGGCAAACATTTTGATCCATCATTTGTAAGTACGCTGTAAGTATAGCAGTATCATTGCTTTGGGGATGTTTTCCTGCAAATATCCTATACTCTGACCATACTTCAATGCAAAAGAGGTTCAAAGAATGTTATCTTGAACAACTGTGGAGATCTTAATAATGTACAAGTTTCTTGTCTATGTGCATTTTGTTTTTTGGCAATGATATGCTAGGAGAAGACTAAAATTTGTTGAGAACCCACTGGGTGTCAGGCACTCTTCTAAGCATTTTAATGTGTTTTTATCCTTATTTATTCTTCATAAAGCACTTTGAGGGAAGGGTTGTTATCCAGGAGTATAATTGTCCAATTGAAGGAGATAATGAAAGTCAAAGAAGATTTCTGGTTTCAGGTTTTTGAATGGGGGCAGTAACACTTTTTTTTTTTTTATCATGGCTTCCCTTAATTACTCTCAGGGAGAGTTTTTCAGCCTTGGTAGGACATTTATAATTTCTAAAAGTTGTGTTTGACCATCCCTGTAGGATTTGGAAATGGGTGTTAAACTTGGAGAGCATATGATTTAGAACTCCTTTGGATACAAGTAACAGAAAACTCATTTCATCCCGGCTTAAGAAAAAAAAAAAAAAAAAAAAGGGTGAGGGGAGGAATTGATTGGCTTACACAACTAAAAAATACAGAGATATGATAGCTTCAGGTATGGCTTGATCCAGGAGATCAAGTGATATCACTAGATCCAAATCTCATTCGGTTTCTTGGCACTAGTTATCCCTATGTTGGCTTTACCTTCAGGCTCTAAGTGATGACAAGAAAGCTTCTGGCATTGCCAGCCTTTTGTCCTTCCAGATTTAAGTCCAGTAGAAAAGACCATATGTTTCTCTCTCAGCAGGCCCCACAAAATTTTGTTACATCTCATTGGTTGTGATTAGGTCAAAGTTTATCCCTTAAGCGATCACTGTGGGCTAGGTACTGTGATATTGTGATTGGCCAGGCCTGAGTTAATGCTCATCACTGAAATTAGGGATGTGTCACCTCTCCCTTTGCACAGGGACTTCTTTTTTTCCCCAACTTTACTGGGGTATAGTTGACAAATATAAATTGTATATACTTAAGGTGTACAACTTGATGTTTTGATACACACATACACTGTGAAATGATCACCACAATCAAGGTAGTTAACATATTCATCACCTCACATAGCTAACCTTTTCTTTTTTGTAGTGAGAACACTTAAGATCTACCCTCACAGCAAATTTCAAATATACAATACAATATCGTTAACTGTAGTCACCATGCTGTACATTAGATCTCCAGGACTTATTTGTATCACATAACTGAAACTTGGCACTCTTTAATTATCACTTCCCAATTCCCCCCTCCCCTAGCCCCTAGTGATTACCATTCTACTCTCTGCTTCTATGAGTTCGACTATTTTAGATTTCACATACAAAGGAGATCATGCAACATTTGTCTTTCTGTGCCTGTCTTATTTATTTAACATAATGTCCTCCAGGTTCATCCATGTTGCTGCAAATGTCAGGATTTCTTTCTTTTATAAGGCTGACTAATAATTTTCATGTATATATGAGAGTACTTCAAAAGGTTCATGAAAAAATTCATATTATTCAATTCTATTTTTTCATGAACTTTTTGAAGTACCCTCGTGTGTGTGTGTGTGTGTGTGTGTGTGTGTGTGTGTGTGTGTGTGTGTGTGTGTGTGTGTGTACGTACACCACATTTTCTTTATGCACATGGACTTCTTGAGAGTGAAGGTAAGGGCAGTTCCAGAGAGGAAGGTCAGGGAGCAGTTGCCAGAAGGAAGATAAATGCATGCTTCACAGTGAAACAACTGATAGAATCAGTAGTTTCAAATCACTCTCCTCCTTTTTCTCCCTTCGAATACTTTACAATATAAAAATGTTTTTGTGTTATAAAAGCTTAAGTCACAAGTATTTGGTGGGGATAAAGAAAAGTGTTCTTTAGAATATAAACATTTACCCAATAATTACTAAGAAACATAAAAACTTTCCATTTTTCCTTAGCTGTCAGAAAGCTTAAAGCTATATTAGTGTTCAATTACAGAGACTCCCTTTTCCCAGATTTTCACTACTCACATAGTACTTTTTTTTAGTACTTTTTTTTTACTTAAAACAAGAAAAAAAAATTCTTGCAGAAAAATTGAAGAATAAAGATAAACCCAGAGATAACTGTTTTGCTTTTCCCCCTTGTATTTATGCACTAAACTTCTCTCTCTCTCTCTTTTTTTTAGTTTCAGATAAACAATGAATGCAGTAAACTTCTTTCATGTACAAAACTGGGATAATACCATGTGTATGATATAACTTCTAAAATCTAACAATATATTGTGAATAATTTGCCACATTTTTAGATACTATTATATATGATTACTAATGACTGCTTGGTCATTGGATATACCACAATTTAATTACACATGTCCCTACATTTTCTTTCTGTTATATATAAATAATATAGCAATGGACATCTACATGTACAGCTGCAATTAATTCTTTAGGATAAATTTTACAAGTGGATTTTGTTCCCTAGAAAGGCTGTACCACCATATACAATTTTAAAAATATCTGGTAGAGAAATAACAGAAATATCAGTAGTATATTGCTACTTTGCACAGGAACACTAAGCTATAGTTGTATACATTTCGTAGTTTCCTGGGAGAAGCCACCCGATTGACAGTTGAGCTGTTCTTGAAAAGTCATTTGACAGTTCTGATTTTCCATTTGCTTTCTTATCTAATGGGCAAAAGGCATTTCTTCCTCTCCCTTCAATGACTATCGCTATCTTGTTTTGGAATCATATCAAGCCATTAATGCTATATGACCAAGAAGATTCAGAGGGAGCGCCCTACAAAGCCTTGGAAAATACCCAGAATACGAGTCAGGGCAGACTTCCTGGAGGAGGCAGGGCTTGGTTGGGAACTGTATTTGGGTACCATCAAGTAGGCAGGGGATGAACTGGTGGATTGTACATACTTGTAGGTGGACAACAATTTGAGGTATCTTGCTTTAAACCAGTGCAGCATAAAACCACTGGCACGTAAAAGAAATAAAACTAGTAAAAACTAAAAACTTGTTATCCCATAGCATTCAATATGCCATTTCCCCATTTAGTGAACATAATGCTGTTTTGACCAACAGGAGTTCACCCTACTAAGAGGCTTCTGTTTAGAGTCTTGCCAATATCAGGGATGCACCTGCTGTGGGCTAGGCTGATCCAGATTCTTTTTATTAAGGAATGAGATGGATATTTTAGGACACGAAGAGCTAGAGATCGGTGAAAGGAATATTCTTTGTTTACCTTTATTCACTATGGAAAGCATTGCCAAGCAACATTCAGATGTGACTTGCATTGTTTTTCAGTTTGTTACCAATGATAGGGTTGTTCTAGAAGTCTGAATAGTTTAGGATCCCCTAACTGGAAGGGCCCACTTGGTCTTAGTGGGTAAACAGAGAAGTCATTTGCCTGAAGCTTGTTCTAGCCAAGTCCTGTGAGCCCTATCGAGCTCCTTTGGGTACCTCTCTAGAGAAGCAACTGTAGTGTTCCCCTGCTGAGGTGGGCAGTCCCAGTGCACGGGCTTTCTCTGTCCTTAACAAGGATACTTAAAGTGCAAGTGAGTATAATTGCCAGACACGGATAAATTATTACAGAACTCTTGCACCGCCTTCGTGTTCCATTTTTTGCAGGAAGTGGAGTCTTCTGGAAGGGTGCACACAGATGTAGTGTGACGTCAGCACAAGGGACAATCACAATTGTCTAATACCTTTGATTTACCGTGAGAAGAAAAAAAATATCACTGACTGTATGGGGAGTGTTAGGGGGTGTTTGAACCATTTAGCAGAATTTGTCCAGGGCCTTCCAGCCCTTCTCTATCAGAGTAAGCCAGTAATTGAAGAAACATGAAATACTTTCTCTTGTATTGTGATGGTTCCAGAAATATTGCTACTAGTGAGTCATTCAAAGGTGTAGTCAAGAAAAAATTCCAGACAGGTGGAGAGGAGAGGTTTTGTATTACTCTGCTCTTTGAAGTTCCCCTGGGATAAATATCCAGTATGGGACCAACAGCAGTGGCATTTGGCCCTGTGCTCTGTACTTTGCGTGATCCAGGTCCCAAGAACCTGCTCGGTCCAACCCATGGCTCCCTGCACAGAAGATCTCTATTGGTAAAAGTGAACCTACAAGGGCCAGAGACTGAGCAGCCTCCAGAATAAATCCTCATGCTGAGGGCAGGACCTCTGTGCTATTTATTCTGAATTGCCAGCACCTGCCGCAGCCCTGGCCCACAGTAGGTATAACATCTGCTAGAAGGATGAACAGATGGATGAATGAACTAGGCTGTGACCACTTCCAGGTACTACTAGTCCTGCCTGCCTAGTCTTCATGGGTGTGCAGTGCTGCACTCAGCAATGAAAGACAATGTGACAGAGGTTGCTGTAGGGTGCAGAGGCTACAGTCTTGGGATTTGGAATCAGATACACCTGGGTACTAATTTTGATCTGCCTTTTGTTAGTTGTGTAACCTTAGACCAATCACTTGGTCTTTGAGCTTCTGTCTCCTTACATATAAAATGGATGTAGTAAAATCTACCTCATTTAGCCATCAGGAGAATAAAATCATATAATGCCTATAAAATGTTTAGCTATATCCATGGCATATAGTAAATGCTCAACAAATGGGCATCTTATGCATCTACAGATGCAATGCTCTAGGCCCAGAGAGTTAACCTGGGAGAAACAGCACACATCACTGTTTCTACAAGAGGAGGCTTTCTGGATTCTGGACCCTGCACTGTCAGCTAGTGTAGTGATCAGTACTCAGTATTACCCTGGCAGGCAGGTAGGCCATGAATCATGAGTGAAAGGCTTGGAAGTCATGTGTATGGGCAAGGTAAGGGCAAGGCTGTAACAAGGTCACACTGAGCCAGCAGCAGAGCTGCTGAAGTCTCAGGATAAGAGTTATGGCTAAATTCATAGAAGATCAGGACAGAAGGGAACCTCATCTGGACCTCAAATTTGATGGAGCTTCCTCATCAATCAAGGCATGTTTCTACTCTGCAGGGATGGACCTTCCCTGCAAAGTGCCTTTGTGGGGACCATCATGACAGTCAAATTTGATTCAGGCAAGATGCACCACTGGGCAAATTTCATTGTTATTTCTACATGCCAGGAACTCCTATAATCTGTCATCTGAGAAAGCCCTAGAATGCCGAGACAGGAGCCAAGCTCTGCCCTGTAACTGGGTGGGTGATGATTGCCTGTGAAGTTTTAGTTGCTCAGAAATGACTGATGATGCTGTAGGTGATTACTGAATACCTTTGGTAATCAGTCATTCATTCACTCAACATTTATTTCTCTTCTTTGTGTTCCTCTTAGGTGAAAACAATAGCAGTGAGAGACTGTATATTTGAGCCCACAATGTTTCAGGAGCATAGCATGCTTCTATGCAGTCATTTTCATCCCGTTTGCTTCCATACACAAAAGTGTCTCTGCATATGAATCCCAGGAGATCTGGTGACTTTTTACTATTCCCCAGAGCTATCTTTTAAAGCAGTGAGGTTACTTAAGTTCCAGCATAGAGGCTGGATTCAAATGCTAAGCATGAACACTTGAGAGAAGATGCAGACTCCAGCTGTTGTTTAGCATCTTGGAGCATTAACTATTCTTACTCTCAGAAAATGGAGTATTTATATAGCAGCCACTGGAGGAGGCCAAAGGTTTTAGCAATGGAATTGTTTTACATTTAACAGTTTCTGATCAAATCACACTCTTCTGCTGGTAGTCTATAACTTTGGCCACTCAGTGGAGCTCATGGGAATAAACACACTTGGGGGAGATCAAATCCAGTGTTCCTGGTGTACGGGGCACAAGTCCCCCAAAGCCACTGTTTCTCTAAGAAGTCAGTGAGGTGTGTGATGCTGAGTTCTGAACTGGAGGTCAGGATATTGGAGTTCACAATTTTAGCTTGGCCACTTACCTGCCAGGTGACTCTGTCAGGGCGGCTGCTTCCTTATGCATAGAAAGAACAAGGCTGTTCCGAGAGTTACTCCCAGTTCCAACATTCTAGGAGACTGAATTAGCTTTGACTGTCATTCCAAATTCTGAAATCAAAGTGATGGCTGTTCAGATTAGTATATCCTTGGTAACTTTGAGCAGGGGTCACAGACATTTGGCACTGGGTAGAGAAATCTCAGAGCTACGAAATTTCATAAGTGCAAAGTCTCCAGAATCACTTACTTGTCACTAATCTTTTTATGTGAAATTCTTTGACAGATAATTTCATCATATTGGTGGATAATGACTTTCATCAAACAAATGCTCTTTGAAGTTGTTAGCAAACTCTAATCTCCTGGTTTTTCATTATTAGCAGTAGTAATTAAAAATATAGCACCAACTACTCAGTGTATATGATGTTCTATGCACTTTTTACACTGTACTAAGAACAACCTCATTAGATTCTTCCAATAACCCTATTACTTTCTCCATTTCATAGATGAGAAAACTGAGGCTCAGAGAGGTTCAGAGACTTTCCCAAGGTCACATCATTAGTAAATTGATGCACTAGGATTTAAATCTGGCTTAGTCTGACTTCCGAGCCCATGCTCTTCTCTTATGGCTAGAAATTCTAGTGTTTTTATCACTTATGATTATAATCAACACACATTTGCAAAGGGTCCGCTGTGAACAGAAGGCAGAGAAAGAGAAATTGGACACAGTCCTTGCTTTTAAGATCTTTGAAACTAGGAGACAGAGCATGTCTGTAAATAATACAACAACACAAAGCAATGAGTGGTACTGATAGTAAAAACTGGGGGGAGGGGGGCTCAGAAGCTAGAAAAATCCCTGAGGGTTCTGGGAAAGGTGTATTGACAAATTGGGAATTTATCTGGAACCTAAGGAATGGGGGCTGAAAAAGGGAAGCAGAGAGAAGAGGAAAGGCACTGCAGGAAGGGGAAGGGGAAGAGCAAAGTCCTGGAGATGGAAGTGTATTTGGTATGTTCTAAGAACACTGAGTAGGCATGACTGTTAGAGATGAGTGGAGAATTTGGGGAGCAAGAGACTAGTTAGGGAAGGAGACTTGGGCCTTGGGCACCAGATAAGGATGCAGTCTTCTCTGTGAAATCTAAGCAGGTGACACATACTGGGCGTGTCTTCTTTGTAAAGCAAGAAATGAATGACTTCTGTAGAGATAGTAGGTTGTTTCTCCTACATAAAAATAATGATTCAGATAGAGAAATTTTACTGATGAAAAAACAGCCACTTAGAGAACATTTATAAATCCCATCAAGCACTGTAACATTTGCTTGGTCTCACTAAGGAGCTGCCTTCTGTACTATCCAGGTTAAGCGCTCATGCGTTTACCAACAAGAACTGGGAGGAAACATACAGCAATCAAAAAAGCTGGGGTAGGATGGTGCCATTATGGGTGATATATATATATATATTTTCCTGTTCGAAGTTGACTTTAATATTACTATTAAATACTAATTTGCCATTTTTTGTGAGCCCAGTCATGTTGGGGCCCTCAGAAGAATTCTGAATTGAATACTCGATCAGAAATTATTTCAGATTTTTAAAAAGTTCATTGAAGAAAAATTCACAAAAAATTCACCACCCATTCTTTGGCTTAGTGATCTTTGGCTACCTAAGGAGCTATTCATCCCTCAAAAACCAGTCAGGGTTCACTTTCTCTTTGAAGCTTTTCCATGGACTCTGCCCACTTGTGTCCCGCCCGCTAACAGTTAGCATCAGTAGCACCTTATATCAGTAGGAAGCAATAAAGTCCATTTTGGAGCCAATTAGGCAGTTGAAGGATCCTACCTCCACTACTTGTTAGATGAGTGACTCTGAGCAATTTAAACAACTGAGTCTCTGTTTCCTCATCTGTAAAATGGGAGTAATAATACCTTTTGAGCAGATGAAGAATGAAATAACATGTAAAGTGCTTAGAACAGTTTCTAGCATATAATATGTGCACAGTAAAGGATTCCGTCACAATTACCCATTTCTGTGATTTCATTGCTCGCATTGCGTTTGCTGCTTACTAGTTTTTCTCTCCTATTAGCTCCTAGGAGAGACCACGTTTTACTTATATCTGGTACCCAATGGCTGGCACACGTCAGGCTCGCAGTCAAGGGTTTACTGAATTAAGGAACGGAGTGAGCTCTCCAATGGTTGCCTGGAGGCTTAGGTATGGGCTCCGAAAGCTTTTCTTTCTCGCCGACCGGCCGGTTCTTGGTGGCCCTGCTAAGCCCCTCCGGCTGCCAGCGCCAAGCCCGTGTGGAATCGCCCGGCAGCTCCTGCCCGGGAACAAAGGCTTCCGCGGGCTGCTCGCAGGAAGGCGGCCAGGGCTGGGACCGGAATTAATTCCCCAGGATTAATGTAGATCTCGGCCTTTTCGTGGCCGCCGTGGGCGGGCCGGGGCCAGACTCGGGGCGCGCTCCCGCCGGCTCCTCCCCGCCCGGCGCCGGAGGGGGCTGGCCGGGAGCGGGGCAGGAAACCCCGGGGCCTCTGCGAGCGCGTTAGGCCCCACAGGCCCCGCGGTAGGACGCGCAAGGCCGGCCGGAGCTCGAGGCCCGGGGCTGCTGCTGGTGAAAGATGCCAGGTCCAAGAACTCATGGGACCTGCGCTGCTGGCAGAGTAACGCCGGCAGGGTGGACGCGCGACAAAGGGGAGGCCCCTCCGCCTCTGCCTGAAGTCGCCTCCACATTCGACGGGGCTCCGGCGCCAGCTCCAGGATTTGTGCAGTTGTCTGAGGGCAGCAGATGGGGCGGGTGGGGGCGGCCAAGCCTGGCCGGCAGGGCCCGAGGGGAACTGAGGGGGCGGCTAGGGGAGGACGGGCCCCAGCAGAGCCGGGGAGGCAGCCCCGGGGACGGAGGTGGGGCAGGGTAGTTTGAGGTGAACAGGCGGTAATGAGGACCCAGAGGAGACAGGAGCCTGGGGACGCGCGACTCCCAGCTGGAGGGAAGGGCCCGGAGGCCCCGCAGGCCTGAGGCTCTGACGCAAGGAGGAGGGAGCCGGGGCAGCCAACTGACCTCCTTCGGGGACTGCGGGAGACGCCAGGGATGACCTAGCGCTGAATTCAGGAGAGGAGGAGAAAGAGGAGAGACCAGCCCAAAGCCAGAGGGAGTCGGGGGAGAAGGAAGGAGCTGGAGAGAGAAGGGAAGAGGGAGGAAAACCTAGAGGGAGAGAGTGGGAGGGAGGCAAAGGGGGAGACAAGGGGTAGAAGGAATGCAGGGCGGGGAGCAAAAGGAAGGAGGGATCAAGACACTGATCCAGCGGGAAGGAGGGAGGGAGAGCAGCTGTGAGGCGGAGGCTTGGCAGGGAGCCCCGAGAAAGAGACTTTGAGGAGGCCAGCCTAGCAGCGGAGAGAGCTCCCCTCTGATACTGCCAAATAAAAAGGCTCCACAAACACGGAAAGCACATTCCTCGGTACTCCTGTCACTCAGTCAACAGCAGGGCGGGGCTGGGCTCAGGGGCTGCTGAATAAGTCCTCCCTGTGGGGGCAGGGGGGCGGGATTGGTTCTCACGCGGAATGCCAAGCCCTCCGATGCCCAGGTCCCTGATATAAAGTGGCGTAGTATTTTCATATAACCTACGCATACCCGCCCATATACTTTAAATCATTTCTGGATTACTTATAATACCTAATACAGTGTAACTGTTATGCAAATAGTTGCTTAGGGAATATTGACAAGAAAAAAGTCTGTATGTGTTCAGCACAGATGCACCTTTCTTCCCCTGAATATTTTCTATCCGCCCTTAGTTGAATCCATGGAAGCAGAACCCATGGGTACAGAGGGCCGACTCTGCTTCCTCCAGGTGACAACTGTAGGAAGGGGATCCCAGGCCCCACGGAAGAAAAGAGTGGAGACGATGAGTAGGAGAGCAGAGAGAGAAGGCAGATTTGTTTCTGGGCACTGGCTGAGGGTCACAGATGGCAGTATATTCTTTCATTAATTTGTTTATTTATTGTGTATTCTTTTATTTATTCAACAAATATTTACTAAGCAACTACAATGTGCTGGGCACTGCCCTAGGCTCAAAGGCCACAGACAAGCATAGCTGCAGCTGCATGTTGTGAAGTCTAGTGGAGAGACAAAACAAATCCAAGTGGTATGGCTGTGGGCCACTTAACTGCTCTGTGCCTCAGTTGCCTCATATGTAAAATGATGTTTATTAGGAGACTTACTCTATAGGTTGTTTTGAGGAGTAAATGGAATAATCTATATAAAATAATACTTTGGTGCCTGGCACGAATCTAGCACTCTGAAAGGGTTTACCTATCAGTGTGTGAGCTACCAGGTCCTGAAGAAGTCATATGTCAAGTGGAAGCAGAATGGGAAGAACCTTCCAGGCAGAGACGACAGAGACCGTAAGAAGGAGAGGTGACTAGGATGACTGTGAGGTTTATGACAGTGGGCATGTGGATTACCTACAGCACCATCACTTTGGGGGGAGAGCTGGCTGAATACACAGATTCCTTCTAGATCTGGGTCCCTGGGCAAACCTGGGAAAAATCTGTATTTTAACTTGCTCCTAAGGTAGTTCTGATGCACCCTTTGCCTCCTCTCCACCCCAGGGCTCTGTCCTAGTTCAGGTTTCAGCATGTTCAGCTGTACTATAACGAACAACTTTCTAATGGATCCAGTTTATAATCTGATCCTTCTTCAATCACCACACCCAAATAACAACTCCTCTGTGAAGCCCTCCCTGACTGTCCAGGGCAGAATTAATGGTTCACTTCTCTGTTCCCACTGTACCTTGAACATCCCTGTATTCTAGCACTTAGGTAACTGTATCGTAATTGTTGGTAATGTACCTGTGTCTCTTCCTATGCCTACCCTCTGCAAAAAGATGAGTCCTTGAGGAAGGAGGCAGGGTCTAATTTATCTTTTATCCTCTGGCCCCATAGTAGGGGAACTCAGGAAGCCTTGTGCACCAAATAGCTGTGGCTCTCTGGAAGATGCCAGTGAGAGAGAAACTCTGTACACACACTCTCCTAGGGTGTCTCTGGGTTTTTTCATCCCTGTTTTCCTTTGTTCGTTGGCGCTTCTTTGGCAGCAAGAGGATTTCCTACAGAAGGCAGTTTCAGGGCAGAGCACATGGCAGATCTCAGGCAGATATAAGTCAAGTGGCCTTTAAATGAATCTTGAGCACCTAGTGGGGTAATTTGTCCTGGAGGGGATCCTAAGCTGTTCCCCACATTTCTAAGCACATTGTGTTTTAGGTGGAGGTGGTGATAGGTGATCTCTTTCTCTGCAGGTGAGGAAGCTGGAACCTGCAGCAGCTGGGAGGAGCTCGAACCAGGACTCTGAGGAACAGGGACAGGGGACCTAGCCTGGAATCCTGTTTGTCTGTTCCAAGGGCCTAGTCTCTAAAGATCCACTTGTCTAGGCTGCCTTATTTTATGTTTTTCCAGCCTTTAGTCAGCTCATAGGGATGTACAGTTTCAGGCGTCCCATCCAGTGGAGGTCTTCAGTCGGCACTTGTGATGGTTCAATGGGGGTGCATTTATAAATGCTGATGATGATACTGATGTTAGGACTGTGGCCAGGCACTGTTAGGTGTCTCCTCACACATTATCTGATTTAGTTCTCATAACAATCCTATACAGTAGGTAATGTTCTTGCCACCCTCCCCCATTTGACAGGTGAGGAAACTGAGGCATAGAAGTGTTAAGAAATATCTCCAAGTTCCCATAGCTAGTAAGTAGCAGAGCTGGTCTTTGAACACTTGCCTGTGTCACTCCAGAAGTGGAACTCTTTACCACCTTGCCCCCCAAACAATTTAATGGTTCTTCATTTCATTTCATTGCACTAACATTTGTTGAGGGTCTGCCATTGACTATCACTCAAGAGAACGACTGCAAAAACCTTGAATGAGTGTGGAAAATGCTGATGATCGGATTTCCATTGAAAAGAAAGGGATGCTTATGGAGTGGGTGCTATGATTGTTATTGTCAGAAAATACTTAAGAGAGGGAACAGAAATAAAAAGTCTGCTATCATAATTGTGCGAACTTTAGTTCTTATTCTCAAAATTATCCTTAACGTCATTGTTTTGTAGTTTTTACAAAAACACCACCAAAAAAGAACAGAAGCCACCTGGCCCAATATGTCATACTTAGTATGGCCACATGGTGTCCCTCCAGCTCAGTCTAAACCTTCCACACTACTGACTCGCACCAGTCTCCACCTAGCTGAGCAGCGTGGGCTAGTAGAGCAGAGCGAACCCTAAGCCATAGAACCAGCTTCTGGCTGCTGGGCAGGGAGAGCATTACGTAAGCCCAAGATGGGAGAGAGGACAGGTAAGCATTTCTTAGGCTACAGGATAGCGATTTATTTGCTTCCAAGGGTCCCAGATGACAAGTCTGAGGAAGGTTCACACTGGAGGGGACTTTAGGATTGTTTGATGGAAGAGAATGGGAAGATTTTATATTTACAGAGTTTTGTGGGGTTGGGGATGGAGTGGGGGGATTTGACTCACTTGAGGGAGGGCAGGAAGGAGGCTGGAGTGGGCACTGAGAAACAGGAGAGTTCAGAGATTTTTGTAGGAGAGGGTAAAGGGCAGAAATGTGGTTGGAGGGAAGGATTGGGGATTTGCTTGCAAAACAAGCCCACTGTGTCACACATCCGTAAGAAAAACAGCTGTCAAAAGAGGCCTTTCCTCCAATATTTAGTCTTAGTTTTCTTCCCATTCTGGCTCCAAACTCTGGCTTTTAACCTACACACTGGGAAACTGTTATTTTTTGGTTTGATAGCACATATTCAACCTTTTTAGTAGCATTTGGATTTCCTGTAGGGCAGTGGTTCTCAAACTGGTGGGCATCAGGATCACCTGGAGGGTGTGTTAAAACAGATGGCTGGGCCCACCCCAGAGTTTCTGATTCAGTAGGTATAGAATGTACATTTCTAAAAAGTTCTCAGAGGCTGCTGATGCTGCTGGTCCAGAGACCCACCAATGTAAAGGAATTACTTTCCTCACGTGGTCTGCCATTGTTCCCTCCACTTTAAAAGCCAAAAGCCAAAGAGCCCAAATCCTCCTACTAGATGCCTGGGTATATCCAGGGGATGGGCTGTGACCTTAGCTCAGCCAATGATTTTTTCAGAGTCTGGACCAAATGTTGCAAGGCTGGGTTGGATTGATGAAAGGTTGTTGGGGGCAACAGCGGCCTCTTGCTGATGGGGCCAGTCAGGGTATCAGTGCCAGGCTTCCTGTGGCTTGGCTACCTTGGTTTCTACTAGGTCCCAAACTTGGTGTTCCAACTTCCCTCAATTCTCTGATCCTCCAATAGCCTTACAATAAATTCCTTTCTGCTTAACTTAGACTGAGTTGTTTCTCACAGCCGAGATCTCTTCCTCAACTTCTCTTCTGTACTGCCTCCTGCTGCAGCAGCATGGTGGGCACTGAGTAAGGTGAGATCTGGAGTGCTGAGTTCCTGTCTCCCAGCCAGGGCTCTTCCCTCCGCAAATGCAGCTCCCACCTGTGGATCCACCACATGGTCCTGCTCAGACAGGCATTTGCAGTGTCACTGCTTTATATCTTTCTGAAATATGGTAGCACATCCAAATATATAAATAACACTAAGCAGTAGGCAGCCAATTAAAACTTGCAGCCCTAAAATGCTACATTTCCATGACTAAATGTTTCTCTTAAAAAAAAAATTTAGCCCTCTCTGCAATTGTAGGCAGTTTTAAAATGGCAGAAATCGTACTTTGTTTTTAGATATTTGTTGTCGGTTTTCTCCTGTTTTAGAATTTCGGGCCTCGTTGCTATGGGTAGAGATTTGCTGTAAAAATATTGGTGACTGGGGAGCAGAGTATCCCCAAGGAAAATGCTCTTATATTCAAGTGGTCCCTCTGCTCTTGTCTGCATACTACCCTGTATTCACTAGGAAGGAAACTGTAGAGGAAAAGGGACAACTGGGACTGACGTAGGTAGAATCAGTCCATAGCCCTAGGGGGGTGCACACATGCAGTGCAGCTCTCCCTTCTTTCCTTATAGGGTAGTTCTGGGCTTCAGGGTACCTCTGGAGTGCTAGAGCGGGAGGGGAACAAGATCTGGTCTCAGCTCCTCCAGGTCCTTTGGGTTTTACCTCTTTGGATCTTGTATTAGTTTCCTATTTGCTGCTGTAACAAATTACCACACATTTCTTTTTTGTATTTAGTATTTTTTATTAGCATATTCATTATTACAAATCATAGTTATTCTTTATGTCCCTTACCTGACAAATCCCTCCCCAATCCCCTTTCCCCTCATCTTTAGTATCTTTAGGTTTGTTTTCTCCTGAAAGTTCAACATATTATTGCAAATTACCACAGATTTCATGGTTTAAAGCAACATGTGTTTATTATCTTACAGTTCTGGGGGCCAGAGTCTGAGATGGGTCTTATGGGGATAAAATCAAAGGCTGTGTTCTTCTGAAGGCTCTGGGGGGGACAATCCAACCTTTGCCTTTTCTGACTTTTAGAAGCTACCTGTGTTCTTTTGCTTCTGGACACACTATTCTGATCTGCCTCCATCATCACATTTCCTTTTCTGACTCTGAGCCTCCTGCCTTTCTGTCATAAGGACCCTTGTGATTACATTACACCCACCTGGATAATCCAGGATCCTCTCTCCCTCTCAAGATTCCTAATTTAATCACATGTACAAAGTCCCTTTTGTCATGTAAGGTAACATACAGGTTCTGGGGATTAGGATGTGAACATCCTGGGGGGGGGGCGGACTATTGTAATACTCATTTACAAAGCATTAATAAAATACAGTTCAGACAATACAAAGAAGAAAATCATGGTCGACTTCTGAAAGATACACATAAACATTTCCTTTAATTTTTTAAAAAAGAATAGTTTTTACATAGTTATAATTATACTATATATACAATTTGAAATCCCTTTTTTCACTAAGTATTATAATATATATTCTATATTAGTTCATAGCCAGAGAACAAACATTTTTATTGACTACATAATATTCCATGGAGTGCATATACTGTATTTTACCTAAGTCTTCCCTTATTTTTGGAAATGTTTTAATTTTTTAATATAAATAACTCTGTGATAAATATTTTTGCTCGTAAGGATTTGTATGTTTGTGTTTAAAAGTTTTCCCCTGAGATAGATTCCTGGATGTGAAGTTACAGGATCAAAGACTTTTTACAGAAAATGCTTTTGAAGGGTTTATATCAATTTTCAGAACCACCAAGTTCTGGAGATTAGGATATAGATATCTTTGGAGGAGTCATCTGCCTAACAGAGGCCTCAAGTTTCTCACCTGTAAAATAGGAATAATAACCACTACTTTCACAGGCAGTTGAGAAGATCAAAGGCACTCCTATCATGGAAGAAGTCTTGGTGAACAGTAAAGACCTGTACAGGTGGTAGTTATTGCTCTCATGACTTGAGCTCACCTGGGTGGAGAGGTTGGGATGAGGTGCTCATGCTCATGACTCAGTTGAACTAACCAACACTCCCTATACTTGAGTGTGTGTGAAGTGTGTGTGTGCGCACGCGTGTGCTCAGGAGGTAGGGTGGGGACAGTTTTCTAAGTAGCAGCTCCCTTCCTTCAGAAAGGCCCATCAAACCTATGGACAGATGTCTGGTTGATAACCCTCACTGTGCATCAGAATTATCCCACGAGCTTTTAAAAAGCACAAATTCCCTGAGTTCCATACCCTAGACGTTCTGGTTGTTAGTCCAGAGATGGAGCTTAGGCATCTTGTTTTGTCAAAGCTCCCAGGTGATTCTGATGCAGTATAGATCGAAAACTACTGATTCAGGCTATCTATGGGAAACCTGGGGAAAAGATCCCAGCCTCAGTGGAAAGCTGGAATGGGTTAATGGCAAAGGCAAGAGATAGATGGCTTTGTTTAAAAGTCACCAAGGGCTTTTATCTCTCACTATCTCTTTGCTCTCCATTCCCAGTTGTAGAGAAAATACAGGGAAATGGTCAAGGCTCTCTCGGATGTTCGGAATCTTGCCAAGCATCTGATGTAAATATGAAACTGTGCACGTTGCCCAGGTGTTCCTTGGGTGTTGTCTGTGGATGTGCATGGGCACCTACATGTTCCTGGGTTATTAGACTTAAGTATAAAGGACAAGTGGCTCTGATCCACAGGCCTCCCCCACCCTTGGGATGCCCTAGGGGGGCTACAGGGAGGCCACTACTGCTGCTGGAGGCTGTTGCTGCCAGGGCCCCCTTGGGCCCTCCCGGAGGCTACTGCTGCTGCTGCTGGAGGCTGCTATAAATTTCTGCTGCTGCTGAGGAAGCTGAGGACTGAGCTCGTGTCATCTGCCAACAGCTCCTGGGATCTTTCCTAATTACCTAGCTGTGGACTTGTATGTGAGGGATCTGGTGACCCAGCTGGACATGTGCGGGGTCTATGACTCAGTCTTTATAAGGGGTTTGAAGGGTCTGCAAACCCTACAATACAATTGGCTATGTCAGCAGGATTCCAACAATTGCCCTAGCAATACACCAGTATTAACCCAGAAAAATTTCTCAGTGAGAGCTGGTTGAGGAGCTCTCGGCTTAACAAGACTGTTAAGAGGGTTTGTTTTGTGCCAGCAGATGCTGCTTCCCTCAGCCCCTGAGGAGGCCAAGCATTTGGAACCCTGCAAGGGGAAGTACTCCTTTGGTATCTCCTGTTTTCAGTGCAGGGTTGAGGGGGTGACTGACATGCCCCCTGCCCCCCAATCTCCCAGTGAGGAAGAGGGGCAGTAGTTAGTCTCCTGGAGCAGAAGCCAGGAAATTCTGTCTAGTCAGGGACAGGTGAGTGAGGCAGTGAGAGGGTGCCTTTTCTCCAGCTGAGTGTTTGTTCAGGACTGCTACTAGGACAAGCAGCCTCCTTTGACCTGAAAAAAGAGACCTTTTGTAAATTGCATTTCCAGTTTCTAGATGAAGAAGCAGTGCCATTGGGGGCTCTAGGTGCATTGGCTGCATGGAATTTTAGCTGCCAAATTGAACAACTTTAAGACTGACTCTGGGTTCTGTCCTGGAGACAATACTCACTTCGCCCATAAGCTCTACTCGTTATTATATAACAGCTATATATATATATATATATATATATATATATATATAGTGCTTATACAGTGTCAGGCACTATGCTAATCACTTATACTACTTAAACGTGTTAACCCAATTATTCTTTACACCAACCTGGAAAGCGGGTATTATTATATTCCCCATTTTACAGATAAAAGAAATAGTGGCTTAGTTTGGTTGCATAATTTGCCCAGTGTTAAGAGGCTGGTGAGTGGCAAGGTCAGGAACCGAGGCCAGACATCCGAGTTCAGATCTTTTTCTCTCGCTACACTGCCTTTTGCCAACAGATGGGCTCATTTGGTTGCAAGGGGGTGTGGGAAGCTTGGGTGGAGAGAGGTGGGGCACGGGTGCCCTCTCTAGAACACCCTGAGAAGCAGGTTGATGGATGCAAAAGTGCAGTGTCTGTCCTTGTCCTCCAGCCCTTCCTGGACTCTGAGCCTACCTGACCCAAAGGCAAGGAGATCACTGGAGACCTCAGCCCACCAGTGGGTGGATCTGGAATTGCTAATCAGTGGTTTGACATCTCACATGCCTGGGGGAGCCCTGAGTCTCCAGAACCCACCAAATCAAGGGATCTCCTCTCCCTGCCCATGGCTTGTCCTTTGTCACTGGGCTTCTCTTCTCCTTTTTCCCCTCCCCCACTCCTCCTCTCCTTTCTTACACTTCTCCTCCTCATCTTCCTTCTGCTGCTGCTGCTTCCTTTTCTCTCTGCCTCCCCCACCCTGACCTCTGACCTCTGTCTGTCTGTCTCTCATTCAATTAGCATTTACCCTATCAGACTCTTTCCTGGGTGTGGAGGTTCCAGGCTGGGCTGGGAGCCCTGCCCTGGTATGAATCAGCCTGAGTGACTGTGTCCTGATTCTCTGCCTAGTCCTCATGGGGCTCCCTCCTTAGAGAGCTTGATCCTGTTCTTCAATCCCCAGCCGTCAGCAGGACCTTACTGAATGAGCTCACTGCTGATAGCTGGAGTTGATATGGCTGCCCTAAGGGATCCTGTGGCCTTTGGATACAGTCCTTGGATGGCCCTGCTGATCCTCGCAGGCCTCTGTAGCGGTGTGTTGTTCCAGTCTCTGTACACAGATTCTGTTCCTCCTGTAGGGAAGTCTGTTTAGCTTCTGAGAAATTGCCAAACTGAAGGCAAGGGAACACTGGCTGCTGAGTAATTCTGCAGAGTGAGCTAACCCAACTGTCCTGTGATTCAGGCATTTTGCCATGCTCAATCTCACTCTCCATGATTTCTTATATGTAAAGGGATGTCTACGTAGGTGTCCAGACATTCTGTATGAATACGAAATATTGGCTCCTGGGAAGAGAAGAGCAGTAACTTCTCTATCTCAATTCAGAATCTGCATATTAAAATACATGCCTTCCCTGGGAGGTGCTTTAATATCTCTAATGAGCCTTCCTACTGGTCACAAGGGAAATCCACTAAATGATCATGTGTTAATTGGGAATTTGGATGTGAATCTGCCTTGGGCCAGATGTGCCCACTACACAGTCACTGTTAGATACTAGAAGTCCCTCTAGACTTTACAGATGAGGAAACTAAGGCCCTGAGAAGAGAATGAGGCTAGGTTTGTATTGCCAGAGCCTAACTGCAACCTCGGTTCATCTCCTTGGTTCAGGAAGGCAGTAAGCAGGGCGAGTGTTCAGTACATAGACAGGCCCATTTAACAGAGAAGTCACCAACTCTGTAGCCATGGGTGAGCCAGTGTGTCATATTCTTGAAGGACCCGCAGACAGGATATCCTCCTGGCTTTCCCTTCCAAATCCACTCAGAGTGAATAGACTGGGAGATACATGCTATCCTTTAAGGGACAGAACTGCAGGTGTTCATCAACTATTGCCAAAAGCACTGGAGGAGGAACTAATGAAAGGGGCTTGCAATGGGTTAAATTTGTGTCCCCCAAAACGATGAGTTGAAGTCCTAACCCCTGGTACCTGTGAATGTGACATTTTGGAAATAGGTTCTTTGCAGATGTAATCAAGTTAAGATAAGATCATTAGGGTGGCCCTACTCCAATACGACTGGTTTCCTTATAAGAGCAGGAAAACACCATGTGAAGACAGAGCCACATGGAGAGAATGCCATATGACAACAGAGGCAGAGGTTGGAGTGATGCAGGTACAAGCCAAGTAATGCCAGCAACTGCTGATCACCACCAGAAGCCAAGAAGAGGCAAGGAATGATTCTGCCCAGAGTCTCAGAGGAAGCGTGGCCCTGCCAACACCTTGATTTTGACTTCTATCCAGTACTTTGAGATAATACATTCTTATTTTAAGCCACTCATCTTGTGGTACTTTATTATGGCAGCCTAGGAAACAAATGCAGTGCCCAACATAGTGAGCCTCTATTCTGTATGTGCCTGGTACTCTGAGGCTTAGGACTCTTGTAAGTTGGGACATCCAACCACAGCCGTGATACAATTAGAGAGGGAGGCTGTATGTGAGGCCTGGAGGAAGAGGGTTGGCGATAATGACCTGTGCTGTCCAATGTCCCCGTCTCCTCTTTTCCTCTTTTCCTTTACCCCATTTCCCTGCCAATCTAAGTTCTCACCTCCTGAGTCTGAGCTCTTGGGATCTTGGCTGATTCAAGTGATGGAACCCAAGGTGCCTGGCATGTTCATACACATGAACTATTTGCCTCCTCAATAGAAGATTGTTGACCCAGCTGCATCTCCACTTGGTGGGCCATCTGGGTCTTGAGTGAGGCAGGAAGTGGTGACATCCAGTTTCTCTGCAACCTCAGGGGGCTGAGCCCTGGCCGTGAGCATTAGCTCTCTTGGAACCAGCACTTTGCTTGCCAGCTCACACCTTGCCCTGCCTGCCTGTGGTGAGCATTGCATTCTTTCCTAACACCCACAATCCCCCTCACTCTGTGTAAACTTTGTAATTTGGGATGAATAACCAATCCTAAGATCCAGGTCTAAGCCAATCAGGTAGTCCCACGCCCTCCACAGTGATTGGCTCAGGTAGACCAGGTTTAAGCCAATTAGCACATGATTCTCCCCTGACCACTGGGGACTTTTGTTGTATGACTGAAGGAATTCAGCCCTCTTTCTCTGGCTAGATATGAACAAGAAAGCACATAGTCCTCAATCCTGTTGGCAGTCATCCTATGACCATGAGGAGAACTGGCTTAAATGATCCTTTGGATAGCAGAGCAGAACCAGACAGATACTGGGTCCTTGATGACTGCAACAAACCACTGGATTAATCATCATACTGAAATCTGTCCTATCTCTGCATTCTTGGTAAGTGAGTCAATACATCCTCTTCATATTTCAAACTAATTTTAGCTTTTTTCCCCTCCTCTTAGTTACTGAAATATGACCACAAATTTTTCCATACTCCTCATATAGAAATTGCCCTACAATTAAGTGTGGGCTTACCCTAGTGATTTGCTTGTAAACAATAGAGAATGTGGCAGAAGTGACAGCGAGTGACTGCTGAGATTAGGACATAAAAGACATTATGTCTTCCTCCTCGCTTTCTTCATTGGATTCTTCACTCTAGGGAGAGTCAGCCGCCATGTCATGAGGACACCCAAACAGCTCTGTGAAGAGGTCCACATAGTGGGGAACTGAGCCTGTTGCCAATGACCAGCACAAACTTGCCAGGTATGTGAGTGCACCATCGTGGAACTGAGTTCTCCAGCCCCAGTCAAACCTTCAGATGACTGCAGCCCTGGCCAACATCGTGACTGCAACCTCATGAGAGAATCTGAGCCACAACCACCCAGCTAAGCCATTACTAAATTCCTGACATGCAGAAATTGTGTGATAATAAATGTTTATTGTCATTTAAGCTACTTAATTTTGGGGTAATTTGTTATGCAGCAATAGATAACTAATGCACTTATATATGAAGGCATCCTAATTGATGCACCTTTCTAGCTACACTGAGGCCCATTAGTGAAAGCAACACAGCTCATTTCACTGGGGCCACTGTGTTCATTTTGTTCTGGAGCCCCAGAGAAGTGGAAAGACCATAGAGAAGAAATGACAGGATCGTGTTTCAATCATAAGTTTCCTCTTGCCAGCCTATCACGGTATCAGAGAGTCTCACACAGCTCCACCATTTCCTATGGCCCAGCATGGTGTGGGAGGAGCAGAGTTAATTCTTAGTCACAGGAGGGAGGGTGGTTTGGAAGTGGCTGGATGAGTTGAACATGAATGGGGCTTATAGTGGGGAATGAGAGGTGACAAAAGAATATCTGAGCTTATGTCAGTGTGGGTAGATCACAACAGAAGACCACATCACCACCCCCACTCCAATACCCTCTTGTCATTCTGGGGAAAGAAGAGAGAACCTCAGTGCAATGGGACTTAAACAGAAATTATTATAGAAAAATAAAGTCATATCTCTTGTGTGCTTGAGGTGTGACCTTAGTTTCATAGCCACCACACTACTCATAAAACTTGTTTGCTAAGCAGTGAATTGACTGGGTCTCTGGCCCTCTTCCCCAAGCACCTCTCTTCCCTGTAGGGTCTTGGAGACTCATGTGAACTCCTCTGCAGCTGACATCTTTCTCTCTCTTTTTTTTTTTTTTTAAATTTTATTTTGTTGATATACATTGTGGCTGATTATTGCTCCCCATCACCAAAACCTCCCTTCCTCCTCCCTCCCCCCTCCCCCCCAACAATGTCCTTTCTGTTTGCTTGTCGTATCAACTTCAAGAAATTGTAGTTGTTATATGTTCTTCCCCCCCCCCCCGGTTTTGTGTGTGTGTGTGTGTGTGTGTGTGTGTGTGTGTGTGAATTTATATATTAATTTTTAGCTCCCACCAATAAGTGAGAACATGTGGTATTTCTCTTTCTGTGCCTGACTTGTTTCATTTAATATAATTCTCTCAAGGTCCATCCATGTTGTTGCAAATGGCAGTATTTCATTCGTTTTTATAGCTGAGTAGTATTCCATTGTGTAGATGTACCACATTTTCCGTATCCAATCTTCTGATGATGGACATTTGGGCTGGTTCCAACTCTTGGCTATTGTAAAGAGTGCTGCGATGAACATTGGGGAACAGGTATACCTTCGACTTGATGATTTCCATTCCTCTGGGTATATTCCCAACAGTGGGATAACTGGGTCATATGGTAGATCTATCTGCAATTGTTTGAGCAACCTCCATACCATTTTCCATAGAGGCTGCACCATTTTGCAGTCCCACCAACAATGTATGAGAGTTCCTTTTTCTCTGCAACCTCGCCAGCATTTATCATTCAAGGTCTTTTGGATTTTAGCCATCCTAACTGGGGTTAGATGGTATCTCAGTGTGGTTTTGATTTGCATTTCCCGGATGCTGAGTTGACATCTTTCTCTTAATGCACTTACATGTCCCCACTCCCCAGCCTTGACAGGTGCTATTTTGCTGTAGTTCCTCAGACATGAGTTAGCTCCATTTGACCCATAAAAATCTCTCCTCCATGCTGATGTCACCCTTCCTGTCATCACTGGTGAAGAGCTGGTCATTTTTGCATGGTTTCTGATGTTGCTTCCTTTCCTCCTGAACCCTCTGCAGTCTTGTTTCTCTGCTCAAATAATTGTTGATCTTGGGTGGGAGATGTTTCCTTCCCTAACCATTATTATTTTTCCATTATGCTCTAAAAAGAATGATGTTATTCTCATTTTTTAAAATAACACAGCGAGTATGTCAACTCCTATTGTACTCTTCGTTCTTAGGCTCAAGGGCCCCTTCCTCCATGAAGCCTTTGCTGATTTCTCTTCTCCCTCCCTTCCTCATACAGGGCCAGTCTCCCCATTACCTCTGTGGTTTGCATAAATTGTATTGTATTAAGTGATCTGTTTATGTGTATATTTCTCTCTCAGTCAGCCTCTGGAGGCAGGCACTAGGTCTGATTTATTTCTGTGTCCTCAGTGCCTAGTGTAAAGTAGGTGCTCAGTAAATGTTTGGTGACCTAAGTTCTAACAGCCCATAGCTCTGTGATTCTGTTTAATATCTATTGCAGATTTGCAGAGCTTTCTCAACACCTAGAACCTAGGAGAAAAGCCAGTATTTTTCTGAAACTTTTGGCCTTGCTCGAGAGATTTATGGGCATAATTGGAATGGTTTAGGAGGACTGGGCTTCACTTTCCAATATATGTAGATCAGAATTATTTTAAACATACAGGGAGGAGGATAATTTGCATTTCTCACCAATAATTGGAATGGAGTTTGCTTCCATGTTTTGTCTCACACATTAGCTCAAAAATGTTGGTTCTACACTATAAGAGAATTAGAAACTGATTCAGCCTTCAAAGGGCTGAATAGGCATGTCCTTCTGTTTCCACTTAAGTTCTGATTGCAGTCATTATCCATTGATGGTTTTTTGCCTCTGCCAGGCCCAGATTTAGGGGGGCATTCTGAATGTGTTGCCTGTTGCTCAGGTCTGAGCTGAGCTCCTGCACAGTGGTCTGACAGCACTCACACCAGGTAGGGAGCAGCTGAGGACACACCATCCAGGTATGTACAGCATCAGGATCAGCAGACTGTGGCTAGCCGGTTTAGGACTGGGGTATTTCACAAGGATTCCCCTTTTGCTCTTGGAGGCCTCCAGCCCTGAGATATGATGCCATGCTCCCTGGGCCCTCTTTTCCTCCCCTTCTCCCCCAGCAATGAGAATGGAGCACTTGATCATCTGCAGGAGAATGATCACGGCATTCTTCCCTCTCTGATCCCTTCTCCTGCTCCCTGAGCTCAGCCCTGCATTCCTAGGATGTCTGGTGCTGATTCTGTTCTGGGACTCAGGCCAGCATGGCCCCCTGTTAGCCTGGCTCCCCCTTCTACCTGGGCTCCAGATCAGCCCATTGTCACTTCCCCCTTGACTGTCTGCAGTTCAGAAATGCTCACCTCAGCTCAGTCTTTTTTATTTTTAATTTTTAAAATAGTAAGTACATTCTTAGGTGTTGTTGGGAGTGGGAGGGGGGATAAGCCATGGCTGGCTCTATTGCTGGCCTGGTTGCAGCAGAGGGGTGGGCAGGGCTGAGGCCCTTGGCCCCTGTCTCAGGACGCTGGGAGTTTCTGACTCTGTCACTGGCCCCGGCCTGGTTGTAGTCAGCAGTGGGGTGGGGCCTAAGCCCTTGGGACCCCCCCACCCTGCCTCAGTTCCCAGGAGGCTTCTCTCAGCTCAGTCTTAATCATGGCTTTAGGTTCAGCAGGCACCCCTTTCAACAGCCCCCTTACCTGCTTCACTAATTAGGCACCAACTGCCAACTGCCATCACCAGTCTTGGGTCTCAGCTATGGGACTCAATTCATCCTCTCCAAACACATGCTTATCCTAAGGGAGCAGACGTCATTGCAATTGTGGAAGAGCTATTTCCCTACTTCACATATGCTCACAAAGCATCCCCCAATTCCACATAGGAAATGGGCTCAGTAAAACCTTTGTTTATCCAATGTGCCAGGAACCAGAACAAAAGGACTTAGAATTAACTATGATTGGACCTTCCAAGTCTTTGATTAAAAAGTGCAGGAAAGCTGGTTATCTGGGCAATCAGTATGGCTCTAAAATGCATCACATTGTTCAGATAAACTGCTTGACAAGAAATGAGCATTTGCCCGTGCAGAAGGAAGGCATAATGAGGGAGAGTTACCAGCCTTCCAGACTAAGCTTGGTGCGCCATCTTGGGAGCATATGGCAAACTAAGGAGGAAGTTTAGTAATGGCTGTGAGATAGTTGCTGCCACTTCAAAGTTATTGCAAGAGCCACTGGTTATTTTCGCCAGGAATTCATATGCCAGATAGGCATTGTCACCAGGTGAATTTAGTGCCTGAATTATGGTTACTGAATTAGACTTTTCTCAGGTGTTTCAACAGAGAGAGAACACCTGAGACGATCCAATCCAGTGGTACCCAAATTTTGCTACGTGTTAGAATAACATGGGGAGTTAAAAAAAAATTCCTATGCCTATCTGCACCCAGCTCATTTAAATCAGAATCTCTGGGAGTGGGATCCAGGCATCAGGATTTTTAAAAGCTCACAGGTGATTGAAAGCCACTGGTCTAGTTACACTTTCCCATCAAAATCCTGTATTAAAATAATCTGAATGGTTACTAAATATATACAAAATAACAATTCAGAATTATCATTCAAATAAATGTAACTACCTAGGTACAATGTAGAAATTTTCTTGTGCTAGATTTCAATTGCCATCGATTATTTCTCTCTATAATCCTGATTTTCTTTATTCTGCCTTCAGGGAAAAACCCTAAACTTTCTCTCACATTAACTCCCAGTGCTAAAAAGTCCTGGGCCTATTCTAAGAAACTGGCAAAGGGCTGAGGACTTAGAGGAAAATTCTACCTTGGGAGCAGAGGTCAAAATTGAAAAGCACTCCTGGAATTTAAAAAAAATATTTGGAGTTGAAAGAGATGGAAAAGGCAATAATAGATAATAACTAAAAGACTAAGAAGTGGATCAGAACCTGAGTACATATGAAAAAACACAAAGTGAGTGTTTTTACTTATTCTTACTTAGCAACAATCACAACAGAAGACAGACCTCTGACTTGAGTGACTGAACGTATGGGTGTTTTCTCCCCACCAGCAAGCTGGTAACCAATTATGCAGCGGACACCAGCTGGGTGCCCTTCAGTTCAACTGGACACTATCTACCTGGAGATAGCATCAGGTGGGGGGCTCAGTCCCCAAGACTTCCTTCACTCCCACCCCCACCCCCATTTCTGATGCCAATTAAAAGCTACAGTTTGTTTGCCAGTGCTTCTGACCAACTGGCTATAAATTGGGGTTTCCATTAACCCCTCCTTGGGTTCAATTAATTTGCCAACCTTCTCACAGAACTCAGGGAAACCCTCACGTTTACCTGTTTATTACAAAGGATATTTTAAAGGATAAAAGGCCAGAGAAAGAGATACATAGGGTGAGGTCTGGAAGGAGTGTGGAGGTTCCACCCTCTAGGAAAACCTCCATGTGTTCAGCTTTCCAGAAGCTCTCTGAATCCAGGCCCCTTGGGTTTCTTGTAATGAATCCAGGCTTCATTACAGAGGCATGATTGGTTAAATCATCAGCCACTGGTGATCAATTTAACCTTCATTCAGCCCCTCTCCCTTCCCTGGAAGTTGAGGGTAGGACTGAAAGTCCCACCTTGGTCTTTCCTGTAACCTGCCCTATCCTGAAGCTACCTAAGGGCTGCCAGCCATCAGTCAACTCATTAGCATATGAAAAGACAGCACATCAGAGATTCTGAGGATTTTAGGAGTGGTGTGCCAGGAGACTGGGATGAAGACCGAATATATATTTTCACAATATCACAGAAACTGTTATGAAAAGTGTTCAAAACCATTTTACTAATTTAAAAGAATCCTGAAATTAGAGGTTAACCATCTGTGGGTCATCCAATTCTTTGATGGTTACACAGAATTGAAGCAAAACTGATCAACTTAAACCAACACCAGAGTGTCAGCACTTAAACTAGACAGAGACTGGCCTGGGCATTGTAGACCTGCCTTAAATGACTAAAGCCCACGGGAAGTGAGGCATATCCTGGATTTCCATTGCCTGTTACTTTTTAAAATTTTAATTTTGATTCTATAAAATTGCCACAAATATAGTTTAAAAAGTCAAAGAGTACTATACATATTATAATAAAAAGCAACAGTTTTATGGCTTCTCAGAGACACTTGTAATTCTTTGGCTTTTTCTACTGGTATTTATCTCCATATTTCAAAGCAACATACTTATACTGCTGTTTCTTAAACTTTCAAATTTAGACCTTCCCTATTACCTTCCTATTGGAAAAGATAAAGATGTCTTTTAGTTCTCTTACCTCTTTTCTCTCCTCCCCCTCAAACTTTCTTCCTTCATTACCCTCCCCATATAGTTATGCTATAATTTTTAGATCAACATTCAATATTTACCTTCTTATGACCATTTAGTTCTGTTAACACTAGTCATGAAATAACCTATGATTGCATTTCCTTTCTTTTATGGCATTTTATTTTTCTTGGAGTTAAACTCAATTGTCTTATTTTCTTAGTTGCTAGGGACTTTTTTTTTTTTTAAATGAGCTCCAGTTTTTTTTCTAAATTTCCACAGAGCTGTAAAACTCCTCTTGGTAGGGTCCAGCAAGCACAGCAGGGAATCTAGCACTTCCATTTCTTTCCCTGGACACATCCCTCCCACAGCCCTCTGTCCTGCTCTGCTTTGGATTGACTGTTCTCTAGGCTTCAGGACCAGCTATCTTTATTGAATCCCCTCTTCCTCTCTTCCATGTTGGATCTTTGCTTCTAGAATTCAATATCTTCCTCTCTTGTGTTACTCCTTTGTTTTGGTGGAGTATATTCTTCAGTTTACTCTTTAGAAAGGGCACATGTAGTTAAATTTTTTTAGAAAATTGCAGGCCTGAAAAGGAGTGAGGGTGGGGAGGGGGAAACTGGGCAGGGCCAGGGTACTGGAGGGCTGCAGAGCTGAAGGCTGAGAACCTATCCCAGAGAGAACCTAGGTGGGGAGGCTGTGGGAGGTGGGACGATGCTGAGGCTCCAAGCCCCCTGCTCAGTGTTCCATTGGAATTCACTTACGAGACACAAGTTGAAAGATAAAATTACAAAGAATTTTAATATGCTGATAGGACATTAAACCAAGCACACAGGGCTCTTCTGAGTATGATCACACATTATAATACACCTGTGAAGCCAGCCCTGGTGGGAAAAAGAATGGCTTATGTATTGTCATGCCCTCCAACTGACCCTATCCATCTAGAAGAAAATAAAGAGACTTTTAATTCCCTTTATATACTAAAATAAATTCCAGATGGATTAAAGATTTAAATGTAAAAAAAATGGACAAAACGATAACACAAGAGCAAAAGTTGGAAGAACATGCATATAACCTAGTGGTGTGGAAAATACAAGACAATAAACACAGATGCTATAAAAATAGTTATATTTATTTGCATAAACTTTATATTATATGAAAAACATTTCTTAAAGCCAAAAAACGAATGATAGACTGGGAAAAAGTTGCAGAATATAAAGCAGATAAAAGATTAATGCTTAAAATATTTAAATACCTTTACAAACCGATAAAAAAAAGACATCTTAGTTGGAAAAAGGCAAGGGGTAGGACTAGACAATTTCCAAAATCCAAATACTATGTGGAGAGATGTTAGAAAAATGCAAACAAGGACAATGAGATAATACCTCTTACAAATCATGTTGAGAAAAATTAAACAGAGATAACATTAGTAGAGATTTTTGCTGGGAAAGGCACTCTCTCACATTTCTGGTGGAAATGTGAATTGTTACAGAATTTACGGAAAGAAAAAAACATGCTCATGATGCAACAATTCCATTTTGGGGGATCTATCCTGTGGATATTAAAGGACCAAGAGATAAAGATATACCTACAAATGTGTTTATTGTAGCATTTCTGCTGTGGTGACAAACCAAAATAACAACAATAAAACAAAGATACAAATAAGAATAATGGAAGATAACCTAAGTATTTATCAATACAGGGATTGTTGAATAAATTGTAATATATTCATAATTTGAATTATTATGCAGCCATTAGAAAAAAATGAGTTATATGTATACCAATTGACTTAGAGAGATTTCCAGTTAGGTGAGGAAAGTATGACATAGAGAAGTATATACACTAAAATCACATTTTTTATGTGTGCAAAATAATGCCCAAATCACCAGCTATGCATGTATATATATATTTTTATATGATTGCATGAAAGTGTGATAGTGGCAAGAAGTATGAAGAACGTACCAATTTTTGAACCTTGATTTTGATGGACATTGGGATAGGGAGGGGAGGGTAAATGGAAGGCTAGGGTAGAGGTTGTTTTGGTGAAAAGAGGTCTGAACTTGGAATGGAATGTGGATGGTTGTGCAATGGAGAGTGGGGTGTGGTCTCTAAAACCTTTTGTAGAGCTTATTTTTGTGAGCTGGGCTTTGGCTGTTGTCCTGACTCCTGACTCTTGGGTTGCAGGATCAGTAAGAGTTGTAATATGATTTAATTTCAAGGACATAGGAGTCCTGCAAGCAAATAAGCCAAAAAACTAAAGATACTTTTAGAGAGATTAAAATCTGCCTAACATAAGATTTCTTCTCTGAAACAATAAATTCCAGAAGTCAGCAGCAGAGTGTCTACAGAAATTTAAGAGAAAAATAATGTGGCAGAGAGATTTTACCCAGTCATGTTGTCGTCAATCTATGACAACAACAGTGGCATTCTCTGATCTCCAAAGGCAAAGAAAAGTTACCACCCAAGTGGTAACCAAGTACCCTTTCTATAAGTGACTCAAAAAAATTTCCAAATGACAGAAAATGAATCATAACAGAACATAAATTTGGGAATTTGGGATTGGAAAGAAGCAGTAGTGAGCACTAAACCCAATTAAAGATATAAAAAGTTAGGATAGTGTCAGTAAGATGGCAGAATAGAAGTTTCCAGGCCTCATACCTGCATAGAATCTCCAATATTGGCAACCACCCATAGACAAGAATACCTTTGTGGGAACCTCAGGATCTACCTGAGAGATCCCAGCACTCAAGTGGAGCAAAAAGTCCAAGAGTGGATATATTGAAGAGGGTAAGAAGGGCAGTTTCAATTTTCCCACATCACCCCTCCCCTGTGGTTGCAAAGCTCAGTGCTGAGATAGTCCCCCTTTGCCCATGATTTCTCCTGTAGGGAAAAGTGAGAGCCAAGTGAGTGACCAACTTCTGTAGCTTTTTGGATGCTGCCCAGGAGGCCCATTTCTATCTCAACTCCTCCAGAACATTAAGGAGATTGGCATGGCTGAATTGTCCGGGAGCAGGTAGGAACAGAGAGAAGGGGTGCGGGTGCACAGCAACTGGTACATGGCTCTCAAATGGCTTGTAGACTCCACCAAATCACCTCCATGTGCCCCACAGGATAACTCATCTGTGGAACACCCAACCAGTTGACACACGCTCCTAGCACCCTATGCCTCCCTCCTCCCCCTACTGTGGATGGTGCCCCATTTGTTCCCATGCATGATACACACAAGCTCCCACACACAATGCATGAATCTCAAAAGCAGGTGTGGATCTTAGCAGCCAGCTTTTTTTCTGTTGGTGTGGGAGGAGGCAAATTATCTTGAACACTTCAGGGCACTGTCCTAGGGCAAATAAATGGAAGGCTGTCAGCACAAGACCTGGCTTTGTGAAATCAAGAGAAGGCATGCAATCTGAAGACTTCTCCTTTAAGAGGAATCAAGAGTGGTAAAGTGGGTGCATCCCTAGAAAAGTTCTGAGATTCTCTAGCCAGGCTCACTGGTGAAGGTCTTTTGCTCCTGAAGCCAGTCTATAAAGACTGGAGGAGATGACTGATTCTTCAAATATAAAGACAGCAATGCAAGCCTTCAAGAAACATAAAAAATCAAGAAAATATGACACCAGTAAAGGAACAAAATAATTTTGGGGTCCAGTGACATAGAGATCTTTGAATTACCTGACAAAGAATTTAAAATATAGATGTTCCTTGACTTATCATGGGGCTACATCTCAATAAAGCCATTGTAAGTTGAAAATATCATAAGTCAAAAATGCATCTAATACCCCAGTAAACCCATTGTAAACTCTAAAAGTTGTAAGTTGTACCACCATAAATTCAGATGCTCCTTGACTTCATGATGGAATTATATCCTGACAAGCCCGTCATAAAGTAAAAAAATCACAAGTCAAACCATCATAAGTTGGGGACTGTCTGTAATCATTTTAAAGAAGCTCAGTGAGCTACAAGAGAACATAGACAGACAACTAAACAAAAATAAGACAAACAATACATAAACAAAATTAGGTGTTCAACAAAGAGATAGAAACCATAAAAGGAAAGAAATTCTGAATCTGAAGAACACAATGTCTGAATGGAAAAACTCAATAGAGATCTCCAACAGCAGACTCAATCAAGCAGAAGAAAGAATCAGAGAACTCAAAGACAGGTAATTTGAAATTATCCAGCCAGAAGAACAAAAAGAGAAAAAAATGAAGGCGTTTGGGACTCATGGACCACCATCAAGCAAATCAATACATTATGGGAATCCAAGAAGGAGCAGAGAAAAAGAAAGGGGAAGAAAGCTTATTTAAAGAAACAATGACACAAACCCTCCCAAATCTGGAGAGGAAAATTAACATCTAGATCTATGAAGCTCAAATAACTCCAAATAGCTTGAGCGTAAACAAGTCATCTTTGAGATACATTAAAAAATGAAGACAGCAAGAGAAAAACGAATCATCACATACAAAGGAACATCTGTAAGACTATCAGTAGGTTTCTCGGCAGAAACCTTGTGGGTCAGGAGAGAGTGGAATGACATATTCAAAATGCTGAGAGAAACAACACTGCCAAGAATCCTATACATGGCAAAGCTATCCTTCAGAAATGAAGGAGATGTATAAAGACTTTCCTAAACAAACAAAACTCAGGGAATTCACCACCACTAGGGTTGCCTTATAAAAAATGCTAAAGGGAATTCTTCAAATTGAAACACAAAGATGCTAATTAGCAACATGAAAACATATGAAGGTATAAAACTCACTGGTAAATGTAAGTATGGAGTCAAGTTCAGTATACTCTAATAGTGTAATGGTGGTGCATAACTCACTTTTAGGTCTAGTATAAAAGTTAAAAGACAAAAGTATTAAAAATAATGATAGCTACAATAATTTGTTAATGTATACATAATATAAAAAGATGTAAGTTGTGATGCCAATTCCTTGAAATGTGTGTGGGAGAAGTAAAATGTAGAGTTTTTGTATAAAATTGAAATTGTTATCAGTTTAAAATAGTCTGTTATAACTATGAGATGTTTATGTAAGGTACAAAGTTTCAGTTATGCAGGATGAATAAATTTTGGAAATCTACTGGACAGCATGTTGTCTGTAGTTAATAATGTATACTTGGAAATTGTAGATCTTAGATGAGTGTAGATCTTAGATGTTCTTACTACATATACATGCAAAAAACTATATGAGGTGATAGATATGTTAATTAACTTGATTGTGGTAGTCATTTCACAGTGTATACATATGTTAAAAAATAGATTATACATTGTAAATATATGCAATTTTTATTTGTCAATTATACCTCAATAAGGAAAAAAAAATTGCTGCCATGGCAACAAAACGTAATGCAAAGGACATATAAATTTAAATATTTACTTACCTATTTGTTTTTAATAGCATTTTCAGGGTGTAAAATAGCATAAAACTCATTGAAATTAATTTCAAAATTCAGAAAAGTTATAAAGAAGAGAATAAAACCCATAATCCCATCGTGGGGAAAGTAGGATAATTCAGTCAGGCTCGCTTGGCTTAGGACTGGTAGGGGGTCAAGTAGCACACTTCTTATAAACAAGTTGTGTGTGGGTGGAGTTAGTGCACATGTGCACTAATGTATCTTTTTAGTTTTGTTGCTCTTTTGTGTTCTTCAGGTTGTGAAGCTCAGCTGGCTGGCAGAGCTCACATCTAAAAATAGAACATGTTTACTCTGCTGGCAGCTGCTCAGTTTTTCTTTGGACTTTGCTGGTAGCGGTTGAGTTTTTGAGTTTCTCTGTGTACTGCTTAGCTATTAGTGTTGTGTGTGCTGAATAAAGACTATTCTTTCTTCAACCAAGGCTTCAAGGACCTTTTTGTTGGTTACCTAGCTCATAGACCTACGTGTGAAGGGTTTGTGAATGGGCTCAAGGGGTCTGTGAGCACCAGAGACCCAGCCCTAACTCTATAATTGGTGTAGTCGGCAGGATTCTGAGCAGGTACAGGAGCCAAGAAGCCCTTAGAGAAGAAGGAAATGTGGCTACTTTTGAACATGTTGTACTCCATGGCCACTTTCCTGTTGACCAGGATCTGGTTCCTGCTCACTGCACTGTAAGTCAGCATAGACCAGGCACTACAGAGGAAAACCCTTTGGGAGGGGGAGGAAATGTGGCTGTCCTTTAGTGTATGGTGCCCTGTGGCCCCTTTTCTGCTGACTGGAGCCTGGCTGCTCCTCACTCTGCTGCAAACTGATTGAGATCTGAAGAAGAAAGCAGAGTTGTTGGAAGCACAGATGAATGTCCTGGAGGATGATGTGCGGCAACTGGCCACTTCTTCTCACACCAGGGAAAAGGATGAACCCAGTGGTGAGTTGGGGGAGACCATGCGTCTCCAGGCACAACATGTCATGCATCAGAAAATGAAGCATGAGCAGCCTATGGGACCAGGACAGCCAGTGGGCAATCCACAGGTGACCCAATTTATCACCTATGTCCCATATACCCAGGTTGGGTTAGTTGACTTGGGGAGGCAGTTTTGACAGAAACAGGGGGAGCCCCTGGCTGCTTGGCTCCCCCTGTTTCTGCCAAAACAGGGGGTTTTGGGACCCCCTGTGGTTATGGGACCTAGGGGTGGATAGTGTGATATGCTCTGGTGAGGAGATGGAAAAATTGGCCTCCATCATTATATACCCATCCCTGAGGCAGCAGCTATAGAATAGCCACAGATATGCATAAGGGCCAGGTAATCACTCCTAAATGGACTGGGTGAATGCAGCTGCCTGAACCGTGTAGGCAAATGCTGGAGAACTGCCCATGATTGTTAGTAAATGGCAAATGTATGCTGAGTTGGTCCAAATAATTTGGGAGCTGGGGAGGAAGCAGTCCATGTTTAATGTGAACACTTGTGGCCCAGATGATGAAAATTTTACAGGCAGCATGAGAGACGTAGTGCTGCAAAATGCCCCATCAACGTCCTTTGGGTCACTGATGGCCACACTGGCCCCATACATTGGTTGTCCTATACATGAGGTAACGACCATGATAGCCAGCTTGTGTGAAGTAGAGGAGAGCAGACAAGCAAAAGGGGTCCGAAAGGTGGCTAAGACCAAACTCCCAAGAAATACTTGGTGTTTCACCCCAAAGGGACCAAGCCAGACTAGCCATAAGCAGATGTGGCTTGACTTGCTTGCAGCAAGGGTTGATAAAAAGAAAACTGACTGGAAGCCAAATGCAGTTCTGTTTGCCTTGTGGCAGCAATTATGCCCTGAACAGCATTTTACCAAATGTCCAGAAGCAGGTAGCAAGGTACGCTCAGTTGATTTAAAGGATTTTTTGGTTGCACCCGAGGAGACAGATGAAATGTTCAATTTTGAATAGGGAGCAGGCCAAGGTGCTTGTCTTTTGGGGGCAGGCAAGAACTGGAGGCCTCGTATTGAATTGGCAATGATGAAGTTGACATGCTGACTAAGGTAAGATGCTGGAGAGAGCTCCAGCAGCTGATGTAGCTGAGTGGCTACATTGGAGAATGCAGCATGCTGGCTGCAAGGTGGGATGGTCACTGGCTTGCTGGGTGCTTCATTAACCTGAGAAAAAAATGCCCCTGATGGGCAGATGTTCTTCTGATGAGCAGATGGGTGCCCCTGATGGGCAGATAACTCATGTGAGAGTACCCCTGACACGGTGGCAGGTGGATCTTGTGGGATCACTGCCAAAGTCAGAGAGTTACTGGTCTTCTGTTTGTATGGCCAATTATGAATTCCCCTATACTGTTACATGTAGAACCTATAGATCCCACAGTGTTAGCAGATAAAGCATGGTATCATAAACCAGGTAAGATACCTATTCCTGCAACTATCCTTTCTCATGATGGCAAACTGGCATGTATCTGACCAGAGGGGCGATAACTTTCCCTATTGGCACCAATAACCCTTATGTCATTTTGCCCATAGTGTTCTGGCTGCAAGCACTACACCAGAGTTCACTGGGTACATACATAGGTTGGCATGATCATCTACTGAATATTCACCAAATGTCACATCAGTATGACTATAAGATTCCCATGGAAAATCACACTAATGATGACTACTAACCAGACATGTGCAACTAAAGGACAGAACTACAGGGCAAGCCTTAAGGACAAGCCTTGAGCCATATTGAACAGACAATAGGTTGTATAAATAAGCGGTCATTTATCCTTGCTAAGGGAACATCGCAGAAGATTTTTAACACGTAGATTGTGCGGTGAGGGACCCTGAAGGGGTGGATTGTGGGGAAAATAGGATAATTTAGTCAGGCTCCCTTGGCTCAGGTCTGGTTGGGGGTGGAGCGGCACATTTCTTGTAAACAAGTTGTGTGTGAGTGGAGTTAGTGCACATGTGCATCAATGTATCTTTTTTGTTCTGTTGCTATTTTGTGTTCTTCAGGTTGTGAAGCTCAGCTGGCTGGCAGAGCTCACTTCTATAAATAGAGCATGTTTACTCTGCTGGCAGCTGCTCAGTTTTTCTTTGGACTTTGCTGGTAGTGGTTGAGCTTTTGAGTTTCTCTGTGTACTGCTTAGCTATTAGTGTTGTGTGTGCTGAATAAAGACTATTCTTTCTTCAACCAAGGCTCCAAGGACCTTTTTGTTGGTTACCTAGCTCATAGACCTGCATGTGAAGGGTTTGTGAACGGGCTCAAGGGGTCTGTGAGCTCCAGAGACCCAGCCCTGGCTCTGCACCCATCATACAGAAGCAAAACTGTTAATATTTTAATGGATTTTTCTTTCTTTCTCTGTGTCTATATTCTAAAAAATACAGTTTAATATTCTATTTTACTTTACATTATATTATAAATATTTACTCAGCTCATTAAATATTCTTTGAAAAGTTAACTTTTAGGGGCTTCATGATATTTCATTTTAAGGGATGCTGTAAGTTATTTAACCATTTCTCATTTAAAGACACTTAGATTGTTTCTAACTTTTAGATATATTTAAGAAAAAATTCTGCTACAAGTTGCCTTATTAATTATTTTAACTGCATCTGTGACAGTTTTCTTTACATAGATTCTGAGAATTACTGGGTTAAAAAGTATGAACTTTTAAAAACTTCTTGATGCCTGCTGACAAATAATTTTCCAGCAAGTTGGTTCCAGTTTATTCTCACGTTAGCAGTGTGTGAGAATTTTCATTTCACTGTACTCTTTAACGTCACAGTAGGAAATGAAAACTTAGCTAATTCAATAGGTAGAAGGTACTGTTTATTTAATTTTTTATCTCTTTTTAAAATTAGGTATAATTTGTTCTTTCTTTTTAAATCAATACTGTAGAACACTTGGAAAATACAGAAAAGCATGGGGAAGAAAATAATCACATGTACATTACGTTTGAATATACAGAACATTTCACACATTTTCCATTGAGTCCTTCAAACAATTTAATGAGGTATACTCATTAGTGTTGTTCCTAGTTTGCAGTTATCCCTACTACAGGTCGTAGAGGCTAAGCGGTTGGGCACTAAATCGGGTCTTTAGATATTCAATCTCAAGCTTTCCCAACTACACTAATTGCCCCTGGAGGGGCTGAAGATAAGAGAAGTGTCCCAAATATGTTTCTGGTTGCTCAGAGTAAGGCATTCCTTGTTTCATCCTGGGAGACTTAGTGGGAAGTCTGGAAGCAATGGAAAGAAAAACTGGGACCAGAAGCAATGGAAAGAAAACCTGGGACCAAGTCTTGGGTCCCATTCCCAGCTTGCCCATGGATTTGATATGTGATATGGAAGTGATGTTTCCTTCTGAATCTCAGTTTCACAATTTTTTAAATAAGAGTTTTCACTGGGTGATCTCACAGGCTGTGGCATTAGGAGACAGAATCTGGTTTCTAAAGAGGTTGGAGGGAAAGATTGGCGTGAAATGTGAAGGTGTAGCTGGCTGCTGAGCCTTTGATATCCAGCTCAGCCTTGTCTGCCTCTGCTATAGAACTCCAGGGGCTGGGTCTTCATTCTGCCTTTGGCAGCGAGAGGCTGATTCCTGGACCACACTGAAGGGGACCAGGCACTAGGAAGAACAGAGCAAACTTCCCCTCTATGTAGTGACTCTCGGCATAGGTTAGGGAGGGTCAGCCTCCGGTGGTGCAGTGAACCTGGCTGCCCTGGGCATTAATATACCACCCTGGGGTCCTCTCAACTTTGCTTCCAGGTTTGGGAGGCAGAGGTGAGCCTTCTAAAGAGCACATTTGAGAAGATCCTTGAAGTCTATTGGAGGAAGGCTGTCACACTTTTCAGAGCACTTTGACAATGAATCCATTGTTACCTACATTTGTGGCTTTCTCCCCTGCTTGCTCCAAATACACAACTTTGATTCTCTGGTGTCTTTCAAAGTTCTAGATCCTTGACTCCAGGGGCTGGCTGGCTCTGGCTCTGGCCCTGGATTTCACACCCCTATGTGAAACTGCAGCCTCTTCAAACCCTGGACAAGTTCTCTCTCCTTGGTTTGGACATTCCTTTTTCCTCTCCGGTTATACTCCCTGTTTAGGACAGGTCCCCTGGGTTTGAGAGAAAAACAAACTGAGAATGGCAGGCCTGAGAACACCTCCTTCCATCTCTGCCTTCTAGTTCACTCCAGGTACTGTGGATTGATTGAATTGTGTCCCCCAAAGTTCATACATTAGAATCTTAATTCCCACTGTAACTGTTGAGGGTGGGAAATCCTATTACAGTAATTGAAAAGTGGGGCCTTGAAGAGGTGATTAGATTGTAGGATCATGCCACAGTGAATGGACTAATAATGGTGGTCAGGAATATTACTCTGAGGGTTTTAAAAGGAAAGCATGTGAGAGTCTCTCTGCTCCACCATTTTCTGCCATGTGAAACCCCTGCATTGCTGTAAAGCCACCACCAAAGAAGACTCTCACCAGACATGTTCCCTGGACTTTGGACTTCCCAGCCTCCAAAACTGTAAACAATAAATTTCACTTTCTTTATAAATCACCCAGTCTCAGGTATTCATGTTATAAGCAACAGAAACAATCTAATACACCAGGTCTTGAGGATCTGGATTTCATTTTAGTTTTTCACTTGTGGTCATAAATTGGCAATGAAATGACCACTTAGGATGGTCTTAGATATTGCATTTGAAGTTTTGGTTAGACTTGGCTTTCCATGGACAAATTTGGTAGCTCTTGGGAGTTGGTATGTTATTAGATATACAAGGCTAGAGATCCAGGAATTTCCATATCCTAGCACTTGGAATTCCCAAGGGAACCTGTATGCACAAGACAGTACCCTGCAAATATTCATTCATCAAACAGATATTTACTGAGTACCTGTTACATGTCAAGTACTGTTTTAGGTGTTGGGATACAGAAATGAACAAAATAGACAAAAATTCTTGCCCTCATGGTGCTTTATTATGGTAGGAGTGGGGATAGGACACAAGGTATGGAGCACAGCTCAGGGAACCAGGAAGAAGGCTGATGAGTGCAGTTTGTAAAACCCCAGAGGCAGACTCTCTACAATTCATAATCACCTGAATGACCAAACTGGCTAGTTCTGCTGCAGTCATTTGTAAAGATGGCTCTTGTTTTCTTTTCTGAGATTATTCATAATCATAGCATCCAGTGCTGAAAATGCACTATGCATCAGGCATTGTGCATTATCTTAGTCTATCCTCATGCCAACCCTGTAAGGGGAATATTAGAACCCCCATTTTACAGATAAATAAACTGAGGCATGGCAAGGTTAAACAGTATTTCCTATGCCACACAGTTAGAATGTCTGACTCTACAGACTTGCTCTGAAACTCTACCCATTACTGCCTCCACCCATCCCTGAATGGGAGCTCTCAGCCCTGGGGGAATGCCGCTAGGCTTACGCAGGAAAATGGAGGCAAAGCCAAGCAAAGGGGATGGTATGGAATCAGTTACACGTTCAGAGTCCTACTTAACTTACTCTTTTCTGCACCAAGGCTATCAAAGAAAGACTGTTTATAATAAACAGAAGAAGTCTTACAGAAGCAGCTGGTGACAGTGGCTGGCAGCTAGGTGTTGCTAGGGTAACTTAGCTGGGAGTGGGTAGTGAAGTGATTAAGCAGGGTTTATAAATTACCTTGGTTGGCTTTCCCCAGGATGGGCAGTTCCCTGAATGAAAGGAGGCAACTAGGTTCTCTCTTTTGTCCTAAGCAGATAGGAAACCTTTTGAATATGCATAGGAACATGTCATAGCAGGGGTAGTGGGTTCCTCTTCATATCCCATAGATCAGCTGGGGCTGGTCAGGCTAAGACAAAGGTGTTCAAGGGTGGATGTGGGTGAATACCAGTGAGGGAAGAGCAAGATTAGAGCCTCAGAATGGGCTGGGTGTCAGGGCAGGGGCCAGAAGGCAGAACCAGAGCTGACAGAAACCAGAGAAGAATGAGCACAATACTAGCAAAAAAACCCCTGAAACAAGCTACAGGAAACCAGGCCACACCAGGTACGAAGAATCACCAGAATTTACAATGAGATGGAATGAAGCAACTGCACAAGGCTAGGAAGGGATTCTAAGCTTGGGATATTAACCCTTCTACTCCTACTATTAGCAGCAACATTTATTGAGTAAGATGTCAGGCCCTGTATTAAATGGTTGCATAGATTTAATGTAATCCCAGTTAAGGGTGGTAGATTATGCTCCCATTTTACTGAGGAAGAACCCAAGGGTTAATTATTTAACTTGTCCAGGGTCAATTAGGTAGTCAACAGTAGATTGTGGAATAAAACCCATTTGTCTACCTCCAAAACTGAGACCAACAACCATTCTGTCAATTTGTAGTTACTCTAATTATGGAGGTTTCTATGTCCAGTTTGCTTTGAAAGCACTGAGGGACCTCTGACACTGCCCATCCTGGCCAGAGTTGGCTCAGGACCTGGTGTGGGCCAGGCCTGCAGGTGTGAGCACCATTGCAGACAGCTGCAGGTTTCTAGGGGAAGGCCAGTGTTCAGGGAGTTAGGCAGGGGGCCAATGACAGAAGCTGCAGGCCATGGTGAGTTCTGTGAGGGGCAAGGCAGTGCTTGGAAGATGCGAGGAGGAAGGTGGGAGTGAGTGACGAGCAGGCCGAGGCATGCCCTTGACATTCGTCTTCAATTTCTCTTTCTCCCTCTCCAGTAGGATGTGCAATTCCTAGAAATTTGACTAGCTGGTTGAAAACATGACCAGGCTTCTGATCAACTCATACTCACTTCTCAGTGGCTCTGGAGTCTTGCCGTAGAGGCAGTTGTCATCTTGGCCTTTGAATATTTGGGAAAAAATTAAATTATTTCCATAAATATGTGACAGGGGTTAAGAGAAGTCATAGTGTGTATTAGTTACCTGTTGCTGCATTGTAGATTACCCCCAAACTTAGCAGCTAAACAACAAACATTTATTAAATCCCACATTTCTGAGAGTCAGGAATTCAGGAGCAGCTTTGCTGGGTAGTTCTGGCTCCAGGTCTCTCATGAGGTTGTAGGGCTGTGGTCCCATCTGAAGGTTTGACTGGGGCTGGGGGATCCACTTTAAAGATGTTTTACTCCCCTAGCTATTGGCAGGAGGCCTCAATTTCTCTCCATAGAGTGGCCTAATGAAATGACAGCTGATTTTCTCCAGAGTGAATGACTGGATAGAGAGAGAGAGTAATGCATTTTTTTGGCCTAGTCTCAGAAGTTACACACCATCACTCCCACCATATTTTATTTGTTGGAATTGAATCACCAAGGACAAGAGACAGAGAATTAATCCATATCTCTTCAGTGGAGTAGTATCAAAAAATGCAGGACTCATTTTTGAAACTCCCACACAGTGTAAACAAAGATCTGGGTGAAAAAATTGCATGGTCAAATGCAGAAACAGGGAGGGGGCAAAAATCCTCTTGAGATGGCTGCTGGTGCTAGGCAACACACTCATGTTCAGAACATAGGGGAGAGAGTGCTTGCACTAGTCTCTGATGGCTGCTACCATCAGATGACAACGATTCATTCTATTTTCTCTTTGTCTGGAGAAAACTCTCATCCTAGGCAACCCAAGCTGTTTACGGATCTTTCTATCTATTCACCCATTCATATGGGACCCAGAGCATGATAACAGCTATTCAAACTGTGGAATGTTAATTAGATGGAAAAATGTACACATCAGCTATCTCCATTTCAGCTGAGAAATCTGGCCGAGGTACATAATTTGCTTCAATGTCATTTGTGTCAGGATTTTGAAAGGGTGGCAATATATCACTGTGTTAGACAAAAGGCGTGGGATAAAAGGAGAAGGGACTATTCATGGCAACATGGGTTTCAGGATATTAATAAGTGCAAATATTTGCTTCTCTATGGAAGCATTAAAGCTCTCTTCTTATTTCTTGGTTCTCATGCCCAAAGTTATTTGCTTTTTTACGACTGACATTGAAGTAGAATATTAGCTCATCTCTTTTCTCTCTGAAATGTAGCTTTTACACTGGGCAAGTGCAACAATCTTAGTGCTGCTGTCTTGGCTGCGATTCAGAGAATCTGTAGTGAAGGGGAGTGATCTTTAGCCACATGTGGTATTAAATAGACTGAGAGCAGCTCCTAATTGTCTCCACTTTGACCCTGCCTCTTTATCTCTCTTCCTTTCTTTTCCCCATGGTAAGATAGCTGACCCCACTGAGTAGGTAGGTGTCTGGTGACACTTTTTTCTTAGAATGGGGAGTCATTGGCATGACCTTCCTGCACCTTGATCCTAAGACAGTCTTAGTTGTGCCCTTGGAATATAGCCCAGACACGTCTTATATGGAAGGTGGCATCACCAGGGAAGTCAGAACTGCTTCCCAAGTAGAGAGGTGGTGCAGACTTCCCAAGGAGGGGACAGGGAGCTGCCGCATACTTCTGGTGACTTACAGTGAGCAGAACTTGCTTGGAAAGGGTGTATTTCATATGTCTGGGCTCTAGATTCTGTCTAGATTCCTCTCGCTCATTAGGGATGGGATAGAACTTCAACTGCATCCCTTTTCTAGGTCACGAATATTCCAAAAAAGGGAGAAAAGACCCCTATTTCCTTATACCTCTCTATTCTCTCATGCATACCACTGATAGGGGAAATATGAGTTTATCTTATGGGAGAGAATTAGTTCGGAAGGAAACTACTCCTTGGTGGTGAGATGTCTGTCTGTAGACACACCATGGGAGCATCTACTGCAGTCCAGAGGGGAGGACCTGCCTGTTTCTTCTGCCTCCAGCATCATAGAACCAGAACCCACCCTTTCCCTGCAGGGGAGCCAGTGGCCCCTGTGTAAACTTGACAGAGAAGGAGCCACCAGCCCACATTACTGTACTTCTGTCTAGCGTCTAAAAGCCAGATCACCAGAGATAATGGATGTGAAATTGCCTTCACATAGTGGGCTCTTGATCAATATTTGTTGAATAAATAAATGAGTAAACTCTAAGATGGTACAAAGGCGCGGCAGTATGATTATAGCTATTTATTTCATTACCATAATCCTTGTGTCAAAGCATGACATGGTTGAGATTCTTTCAGAGAACGTCATCCTGTTCCCTTCAGTTCCCATTTCAAAGCCAGGGAAAACTTTATTTTTTAAAGTTTAAATTTTTGTCAGAATTATTCATGCACATAGTTGAAAGACTCAACCATTCGACAAGGTTTACTAAGATAGAAAAGTGGTCCCCAGTTACCTCCCTCATTTCCCTTTCCGCTGAGGCAACCACAGTCACCTTTTCTAGATGTATTTTTTTCCATTTAAAAATCATTTTATTATTAGCATCATCTTCCCATTTAGCCAAGTGTCTGTCACGTATAAGGAATGCCAGCAAATATTCCATTTGAAGCTTCATTGTACATATTTCCATCGATAAATAAACTCTAAATATACATTAAAAAGTTAAACTTAAATAACTTATATTTCCTTCTGTCGTAACAGGCATATATTGGTAAAATATAAATATCCTTAGACTCAGACTTTTTTCTGAGGACAGTAATTCATCACATGGTACAATTATTGACAATAAAACCAAGGTGTTGTCAGCTGGTTTCCTGGCATGGACTAGTACTGAGGCGAGAAACAGAACATTCATATTTGGTTACTGGGCCAAGTGGGGCAGGAGAGATGGTGGGAGGAGAGGACAGTTGTTTTCTTTACAGCTCTGATAAAAATAGTCTCTTCTTCCACTGAATTTTAACTTTGAATATATTCTTCTGCATTTATTGATTAATTCCATAATCATTTTACTTAAAACTCAGATGTCAACTAGCAAAATATGGCACATAATCCATTTTGAACAAAGTCAATAGATACAGAAACTATCTAGATGTATTTTGATCCTTAATCATTTTACCTCCAGCAATATATCTCTATTGGTGCTTCTAGATTTTGTTTTGTTTTAGGCACCATGTATTGACTTCCACTACGGAAAATGAAGATTTAGCTCCATTTCTTCCTCTGGTCCCACCAAACACACACACCTTTCCCATCCTCATCTTCTCAACATAATTACAATTTTGGTTAGATAAACATTTGTTTTTTATAATATGGCCATGTATGCCTTTCAGGTCTGAGCCATTATAGTAAATTTTGATTACTTTTATTTTTCTCAAAACTTTTTGGCTTCTCTGGAGTTAATTACCTTTTGCTTGTGTGTGTGTTGGATATTCCATGTACTTATCACCAATGCAGCCCCAAACTCTCCAAGTGTTGTCTACAATTTCTTTCATTCACATCAAATATTCTATCAATTCATCTCCCCCCCCCCCATCTTCTCGAAGTGGTTTTTTCCATAGCTTATGAACTGCGGGTGGACGGATGCCTCCCTGGTTTAGCATAGCTGCTATCCTGAGACATCCCTTCATCACCACCTTAGGGATTCCCTTTGGATGCCTCCCTGGTTTAGCATAGCTGCTATCCTGAGACATCCCTTCATCACCACCTTAGGGATTCCCTTTGGATGCCTCCCTGGTTTAGCATAGCTGCTATCCTGAGACATCCCTTCATCACCACCTTAGGGATTCCCTTTGCCTCTCTCCTGTGTTGGGTCCCCCGTTTCTTATATTTCATTCTTCCCCTTTTTTGGTTTATGCTGTAATTTGGGTAGAGCTCATCCTCAGTAGCTGCTGTGGATTGAATTGTAGCTCCCAAAGTCTCATGTATTGGAAACTTAATCCCCACTGGGAGAGTGTTGGAGTGGGAAACCCTATTAAGGTAATTGAAAGGTGGGGCCTTGAAGAGGTGATCAGATTGGGAGGACCATGCCCTAGTGAATGGATTAATCCATTGATGGTTTAATGGTGGTTGTGGGCATGGTTCTGACAGTTTTAGAAGGAGAGCCAGTGAGGAGTTAGCTCACTCTCTGCAATGCCATTCTCGCTATGTGACACCCTGCATTGCTGTGAAGAGTCACCACCAGGAAAAGGCCATCACCAGATGTATTCCCTGTACTTTGGACTTCTGAGCCTTCAAAACTGTAAGCAATAAGTATTCTTTCTTTGCAAATTACCCAGTTTCAGGTATTTTGTTATAAGGAACACAAATGGACGGATACAGTAGCTTTCTGAGAAAGGGGGTGTGGGATATACATTTTTTGAAACCTTGCCCATCTGAAAATGCATTTTTGGACTTTCACTCTTGATTGACAATTTGGCTAAGATTTTTAGATGGCAAATATTTTTCTCTCAGAATTTTGAAGTCATTATTCCACTGCCTTCTAGCTTCCAGGGTTATTTTTGAGAAGTCTGAAACTATTCTAACTCCTAATTCTATGTATCTGACCTATTTGTTTTTTTCCTCTGGTAGCTTGTAGGCTCTTCTCTTTGTCACCTGTGTTTTGAAAGTTCACGTCGATGTGCCTTGGTTTGAGTATTTTTATCCATTTTTTTGAGCACTCTGTAGCCCTTCAAATCTGGAAACTTGTTGCCTATAGATCTGGGAAATCTTTATTTTTTATTTATTTATTTTTTATTGTGACATAGTTGATTGTACATATCTGTGGGATAAGGAGTTGAATATCATTACCTGTGTGCGATATGTGCTGATCAAATCAGGATAATTAGTATATTCAACATTATACAATGTAATCTTTTCTTGTGGCCCTTTACAATTCCTCCCTGATCTCCCTCCCCCTCCCCCTTTCCCACCTCTGGTATCCTCAGTTCTGTTCTCTCATTTCGAAAGTTCAATGTACATTGTGATTGTTGTTTCTTTTTCTTTTTCATTTGTTTATTTTTTAACTCCCAGTTATGAGTGAGGACATGTGGTATTTCTCTTTCTGTGCCTGGCTTATTTCACTTAACATAATTTTCTCTAAGTTCATCCACGGTGCTGCGAATGGCAGAATTTCATTCTTTTTTATGGCAGAGTAATATTCTATTGTGTAAATATACCACATTTTTCTTATCCAGTTGTCCAATGATGGACATTTGGGTTGGTTCCAACTCTGGGCTATTGTAAATAGAGCTGCAATAAACATGGGAGTGCAGGTGTCCCTTCGACATGATATGAGAAATCTTGAATTGGTGTTAGAGAGTTTTCTGTTTCCGGAGCTCCTATTACTGAGACGTTGGACGTACTGAACTGGTTCTTTAATTAGCTTAGCTCATGTTCTTCCTTTCCACTACTCTGGGTGATTTCCTCAGACCAACCCTTCTACTGAGTTTCTCGTGTCTGCTGTCATGTTTTTAATTTCCTGGAGCTCCTCCTTATTCTCTGAATGTCCCACTGTCCATTTATACCATCTTATTCTTGTTTCACAGATATAACAAATTATTTTATTTCTCCGAGGATATTAAAGCTATTTTTTAAGGTTGTCCTTCTTGTATAGTCTGTTTCCTTCAGGTTGCTTCCTCTCGTTGCTCTCTTGTTTCTTTTGGTTTCTGTCCTTCATGTTGAAGACCTTCCTGAGGTGCCTGGTAATCCTCAGATATCTGCTCGTTTAGAAGCCAGGGACTAAAAAGTCTGTAGGTGGTGCTTGTCAACTGGAAACTTTTCTGCAGGGTGATCTAGCTGTGCTATTTGTTGGATGGAGAAAACCCCAAGATCAGTTTTGAAGAATTTTTCCTCTTGAACCAGACAGATTCCTCTTATAGACCCTTCCACTTTGCTGCCTGGAAGACAAAGGCCTTGTTGCCGAAGTTCTGGGAGCCCAATGAAGGCAGGAAGAAGGGAGTCTCAACCTTCGCATGTGTGTGTTCACTTCATTCAGTATGGCATCTTAGCCTTCGGCTGGTTCTGTCCTGCAGTCCAGACACACTGTTTTTATTGTGTTAATTCTCATCTTTCTCCACTGCCAGTTTAGGATTTGGCTTCCTCGGCTCTGCCAACTCAATGACCACTTATCCAGTTGCTTACCATTTCTCCAACTTTTGTTGTGATCTCTTCCCGATTTTCTCTGTCCTGTGGTTTTTATTTCTTATGAGGCTTCTGACCCTGGGCTGCAGGCCATTGTTCTCCAGTGACTGCTTTCCCATTTTCCACTGCCCCCTGCTCTCCAGTGTCACCACAGTGAGGTGTGGGACAAGCCACTGCACATTTAACTCCTCGGCACAGGGAATTTTATTGATCACAACAGGACTGTCCATAGAAGTGACCAAGAGCCATGCTGGGCATAAAAACCAGATCCAAGATTAGTAGAGGAAGAAGAGATGACTTCTGCCAGGGGATTCAAGGAGTCCATCTCAGAGGAGGTGGCATTTGAGCCAGGTACTGAGCAGATCATTCATACTTCAGATTAATTAAATTCAAGATCACCTGTTTCGTGAGCGAGCAGGCATTGGGTTAGTGTAGGAAGTTACTACAGCATAGGGGCTTAAATATAGGGTTCCAGATAATGCTTGGATTTGAATCCTGGGTCCTCAATTACTCACTGTATTTCGTTTCGATTCTACCATTCTCAATTTCCCACTTTATAAAATAGGGGTAATAATAGTACCTTTCTAAGGGGTTGTTGGGAGGATTAATTAATTGCAAGAGTGCATATGAAGTAGTGAAGGAACTGTAGCATAGTACATATAGACAGTGGCTCAGTAAGCAGTCTGTGCCAGAATGCCTGGATGTGAGTCCTAGCTCTGTTACTTAGTAGCTGTGTGAACCTGGGAAAGTTATTTAACCTTTCTGTGCCTCAGTTTATTCAACTGTACACTAGGGGTAATGTATTGTGGAGATTAAATGATATAATATGTACAAAGAACTTAACACAGTGCCTGGGACACAGACAACAATAATGCTTGTTAAAAAAAAGTATAAAATGTTAAGAGCACAACCTCTGAATTAGAGTGCCTGGTGTAAATCCCATGTCTGCCACCCACAGCCAGGTGTCCTTGATTAAGTTCCTTAACCTTTCTTTGCCTCCATTTCCTCATCTGTAAAATAGACATAACACCCACATTGCAGGGTTGTGGTGAGGATAGAATGAGTTACTACACATACAGCACTTAGTACCTATACGTGTTGCACCAGACTCATTGATTTTCATTTATTTGCTTTTTTCCTAGTGCATTTCACCCATGGAGGAGTCAGTCCCCAGCACACCTCATAGGTTATATAGCTAGGATGTCCTGGGGACATGAGTTGAACCGAGGCCTGCCTGGCTTCAAAGTCTGGGCAGTTTCACTCAACACAGCCCACTCCATCCTCTTGGGGGAAAACTGAGGGGAAAGAGTGGCTTCTTCTAGGGCATCGAGGGTGGCCAGCTTGGAGGGGACAGCAGTTCAGCCAAGTGTTGAGTCACTCATGATCTGCTCTTCCTGTACTTGCACCAAAAGGTGCTGTCTGGAGGAGGTCTGGAAACACTTGCTTCCACCAGGCAGGGGCTGCTGGACGCTTCTGGAAGTGGTGGAAGAGGGCAGCTAGACTCTTTCATGGCTGTCGGCTGGCAGGCCCTGCCTGACAGGTGTGTAGCTCCGAGCCCAGCCTGATGTCAGGGAAGACAGGAGGCTGTAGACATCGTTCAGTGGCCTGATAATTGGATATTTCTATAATGACAAATTACAGCTGTTTCTCTTGTCATCAGTGTGAAAACATTTCCGAGGCAGTGATTTCCCAGGAGGGGCCGTGGTTGTCATCCAGTTAAGACTGGAAACACCGGGTGTAGGGTGGGAGTGTGGCCAAGCGGAGCGGTGTTTCCGCGTTGCTCACCTCTGGGTATTCCGTCCAGTGTTGAATGCAGAGAGAACATCAGCCTCCGGTCATAACATTATCACTGGTAATTCTGCACAATTGTTATGTTGAGATGGGCTTGGAGGCTTGCAATTTGTTATTTGGCTTCAACCTCTACTGTTTTGTAATTTGATCAGAAGATGTTGTAAGACACAAACATCAATGGAAAGTTTGTTCTTTCTTAGCTTGAAAAATACTTAGAATTCCAAGTGAAGAGTAATTTTGGAAGCTTGTTCTCAGCCCACTGGCCTGTTGCCTGAGCCCTGAAGGTTGGACAGGGGTAAGAAAACTCCAAAATGTCTGCTTTGGCCTCCAGGAGGCCAAACATGTGCTGTTCCCCCAAACCCAAATCCCACTGACAGAAATGCTGGAACATAGGCTTAGACCATCCTTGTCCTAGGGCTTCTTGGTGCTCCAGAAGAGAAAGATAAGCCCACAGGCAGAGATGGTATCACGTGTCCTTTAATCTTTTTGAGCCTCAATTTCCTCATCTGTACAGTGGGGTTATTGTGAGGATTTATGGACAGTGCTTGGTGCATGCCATGGGCTACATGTAAGTGTTAGCTATGAAGAGTATGTATTTCAGAGCTGTCAGAGTTTGAGCCCTTTCTGGCCTGAGAAATACCATGGAGACAATGATGCACACATCTCATGGGGTCAAATCATTCTCCCTGTCTTTTATTTTTTTCTGGGTAGATCTGCCTTCATGATCTGTCCTGCTGTCCCTGTCTTCCCCCATCTGGTTCAGCTGCTTGCAGGGAGGACCTTCTGCCTGCAGGCTCAGGCCCACCCAGTTGCTGAGTTGGTCCTGACTTGGGTCCTCCATCCATACAACAGTTCTAAGCACCAGTGCCAGGTGCTGGGTACATAGGGATGCGGGGAGAGAGGCCCTTGTCCTCAAGGAGCTCACAATCTGGTGGGAGAGATGGGCATGGAAACAGATCACAGCCACACATCGTGAGAACTCTGAAGTGGACGTAGGGGCAAGAAGGGGCTCTGAGGCTGCAAGGGCCAGCTGTCCTCCAAATGGCATGTCCCTCTTTCAACAGAGCAGAGCTAGATGGAAAGGGAAACTACATTTCCCAGCTCTCTTCACAGCCAGGAGTGACCCTGTGACTAGTCTTCACCAGGAGAATGTGTGTGGGAGTGAGATGTGCCACTTCAGGCCAGGGATCTGAAGAAGCGCCTCTGCCTCTTCCAGCACTCTTACCCTTTCCATCAGCTGGAGGCAGAAGACTCTGAGACCCTAGGGTTTGTGGAACCAAAAGATGCATTTCTACATTTCCACATGAGGGAAAACTGCTTGCCAACTAGGAACACCTACGTTAGACCACCCTGAAATGAGAAATAAGCTTCTCTTGGGTTAAGCCACTGAAATTTAGGAATTTATTAGTTACCTAGGATTATCATAATGGACAAAGGTGTCTAATCCAACTGCTGGCTTCAAGAAAGGATTCCAGGAAGAAGTGACACCTGGGTCTCAGGTGCTGGCTGGGTTTAGGAGCTGGCCAAGCAACGTGTGGGGACAGTGGTGGCATCAAGATGAGAGGTGGGTGGAGGGAGTGGGGGCAGCTGGGAGGATATTTCAGGCAGAGAGAACAGAACAAATGATGCATGGGGTGCGGGTGTGTGTGTGTGGGGGTTGGTGTGTGTACATGTGCACGTGCACGTGTGTGTGCGGTGGGGGTACAACAGGAAGTTTAGTATTACTGGAGTATAAAGAGTGGGGTCAGGGGACAGTAAATAAGACTGCAGGAATTTGTAGAGGACCAGGCAGGGCCTTGTGTGCCAAAGAGTTTTAATTACTCTTGCAGACAATGAGGGAAACCTGATGGAATGGCTTAAAATGGACAGTGTGATTAGATCTGTGACTATTACGATCACTTTGCTAGAAGTGTGAGGACTGGATTAGAGAAGGTGATGCCAGAGATAGGGAGACCAGATGCAGTAGGGGGGCTGCTGCTGCAGTCCAGCAGAGGAAGATGGTGGCAGGACAGGGCAGTGGTGAGTGCTGGAAGAGGTGGAAAGGCTTGGTGATTGATTGGGTTGGTGGTGGGGGAGGGGGAAGCCTTAAAGATGAGGCCTGGGTTTGTAAAGACATCAGTAGTTTTTACTCACAGTACAAGTGGATAGGAAGGGAAATTGCAATTAAATTTTCTGTGATAGGTGAGCCCTCTGTTTATTGTTCTTTTTAAAACTCACCCTATGTAGCACTCCATAATGCCAGGTACTTTTCTCACTAATGTTAACAATAACTCCATGAGGTACAATGATTTGCTCCATTTTACAGATGAGGAAACAAAGGCATGAAAGGTTAAGAGACTTGGCAACTAGCAAGTGGCAGAGTCAGGATTTGGACCCGGGAAGTCTGGGTCCCATCCATGTGCTTAACTATTGTGTTTTGTTTCTTGTTTTGTATACAGAACAGTGTCCCAGTTACAGTCCTCACCTTAACCCAAGTGCCCATGTAGAACTTGGACACTGATGCCAACCTGGACTGAACCTAAATATTCAGTGAGCCTGGTCTGAGCACTGAGATCAGGATTCCTGATTTTCCCACTCAAGGATCTGATTTCTAGTTGGGCTACTGATGCAGTTCCAGACGTGCACTTTCTCAGCTTCTGTCATCTCCCTCCTTAGCCCCTTCCCGCTGCTGAGACTCAGCATGGTTTGCAGCTGGGTGCTCATGGCTATAACACTTTTGGGAACCACCATAGCCCCCAAACACTAAGGAGCTTGCCCAAGACCACACAGCCAGTAAGTAGTTAGGTTTGGATTCAAACTTAGATGTGTCTGTCAGATCTGTCCGTCTCCAAAAACTCATCCTTTCACCATCCTCTGTGGCCTTCCTTCATTCTTCCCAGAGGTCTACACTCAATCCTGATGACGCCAAGATCAAGCCCAGCATGGTCCCCCACTTCTTCTTAGCAATACAAAGTGAAACGAGGAATCCCAAAGCTGAGCTCTATCCTTAAGAACATCCTCATTCTCCTGGAGCAAGGTAGGAAGGAAGCAGAGCCCAGGCTGGCTGTCCAGGTGAGCCCAGCAGGCTGAACTGCAGCTCATGGACTTTGGCTAATTTGTTATGAACTCCTTAGGAGCATAGAGCAACCCTAACGAGATGCCAAAATCAATGGCTGAGCGAAAGACAAAGCAACATGCTGAGTAGAATGTGAGGGAAGAAAGCGGCTCATAAAAGACCTTTACAAACTATCTGGTGTGCAGCCTACAATGTGGAGAATAAATGACTTTCTTGCATAGACTCATATTTTTTCCCCCCAAGCTGGAAAGAAGAGAGCAGAAATGGGCTAGGGTGAGGGGACTGGTTGGCCTTGCAATGCCAAGATGATTATTGTTCAGTTAGAAGCCTAATGATTTTTTACTTTTCAGAGGTACAGAGAGCAATAAAGGGCTAAATTGGGTTTCCAAGTGTTGGAATGAGCAATAAAGTCAATTAGCAGAAATGGCGTTGATTGGAAAATTCCTCAGCAACCTAGAACACAGCCAGTGTCTCACTTCTTACCTCCTTTGTGCCCAGCACTGAGAACAAAGGCTGAGCTAGAGGGCAAGAGTAAGTCCTGACGAGGGATGGGACGGGCAGGAGACCCCTGGGTATGTGGCCTGTCTGTGTGAGGGCCACGTTGTGAGCCCAAGTCACGGCTGCCAAGTTCAGTGCTAAGATGCATGTCAGCCATTCCTGAGAGCACTTGTCTTAGTCTGTTTTCTGTTGCTTATACCAGAATATCTCAAAGTGGGTAATTTATAAAGAAAAGATATTGCTTACAGTTTTAAAGACTGGGAAGTCCAAGGTTCAGGGGGTGCATTTTGAAGGGCCTTCTTCCTGGTGGGGACTCTCTGCAGAGTCCCGAGGTGGCACAGGGCATCATGTGGCAAGAAGGCAAGACTGTTAATGTGCTAGCTCAGGTCCCCTTTCCTCTTGTAAAGCCACCAGTTTCACTCCCATAATAATCCATTAACCCATTAATCCATGAATAGATTAATCTATTCATGTGGGTATAGCCCTCATGGTTCAATCACCTATTGAAGGCCCCATCTCACAATACTGCCACATTGGGGATTAAGTTCAATGTGAATTTTGGAGGGTACATTCAAACCATAGTAGTGCCACAGGCTCCAGTTGTTCTGATATCAGTGCCCTGAAGGTCCTGCCCGTGGCTGGGAGCCTGGGGACCTTGGAGCAAGTTGATCGGACCTAGAGTCCTCACAGTGGCCTACCAAGCCCTTTGTGGTCTGCTTGGCTATCCCCCTCCTCTCTGGTCTCATTTTCTGTTGTTCACTTCACACTCTGCTACAGACACACAGCCTCCTTGCTGCTTCTCTGATATAGCAGGCCTCTGCTTACAGCCTTTGCTGTATTTTCTTTGCCCCCATTGCTCCTTCTCCAGATATTTCTCTGACTTGAAATCTTAGCTCCTCCAAGACTTCAACACTCAAATACACCTCCTCAGTGCAGCCTCTATCACACTGTTGAAGATGAAAACCAACCCCTGCTCTGCTTTTTCCTTTTTTAAAATAATGCCTAGAACTTCCTTAAAAAAATTGTATTACTTATTTATTATATATTTAGTGTGTTTATTGCCTCCTCTAGAACATTAGTTCTGCTGGGGCAAGAGTCCTTACCTGTTTTGTTCATTCAGTGGTACACTCCTACCTTCTGGAAAAGTGCTGGGCACATAAAAGGCACCTGATAAATGCTGGCTGAATGAATGAATGAGAGGGGACCAGTCTTCAGAGGTCAAGCATTCCAACCTACTTCTTCACAGGTGGGAGACTAAAATTCAGAGTCAGAGGAATGGCAGGGCTGGGACTAGATGCCATGTCTTTGAATCACAACCCAGTGTTCTTTGTTCTTGCTATAATTTGATGAAAAGCAGAGGTAACCTCCATCAGTGTCTGCTCTGTGCCATGCACAGGTTGTATCCAGGCCTCCTCTTCCCATTTTTACCTGTGTACCAGCCCGGTGACCTGCTGGGTTCCCTTCCTTCTCTGCCTCCTTCTTCTCTTCACCGTCTTCTTATTCCCCTTGGCCTTCAGGCCTCAACTTTATTACTACTGCCTCTGAGACACTTTTCCTGATGATACAGGCTAGATCCAATCCCCCTTGCTGCTCCCAATGCCCTTGGTGTGCCCTGATCCTGAAGTCACACTGGCTTGTTGCCTGTCTCCTCAGCTCAATGGGTGCTGCTCGAAGACACACTGTGTCTGTCTGATTCATTGCTGTTTCCCTGGCACCTAGAATTGTGGAAGACATTAAAAAAATATGTGATGAATGAGTAATGAAGTAATTTTGCTTCTCTGTGCTTTGGTTTCTTCACCAATAAATGAGTCGTTGAGAGGACTATATCTGGCATGTAATAGGTGTTCAATTATTAGCCTTGCATCAATCCTGGGAGGTAGGTGTTACTGTCCCTGTTTTATAGTGGGGAATATGAGTCCTTTAAAGGTTAAGTGACTTGTCCAAGGCTGTCTAGTTGGTAAGCATCTGGACTTAAACTCAGGTCCATCTGATGTCAAAACTTGACTCCTCCAGTAATGTGCCACTGTCTCCCCCTGGCAAGCGAGTGGAGCTTGTTTGCTCCTATGGCTTTAATACTATGCATTGGCAGTTTTCTGGTTGATGTGGAGTCCAATGCCTGTGAGCTCTGTCGTCTGTCTCATCCCAATCCCATCACCAAAGCTGCCTGCCTCTCTTGCCTATGGACTTGGTCATCACTAGATGAGAACAGCAACTTGGCCATGATTGCCCCTGGAACACTGGTCCTGGCCTGAGAATTCCTGGGAGAGCCTCATATTTAATCCCACGAGTGCTCAAGTCCCAGCCCTGGGAGCAGAGTCAGCCTCCAACGTTTGTCCTCCTCCCAACCTTTAGTGCAGGGAATGTCAAGAAGAAGTCAACCTATATTTTCTTCTATATTCCATTATAATGGTGAAGTAGATCAATCAATTTTTTTATTTCCTTTTTGTATTGTGGTAAAATATATGTAATATAAAATTTACCATTTTAACCATTTTTTTTTTTCTGACCGGTAAGGAGATCGCAACCCTCGGCACGGTGTGGTCCGCACCACGCTCAGCCAGTGAGCGCACCGGCCATCCCTATATAGGATCTGAACCCGCGGCCTCGGCGCTCCCAGCACAGCACTCTCCCGAGTGAGCCACGGGGCCGGCCCCATTTTAACCATTTTTAAGTGTACAGTTCAGTGGCATGAAGTACATTCACAGTGTTGGGTAACCATCACCACTACCTAGTCCTAGAACTTTTTCATCATCCTAAACAGAAACTGTAGCATAAAACTACTACTCCCTATAGCTGTTTCCCCCATACCCTGGTAAACCACTGTCCTCCTTTCTGTCTCTGTTCTAGGTACCTCATATAAATGGGATTATACAGTATATGCACTTTTGTGTTTGGCTTATTTTATTATCATAATGTTTTTAAGATTCATCTACGTTGTAGCATGTATCAGAATTTCATTTGTTTTTAGGGCTAAATAGTATTCCATTGTATGTAGATACCACATTTTGTTTATCTGTTCATCCATCAATGACCTTTGGGTTATTTCTACCTTTTGGCTATTGCGGATGTTGCAGCTATGAACATCGGTGCACAAGTATCTGAGTCCTTGAGGGGGACAAACATGGCAGGTTGACTCTGCTCCCAGGGCTGGGACTTGAACACTTCAATTCTTTTGGGTATATAACTAGGAGTGGAATTATTGGATCATATGGTTATTCTATGTTTAACATTTTGAGGAACCAGCAGACTGTTTTCCACAGTGATCATACCATTTTACATTCCTACCAGCAATACCCAAATGTTCTAAAATTTCTCCACATCCTTGACAACACTTGTTATTTATTTATTTATTTATTAATAGTAGCCATTTTAATGGGTATGAAGTGGTATCTTATTGGGGTTTTGATTTGCATTTCCCTAACGAGTGATGATGTTGAATATCTTTTCATGTGCTTATTGGCCTTATGTATGTCTTCTTTGGACATGTCTATTCAGACTGTAGCCTCAGTCCCCTGGGTGCAGGGTTACGATGGAGTGTCCCACTGTCTGTCTTCACCCTGACTGGGTCAGCTGGGCCTGAACAGACACTGGCCAAGAGGCTGAGATTTGGATCAATGTCTTCAGGGCTAGAGCTGGAAAGGGATACTAGGTGCCCTTGGTTCTTCAGGATGAGCTAAGTCATGGTTCACGGGGGAGAGGTAAGGCTATGATGCCAGAGACTCTTTGCACAGGCAAAGTCTCCAGGGCTGGAGTGTGGGGGTGAGGGGTGGAAGTGGGCATGGGGTTGGGAGGGGAAGGTGGAAACAGGGTCTGAGGTTAGAGAGGAGGGAGGTTATAGTGATCAGCAAAATCAGTTATGGGCCACAGCAGCCATGATGGGCTGGCAGGGAGCTGGTGTGGGGATGGGTAGTCTGCATCACTGGGAGAGTGTGAAGTGTCTACTCCACATCCTGCAGCCAGGCCAAGGCCTGGGCTTCATACCCTCTGCAGCTCCTGCCTCTAAGTTTCCTGGAAGCTGGGCCAATCAAATAGCTCTGTTTTCACATCTTCACCCCACCACATCCACGCTGGGTGCTAACGCCCAGCAGTGCATGGGCTTATGTGTGCGTGGGTGTGCATGTGTACGTATCCATATGTGTGTGTGCACATGCTTGTGTGTGCACATGCTTGTGTGTGCATGTGTGGGATGCCCCAGAGTGGAAGGAATTGGGAGGAATGTGGAGGCAAGACAGGAGATGGGGTTACTGGTGTTTGTTGTCCCACTTTTACTTGGTAGAGAGTTGGTGTTTGTTTCTGAGCCTGAGATCTGTGTTTTGCTTCTTCACAGCTCAGCAGGAAGAGCACTAGATTAAGAGTCAAAACATGTGAGACAGCCTCTTGGGTCTGCCTCTCACTAAGTGAGAGGGGGATTTGAAGTGTAAGGAGAGGCTCACGCTCTTTACCATGGAGAGACTCTCTCTTTCCCTTCAGAGTGGGAGGAACAGAGTCTTACTTCCTGAGTCTGTCCCTGCTAAGTATTATGGTAGCTGCTGTATACATTGACTATGCCCTTGCAATTTATTAGGCTTCCTTAAAGGTATCAAAAAGCACCCTTTATTTAGGAATTGGAAAACACAACAAAAAATTAGCTTAAAATGAGCTTATTGTGTTTTGTTTACTCAGCAGTTAACCTAGTCATAATTGTACCTACATCAGCCATACACTATATGCAGCACCACTTCAGAATGGGCCCTGTGCTAATTGCCATCCCTGGCTCCCCAAGGTAACGTTGACCTCCTTAGACAGAGCAACTTAAGCACCATGCAGTTCCCGTCACCTGCCTTGTTCTGATTCTGCATATCCTGCAGAACCATTTATGCTTCCTATGCCAGCCCACAGCCTGTACAGCTCCACACTGGTCATTTTCTTGTTCAGAGTGAACACACCACTCTCCCAAAGCTCTCAGGCATTCCTGCTTTGGGAGACGGCTGTCAAAATTTAGGCTTCAAATTACTGAATTTTCATTGCTGTGTGTCTGAATTTTTAGCTGTTTCTGGTCCTATGTGCTACTGCAGAGATTGATGTGATAGGGAAAGACTGGAGGTTAGCTATTCTCCCATGTAATGTGATAATGGCTATTACAAAATGCAGTCTCAGCTCAGTGCTCACTTGGGCCCCCAAAGGCAAGCCCAGCAGACCAGGCGCCAGCATCAACAGCAGTCACTTTCCAGACCTCACTCCATCTTACTGTTTTGCCATGGTGACCCCCATCCTTCCAGGGCCTAGGTGGAGGTAATGGTTAATTTAGTGTGTCAACTTGACTGGGCCGTAGGTGCCCAAATATTTGGTTAAACATTATTCCTGGGTGTGTCTGTGAGGATACTTCTGCATGAGATTAACGTTTGAATCGGTGGACTGAGTAAAGCAGATTGCTCTCTCTAATGCAGGCAGGCCACATCCAATCCATTGAAGGCCTGAATTGAATAAAAGGCTAAGAAAGAATTCTTTCTCTCTGCCTGACTGTCCTTGAGCTGGGACATCAATCTTCTGCCTTTGGAATTGGCTCATCCTGGAACTTAACACCATTGGCTCTCCTGCGTTTCCAGCTTGCCGAAGACATACAGATCTTGGACTTCTCAACCTCCATAATTGTGTGAGCTAATTCCTTATAGTAAATCTCTTTATCTATGTATCTATATCTTTATCATCTATTTACTCTATTGGTTCCTTTCTCTGGAGAACCCAGACTAATGCAGAGGGGCTAAGTCAACGGGGTAGGGCTGGGCAGGCAGATCCTCCAATTTGTCTCCCTACTCCTTTAGATATACAGACTAAGGGTGGGTATTGATCAGAGGGTCCTCTGACATTAATCTAGCATGGTCGTTTATTTCTTTTATAATGTTTTATTTTATTCTTATGCCATGCCACTTTATTTTATGGGCTTGGTTGTTTTTGTAACCCACCTCCTACCTGGCTCTATGCAGTTATTCTTGATCACAGCTGTGGTCCTAGGGAGCTCTCCTCTCCAGGAGGGTCTGGCAGAAAGGGCAGCATATGGCAGGGGGCTGGGGAAGCTGACAGAAACCCTCTTTGTCTGTTAAATGTTTTATTAGAATCCATGTAGCAATGTATATAAAGCAAGTCCCATGGAGGGAGAATTCAGAATAAATTACTGCCTGCAATTTCCTGTTTGGCATTGATCTTGTAGATTGGAAACTCAAGATGGGAATGGCTGCATGTTATTATGCCAACCTCAGTGTTGAAGGTCCCACAAATTCCTCACTAGTCATACGATGTCAGAGCCACACAGAGCCTTAGAGATCAGCCAGTCTAACCTCACATGATATTGATGAGGCTCAGAGACCCAGAAAGGCCTGAGGTCGTATGATGAAGAGGGACATAATCTTGACTATGATATTAGTACAGCTTCAGCATCCTGAGGCACAGACTCTAGTGGGTGTGAAAGATTGTTTTAAGGTACCCAGAGTCTATTATTACTTACTGAGGGTCCTCATCAGAGTAATTGGCCTGCACTTCCTCTCCATGTTGTTCCTTAATGTGTGTTTATGACCCAGTCTTGGCATTTTGAATTCTGATTCCTTTGGCAGCTGAAGGCAGCTTTGAGCTGCTGACAGCCATTATGGGAGTAGAAAGTGCCCAGGGCCTGCACAAGCCAATTACCCAGTGGGACCCTCGGTTTTGTCCTCTGTGTTACAGGCGTGATAATGCCTGACCTGTCTGTCACATGGTGACACATAAATGCAAAAAAGCTCTCTAAATGGAAAGGCCTCTTTTGTAACAATAAAGCCAGACCAGATAGGGTTTGGTGCTGAAAGGAAAATTTTCTGTCTAAGGTACCAGCTCACCTCTGGAAACTCTTCCAAAATCTCATTACCCTCAGGACCCTCACCTTCTGACCCTTGATGCCAACACTCCAGCAGGAGAGAGAAATTGCCCTTTAACAGGCTGGTCAAGTGAATCTCACACTGTCCTAAACTGTATGTTCTGCAGTGTCTACGTGTTTTCTTCACCCTCTGTTGCAAGTAGTTTGTGGCCAGTGATGAAATCTGATTCTCCTTTGTGTACCCCATAGAGTTGTGTTAGTTACCTACTGCTGTGTAATAAATAGCCCCAACCTGGTGACTTTAAACAACAATAATCATTTATTTCTCTCTCATAGTTTTTTTGGGACAGAAATTCTGGAGCAGCATGGCTGGGTGGATCTGGCTCAGGGACTCTCCTGAGTCTGTAGCTGGGGTTGAGGTCATTTGAAGGCTTGACTGGGGCTGGAGGACCCATTGTCAAGGTGGCTCACACACAAGGCCAGCAAGTTGGGGCTGGCTATTGGAGGGGCCTCATTTCCCTTCATAGGGCAGCATGAATGTCACATCATGGCAGCTGGCTTTCCTCAGACCAAGAGGTTCCAGAGTCCAAAAATGAAGCCGCAAGGTCTTTTATGACCCAGCCTCAGCTCTTCTGTATTGTATTAGTAATGCAGGGCCAGGCCTGATTCAGTATGGGAGGGGATTGCACGAGGGCAAAAATAGCAGGAGATGATCATGGGAGACAGGCTGCCTCCGTCTACCTTCTGGCTAGACATGAAAACACACCCCTTCCTGAGGTCCTGAAAGTCTCCTCATCTTGCAGCATCAGCTCGAAGTGCTGGACCTTGTCATCTAATCAGGTCCAGGTTCAGAAGAGGCTCTTTGGGTGAATTCCTTAAATATAGCACCTTCTGATAATTATTTTAGATCCATAGTCCTATGGACAAAGGAAACATGTTATCTTCCCTCCACCTAATATACAATGGTGCAGCAGGTATGGGAAAACCATTATAGATCCTCCTCCTAAAAAGAAAAAGGAAGGAAAATGGGAGGTATGCAGGGTCCTTAGCAGTTCTGAAATTCTGCTGGGCACACGGGCAGCTTCTTGATTGGAACTTTATTCTACTGCCTGAGAATGGTTCTCTACAGCATGTGGCTCCACTCTCTGGGCTCAGAGGCAGAAGCTCTCTGGGTCATCCTTTCTTTTCTGTAAGACACCGAGTTTGCAGCTAAGTAGTTTTTTCAGCTTGCTTTCTTACAGTGGGTTGGAGGTCCAAAGACCCATTTTCATTTTGTGCTGTCTCCATCCCTTTTAATGCAAGCAGGCAGTGTTTCACACAATGCAATCATCTTAAAATCTTTGTAAGATTCTATGAATCTTATTGGCATTTGCTCCATTAAATACAAGTCACAACCACAAATATGAACCAGATAAGCCCCTTTCCATCTTGAGTTTCCTGTAAGGCTGCTGTGGAACACTGCTCTTAAGATTAGCAGAAACCCTTATTGGTGAGGATCTATGAGTCACTTTTTTCCCCCTGTTAAGCACCACATTACATATTTCTGAGGTCTTAATAAAGATTTTTACATTAACTCCCTCAGACTCATCTTTAGATTACATTTTCCTGACAGTACCCTGGATTTGATCTTTGCCTAGAGGCCATTTTAAAATCTTAGCATCATTTCCTGCCTAGACAGTCTAGGAATAAGACATTTTCATTTTCAAACCCAGTGAGTCCTGGCCCCTTTATGATTAATAGTTCTTTCTTTAACATGTCTTTTCTCTTTTCACATTTTATTGTAAGCAACCAGAAGTCAGGTGGCACCTTCAACGTTCTGCCTGGAAATCTCCTTTGTTAGATCATCCAATCCATTACGTGTATTTTCCATTTTACCACAGAAGACAGTATTGCTAAATTTACCCTCACTATATGTTATGGGCTGGACAGCTGTGTCCCCCAATACCCAAATTCATACACTGAAGCCCTAAGCCCCAATGTGACTGTATTTGGATATAGGGCCTGTGAGGAAGTGATAATGGTTAAATGAGGTCATAAGGGTAGGGCCCTAATCTGAAGGGCTGGTGCCCTTATAAGAAGAGGAAGAGACACCAGAGGCCTTTCTCTCTCCTCCATGTAAGGACACAGCCTGAAGATGGCCATATGCAAGCCAGGAGGAAAGTTCTTGCCAAGAATTGAATGAATGGTACTTTGATCTTGGACTTTCCAGCCTCCATAATTGTGAGAAAATAAATTTCTATTTAAACCTTCCAGTTGTGGTATGTTTTTAATGGCAGCTTGAGCAGAGTACTACAGTGCTCAGTGTATAACAAAGACCCCCTTTCTTTCATCTTCTAAATATTATCTTTCTTACTTTCCATTAAGCCCTCTTGGATAGCCTCTTTCAGTGCCCTTCCAACCTCTGCCCTCAAAGCCACTAGTCCACTTTAAGTTTTTTGTTCTTGTTGTTATGGTATCAGCCCCCTTCCATGTCCCCAAATCTATATTAGTTACCTGTTATTGTTAACAACCTCAAAACTCATTGTCTTAAAGCAATAATAATCATTTATTATCTCTCATGGTTTCTGTGGGTCACAAATTCAGGAGCAGCTTGGATGAGTGGTTCTGGCTCAGGGTCTGTCATAAGGTTGTATCAGATGGTGTCTTGTGTCATCTTAAAGGCTTCTGACTCATGTACCTGGTGCCTGGGCTAAGAAGACTTGAACAGCTAGGAGCTAGAACAGCCAGGGTACTCAAGCATCTTTTATCCAATCTCTCCTCTCCCTTCCCCCACAATAACCACAGGTTTGTTCTCTTCTTCTGATTAACTGTTTCTCTGTTGATTTGTTGCCTAAGTGATCTGTCCAGTACTGAGATAGGTGTGTTCAGGACCCCCATTATTTATTGTAGAGCAGATGCTTCTTCTACTGGAGTGTGCTTTGTGGAGAGATGTCCTCTTCTTTTTTATAATCTTTGCTGGTGACTCTCCTCATGTCAATGGTGGCTTGTGACTACCGCTATGGTGACGAGCCACTTTTGCAACAGCCATGGCAATTGCGGTGGCAATGGTGAGCTACCTGCTTGGAAATGGTGTTTCTGGTGTGCTCTTTCCTGTGGGCAGGTTTGGCTTCCCCCGGATCCATACCTCACCCCCAGCTTTATTTCTGATCTTAGTAATTTCGGCCTTCTCTCTTTTTCTTGTGGTCAGTCTAGATAAAGGTTTGCAAATTTTGTTGATCTTCTTAAAGAATCAACTTTTGGTTTTGTTTATTTTCTCTATTGTTTTTTAATTCCCTGTTTCATATATTTCTGTTGTAATCTTTGTTATTTCCTACTTATATTTGCTTTTGGTTTAGTTTGCTCTTCGTTTTCTACTTTCTTAAGGTAGAAGATTACATTACTGATTTGAGTTTTTCTTATTTTTAGTATAGGTGTTTACAAGTATAAATTTTCCTCTAAGCACTGCATGAGCCTTGCATCCTATAAATTTTGATATGTTGTGCTTTGATTTGTATCTCAAAGTACTCTGTAATTTTCCTGTGATTTTTCTTTTTACCCATTGTTTATTTGGGAGAGTGTTGTTTAATTTTCACACACTTGTGAATTTTCTAAATTTCCTTCTGTTATTGTGGTCAGAGAACATATTTCCTATGATCTTAGTCTTTTGAAATGTCTTAAGACTTGTTTTGTGAACAAAAATTAAAAACAAAACAAATAAATAAATAAAAGAGCCCCCCCACCGAGGGCTTGTAGGACCAAGAAGTGAAGGGTCAACAAGACAGTGCCATGAGTAGATGGAACAGCAGCAGCGATGGGGAAGTCCTGCTGCTGCCCTGTGCATGGGCTTGAGCTGCCTGGTGCATACTGACATGTAAGTTAGGCGTAGAGGAACAGGAGGCTGAGAAGAAACAGTTGAAGAGGTAGAAGAAAAGCAAAGAGAATGCAGTGTCCTAAAGTCAAGAGAGGGACAAGATGTGATAAGACATGAAGATAGATAGCTAGAACATGAGACAGATTGTATTTTAGGCAGGCACAGAGCTTCAGGCAACATGCTCCTCCTAGAAGCTGTGAGCTGGGACCCCATGCACCAGGCAGCTCAACCCTATGCATCAGGCAGCTTGACCCGAGGCACCAGTCTCTGCCCTCATCCAGGATTTGTCATCTCTCCTCAGGATAGTTGAAACAACCTCTTCAGCATCACCTTCCCTTCCACCTTCAAATCTGTTCTTTCACTTTGAGAAAATTCATGTTTTCTGCATATAAACTGAACCCCTATTTTATTGACCTCCACTGTTCACTGAGTGTACAAATTTGTCCAGGAGTCAACTGGCTTCCACAAGGACCCCCATTATTGCATTACTGCAGTAAGAAAAACTTGCAATTCATGTTTTCTAATTAGGTAAGCTGCTAATTGAGGATGGGCGTGCCAACCTGATTTAGGTCTTGACAAAGTGATTAGAGCCTTAATCACAAGGGGGCAAGACATCAAGACTCCTAGTCTGGTCTTGTCCCTGTTCATTCTCTTGGCAGCAGCCACCATATGGAAGGCCCTGAACATTCTGGACTGCAAAATGGCTCTCCAATGCCTGGTTCTGAGCCAATCCCCATTGGAAGAGAGGCCTCCTGATTAGAGATTTTTTTCTGCTTGGGACTGGTCTTGACATTTTTGGCTTCACAAACGAATCTGGAGAGGGGCTTGAAGAAAAAAAAAATTATCCTCCCAGAGCTGGAGGAAGTCATGGTGCTTTTGAGGCAGCTTCTAAGTCATTCTAAATTATTAGAAAAGCAATTATGTCTCAACACTTCTGCAAGGGTCTTGCTTCTTCCTTTCTTCCTTCTCTCCCTTTCCACCTTTCACTTAATCGTGAATGAGCTTCATGTGGTTGATCATCTGACATAAGCTTCACCATATCTCTGGTGCCAAGAGCCTGGTATAGAATTCACACTCAGTAGATTTTGTCATTGTATGAATATGCCAGGGTCTGTGCGGATACTGTGATACAAAGGTGAATCAGACACAGATCCTGCCTTTGAGGAAGACAGAGACAAGGGAACCAACAATTAAAATGCAGCAAGGTAAGGACAACATGAGAAGTGAATGCAATGTGATAAGGGAGCCAAGAGGAGTGGAATCTGACTCTCCTGCCATCAGCAAATATTTCTTTGAAGAGGAGACAATCAAACTGAGTCTTAAAGGTTACAAGAGTTTCCCAGGTGGGAAAATGGGGAAAGGCATTCCAGATAGAATAGCTTGGGCAAAGGCGTGAAGGAGTCATGAGGTATCATGATATGTTCAAGGAATTGTAGAATATTTGGAGTGCCTGGAACACAGAGGATGAGTAGGAAAATGGTGGAATCTGAAGCCTAGAGTCAGGGCTGCTACGGACTTTGTGCGCTGTTCACTTTATGAGAGTGCCCAGCTCAGGGGGTGAGTGGGGCCAAAAGTGAGCTCTGGCTCCACTTGGCAAGCACGTTTGTGGCTACGTCACCCCCCCCCCCCCCAGAGGAGGCTCTATTTGTAATTTACACAAAGGCTCCTGTAAGCTAGCAGTGTCTCTGCAGAGGGTTTGCTGATCTTGCTAAGGATGCACCTCTATCTAGGGAGTGGTTCTTAAACTTTGTGCCTTACCTGGTGGGCTGCTTAAAACACAGATTGCTAGCCCTACCCTTAGAGTTTCTGATTCTGTAGGTCTGGGGAGAAGCCCAAGAATTTGCATTTCTTTTATATTCCCAAGTGATGCTGCTGCTGCTGTTTGGGACCACATCCTGAGAATTACCCATTTGGGTAATAGGAAGCTGTTGGAAAGTGTTAGTTAGGAGAAGCAGAGCCAAGCCCCAGGTAAGTAGGATCTGTTTTCTGGGATTAGGGTTTCTGGTATCCCTTGTAAATCAGTTAGGGCAGCTAAATATATTAAGGAGAGTGGATACACAAAATCCCCCATCTTGTCCTTCCAGGGGAAGTTTTATAGCTCTATTCATTCAAGTAGGAGTTCTATCCAAGTGTCTTCCTGTTTAAGGAGGTTTTGCCCACAGATCATTTAAGGAATCGCCATACCATTACAAGAAGCTCACCCCTAGAGCTTTTACATAGTGAGCTCTCAAATGATTTAAATGTTTATTTGCACTTTATTAATTACTCCCTGGAGAATCTGGGGACCAGAGAAACCTAAAGCTACCAACTAAAAGATGAGTCATTTGTGGCGATAAGGCTTTCTTGAAAACTTTTATTAGTTCAATAAATACTTGACTTCAAAATTATAACTCGTGTGTGTGTGTGTGTTTGGAGAGGGGTGGGGGTAGGAAGGACATGGAGCCAGAGTGGCAGGGCCTCACACACATTAGCAAATGTTTGCTGGGTGAAGACGTGACAAGTAGATGCTGATGGGAATCCAGGGCAGACTGAGTGAGGGAATTTGGACTGATAGAAGTTGTCAGGTTGTCTCTGTTTCTGGGCTGGGGTTTGGAATCTTGCCTTGGGAAGCCAAGCCTTCTTGGAGCTCAATCCTCTTTTGTGTCCTCTGAGCATACTAATAAGATGTTCTTGTGCATGGAGGGAAAATGGCTGTACCCTTCCTTCCCCTGGGGGCTCAGACCAAGCTTGCTCTTAGGTTGGGGCCTGGGGCTCAGAGGTGGTAGAAGGAGTCCATCATTATTCACTTGTTGGAATATAGTCTCCAGGATAAACTAGCTTTGGGATGTGGTGGGGAGAGTGGGCGCAGGAAGAACATCTGAACTGATTGTCTTTTGCCTACTTCCAAACTCAGCCCCAGCCTTTCCTGAGAGCCAGGACAGGACAGGGGCGGTGAGATCTCTATTACACACTGATGGAGGCTGCCCATTAGAGAGCTCATGCTGTCGGAAGGGCTGCCATCCCCAACTAGCTCAACTGTTACCAAACCTAGCCTGTCAGCAGCGGTATAGGGAGACGCAAAGTCTCTTCAAAGGTAACAGGTTCTGCCTCTTGGTGTCAAGGAGAAAAGGAGAGGGAAGGATGGATGGGGAGGGGGTCCACTCAGAAGCTGCAATCAAGATGAGGTTGTTCTTAATTGAAATAGGTCCAGGCAGCATATTTCCATAATTCCCCGTTAAAGAGGTCCTGATGTACATGAGTCATTGCAGAAGCTGAGACTCCCCGAGTCAGCACTGTTCTGTGTCTGAGCCTCCTCAAATCAAAAAGACAATCCATTTCAATCACTCAGGCTTTCTGAGCATCTGAGGTATGCCTGGCCTTGTGCCATACACTGTGCCCAGCCTAGAGAGGGACACAGCAATAGATAATGGCTTTAGTCCCTGACACACAGGGCAAAAGCCTCAGCTGGACCCTGACCTTGGGGGAGCAACATGGATTCAGGAGCACCCAGGCTACCTTGGGTGGGTTCTGGTCTTTCCTGTGATGATGACACACAGGTAGTGTGGGACAGAGTGAAGCATTCTGGATTTGGACACAGGAGGTCTGAGTGGCATTTATTTAGCACAGATTTGTTAGATCTACCTTGTTCAGGGGCTTGGGATTCAAAAATGAATACAAGACAATTAGAACCCTCAACAAGCTCTAAGGGCAGGGACAGACACTAAACCGAAAATTGAGTTCAGTGTGATAAGTGCTGTGTCTGGCAAGCACAAAATATTCTGGGAGTGCTGAGAAGGGAGAGACTAATTCTGCCTGGTGGAGGTGGGTGGTGGGGTGGTTAAGAATGTCTTATTCTTAGCTTCCTCCATCATTGTGGTATAATCTTGGGGGATCGTATAATCTTTAGTGAGCCTCAGTTTCCTCATATGTAAGATGGGGATAATATAATCCATTCTCAGTGATGCTTGAAGATTCATGAGAGGATGGATATAAAGGTCTTGGTGGAACCTGCTTTGTGCTTGTTCTTGTATTTCCATGGGTGTCTCTCCTGACTTTTGTCTTTAAGTGTGAGCATATTGAGAGAAGGTGCTAGCTGTGAGGCTGCCCTGGCATGTAGCACAGCTGTCTTGGGCTGCTGGTAAAAGGCCCACAGGCCACACTGGTCCTGGCAGATGTTTCTCTCTTCCTTCTCAGCATGGTCACTGAGGCTGGAAGTGATGGCCCTGAGTCATTAAGTCAAGACAAAGTAATTTCCATTCTTTGAAAGAAAGCATGGAAGTGTGTCATACACTTTTGAAATATTTTTATCCCGAATAGATTTCAATACATGTCTTTAGGTTTGGCATCTTTAGTAACTTTGAGACATCAACGTTTTCATTTTACTGGTGAAAATATTGAGTCTCAGAGATTCTAAGTTCTCTAAAGTTACATAGGTATTAAACTTGGTGGAGCTAAAATTTAAAGTATTGTCTATGGAACTTGAGGGACTAAGATATTTCTGTGAAGTCATGCTGCCTTTCATACATGTAATTCTATGACTTATATAGTGATATATCCCCATCATTGATTTGCTCATTAATGACTTCATTTTGGCTTTGCAATAGTTAAAAAATGTTACATGTTACATGTCAGTAAGTTCAATTTGACTTCTGGCTCCAGCAATGTGGTAGATGAAGAATGTGTAAAACTTCCCACATAACAACACCTAGAAATGCTGGATAAGGTGTAATAACAACAACTTAACAACTCAAACTCAATAGTTGAATTTTCAAGAACAAGGAAAATCCTTAGAGGCGCAAAGTGAAGAAAAAACTGAAAACAAGCAGTAAATACAGAGCTGAGGTTATAGCTGGTGTGTGTGTGTGTGTGTGTGTGTGTGTGCGTGTGCGTGTGCGTGTGCGTGTGTGTGTGTGTGTGTGGAGAGTAATTGATCCTGCTAATTTGGGGCTCAGGTTATAACATTCACAGTGGGATGAGAGGAGGGTCTTGAGCTTGCTTAAAGCAGAGTGTTAGAATTAAGAATCTGCCATGAAACAATATGTGAGCTTACAATAAAAATTACAAAATAAATGAGGAAATGGTTTATTTTGTGTGAAAGTCAGGAGATGCAATAAAAAGGATAATTAGATATATAAGAATTTAAAACACTAAAAATCAACATGAAAGAAAATATGTAATAAGGATTTTAAAAATTATCTAGATATAAGAAAAGAACAAAATTTTAAAAAAACAAATATAATTTCTAGAATAAAATTATGGTCTTCCAAAATAAAAAAAAAGTCATTGAATTTGTTAAACAGCAAATTAAATGCAGTTGAAGAACAAATTAGTGAAATAGAAACAATATCTGAGGAAATTCCTAAAAAACAGGACAGAGAGACAAAAATGTGAAAAAAAAAGTGTGTGTGTATGAACTTCATAAAAAGATCCCAAAACAAAAAGAAAGTCATAACAGCAACAAGAGAGAAAAGACAAATTGCTCATAAAAGAATGACAATTAGACTGATAGCAGTCTTCTTAACTGCAACAATAAATTCTAGAAGACAAGGGAATACTATTTTTAAGAGTTGAGGGAAAATAGCTGTCAACTGAGAATTCCAGCCCTTTATCATTCAAGAGAAAAGATTAAGTAAAGACATTTTTAGATGAAGACTGCGTAAATACCACTAAGTGACTCTGTCTTTAAGAACTACTCAAGAATGTACTTCAGAAATAATAAAACTAAATCTAAAAGGAAGGAAAGGGAAACAGAAAGTGACAAAAGCTACAAGGCACAGGTGTTTTTATAGAAGCATTGTAGGAAATCTTCAAAGATCTCCAGATAATCCCTCTTAAACTAATTCAGATAACAGAAAAAAGACAGAAAGCTACCAAAAATGGACAAGGATAACATAAGAAATTAGAGAGCAATCTCTCTTATTTACACAGATGCAAAAATCGTAGGAAAATCACAATCAGTTGTTTATTAAGAAAAATAATGCAACCAAATAGGATTCATCTCTGGAATTCAAAGACAGTTCAATATTAGAGCATCTGTTAGTGTAATACTCCTCATTAATAAATTAAAAGGAGAAAAACCATATGATTTTCTTAGTGCAGAAAAAATTCTATAAATGCATTTATATAATTTATTATTATAATATATAATATATATCATTTATAATATATATTATTTATGATATATTGTTGTCACTTATTACAACTCTTACAAAATTAGGAATAGGAGAAAATTTTTATAATCTGATATAGAGTATCATATAGCCAAAATGCACATGGGAGAATACACCTAGGATAATTTGGGAGAAGAAGCAGATTTGTGGAGAGGTGGTAGAATACTTCCAGACTTTTCATAAAGACAGAGTGTTCTTAGGAAAAGGATAGACAAATAGACCAATGGAACTGAATAAGAGAGCCCAGAAACACCTCCGTGTGTGAAGTCTTGAAATATGGCAGATGTAGCATTATGAATTGGTGAAAATAAAGGGATCTTATCAATAAGCTAATGGTTAGCCATACAGAAAAGTAAAATATATCCCACCTTTCATCAAATGCAAGAATAAATTCAAGATAAGCCGAAGATCTAATTGGGGAAAACAAAACTGTAAAATTTTTGGAAGAGGGTATGAGAATATCTTTATGAAAGTGGATTAGGAAAGAACCCTTAAGTTATGAAAAGCAAAACTATATAAAGATTGACAGTGTTTACCATCTTAAAATTGAAAGCCACAACCATAAATCAAGGGAAATGACTGGACCCAGATTGGGAGAATTTTTTTTTTTCAGTCTAGCAAGAATTGGTATTCTTTATATCTCAAGGACTCAACTAAATCAGTAAGGAAAAAAAAAAAAAAAAAAAAGCCAGAAAATTAGAAAAGAATATGAGCAGGCAATTTAGAGAGAGGAAACCCAAATGACCAAGAAACATATAAAAAGATGCTCCTGCTCAGCCTCGTTGGCAAACGTTATAAAGCAAATCACACCTAGTTTTGGAGAGAATGGGAGGAAATGGGAACTCATACAGTAATTTGCAGGAGTGCAGATTAATATAGTTCCTTTGGGGAGCGATTTACAAAGACTCTGTAAAGTTGAAGATGCACATTGTATCTGCCAGGGTTCTGGAAGGAAACAGGTGGCACACTCAAATTTGATAATTTGAGAAGAGTCTAATAATGTGACTATTTAGAAAGGTATGTCTAGGATTGTCTAAAGGTATTTTAGACAATCTATAAAAGCACAAGGGATACAGCTGTACCCAAGAATTAGTGGGACCTGACCACTCCCAGGCCTGAAGGGGGAAGCCGAGGGAGCAGTTAGTAGAACATGGAGACAGAGAGGGCTGCGAGGAGAAAGTGGCCTGTGACTGTCAGTGGAGGGGCCTAGCCAGCCTGCTTCAGTCCCACAGGGAGGGGAGTAAATACCCCGGTCTCATTTCCTCCCCTTCCAATTTCCCATTGGTCCTCTTCATTGGCCAAACAGAATGGGACAGAAGGCAAGGGAGCCTGCAGATTAGTCCATATAATTTATCCTCCTGGGGCCCAGGCAAAATGCTAACACCTGTTCAATCTCAGCAGGGGGTCCATGAGTGAGTTACTTGCCATTTAGTCTTATTTTCTGTATGTTTGAAACACTATGTAATCAAAATTTTAAAAATGATAATGAAGGAAAGGATGAATGTTTGATATATATATATATTTTTAAAAGAGCAAAATTTCACTCATCTAAAGCAGAATTTGACAAAGTTTTTCAGTAAAGGGCAAGAGAGTAAATATTTTTGCCTTTGTGGGTATATTAGTCTGTTTCTGTTACTAATAACAGAATACCTGAAACTGGGTATTTTATAAAGAAATGAAATTTATTTTTATAGTTTCGGAGGCTGGGAAGTCCAAAGTCCAGGGAGCACATCTGATGAGGGGCTTCTACTGGGTGGGAGCTTTACAGAGTTCCATGGTGACCACTTGCTCTCTTTATAAAGCCATCAGAACCATGCCCATGACCACCCATTAAACCAACAACCTATTATTCCATGAGTGCATCAATCCATTCACCAGGGCACGGTCCTTGAGATCCAATCACCTCTTAAAGGCCCCACTTTCCACCACCCTACTGAGGGTTAAGTTCCAACATGAGATTGGGGGGACATTCAAACCACAGCTGTGGGCTATAGAGTCTCTCACAACTACTCAACTCTGCTGTGGGGCTCACAAGCAACCATTGGCTGTATACAAATGAATGAGTGTGGCTATGTTCTAATAAAGCTTTATTTACAAAACCAGGTGGCCAGTTGGATTTGGCCCACGGGCTATAGTTTGCCTGATCTAGAGAATCTGTTTATCAGGCATACTTCTTTCCTCCCAAAATGTGTTTTAACCAATATGTTTAAATGTGTATTGACCAATAGCATTTTTTGGTTTAGATATCTCCTCATCACTGGCCAAGCTATATATGGCTAAAGAGTGGGCACTGTCTGTCTTTGTTTTGTTTTGCTGTGGGCGTTAGCGATCCTTCCGGGCTTCACTTAAGCCTGTTGTATGCATGCTTTGGAAGAGCCAAAAGTCCTCACACCCTAGGGTGAGCACTCACTTGAGCTCAGCAGAATGAACAAAGAAGCATTAGCAGACATTTTTGACAGCTGCAGCCATCATTAGTAGGTTGCTGTGACTTGGAAATCTGGTATATGATCAGGATTATTTAGTTGGTTTCATTCTATGGGCAACATGTGCAGTGGTTGGGGACATGGACTCTTAACTAACAATAGCGCCCAGCTCGCAGGGAGCCAAAGGCTGTTTCAGTTATCTATGGTGGCGAGGCAAACCACTCCAGAACAGTGGCTTAAGTTCAGTTATTTTACTCATGAATCTTGGAGTAGACTGGGTTCAGCTAGGCAGTCCTTTCTCGGGCTCTCTTGGTGGTGGGGGAGGCTGGGGTCCTCTTAAAGGCTTTCTCCTTGGCTGGGGCCAGGTTGGGAGCACTCACGCACCTGGGGCTGGATCCACTGAGGCTCTTCAGGAATCTCTCTCTCTGTCTCTCCATGTGGTCTTTCCACAGGCTGGCCTCAGAGTAGCTGAACTCCTTATTGGCTAAAGGCTTACAAATCTCAGAGAAGCTGGGAAATCTCTGTGGCCTTTTTTCACCTAGTCTCTGAAGTCATGGCATGTTACTCTTGCCTCATTCAGCTCAGTTCCCTGTGGCAGTCACCAAGGCTGTGAAAATCAACATAGCTAATGGGGGGTGGGGTGGTGGAGAGAATACAGAAATTCCTCAATTTTCTAGCTGGGGGAGTTAGTACTTACAAACAGACACAGGCCCTCTAACTGGTTCATGGACAGGAATCTCCTGCCTCTGCAGAACCCCCTGCAGCTCATACCCCTCTCCTCTTCCACACAGACCTGCTAACAAGCTCTCTCCCATAGCTACATTCTGTCAAAGATTTGGGCCTTGAGCCTTCTCTTGGACTCCTTCTCTCAGTTGTTCAGCATCACTAATGGAGCACCTCCTATGAGTTCAGGGTGCTGGGGACACAGAGTGAAGACATAGGCTGCATTTTTGGCCTGCATCTGTGAAACTGTGGCAGGCCAGCTTGTTAGCTTGCGGGTAGAGAAGAATATCAGACCCTTCACAGTTCTTGACACCATGCAGTGGGATATTTATGATTCTGTAAAGACCCAGATCATAAATGTGTGTGTGTGTGTGTGTGTGTGTGTGTGTGTGTGTGTGTGCGTGCGCGCGCGCGCGCGCATGTGTGTGTGTGTGTGTTGGGGGTGAGGCTTAGAGGAAGGACAATACATCTGACATGAAAATGTGTGTGCATGTTTGGTGAGGGTGCCATTAGAGGAGTCACCACAGGAGAGTGACATTTGAGCTGGGTCTCCAAAGGTGAGCAGGTATTCTCCAGGCAAACTCTGTAGGGAAGGGCATTTCTGGCAGAGGAACGGAATGTGCTAAGGTCCAGGGAAATTTTAGGGAATGTGGGCAGTTTGAGAAGAGCAGAAAGAGCAGAGAGACAGCTCCAGGAATCTGCCCAGAATTCCCAAGTTACTCCCACACAGGTGGACTTTGGCAACATCATATGGTACCATAGAAAGAACTGGAGCATTGAAGTCAGATAGAGCTGAATTTGAATCCCAGAGCTGGCACTTGTATCCTCTGTGACATGGAATAAACCACTAATCTCTCTGAGCTATAATTTTCTCATCTGTAAAATGGGGTAATAATGTCTTCCTTATGAAAGTAGATAGGAACGAAATGAAATGATGTATGAGAAAGCACTTGGCCTTGTACCTAGCATGTTGTGTTTACTTGAACATAGTAACATTACCCTCCATATAAAGCTGCTGTGAGGTGTGCGTGTGCGTGTGCGTGTGTGTGTGCCTGTGTGCGCATGCATGCTCATACACATAAATACAGGCACATAACAGGTGCAAAAACAGCACTTACACATGGAAGTTCCCTTTCCCCCTTATTGCCTAATACTGTCTCCTTGACACTGAAATGGCTTATGTCGCAGTGAATGATGGAAAGCAAACACATGTAGAGTAAAGATAAACCTGGGTCCAAGCAATAGCTCTGCCACTTACCACCCACACGATTCTGGTGAATCACATCCCCTCTCTGATCCTCCACTTTATTACTTGTAAAATGGGAGATATTGAGACCTAACTTGTAGGGTTGGTATGAGGGTCGAATGAAGATAATAAATCTAAAGTGCCTGACATAGTTCATGGGCACTGAAAAACTGTTCTTGTGATGTGAAATTGCTTTGTATGGCATAAAGCACTCTACAAAAGTAAGAGATTATTACTTTATTAAGGCAAAATCCATGGTTCCAAAGGTTAATGGCTATTTCAAGTCAAGGTTTTACTTTTCTGCTGACTCTTTGTTGTTGGAGATGGAGTGGTGGAAGAATGACTCCTTCATGTCCTTTATTATGTAGTGTTACCCTTATTCTGTGACAACTGGACAAGCCACAGAACAGCCCACCCCATGTCAAGACAAAATGCTGCAAGGTTATCTCTTGATGCCCCGGGGGAAAGAGCATGCTTGTAATTGTGTGAAATGTGATGAAACATGAAACACGGACAGTACGGTAAACAAGTTACATTAACTACGAAATATACATAATGATTCTGAGACACTTGAAAATTTGAAATGTGAAAATTTTCTTTAGAAACCATAAATTAAGAAACTTATGAGCGCCATCTTGTGGAGAGATTCCCCTTAAATCATCACAGTGGGGAACACTCCATCCCCTAAGAGAACCTGGAAAAAGGCAGAGGACATCCATCCACCCACCCACACATCCATCCATTAATCCATGCATCCATCCATTTGTCTAATAATCCATTCAATCATTTGTTCATAAACTCAACATTTGTTGAGTGCTTTCTATGCTTTGGTCTGAGAGATGCCAGGACCCTGCCCAAAAGGAGGCCATGGTGGGTGATGGTAACCATAGGAAAACCAACACTGTTGGGGAGTCTTATTGGAGGCCACTTAATCCAGTTGTTGTTGTTGAGGTGGTGGAGACAGGCAGGGAAGGCTTCCTGATGGAAGTGGCACCTAAGCTGAGATCTGAAGGACGATAAGAGTGTTTTTATTAAAGGGATGTCTCCTGTGATTGTTCTCCTCTTGGGGTGGATGTAGGTGAAAGAAGAGGAGAGCCCTAGAGCCCTGACGGGGGCTACTTCTTCTGAGCTGTCATGTGCATTGTTGGCCTTCCAGCCCCCACCTGCGTAGATATGACAAATCGAAGGGTGTCCATCAGACAGTGGTCAGGGTGGTGAGAGGACGCTTAAAGAAACTGGGGAGAGCTGTGAAATGAAGTGCCTGCTAATTGGACAGATTCTATTCCACAAGATTAATGCTACCTATTAATATTAGAAGGTATTAGTAGCTGCCATTATGTTGGGTTTTTCATTTAGTGGAATTTGTTATCCCCACATGAGCAGAGCCATGTTAGTGTGGGCGGTTGGCCAAGATGTGAGAATAGCTTCGTTAAGTAGGACCAGACACCTAATGGTATTCTGCATTGGGAATCTACCTCTATTAACTATTACAGGTTGTTAACTGATCATTGTATTACAGAAAAAAATGCCCAGCAGCAGACTGGTTAAATTGGCCCAAATCTGAAGGATGGATGGGACTTTAGCAATCACTTCGTCCTCTGTTCCTTTCACAGCTTCCTGGAATGAATGCTGAGCAGAACTGACGTTTACCTTAGCAAAGCCTACGGTGGCTTCCACAGGCCCGAGCAGGGCTTGCTATTGTCAGAGCGAGTGCTCTTTGGTGCAGCACAGTCCCCATGGCCACCTATCCTCTCTTGACTTTAAGCTGTGTGTCCCTTATCTTTTGCATTGCCCTTTCATTATGATGGAAAAGTATCTCTTTATACCCATGTCTTCAGTAACACTCAAAACAAATGAACAACCAAAAAGGGTTGTGTTTCAAGAAAAGTGGTAGAAAGCATGTTTCTTTGTGGTATTAAAAATATTCTCATGTGTGCAATATATAAGCCAGTGTGTCTGTGTCTTAGAGCTTGTCCACCTCCTTCATTCACATCATTTTTGGGGCTCTGTGGGTATTTGCTTCAGGCAAAGCAGGAGCAGTCCTGGACAGTGTCCCAGAGTGGGCATTATTGACCCTGATGGTTTCTCCCTCCCAGATCCCAGCACTACCCATACACAGGCTGGCCACATTTAAAGGGCCATTGATGGGGCTTAAGGGTGAAGCCGTCACATGTCAACAGTTTCTTTTAATGGGATCTTTGCTTCTCTTCCTTCATTTAACTCAAGTCAAAAGGAATGTGTTTTATTGGGATGGCCTTGGCGTTTTATTGTCTACAGTCAATTACATCTAAAATAATCTGTTTTCTCTGTGACCAGCAATCGGCGTGTGAATTCCCCAGTCTGGCTCCTGTCTCTTCACAGCTGGGGGCCTGTGGACTTTTAGCTGTAGGCTCTGTACCCAGTCTGGCGTTTAGTGGTGGGAGTGGGAGGAGATGAAGAAACTTCAGGATTTTTCTTCATAATTAGGGCTGTCCTCCTGCTTGGGTGGATCTAACTCTTACTCAGATCTGGTGCTGGGCTTCTGCTTTATCCCTCTGACCAAATACTAGCCCTTGAGGATTGCTTTGAGGACCTTCCAGAACTTTCTGTTCTATTCCTGTTTAGAACAGTTAATGTGGTCAGATGGACACTTTCCTCACGTAAGCTTCTGGCCTTTCAGCGTTCTTCAGGGGAATAAATTATGAACAAGGAGGCCATTACAAAGTGAAGAAATTAGTCTAACCAGTAAAATATATTAGCCCCCACGTACACTGACCGATAGGGAGCAAACTCCACTGAATTAGAGAAATTGATGATGTAATGTTCAGCAAATAATAGTGCTTCAAGCTTGAATGATGTATAGACCTTTTTTAAAGGAAAACAAATGCTGACAAGTTATTTTATTATCACAATTAGCTTAAATATGTGTAGATATTAAATTAAGTATAATCTCCTTAAAACTAAAACGAGTGTATAAATTTAAGTATAAACAACACTGTGCAAACATTAACATTCAGATCAACCTTTGCAAATTTATAAAAATTCAAACAAATTCACAAAGCCAATAAATCAGATCAATCTTTATTTAATATGATGGATGTTGTTGGTTTGCTAAAACAAAATCATTGCTTGCCATGTGGAGATGGTCCTGGCAGCTAAAGCTCAGATTCATGTGAGTTGGCCAGGACTCTGCTGAATTTGCTGCCTGCCACATGATACCTCGGCATGTCCACCACTTTTCTCTATTTTAAATAGCATGACACCTTTGTTTCTACATGATGTCATGAGATCAGTTGTTCTCCACTTGCCCATGACCACACTGTTTGCGTTGAGGTCCATTCCGTTCATTTTTCACTAGCCTGAGACAGTTAAGGCAGTTTTATGTGGCCCCTATGCTTCCATAAAAACAAACCTACGTGCAGACATGGAGATTCTGTGGTTGGAGCAGGTCATTCAGTTGATCCACACGATACTCACATTGATCATTTTTAGATTTTTATCAAAATGAAAACACAAAATTGAAAAACAATGTCAAAAGCTCATGAATCCAGAGAAAATGTCCAAAGGCCCTCGTTTGAGAGATACTGGCATAAAAAGCCTGATGACGTGACTGTCTCCCTGGTATGGAGCAGGAAATGGAGGGAAGGACTAGGGGCTCAAACTGTCAGAGGCTGACCAAGTCAGTGTCTACCTGCTCTAATCTATGCCTCCTCACAGCTGGCCTGTCCTCAGATTTACTGGGGAAGCTGAAGCAGCTCCACTATTCATTTGAGTTTTGATCCTTAACTATTATTCTGGGTCTGGCTTTGTGCTGCCAGACCTTTCTGATGGTGACTGCTTACCACCCTGCCTACTGTCAGGCATAGGAATGGGGCGTTTATGTCGTGGAATCTGGCCATTCATAGTCTATAAAGACAGATTGGAAACCCTAGTCTAAAAAATTTTCACGCCATCTCTGTGTTTGAATGTGTATGAGTATATATATCATTAGGAAAATTTTAGATAACAGCCACTAGGAGGGTGCAAGAGAACTGCATAAATTTCTGGTTGTAAAGGATCCTCTAGAGCAGGGAAGGAACTCTGACCAAGGAAATGTTCAAACAACTACTAGGAACCCATGAGCTTGGTTGCCCTGCACAGGATGAGCAGATAAAAAGAATGTGGACTGTTCTATAGCTGGCAGTGGTAACCCCCAAAACCCATAAAGAATTGTGAGTTGTTGCTGAAACATGTTGTTTTTAGCCTCCAAATACTGATCCACCTGGGGTTTTCCCATGGATTTGGTGTTATACTGCCTCAGTTTTCTGCTGAGGCAGTTTCCTGAGGCAGCATAACACCCAGTCTTTGAGGCCTGTCCCAAAGTCCTATTGACAGTCTTGGTTCACCTGCATGAAGACAGGTGAACCTTGGTTCAGACTCCAAGGTCTTTAGCTAGTCTATCAGCAGTCATCATAGCCCAGGATGGACTCTCTCTTGCTTCCTGGAACCAGTTGTCCTTAACCCCACCTGCCTCAAGACTCCAAGTACCAAACCTCAAGAGGTGCTTTCAACTGCTCCCCAAGTGCTCTCCACCCTCATGTGGACTGATGATGCACTTAACGATTTGACCTGATTGCCCTTATTTTCCCTGAAAATACTCAGTCGAGTTGTGCTGGTTATATTTCTATAAAGTAATTGCAAATGTATTTTAGAGTGAAGTGGGATGTGAATGAATGAATGATTGTGTGCACACATACAAGAGGGTATGTGTAGTGGTTGGAGATAGGTTCTAGAATCAGACAGGCCTGAGTTTTAACCTTGTCTTGCCACTTAGAGGCTGTATGACCTTAGACAAATGATTAAATCTCTCTAGGACTTAGTTTTTTTATAATGTTGATAATGTTTTATAATGTTGAGAAGATTAAATGAGATATCACAGTGTCTGGCACATAATTGTCACTCAATACATGATAATTTATTATTATTATTTGAGCATTTGGACATGTAGGCCTTTGGACTAGGTACAAGGGATACCAAAATCTCCATTTTCAGGTAGCTCACTACAGATCTGAGGTCTTCTTGGGAACCAGTCAGAGTAGGACCAACAGTTGGACTGACTTGATGCCCAATCAATAGGATTTTGGCCCAAAGCAAACAGAATTTACCCCTATCACCCAACCCTGATTAGGATGGGATTAATTCTAGATCTTGTGTTCTAGAATCAGACCGCATGTTGAAGCTGAGAATATCCAGGCGGGGAGATGGGAGATGGCAAGTCCAATTCCCACGATTTCATAGTCCAGACTTTCACTTAATTTGGAAGCTCTCAGAATGGTAGCAAGTGAGTCCCTTCAGCAGTCACTGGGAGATGACACTGAAGACACAGTGAAGGAGCTGTGTTTACCAATGGCTACTACACAGTAAGGTTAGAAGGAACTCCAGGCTGTCTTTCCTTCCTGATGGCTGGAAACATATGTCTCAATCAGGATTCGTAAAGATGTCATTTTATTCTTTGTCTCCTCATTTATGAGTCAGTACACATATAGCTTGTTTTCTGGAACTTCGGGGAAGCCCAGATTGACACACATTCTGGGATGGCTGTCCATAATACTTTCGAATCCAGAGAAAAATATGTGGGAATTTGTTCAAAATCTATCAATCGGGCCATTTTCTCAATGAGAAACAGATGGTTTCTTTGAGTTATTCAGAGGCAGAACACTTTTTTCCTTTGTTCATCTCAGTTTTTATGGTTTAAAAGAATTAGTGTTTAATCCCAATTCTAAAATTGTTAATTAGTTTGTATTTGCTTCACTAAATCTGTTAAATAGATTTTTATCACTTCAGCTATATCTCCCTGGCAGCATCTGGTGTCAAGTTTGCAGAAATAATGTTGGTTTTACAGCCAAAAATCAGAGGTTAAACCTCCAGGACTACAGATGTGACAGCATTAAAGGGAAATTCATCATCCCAAAAGCTTTCTTTCCCATATATTTTAGAATCAGCCCAACATGAAGCAATGTGTTTTGGTTTTTTTTTCCCCTTTCATTCTCTGGGAACACTGTGGCTCAGTCCCCTTTTGATTTGTGTGAGTGGTTGTTGCTGATGAGAGCTCTCAGGGCAATCTTAGCCTGCCCCAGCCACAGGCTTGGAAAACAGTAGAGGACGTTCTTGCTCAGCCCCCTTTTGTTGTTTTCAGGGGCTTCCATCAGGGCCAGGGCTATACAAAACCAACACAGTCCATCGACACAGTTGCTAAAGGGGTTGTGTAGGTAAGAGCTGGGCAGACACAGGCTTTGTAACTTCACCTACCAGCAGGCAGCGTTAAAAGAGTAGAGGAGCAAAAATAAGGCAGCATTTGTTGCAAAGGTGCTGTTTTGAACTCAAATCAGTGCACTTGGGGAAATAATTAAATGAAAGACAGCAAATAATCATAAAGGCTGGGGCATTTGAGCAGTAGAGAAAAGCTGTTGGATAGTAATCACTTTAGGTCTCTGTGGCTGAATAACAGCCCCCAGAGATATTCACTTCCTAATTCCCAGAACCTGTGAATGTTGCTTTACATGGCAAAAGGGACTTTGCAGATGTGATTATATTAAAGATCTTGAGTTGGAAAGATTATCTTGTATTATTTGGGTGGTCCCTAAATCTGGTCACGAGTGTCCTCATAGGAGAAAGGCAGAGGGAGATTTGATGCCGAAGAGAAGGCAGTGTGATACAGGAGCAGGGACTGGAGAGATGCACTTGAGGATGAAGAAAGGGCCACGAGCCCAGGAATACAGAGGCATGTGCAGCCTAAAAAAGCAAGGTAATGGATTCTCTTCTCAAAGCCTCCAGAAGAAATCAGCACTGCCAACACCTTGGATTTAGTCCAATGATACTGACTTTGGACTTTTGACTATGGGAACTGTGAGAGAATAAACCTGTGTTGTTTAAATCACCGTGATAGTGGTAATTTGTAACAGTAGCCCTAGGAAACTAAAACAGTGTCGTTTCCTTGCCAGTCAGAGGTGTTTTGCAGGGGGCAAGGGGAGCTGATGGGGATCAGCGCATGCATTCCCTTCCTCAGGAAGAGCTCCCTCTTCTGAAGTCATCCGGAGTACAGGTATGGGCAGCGGCCACTTGAAGCAGAAATGGGACTAGCAGCTGTAAAGCCCTGTGTGGTCTGAGAAGAACATTTCTGACCATCACAGACTGTAGGTGATAGCAGACAGAGAGTCTGAGAATTCTCTGCAATTGACCTATTTGCAGAAATAATAGGAAGAGGCCAGATTAGCATGGAGAGCATGAGTCAGAGGAAGGTAGAGAGCAGAGGTGATGAGGGAAGAGGACCCAAATAGGGACGAGGCCAGAGGAGCCACCTTAGGCACATCCAGTGCTCTGGTGGAGAGGGACTGGCAGTGAGCAGCAAGCTTCTGTGGACTTGCCCTTCAGGTGTGGCTTTGGAGGGTGCAAGGGGATCTGTGTGTGGAGCTCTGGAGCCACTGTCCCATTTCACTCAGCATAACCCTGAGTGTATTTGTTGGACACATTGGACTTCCAAATAGGATTACATTTAGGAAAAAAATTCCACTGGTGGAAAAGGATTTTGGGGAGATAATTAATTTTGATGTAATTTTAAATGTACAGAAAATTGCAATAGTAACAAACTATAGAAATGATCCCTGAAAGTATAGTCTTAGAAAATTGCAGTAGTACAAAGAACTCCCATATCCTCTTCACCCAGATTCACCAAGGTGTAGCATTTTGACCCATTTGCATTATCATAATTCCTTCTCTCTGAGTATGAACATTCTTTTTCCAGACCGTTTGAGAGTAAGTAGACATGATATTCCTTTACCTCTAAATATGTCAGTGCATATTTTATAAGAACAAGGACATTTTGTTACATAACCACAGTACAATTATCAAAATTGGGAAATTTAACATTGACAAAATGCTGTCACCTAATCCACAGTCAAAATTCAAATGCTGCCAATTGTTTTTATAGTTATTCCCTGTCCCCTGCTGCCCCAGCCTGGGATCTGATCCAGGTTCATACATTGCATTTAGTTATCATGTCTCTCCAGTCTTCATTAATTTGGAACATTCCCCAACTTTTGGCCTTGACATTTTTGAAGAGTACAGGTCAGTTATTTTGTAAATTGTCCCTCAGTTTGGGTTTGTCTAATATTTTCTTATAATGAGATTAAGATCATTTTAGTTTGCATATTGTGATGTCGTGTTCTCAGAACATGGTATTAGAAGGCACGTGATGTTGCTTTGTTTTATTATTGGTGATGGTAGCACTGATCCCTTGGTTAAGTTGGAAGGAGGACTCCAGGTTCCTCCACTGTAAATTATTATTTCCCCCTCTGTAATTAATACATTATTTCTGAAAATATACTTTAAAACTATGTAAATATCCTGTTTCTTACCAAACCATCACCCGCTTGTTCTGGCATCCTTAATAATTCTTACTTGTGTCAAAAGACAAAATTCTAACAAATTTAAAAATCTAATTGGCTTTTATTTGCAGTTCTAGAATTGGGCAACATCTCATTAAGAATGAGTGTTCCAAGGAGCTGAGCAGAGACGATTGTCTTTATAGGCAGAAAAGGAACAGAGGAAATACAAGAGAAGGCAAAGCACCCTAGCTGTTTAAAGGAAAATTGCATCAACATGAGTTAGAGGTCCGAGTCACGTACTTTTACGTTCTGGTGATGCTTGACTGAGGTTATTGATTTTGAGCTCTCCCTAGAAGATAAGGATTCCAACCCCAAAATAACATCAAGGATTTGCAGCTGACCAGTCCACCAACTGCAGAATCCATGACACCAAAGCACCCAGTCCATCATGGGACCCTGAAATCTGACTCAGACCCTCTGCTGATCCCGTGACCTGCCTCCCCCTTTTCCTGCAGGACAGAATCCTTACCTCACCTTCCCGCCTCTTCCCCTTTATAAACCAAGTACAGGCATCAGAAGGCAGGATGACTTTAGCCTGGTCATCCCCCAGATGCCAGTTATCTGAAAAACCTTTCAATCTTTGCACCAACTTTTGGACTTTCAAATCATTTATTTTGTGCGAGAGGGCAAGCCTAGCCTGGCTGCCTGTAACACCTGCTTCCTCAAGTTTTAAGAATTCCTTATACTCATATATCATGGATACTAGATCTTTAACTGTGATATATGTTGCAAATATTTTTTTCTGAAAATTTTAATACCACTATTTTAGACGGTTAGTATCTAGCTGTAAATGTGGGTGCTTGTCACTGACTTTTAAGGAACTCTACGCTGTTTGCTCCTCTGTGTGTGTATGGGAAATGATTATGAACCTCAAATATCTTTGATTTAGCCTGGATTAAAATTAAAGTAGACCTTTCAACAAATGGTATTGGAGCAACTGGACACATAGGTAAAAAATGAATCTCAACCTATGTCTCATGCCTTATGCAAAAATTAACTAAAAATAGACCACAGACTCGTCTCTGGTTCATGGCACAGAGCTTCCAAAACCCTTAGAATGTCCTGAGTGATGGGAATGTCTTGTTAGGCTAATGAGGTGCTAAAGAGGCCTCTAGACAGCTTCAGGTCACCAGTAAAACCAGCCATATAATTAGAGGGCTAGAACTTTCAGCCACCTGGCCTCCAAGGAGAGGTATTAAAATTTCTACGGGTAGGACTACTAAAAAAATTGCCGAAAGGGATCTTTATCGGGATGATGATGAAAAAATAAAAAAGATTGAGAGTGACTGGTTTAGATCAGTGATTCTTAATTGGGCTCAACACTGCCCCTTTGGTGTGTGTTTGAAAATGTATAGAAGTGTTTTTCGATGTCGCATTGACTGGAGGGTGTCCTTGATATTTAGTGGACAAGGCTAGGAATGCTAAGTGTCCTGCAATGCATGGGATAGCCTCGCCTACGATGAATGCTCTTAACCCCAAATGTCAGCAGCACATTGAAAAACAGGGTTAGGTGGCTAAAATCTTAGCAACTATTTATATACTGTGTACCCTAAAATTTAAGTTAAATCTATGCTTACTCTATATCTTGTCATCATTAGGTTGAGTTTCCAAGTCTGTTTATTAAGAGGGACAAAGAGCTTCCTCTTAATATAAGTTCCAAGAATTTTTAAGCTTGAGACTCTAGAATTTTGTTATAGGAAACAAACACTTATTAGAATATTATTATAATAAAAAAGAATATTTGTTATGGGTTTTTTGTAGAAAGTTGTCCTTTTTCTCCTTGCATAAAGTTGTAAACTATGTTTTCCACAGAATGTTGATCTTATTTGCCTTACCTAATTCAACCCTTAGTTAATCAGGGTTAACTTGTTAACTCTGACTTCCCTGATACAGTGGTAATTAACTTAATTAGTGTAAAAGGACAGTAAGGACTATTTTAAAAGGGAAACATAGCTATAGATATGTCTCATTTAAAAATTTATTTTACAAGTAAAATATAGTGAATGTGATTACCTTGAACACATAATAGGGAATATCTTTTTTATGCTATTTCTCAGTAAGGTTTCAGCTCTTCTCATTTAACTTTTTTCTTGTCTTTGTAAAGTCCTGAGATAGAGAAACCGTTTATGGAGGGAACAATGCAGGTGGCTTTTGCAGTTACCATCTGGTGTCTGAATCGAGCAGGAAGGTGTTCCTTTCAAAATGGATCACAAACAAAACTACTCCTTGCTGGTCATCCATTCTTTGCCCACACGTACTGTGTGTAGAAACCCATGTGACAGCATGGGCTTGTTTTGTAGATGTGGGCTGCCCAGGATGGAATTATGTATGGGTGAGGTGGACAGATGTGGGGTGTACAGACACATTGTAGAGACAAAAGTTGAGGAGACATGGAGTATGCAGAAACTGAATTGTAGAGACATGGACATTACGTACACGAGTTACAAGAGCATGTTATGCAGTTTGGATTCTTTAGATGCAAGTTGTATAGACACTGGCCCTGGAGGCATGGGTTGTGTAGACACAAACTGGTACTTGCTCTTTAGTCCTGGCCTTACAGCAGATTGTGCAGCATCAGCCCAGGGATAGCTGCTGGGCCATGTGCCAGGAGAAGGACTCTGATGTCTGTGCAGAGGGGCAAGGCAGGAAGGTGGCACTGAGCCTGGGATATTCAGCCACTCTACTCTGAGCACTGGCTTTGGAGCTTTCCCTTCAACCCCACTTCCACCCCCAAGGGACTCAGGAAGTGGCTTCCGTCTTTTCTTTGATGCTCAGAACAAAGAAAACCCTCCTAGTCACCGCTACCAATAGGATCCATTCATTAGCTCAATCACCAAGCATTTACCGATGTGTATACAACCTGCCAGCCTTGACCGGGGGAAGCAGCCCATGCCCTAAGGACCTCAGAGGCTGGTGTGGGAGACAGGTGCACACACACATTCTCAGAAACCAGGTGGGAAGGACTGAGAGCAATGGTAAAAGCCCAGGTGGGATCCCCGAAGAGAGTGCAGTTCCTTTCCAACAGCTGTGCCAGGGATGGGTTTAGGAAGGAAAAGCATTTGAGGTTAGCCTTGAAGAATAAATAGGATTATGAGGTGCAAGATAGGAAAAAGCATTTCAGGAAGAAAGAGCAGCATAAACCAGGGCATGGAGTCCTAAAAGCCTCTGACTGCTGGGACACAGAGGGGCAGAAGGTGAGCAGATCAGTGTCAGCATAACCTAGGGAGTGTGGGTCTGTGGCAGAAATGAAGCTGGAAAGGTGAGTGAGGACAACACCCTTTTGAATGTGACTAAGGGGCTTTACAAGGTTATGGAACAAGTTCTTGGGACTATATCCTTAGTAAATCTGCATATCTGGGGGGGCCCATTTTACACTAATTTTGATATCTCCCTGTTCGATCTCTGACATACTGGTGCCTCAGTTGAAACTAAAGCAAGAAGAGTCTCATTTTAATATCCCATTACACCTACATTTCTCAGGGAGTGGGAGTCTCATGGGGGAGAGAGAGAGAGACGAGAGAGAAAGTCACACATATATGAAGATACATAGAAAGAAAGAACAGAAGACCAAAACAGAGAAAGGGAGAGAGAGCACAAGAGCACGCATACCCCAGATTCAGGCAGGGGAGATTCCCAAGGATGGACCTGGGAAAGGCTGGGCTTCAGCTGGTCTAGAGACCAGCAGGGGTCAGCCTTGTGGCCTGCAAGAGGAAGCCAGCCCAGGTTTTGCTAAGCACGAGTTCTCACCTGAGGACCATTTAGAGGAATTTATTCCACTTTAATATACTATGGAGTTAGCAGCTTTGAAATTCTTTACCGCCAGGGGGGCCTTAAAGCCAATGAAGCAGGAGTCTCAGGAATGACCCATATGTCAGGCCTGCTTGTTTATAACCATCAGGGCCACAATAAAAGGCAAGTTTAATTGCCTGGTGATTTGGGCCTTGTGGGGCCCAGGTGTACTAACCCACTTCTCAGGCCCAGAAGTCTGCCTGAGCTTGGCAGGTAGGGAAATTGGTGCTAGGCCTAGTTGAGAAGCCTCAGGCCTAGTTGAGAAGCCTCAGGCCTAGCTAGGTCCAGGGCTGGGTTGGGGCTGGGGCTGGGTGGGCCTCGATTTAACTTTGGTTCTCTGGTTATTGGCCTTCCTGTTGCAGTAATCGACTTCACAGACTCTGTCAGGGAAATGTGGTGCTGCCAGTACAGCTGTTTCTACAGGAAACCCCCCATAACCCATTCCTGAAGCTCGGAGGGGGATTAGTTTTAAGCTGTCCCCACTCTGGGACCCTGGGGCTTCTCAGCAGGGAGCAAGGGGATAGGTGGGACTTGAGGGATAGGTGTTTTGGGTCTCTGTGCTGGTCAATGTCATCATTCATAGGTGACAAGAATCTCAAGGCCCTCTTGTTTCCTTTGTTTGAGTTACACATCCTGGTCCAAGGGGGTCTTGACCAGCAGGTTGGGGTAGCTCCTTCTGTGGAGTGTCCTTTGAGATGTCTTCATCTTTATTTGAGGTGAAGTTCTGGGCCCTGGGACACAGGAGTCCTAGTGAGGCCCAGGCTGACACACCCTGTCATCAGGGATGGGGCAGGTGCCAGAGCCCCTCTGGGAGCCAGGCTGCTCAAGCCAGGGAGACAGGGCAGGGTATTCCTTGTTTTTTTTTTTTTTTTTCTTTTTAAAAATAGACTTTATTTTTTAGAGAAGTTTTAAGTTCATAGCAAAATTGAGCAGAAGATACAGAGTTCCCATGTGCCTCCTCCCCCACACAAAGGTGCTTGCTTCTGTTCCATTTCATTCCATTTCATAAATGAGCCTTTGCTAAATACTGGAAACACAGATATCCTCATTATTGTCACCATCAGTGTTCCAAAACTTATTTTACGTAATCTTTACAATGCCTTATGAGGTAGGTACTATTATTGCACCATTTACAGAAGAGGAAATTGAGGCATACAAGTCACATGGCTAGTAAATGTCAGGGTCAAACAGCCTATGCTCAGAGCCACTATGTATGTAGATGAAGAAGACCTTTTTGGCCCTTGAAGATCTTACACTTCAGTGAAGCACAAGTTGTTGATGAGGACTGGAGTCAAAAAGGAAGGCTAGAGCTGAGCATGGAAGGTTGGGTAGGATTTGGCAAAGCAGGTGGGAAGGTGTCGGGTGGAACACTTACTCTGTGCTTTTGATGTTTCCTTCTGTGTGGAGGATGTGTTAGTACTGCCCTCCTGGCCCTGTCTTGCCTGACGAGGATGAGGAGATGGGCATGCATAGCTCTGTCCCTTTCCCCCCGGCTGAGCTGCCTGTACGAAGTGTGAATCCAGCTGTGTTGCATGAGGCAGTAAGTTTCCAGGGGCAGGACTCCGTGTGGGGGATCTGTGGTTGCCCAGGGTTGCTCGTCTGCACTTCAGTCTCGGGAAGTCCTTTCCTGCTGCTTACCTAAGCCACATACTCCCGCATCAGCCTTTCATTAAGAAAGTTCCAACTTTTGTCTTACCTCTCAATAGATTGAGATCTCAGCTGGAGGACACAGCATTGCCATCTATGGGCCTATTTTATGCACAAGGTAAATTAGCAAGAGGAAAGAAGCTGTGCCCTTCAGCCCTCCAAGCCTTGTCCTGGCAGCATCCCAGCAGGCAGTGCTGAGCCTCAGGAAAAGGTTACCGCAAATTCCAGTGTCTTCCCTCAACCTTCAAAGTCCAGCTGGCCAGTAACCCCAGAAGACTGCAGCTCTTCACTCTTTCCCACTATGAGCTCAACAGGACTTTTCAAGAGGAAAAAAGGCCTTCACTAGGATGGACGGTTCACCTTCCTACAGAGAGCAGAGCAGGGTGCAAGGAAGGGCCACACCCCCAGAAGCTGCCTGTCTGGCACAGACTGGGTACCTGGGAAGGAATCCCTGTAAAATGCCACAGAGAGCCTCCTGGCCTCTTTCCTAACCCCTGCTTGATCACTAAGGAGAGCCTGGGAGTGTGGGCTGTGCAGGGGGAAAGAGAGCTATCCTGGGTCCTGCCTACGAAACAGGTTCAGGTGATTGTGCAAACTTTTGGGATCTAAAAGTCCCATGCCACATTGAATTTCCCTGGGGCCTCCAGAGGCAGTGGGTGCCTCCCCACTCTTGCCCCAAGGGACCTCAAACTGCAGAGAGCCCCTGTCAGAGGACTCTTTGGAGGCACAAAGCCTTCATTTAATTGACTGTCTCAAAGCAGTTCATTTTAACATTGATAGTAGAAGCAAGGCTCAGGTTGGTAATTGGTAATAAAAACAAGAAAAAGAACACTACTGCCAACTATTGATCATTTCTTATGTGCCAGGCACCATTCTAAACACTATGCTTATTTAGTCCTTGTAAAAATCCTGTGATGTAAGTACTAGCAGTATCCCCATTTTACAAAAGAGGAAACTAAGGTTTAAAGAACTGAAGTAACTTGTCTAAGGTCATACAACTGGTAAATGGCAGTTCCGGAATATAAACCCAGGAACTTTGGATCCATAGCCGTGCTCATAACCCTTAGTACTATATAATATCACAATTTGAAGAGCCTTTGTAGAGTCTGTATGTTAACCTGCTTACTGCAGCAGCTGAGGAAACTGAGTATAAATGACTTGCCCAAGGTAACACAGCTGGTTAGTGGTTAATTTTGAACCCAGACCCAGATCTTCTGGTTTCCAGTTTAGAGATCTTGACACAATACGATGTGACCCCCATTTACACCAAAGCAAGTCTCAAGACATTGTAGCTAAAACTCAAGGTTTGAGCTGACTGATTGGAAAGGGCCAGAATTACAGTACAGTCTCCTGGCCTTAGAAGGTTAAATATTTCATAACTCAGCCCAGGCACTCTCAGCTTTGGAGAGGGTATAGGCAACATGAAACAGCACCTCAAACTACAGATGACCTCTGCTTGGGCAGGGTCCAGGCCTGGGTCAACTAATGGCCTCTTGCACTTCTGCCCCCATTCCCAAGCCAGGGGAACATATCCTGGACAAGTGAGAAAACACAGCAATGTTTCCTCTGTGGACAAAAACATCTAAGGGTTTCTTCCTTCAGGCCAACAGGCTCCTGACAGATCACAAAGTGTAACAGGTTTTTCATGGGAGGCACGGGCTCTGATGGGAACAGAGAGCTCTGGTGTAAACAACCCTCAGAGAAGGAGTAAATCATCTCTTGAAATGTTCTTGGCAGCTGCTCACTCACTAACAAAAATAACCCAGCTTGGTATAGCTGTGGTCACTCAAAAACTACTCCAGAGACCCGGCAGTTTTCAAGGTGTGGCTCTGCTCTTGAGGAAGGCCTCAGCCACTGCTGGGGGAGAGTGGTGTGTACCGGGCCTCCTTGGGGTGACGATGCAGGGGTGCCAGAGGGGCTGTGAACTGAGCAAGGGCAGGAAACAGCAGTGTAGAGCTCACCAGTGCCTTGTTCAGCTCAGCTCCCCGGTGACAGTGCTTGTGCCTAGCCAGGTGGGTGTTTGTGGAATGGCATTGAAATCAGTAACGGGAAAATCCCAAATTGAGGCTCAAAACAGCAAATTGCTCAAGTGTAGGAAGAGGAGAGCTGGCTTAGCAGAGGCCAGGACACAAAGCTTTGGGGAGCTTTAGCTGAGTGAATGCTCGTTATGAGCCAGCTAGGTGCCGTGGCTGTCAGCAAAGCTAATGAATCCATCCTAAGCCGAGCTACCGTCAGCTTCGATTCCAGATCAAAGGGGGTGTAATTCCCACAGGCTTTGCTTTGGTCAGCCCATCAGTCTGGATCTGAAAATCCCTGTCCGCTTCTGGGCTTCACATGTTTAAGGGAATTTGGCAAATTTGGATGTATTTAGAGAATAAAGATGCAAAGATGACATGATATCAGCATGACATGCTTTCACCTGTCATGAAGGGATTGGGACTATATGAGCTGTAGACCATCAGTCTAGGAACCCGGAAGGGTGGGGAGATGGCAGTTGTTTTTGAAAATGTGAGGGGCTCTCCCGGGAAGAAAGAATCAGGCATTCTGGTTTGGACCAGAGGCAGCAGAGCTGAAGGAAGAGCATGAGCTTTGGAGCTAGACAGACTTGGGTTCCCATGCTGCGTTCTTCACATTTAATAGTCAAGCTACATGACTTTCTCAAGCTTCAGTACTAAATCAGTAAAATGGAAACAGAAATGCTTGTTTTTCAGCATTATGGGTATTATATACCTAGCACAACACCTTCCCCTTAATGGCTGCCCAGGGAACTTTTCCCTTTCCGTTCAGAAGGGAGAAGCTTTGCAAAGGAGTATAAGGGCAGGAGGAAGGGTGTGGACCCAGGCCAAGAGCAAACTTTCTAACAGTCACAGCTGGTTTTGAAAGCTGACTGCTTTCTATGTGGCTTTGCTTATATATTTACATTTTTCTCCTAAAATAATGCTTTCTGTTTTATTTCCTTTTTTGCCTGTGTTATCATATTTCCTAATATAAATTATTCAGCCACTTTTCATATTTTACTCTTTTAAAAATGGGAAACAGAGCTCACAAGTCCGAGGCATCTAGTCCTAAATACATGTTTATTTTCATCCAAGGGGCTGGTTGTTTCTCTGGTTAGCTCTGAAGAGGTCCTTTTAAATCTTAAAATGGACCTCCCATTCTGGATATGAATGACTCACCTGAACTGAATGCCCCTACGGGGGTTGCCACTCCATCTCCCAAACCTCTGTCCTGAGTCCGGCAAAGTGTGAAAGGCCCGTATCTCTGCCCTGGCTCCCACCAAGACAGCCAGCCTGACTCAAAGATAATTCAAGGGAGTTGAGAGACCTCTGTCTCCTCCTCTGTAAATGTGTGAATGGAAACCCATTCATTGTCCAGGCCTCAGTCAGTTTACCCTGGTGGGCAGAGTGTGGAGCCTTTATCTCCTAGACTCCTTGGAAGGAGGCTCCCTTGGAAGAGTAGGGCTACTATCCATGAGCAAAAGCAGGACAGTTCTCACTGACATCCTGTGACTCCCCGGAAGATGGCCAAGTGTAGAGCGGGTGGGTGCAGTCAGGAGAGGGTGTGGATTGTCGGCTGGTGATGATGGGCCCAGTGAGCTGCGTAGTGACCCATGGAGTTTGCAGATCAGGGGCCATTTACTTAAGGTGGTGTGAGGCAGCATGGTGGGAGAGAGTACCTGTATTGGAGGGTGGTGTGGGGAGCCCAGGACTTGGTAGGAGGGCAGAGTCGAGAGTTGCCTCTGGAGGATGGATGAAGTCAGAAACAGGAGAGTGAACAATGGGGCTCATGAACAGGGGGAATTAGAAACAGGATGGGACAAAGGCAAAGGGGCAGGACATATGGGTCAGGGCTGATCCCACGAGCAGTGAGAGAGGGCTGGAGGGTGTGGTGGGGGAAGGGATGGTGGATGACAGGGCCAGGAATGTGAAGAGCAGCCAAGGCACTCATCTCTGGATGTCCTCCAAGAGGCCCCACCGATCCCCATGACAGGAGAGTCCTGATCTCAGGTGTTTATCGTGGAGCATGTTCAAAGCAGGGTCCTGTCTTTGACATCCATGCCAAGCCTAACTGGGATCCAAATAAGGTCATCTGGTATGTCTCTCATCTCTCTTTCCATCTCCCAAGCTTTTAGTTTTTTCCCTTTAAAGTTTTCTTGCTGAAGAAGCTGAGTCTTTTGTCCTTAGTTTCCCACAATCTGGATTTTGCTGCTTTTTTTTCTGTGGTGTCATTAACACGTCCCTCTGTCTTCTGTATTTAGTGTAACTAGGTAGATAGATCTAGAGGTTCTGTCAGATTCAGGTTTGATTTTAGGTCAGTCTATTCATAGGTGGTTCATCGGGAGGTACATAATATCTAGTTGTTTCTTACTTGGTGATGTTACAACTATTAACAACCATTGGCTGGATCCGTCAGTTCATCAGGGGTTGCAAGATGGTGGTATTCTGCTTCTATGATTTCTTCTTTGTTTATTGAATTAGAATACACTGATGGAGAAAAATTTCCCTTGATAGCCTATTTCGTTATCCTGAAGTACAGTCATATAGAAAAGGCAGAAAAATGCTCGGTTCTTCTCTTTTACTTACCAATTTGGAATGTGTAGGCATATTTGATGCCCTTCGGTTTGCTGTGGTGCTTATCCTCAGTGGTGCTCACGTTGTCTGGATAATTAGGAGGAACTTATTCAAGTGACCTCTGAAGACCCTGTGCCACAAGCCTGGTAGTCTTTGATAGCTCCTTTTCTTGCTGGTATGCAAAGTGTTCCGGGCTTATCTTGTACATTTCTTGCTCCCATCTGGAATTAGCCATTTCTCTAAGGATCCTTGCTGCTGCTGCCGCCTTTTTTTTTTTAAGAGGGAAATGATTGTAAATGACTGTAATTTGGGTGTTGGGTTTTTTATTAATACTATTTCTAATCATTTTAATCATTGTTTCTTGGCCTTATAAAGAGATGAAGCTGGAAAATATGTATTTATTAAAAAAATTAGATATACTATATGGCTTTTTAAAAAACTGATACTTCTAACTTAAATGCAAAACTATAATCTTAAAAAAGAAGCATCAATCTTATATCTGTATCTTCTTTCATCCATGTCAAAAATCCAGACCTTCAGTGACATCAGTGTAATTGCTTATTGCTTTATCCCGTACGCCACATACAACAAACTGGGAATAGCAGTCGTAACCCTACCACTAACAATGTGACTCCTGAAAAATAGTTTAAGATTATTTTTAATTTTATAATATGTTTTCAAGTCACTTAGAATAGTTCTTCTCTGTGTGATTATGCCTCCAACATTATACACATTTAGTTTTGTTTCATTTTACTTTCAATTTTAGGGATTAGCTTTTGAAATTTAATTTTGTTTTACAGTTATGTAAAATATTTAAATGTATCAAAAGCCAAGTCTAAGACGTAAATTATATTCATAAAATGTAGTTTCTATTCCTGTTCTCTTTTTTTCTGGTTTATCCTTTGTCATTTGGATTTTTCCGCAAAACAGAGTCTGAGACAATGATTGTGTGCTGGTAATTAATTTTGAGAGGTGACCCCAGGGGACAGTAATGAGAGACAGAGGAAGAGGGAAACAGAAGGAAAGAAAAGCAGCCTAAGAATGTGTTATCCATCTGATGACTGTAGTGGGCACCCAGGCTCAAACCCCCAGAGGACCTCTGAGGAACTGTGTAGAATGTGCCTCAGAATTGTCCGCTCAAGACGTGGAAGATGGGAGTATTGATCCTCAGCCCCTGCGCTCTTGTCCCCTATTGGCAGAGGATTGTCCCAGAGGGTGTTAACTCTCTCGTACAAACTTCTTGGTGTGCTTATAAGCCAAAGTGGTTGCCAGCAGTAGCCAAGATATCTCAGGAAAATGCAGGAGATATGCAGTGCAGCTTGGGCAAGAGGCTGGGTCAGGCTACAGGTGTGCACAGCTAGTTGCTGTAGCAGTGGCAGGATGGAGCTAAAGGGTGGCCTGTGAAAATGGAAGATGGGACATAGGCGTACAATGTATCCTTTCACTGCACATTAAAAAAAAAAACAAGTATGGGGAAATAGGTACACACATCCCCTCATTCTTAGATAAATGGTAAAATAATACTATACACACTTTATTTCAACTTACTTTCTTCACTTAACCTGGTATCTTAGCGAACACTCCACAGTAGTAGATAGAGACCTTCTTTGTTCCTTTTCATTGGTGCCTAGGATTCCTTCAGACAGATATACCACTGTTTATTAAACCAGTCCCCCTTTGATGAGGATGTTTGGGTGGTTTCTAGCCTTTTGCTTTTATAAATACTGCTGTAATGAATAGCCTCATTCATTCATCTTTTTCTCTTCATATTTTTCCAGTGTTCCTTTAGAATAGACTCCTAGATGGAGGATTCTGGCTTAAGAGATGAATAAATGTCATTTTGGTAGATATTGCCAAATTCCCTTCCATAGAAGTTGTAACCTTTTGCATTCTCACTGACTATATTTGAGAATGTCTGTTTCCCCACAGTCTCACCAACAGAATTTGTTGCCAAACGTTTGGATTTTTGCCAATTGGATGATGAGAAATGATGTCTTGATATAATTTTAATCTCCATTTTCTTATACCAAGTGAGGTTGCACACTTTTTTTCATACTTTATTTCTCCAACTGAAATGAGCTCTCATTTCTTGGCTTTCACTTTAAGCCTCAGTTATATCTGGGCTTTTGCCTTGCAGGGTAAGCTGTGACTTCTTTGGCCAGGGGGATGATGAAGAGCATTTGGGGACACCTCTCAAGCTGGTGACCTTAGCTTTGCCTCTCTGAGGCCTAGAAGCTGGAGATCAGCCTTGTCTGCCTGGAAACCAATGAAAAACAATAATTAGAACGGGCCTTACCCTTGTATAGCATTGCTCAGAAATCTCAGATGAATAGTTTTGCCTTCTCAATAACTTCATGAGGGGGTACTTTAACCTGTTTCACAGATGGAGAAACTGAGGCTCAGAAAGACCAAGTGACTCACCCAGGGTCACCAAGCTGAAGAGTGGTAGAGCTGCGTCTCTTTCTCGGGTCTGTTTGATTCCTAGGCCCTGGCTCTTCCCACTGTACCAGAGAGAACTTGAGTTTGACAGATGCTTTACTATTCAGGCTGCCAAGTGGAAACTCTGCAAGATGGATAATGAGGAAGTCATTTTTCAGGGAATCAATGTGGATGAAAGATTAATTAATGAAACACTGCCAAAAGGAGGATGCCGCAGAGTCTGGTGTATGTTCCAGGAAACTCAGAGCACCAGGAGGAGGGGGGAATGTGCTAGGGGAGAACGATCACAGGAGAGGAATGGAGGAGGCTAGAGATCTATGCTGGGCACTCAGAGATCCCCATCATCTGGTCTCGGGTGCTGCTATTGGGTGGCAGTGCTCATGGTTTAGCTCTGCTTAGAGGCTGGCCACCTGCCGGGCCCTCCTGTCTAAGTTGTCTGCTGCCTCCCGTGCCACACTCCAGGCAGTGGTCCCTGCAGGGAGGCCTGCCTGGTGCCGTACTGATCCATTTGCTCATCTCATGCTTGCCGGCCCTGCCTCCTGGTGCTGGCTCCTCTCTGGTTCTCCTTGCCTTCCTCTTGGACATTCCCAGGGAGGTCGTGTCATGCTGTGCAAAGTGTGCAGTTCTCAGAGGCAGGCAGAGCAGCATTGAATTCAGACCCCATTACTTTTGTGCCACCTTAGGCCACTTACCCCGAACCTCCCTTCCCTCAACTATAACATGAGGACAACATACCTAGAAGAGTTGTGGCGAGGATGAGAGTGAGGTCTGGAAACCTCCTAGCCCAGTGCCAGGCCCTGGGGAACTGCTCAGGAAGAGGTGGCCATTTGAATCTTAGTGACTTCGCCTTGGCCCTTCAGGGGCATGCTGCCTTCCCTGTCTGTGCTCCTCTCCAGCCTGGCTCTCAGAGCACATTGGCTCTGATATTGATTGGACTCTTGGGCATTGCTCCATCTTTTCCGTTCCTGGGGGAATCATTGCTTCTAACCTAACTGCCCTATGCTGGAAGAGGGGCTGGGTTGGTGGGAGGCAGGAAGGGCAGCTTCCCACTCAAGCCCTCTCTGGGTCTTGCTAACTTCCTGCCTTCCCGCTAACACCTGCCTGCTCTGCTCCCAGCCTGAGGGAGATGGATGCACCTCAGTGTGTGTAATCAGGTCCTGGCAGGATCCTGTTCCAGGGTTGGAGCCCCCAGGCCATCCAGGCTGGTGCTCCTGGGCTCCTGCCAGGGGTCTCCACCCTGCAGACCTAGACTGTTACCTCCCTATGGCCCTTAGTAGAGCTGGAGATGGTCAAGCCTCGTGCCCTAGGACCAGGTGGGCTGGGCTGCTAGGGTGCAGTCTCCGGGCTCAATGATCTAATTCTCCTCCCTGAGGAACCAATTCTGGTCCCTAAAATGCTTGCAGAGGGAGATACCCTACCTGGCTCTCCTTCTCCAGCACAGCACCTGGCTGGCATGAGTGATAGTTAGGTAGGAAGACTCTGGGGGCATGGCAGGTCCAGGCCTGTGGGCAGTAGCAGTGCCAGGACTGATCAGAACTGGAGCTTGGCAGGACTACTAGGCCAGTCCCTGTGGTGGCTGCCAGGTATCCAAATGAAATAAGCCTAGTGCAGGATGGCATCACCATCCCAGGGCCTATGAGGAGGGGCAGCGGGCATCTCATGGAAGTGGTGAGCTCAGAGAAGATCAGAATGAACATGCAATATCTGTTGTCACTGCAACTGTTTCAGGTGGCTGGTCACAGTAGAAAGTGCAGGGGGAGGATCATGGACCCTAGAGGAAATAATGGCAAGAGTGAGGCCAGGAGCTGTTCTGCTGCCTTGGAGACTGAGCTCTGGGGCACAGTCAGTTCCAGCAGAGAATGGACATGCTGGGAAGAAAACGGGGGCAGTAGCCGAGTCTTATGGCCTGGGTCAGCATGATAGAGCTTTGGAGGAGCCAATGAGTTCATGAGAACATGGGGGTCCAGAGCTCTCTTGGGCCCACCTGCTGATAGGACTGAGACCCCCAACATTTTCCTCACCTTGGTTCAGAGAAAGCTCAAGGACTGGTCAGGGCTGAATGTGCAGCTGTTCTACTAGAGTGTTGACAGCCGGGAGGGGCTGGAGAAGGCAGGGTCCTCAGCTTTCTTCCACAATTTCTTGGCATAGTTCTCAGTTTCTGTTTCCCACCCAAGCTGGGTGCTTTCTCTGGCTGGGATCTGGGCTTGGGTTTTCCTCTTATATTGCCAGCCTCTTGGCATGCACATTAAAGCCAACAGAGCATCTTCTAATGGTGATGATGCCTCCAGGTGTGAAAAGTTCTTACGTATTCCAAGTGTGAAATGCTTCAAGCCCCCGAGGATCTCTGCTAGAGAAATGCTCACCTCTGAGCAGGGGCTGAGGTGGCAGAGGGATGGGGCTCTCCTGAAGTCCAGAGAAGGAGGAAGAATCATCAGACTCCCTCCTCTCAGGAGAGAACTGAATGTGAAAACATTAGATAGGCAGATGGGGCGGGGATGGAAATGGATGTCAGACACAGGAAATGATTGAGCAAAGCTCCAGGGCAACATGCGAGATGAGGAGGTGCCTGTGCAGAGCACGGTGACTCCCTGTGACGCGTGTGGGCGAGTCACTCATCCAGCTGAGTGTTCTCTCAGCCGCTGCTGGGCACTGGCTCTGAGCCCTGGCCTGGGTGCTAGGGACTCGTAGAAGAAGAACTGTTCTTGCCGTCCAGTTAGCCATAATGTAATTAGAAAGGCAGACCAACAAATGGACAATTTCCAAATCATGGGGAAAGCAGGGCATATTACGGGTGTGGAGAAAAGGGGGCCTCTGGCTCAGCCTGGGATGTAGAGTGATGGAGGCCGTGCAGGGAGGCCTTCTGGAAGATGAGGTGGCTGAGCTGCTTCTTAAAGGTTGGAGAAGCAGCTGGTGAAGAGGATTAGGAAGGGCAGGCCAGGCAGAGTGGACAGCGCGAGTGAAGGTGTGGAGGGGAACTTTGGACAACTACAAGACATTTGATGTCTTGGAGAATACAAGAGGCAGGGAGTAGCGTGGCAGGAATCAGGAGGTCGGAGACATCCAAGGGTGGGTTCTCTGGCTTTGGGTCAGCCCCTTGTCCTGGAAAAGGCAGGTGGAATTGGCCAGGCACAGAGGGGAAAGACTCTTCGACGGAAGTAACTTAGAAAACAGGGAGAATCCAACCCGTCAGGCTAAGGTGGTCCTGAGTTTGCTCAGAGGTTGACAAACTGTGGCCTGTGGGCCAAATCTGACCCACCACCTGCTTTTGTACCTAAAGTTTTATTGGAACATTGTCATGCTCATTTATTTACATGCTGCTTCTTGCTGCTTTTGTGCTACAATGTCAGAGTTGAGCAGTTACAACAGAGATTATATGGCCCACAAAGTCTAAAATATTCACAATTGGACCTGTTAAAGAAAAGCTTTCGCTAACTTGTGGTTTCAAGCAACAATCAGCTTGATGGTGGGGCTAGGAGGCTGGGCAGGCCGGCTAGCACATGTCTCCGGTGGTGTATTTGCAAGGTGGTCTTTGCTCAGGCCAGGCTGGTTCAGGCTGGGCTTGGGGTCAGCTGGGCTGGCTTTAGCAGCCACTGACATCAACAGCTACTGGCTTTAGCCAGTATTTTGAAATGTTGAGAAGAGCTCCAGAGAGCTTTGCCCTAATGGCACCTGGCTGGCAGAAGCTTTTTACTTGGGACACTTTAGAGCTACGTGGGTGCCTGTGTATTTGTGGGAGAACAACCCGGGCTCTCTTCAGGTGAAGTTTCCTTCTCTTTCAGGAGTTTTTGACATGGTATCTGGGTCTGGAGAAAGCAAGGGTTTGACCCTAGGAATTATCTGTGGTTGGACTCTTGGTTTATCAAATTCCATGGGTGAAGATCCCCACTTGCAGCATGGATCCTGACTTATAAACAGGCCTGATCCCTGGTCTGGTTTCTTGGAGCCATAGAATTAGTGATGGAAGGATCCATAGAGTTATCTAGTCTAGTTGAACTCCTCTTCTGAAAGCCTTTAAATTCCTTAAGATTTTAGTTACACAACATTCCTTCCAAAAGACCATCAACCCTAATACCTCTGTTGACTTTGCTATTGCTCCAAGCAACCCATTCCATCACTGTGAAGTTCTAGAAAAAAAAATGTTTTTCTAGAGCTCCTTTTAGGCTGTCCCAGCTGTCACTCAGGGAGCCACACAGAACATAATTCCCTTACTCCATGACAGCCTTCAGATTTCCAAAGTAAGCAACTATGCCCCAAGTCTTCTCTCCAGGTTAGTTAGCTGCAATTCTTTTACCTTTGTCGGGTTACCAGGCCTTTCTGGACACGCAGATGCCTACCAATATTCTACTCAATGTATAGCACCCCAAACTGCTCACAACAATCTAGGGGTGTTCTGACTTGGGTCTAGATATCACCAAAGGTCAACAGACTTTCTCTGGAGTGCAACTTTCAGCATCCCATGACCCGCAAAGACTGATTCCTTTGACGCCCAGGTTGAGACCCATTTCAGGCTCACTTCTGGTGAAATATCCCAGCAGAGTGCTTGGCTGAGGAATGTGTTAGGTACCTTAGAGGATCTGGTGCCGAGAGAGTGTTGGAGAACTTCAGGGGATTGAAAAAGAGAATTAGACCATATCTGTGTATGACCAGATCATCTTCACAATATTTACAAGGTGTCCTCAAAAAGTTCACAGAAAAATTTGTATTCATTTAATTTCATTTTCCACTAACTTTTTGAAGTATGCTTATTATCCTTGGAGGAGGGGTTTGCTATGCATCTAGCCTCAGCTGGACGGCAAAGAAACAGATAATCCAAAGGTGTTCTGCCGTTTGCACATCCTAAAAAAACTAACCCAAGGAACCAAGGCCTCACTTTGCATTTGGCTGTTGAGACAAGGCCAGGTGACCAGGAGGTACATCGTCTTATGCCACTGAGGACCTAGTGACCTTCTGGAGGGCAATGGAAAATGATTGGGATGAGTGTATCTGCTGCTCCAAGTCCCGTACCAGACTGGCTTGCCTCCTTCTCTGAACCTTGCCGTTTTTAAGAGTCAGTCTTTCCATAGGCCTAGTGCCCTAGGCTGCCCTTGACTTCATTGTTAGCGAGTAAGAAATGCTGAGAGCACAGGCCTAGTTCCGGGTACCTGCAGTCTGGCTGTGAGCTTGGTGCGAAAGGCAGAGCAATGACTAAACCAGAGCAGTACTAAAAATGGGGAGTCATTTTTTTTAATTTAAATTTTTATTGTGAGATAATTATAGATTCACATGCAAAGAAATAATACACAGAGATCCCCTGTACTCTTTACCCATTTCCGTCCAAAGGTAACATCTTGCAAAATATCAAAGTCAGGATGTTGATACTTATACAGTCAAGATGCAGAACATTTCCATCACCTCAAGAATCCCTCCTGTCACCCTTTTACAGCCACACTCACTTCCCTCCTCCCCCAGCCACTCTTTAACCATGACAACCACTCACCTCTGCTCCATTCCTATAATTCTGTCATTTCAGTTATATTATATAAATGAAATCATACAGTATGTTACCTTTTGGGATTGACTTCCCCCCCTACTCAGCATAATTCTATGGAGATTCATTCAGGTTGTTGTGGGAATAAATAGTCTATCCCTTGCTAGTCTTCTTACTCTATCAGTAAACTAAAGAGAGGATTGAAATTGTTAATAGCATTATATGTCACTTCAACTGCTTTGAGGCATTCTGGAAACTGAAGTCACTAGACACTTGGTAAAGACAGAAGGTAGAAGATTCTACTGCAAAGGTGGCCAAATCACTTAAAGACATCTATCTTTGGTGTAAAAATTGAGTTTCCACAACAGTAACTATGTTATGCAATACAGAAGCTTATGAATATGCACGTCTTGTACTCTAAGACAGAGACAAGTAAATAATGTCTTTTTAAAGTGATTTGCAGTCCAATCTCCATACCTATTCCATTTACGATACCATGCAGTAATCACCCTGGTGTTAATGTTCAATAAATAAATTTTGAATTGAATATTTAAAAAGGTTTTTGTAAATTAAAAAGTAATTTTCTAGTGTAACCATTTTTGTAATTTCAAAGAATCATAGACTTTAAAAATAAAAGGTGCCCTACATTAAAAAAAAGTCTGTTCTTTTTTTTTAACATTGAGTAGTATTCCAGCAATTCCAGATTGTTTAATCATTCCCCCATTGAAAGACATCTGAGTTGTTTCCAGTTTTGAGCTGTTATGTATATGTTATGAATAAAACTGCCATAAACATTCATATACAGGTTTTTGTGTGAACATAAGTTCATTGTTCTGGGATAAATGCATAGGAGTGCAACTGCTAGATTGTATGGTAGTTGCATGTTGACTTTTGAAAGAAACTGTCAAACTGTTTTCCAGAGTAGCAACGTCATTTTACATTCTCACCAGCAATGTATGTGACTCAGTTTCTCTGCATTCTCATGAGCATTTGGTGTTGTTGCTATTATTTATTTTAGCCGCTCTGACAAGTGTGCAGTGATATTGCGGTTTTCATTTTCATTTCCCTAATGGGTAGAGAAGTTTATTGAATGTGTTTACATGTGCTTATTTGCCATCTGTACATTCTCTTTGGTGACATGTCTCTTTTGCCCATTTTCTAATTGGATTGTGTGTTTTTATACTATTGAGATTTGAGAGTTCTTTATATATTCTGGATAAAGTCTTTTGTTGAATAAATGGTTGGCAAATATTTTTTCCTAGTCTGTAGCTTATTTATTTATTATTATTATTTTCATCTTCTTAATAAGGCTTTCACAGAGGAAAAAGTTTAAAATTTTGATGAAGTCCAACTTATCAAGTTTTCCTTTTGTGGATTGTGGTTTCGGTGTCAAGTTTAAGAACTCATTGCCTAGCCCTAGATTCATAAGATTTTTCTCCTAAAAGTTTTATAGTTTTATATTTTACATTCATGTCTATTAGCTCATTTTGAGTTAATTTTTGTATGATGTGTGAGACATAGTCAGGGTTCTTTTTTTTTTTTTTTTTTTGGTCTGTGGATGTCCAATTGCTCCAGCACCATTTATTGAGAAGGCAATCTTTCTTTCATTGAATTGCTTTTGCACCTTTGTCAAAAATCAATTGGGCATTTTGTATGGGTCTATTTCTGGATTCCCTATTCTGTTCCATTGATCACTGTGTCTGTCCCCCTGCTAATAATACCACAGAGTCTTGATTAGCATAGCAAGGTAATAAATCTTGAAATTGGATAGATGGATTCCTTTCCCTTTATTCTTCTTTTTCAAAATTGTTTTAGCTGTTCTTGTTCTTTTACCTTTCCATATAAATTTTAAAATAATCTTGTCTATGTCTACAAAAAATCTTGTTGGAATTTTGGTAAGAATTGCATTAAACCTGCATATCAATTTGGAGGAGAATTGATATCTTTATTATGTTGAGTCTTCCAGTTCATGAATATAAAGTATCTCTCCATTTATTCGATTCTTCTTTGGTTTCTTTCATCAGTAGTTTTTAGCACGTAAGTCCTCTACTTGTTTTGTTAGATTTAGACTTGAATATTTTATGCTTTTGAGCAATTGTAAATGGAATTATATTTTTGGTTTCTATGCCCACACATTCATTGCTAGTATATAGAAATACAATATTTTTTTGTATATTCATCTGATATCCTGCGACCTTGCTAACCTCACTTAATAGTTCTAGGGGTTATTTTGCAGATTCCTTGGTATTTTCTACATAGACAGTCATGTCATCTGCAAGTAGGAAGATTATTATTTCTTTCTTTCTGGTCTGTGTGTCTCTCCTCTCTTCCCCTCTCCTCTTTTTCCTTGCCTTATTGCACTAACGAGAACTTTCCAGCACTGCTTTTCATGTTTTTATGTTGAATAAAAGTGGTGAGAGTGTACATCTTGCCTTGGTCCCAATTTCAGGGAGAAAGCATTCAGTTTTTCACAATGAAGTATGTTAGCTGTAGGTTTTTTGTGGATGCCCTTTATCAAATTGAGGAAGTTTCCCAATTTTCCTATTTTCCTGAGAGTTTTTTTAAAAATGGTGAATGGGTGTTGAATTTAGTCTAATGCTTTTTCTGCATTGATTGATATGATCATGTATTTTTTCTCTTTTTGCCTGTTAATATGACAGATTATGTTGATTGATTTCAGAATATTGAATCAGCCTTGCATCCCTAGAATAAACCCCACTTGGTTGTGGTGTATGGCTTTTTATATATTGAGGAATTCTATTTGCTACTATTTTGGTAAGAATTTTTGTGTCTATATTCATGTGTAATATAGGTCTGTAGTTTTCTTTTCTGTACTGTTATTTTTCTGGTTTTGGTAGGAGAGTAGTATTAACTTCAGAAAGCATATAGGGAAGTATTCCCTTCTCTTCTGTTTCCCGGAAGAGATTGTTACAATTGGTGTTAATTCTTCATAAAATGTAACTATCTGTGTCTGGAAATTTTCTTTCTCAGTTTTTAAATTTTGAATTAAATTTCCTTAATAGTTACAGTGCTATTCAAACTGTCTATTTATATTGGGTGAATTGTGGCAATTTGTGTTTTCCAAGAAATTGATCCATTTTGTGTAACTTGTCAAATATATGTGTGTAAAGTTGTTCTTAGTATTCCTTTATTATCCACTGATGTCTGCAGTGTTTGTAGTGATGTCCCCTGTTTAATTCCCAATACTGGTAATTTGTGTCTTCTCTTTTTTTTCTTTGTCAGTCTTGCTAGAGGTTCGTAAATTTTATTAATCTTTTCAAATACCCAGCACTGTGTTTGATTGATTTTCTCTGTTTTTCTCCTTTCAATGTCATTGATTTCTGATCTTTATTATTTTCTTTCTTCTAACTTGCCTTAGGTCTATTTTGCTTTTCTTTTTCTAGGCTTTTGAGGTGAGAATTTAGATGATTAATTTGAGAACTTTCTTCTTAATGTAGTACTTAATGTTATAAATCTTTCTCTCAGCACTGTTTTAGTTGTGACCCACAAATTTTCATGTGTTTTATTTTCATTTTCATTTAGTTCCATGTACTTTTAAAATTTCCTTTGAGACTTTGTCTTTAATCCATGAATTATTTAAAAGTGTGTTATTTATTTTCCAAGTGTTTGGAGATCTTCCTTTTACCTTTCTGTTATTGATGTCAAGTTTCATTCCAGTGTGGTTAGAGAATGCCCTGTATGATTTAAATTTTTAAAATATGTTGATGTTTGTTTTATGGCTCAGAATAGGGTCAGTGTTGATATATGTTCCATGCACACTTGAAAAGAAAGCATATGCTGCTTGAATGGGTGTTCTATAAATGTTGATTAAAATCTCTTTGATTAATGGTATTCTTGGGTTTTTACTCATTTTTCCTGATTTTTTTCTGTCTGCTCATTCTATCAATTGTTGAGAATGCGGTATTGAAATCACCAACTACAATCTTGAATTTATCTGTTTCCCCTTTTATTTTTATCAGCTTTTTCACATATTTTACAGCTCTACTGTTTGGTGCATACCCATTTAGGATTGCTGTAATTTCTTAGTGGGTTGACCCTTTTATCATTATATAGTGTCTCTCTATATCTCTGATAATTTCTTTTTTGCTCTGAAACCTACTTTATCAAATGTTAATATAGTCACTCCTGCTTTCTTTTGCTTAATGTTTGTATAATATATCTTTTTATTTCCTTTTACTGTCCCCCTGCCTATATAATTATACTTGAAGTGAGTCTTTTAAAGACAGCATATGACTGAGTCATATTTTTTAATCCACTCTGACAATCTCTGTTGTTTGTTTGGTGGATTTTGACCATTTACATTTAATACTTAATGTAATTATTGATTTGTTAGAATTTGTCTGCCATTTTATTTGATTTTTTGTTTTCTTTCTTCATCTTTCATAATTCTGTTTTCTTTTTTATTTTGCCTTGCTGTGTGACTTGAACATTTTTTAAAATTTCATTTTGATTTATTTATAATATTTTTTAGTGTATCTCTGTGTTGCCTTTTTAGTGGTTGCCCTAGCTATTGCATTATATATACATATAACGATCAGTCTACAGGTGTCATTATTTTACCAGTTTGAGCAAAATGTTGAAAATCTTACCTTCTTTTATGTTTCTTTAATTTCTCCCATTTACAGTATAATTATCTTAAATATTTCCTCTACATATATTTAGAACCACATTAGACAGTGTTATAATTTTTGCTTCAATTCTCAAGCATAATTTAGAAAACATGAGAGGAAAAAGAAACTCTATTGTACATATCCTTACTTTTGATTATCATGTTCCTTTTTCTACCTTGATGTTCCAGAGGGATTTTGTTTTTTAAATCATTTCCTTTTTGTTTAGAGAATGTCTTTTAGGATAGATCTGCTTCTGACAAATTTTCTTTGTTTTCATTCATCTAAAAATGTATTCTTTCCCCCTTCATTCCTGAAGAATATTTTCACTGTGTAAAGGATCTGAGTTGACAGTTCTTTTCTAAAATGAGCACTTGAAAAATGTTGTACCACTTCCTTTTGGCCTCCATAGTTTTGGATGAGAAATCCACTGTCATTTAAAATGCTTTTCTCATATATATAATGTATTATTTCTCTCTTGCTACTTTCAAACTTTTTTTTTGTCTTTAGTTTTTATAAGTTTAACTGTGATATGCCTTGATGTGAATTCTTTGTGTTTATTCTGTTTGGGGTTCACTCAGCTTCTTGAATCTGTAGGTGTATGTCTTTTGCTAAATCTGGGAAGTTTTCATCCATTATTTCTTTGAATACTTTTTTATATATCCCTGTTTTACTCTTTGTCTGACTATAATGACAAAAGTGTTAGATGTTTGGTCATAGTCTCACAGGCTCCTGAGGTTTGTTAATTTTTTTTTAGTTTATTTTCTCTCTATTGTTTAGACTGGGTAATTCCTATTGTTCTATCTTCCACTTCATTGATTTTTTTTTGAACTTATTTTTTATTGTAATATAGTTGTTTGTACATATCTGTGGGGTACAGTGTTGAATATCAATACCTGTGTGCAATACATGATGCTTAAATCAAGATAATTAGTATATTCAACATTGTACCATTATACAATGTAATCATTTTTCATGTCCCTTTGCCAATTATTCCCTTCCCACCCCCTTTCCCACCTCTGGTAATCCCAGTTCTGTTCTCTCCTTTTGAAAGTTCAATGTATTATTGTGATTGTTGTATCTTTCTCTCTTTTTAAATTTATTTGTTTATTGTGTAGCTTCCACTTTTGAGTGAAAGCATGAAGTATTTCTCTTTCTGTGCCTGCTTTATTTAACTTAACATGGTATTCTCTAAGTTCATCCATGTTGCTGTGAATGCAGTATTTCATTCTTTTTTTATGGCAGAGTTATATTCCATTGTGTATATATACAACATTTTCCTTATCTAGTTGTCTGATGATGGACATTTAGGTTGGTTCCAATTCTTAGCTATTGTAAATAGAGCTGCAATAAATATGGGAGTGCAGGCATCCCTTAGACATGATGATTTTCATTCTTTTGGGTATATACCCAGCAGTGGAATTGCTGGATTATATGGCAGTTCTATCTGTAGTTGTTTGAGGAATCTCCATACCATTTTCCATAATGGCTGCACCAGTTTACAGTCCCACCAACAGTTTGTAGGAGGGTTCCCTTTTCTCTGCATCCTGGCTGGCACTTGTTATTTTCTGTCTTTTTGATAATAGCCAATCTAACTGGGGTGAGATAAGTTTTGATTTGCATTTCCTTGATATTGAGTGATGTAGAGCATTTTTGCATGTGTCTGTTGGCCTTATGTATATCTTCCTTTGAGAAATGCCGATTCAGCACAGCCTTACAACACTTCATTGATTTTTTTCCCTCTTCTGTCCCCTCAATTTTGCTGATGAGCCCATCCACTGAGATTTTTTATTTTGGTTATTGTGTTTTTCAGTTCTAAGATTTCCATTTGGTTCTTCCTTATATCTTCTGTATCTTTGCTAAGACTTTTTATTTCTTTGCTGAGGCTTTCGATTTTTTTTTAAATCAAGTATGTTTGTAATTGCTCATTAAAGCTTTTTAAAAAATCATGGCTGCCTTAAGATCTTTGTCAGATAATTCTAACATTTTGTTCATCCTGGAGTTGGTGTCTTTTGATTACATTTTAAAATTCAGTTTGAGATTCCTCATTCTTGATATGACAAGAGATTTTCATTTGAAATCTGGACATTTTTGTCTTATGTTATATGGCTCTGGATCTTATTTAAACTTCCTGTTCTAATAGGCTTTCTCTGTCACAGCACTGGTGTGGGAAGGGGCTATTACCTCATTACTGCTAGGTGGAAGTAAAGATGCAGGTTATCCATTAGGCCTCTGTTGACACCCTAAGGGGTAGCCTGTTACTGCTGGGCAATGATGAAAGTCTTGACTCCACTAGGCCTCTTTGATACCTCTCCGGTGAGTAGTAGAAGGATGCCTCATTACTGCTGGGTGGGGGTGAAAGTCCAGAAGCTTCATATGGTCTCCTCTGACATTGCAGGAGGGTGGGAGCATTAGTGTCCAGTGGGGATGTTAGTCCCAACTCTCTACTTGTTCTTTGACACCATCCTGGCTGAGGTGTTAGGGTGCTGTGATTAATTTATTTGTCAACTTGACTAGGCTAAGTGGTGCCCAGATAACAGTATTTCTGGGTGTATTTATGCGGTGTTTCCAGGAGAGATTAACATGTGAATTGGTAGATTGAGCAAAGAAGATCTGCCCTCACCATTGTGAGCAGACATTATCCAATTTGTTGAGGGCCTGAATAGGACAAAAAGGCAGAGGAAGGGCAATTCTCTTTTTTCTTGAGCTGGGACATCCATCTTATCCCTCTGTAAGATATTGGGGCTTGTGGTTCTCAGGCTTTCAGTCTTGGACTGAATTACACCACCAAGTTTTCTAGCTTACAGATGGCAGATTGTGGGACTTTTTGGCCTCCATAATTGCATGAACCAATTTCCACAATAAATATCTATATATCTTTGTCTTATTGGTTCTGATTCTCTGGAGAACGCTGACTAATACATGCACTTGGCTATAGCCTCACATCAGTGAAGTCTAGGCTTCCCACTCAACATTTGCTGGCATAGTTGGGAATGGGGTCACAGATATTTTTTATGTAGTGTTTGTCTGGGGTGGAGTGGTCATTGTCTAAAAGGTTTTTGTCTTACTAGGCTGCTCCTTTTCTGACTTTCTGGCTAGGGAGGGTAGGCTTTTTGGTCTGTACCTCTTGGCATTTTCAGCTTGCTGGCTTCTTTAGCTCCATGTCTAGCATATAAGAGGCAAAAATAAAACCCAGGGAACTCATCATCATGTAATTTCTTGGTTCCAAGGTCTCTACTGATCTTCCTACTTCTCTCATCTGTCTCACTCTTCTTTGGTTTGTTTTTGAACACGATGTCAAATGGCTTTAGTTATACATAGCAGGAGGAATAGGGAAAATGTGCTTACTCTATCTTCCCAGAAGTGGAAGTGCCCCTATCTGGGGAGAGATTTTTGGATTCAGAAGACATCATTGAGAGGTCCCAACTCAAGTGAATCGTGGTCACCTCTGCCATGGAGCACTCATTGAATATTCTCCTATGCCAGTCTTGGGATACTCCATTCACCTCACATATCTGTAATTCAGATACTGGCCTCTGCTTGCTTTGGGGATTGGCACTGTAGGCTATTTTATGCATGGGAGGAAATTTTCAGCTGCAAGTGTCGGAGAACTTTCTTATGCTTAGTTGTTCTCCAATGGGAAACCTTTCCCTGGAGAATGTGAATTCCTCATTCTTTGAAATATCCAAGCAGAGGCTGAAAATCCTGGGTTAGGAAGGAGGAGGCACTTGACAAATTCTAGTTCTAAGATTGTAAAATTGTGAGTTCACTGGCTCTTTTATGGATGAGCTCCTGGGGGATGGAGGTAAATTTTCCATTTGTCTGATCCAGGGTCTCTTTTGGACTTTGCACACAAAATGCTCAGTTTGTGTCACTAACAGAGGGTGGCTAAGTGGCTGAATGACTGAGGTAGGGTCTAGCTGGTGTCCATCCAAACCAGCTACATTTAAACACATGGCAGGGAGGTGAGCAGAGGTGGCTGATATCTAGATTATGCTGTGGACTGGGGAAGAGTCTTAATGCCAAACTCCACCTGCCCCCATCCTGTAATTACATACTGCTTAGTCAGTGCCAGCAAAGATGGGCAGGCTTAAAACTCACAGCACAGAAAACCCCCCTAGAGAATGTATAAGCATTCACCTTGCCTTTCCACTTCATTCTTGGCTCAGAGCAGCTGGTCTCTCCTGGATCTCCTTACAGCATGAGGGCCATATAGATACCCAAGGCTCAGATTTAAGGATTTATAAGTCCATTAGGTAGGAAAGAGAACCAGGTGATAGAAAAAGCTGGGTCGGCACTTTTCTTCTGAGCTATGTGCAGACATCAGCTAATTAAATAAACCCATTAGGAAAAGAACATTGAAGAATCCTTTCAAGAGCATGGAGGTCCTCTGGAGGAAAGAAAATTTTATGACTAGGAGAGGGATTTAGGAATCTCTGGGGGAAAGTGTCTCTTCTAAATGATTTCTTCAAAAGAAATACAAAAATTACTGTGTTCCAGGCATTTTCATATAGTTAACTTTCATTCAGTTAAATTTGATGGCAAGTGGGTGACTTAATCATTGTTATCTCAGTTTTCAGATAAGGAAACAGGATTTAAGAGGTTGAGCAATTTCTCTAAGGTCACACAGCTGACAAGCAACAGAGCTGTGATATGCACCTTGGCTTGTCTGGCCCCACAGATCACGTTTTCATCATACCACCATTCTAGCTTTGCTAGGAGGAGAGGACCAAGGGGAGAACTTTGTGGAGATTTGCTTTGGAGGCACCAGGCATAGGAAGATAAAGAAGGAAATGAATGCGTATTTTTTTAGATTTACTTACATTTATTGCTTTCTTTGGTCATTATTTCTTCTTGCAATTCATACCTTCTACTTGTGATCATTTTTCTACTGCATGAAGGATGTCCTTTAGTGAATATGTCAGTCAGGGTCTAATCAGGAGAGAGATACCACACATTAATTCAAGCAGGAAAAGTTTACCATACATAATGAGGAATAGGATGGTAAAGCATTGGTAGTAAGTCATAAAGAGAACTTTAAAGAATATAGGAATAGCAGATATAGGGAGCTCCACCACTCCCAGAGCTGAGATAGAGGCTCCAAGGAAGAAGTCCTGTAGGGCTGAGATCTAGACCTCATAGGAGAGAGTATGGCCATGGCTTACTGACTGGCAGAGAAGTCGATGTGGTGCTGCACTCGTGGAACGTGCTGGAAATATGTCCCAGGTTGCCAGGGAAAGCTATTCATCAGAAGACATCTCTCCAGAGATGGTCCACTGTGAAGTCACCTGACGGAGTTGTTGGAGGAAGCCATTGGCTGCTAGATGGTGCTGACTGCCATGCCCTGGAGGAGGCTGGTGCTGAGCACACTCCTGGAGCTTTCTGAGAAGTCGTGGACTGGAATCAGAAAGGAAAATCCCTATATCCTGCAATATCCTTCCAGTGCCCTCTATTGACAATCACATGATGCCAGCTTAACATGATGACAGGTGGCAGAAGAAAAATATTTAAAGAGCCTATCTCCATCTTTTCAGAGTAGGACAAAATGGAGCTGAGAGACAATAAAGTTGATAGCTGGCACACTGAGGGTCTTCTGATGACACCTGTCTCAATTTTTATATGTCTGAAAATTTTACCCCCATTCTTGATGGACATTTGCTGGGTGTACAATTTAATTTTTTTCTAAGCATGTGAAGATATTCCACTGTCTTTTGATTATGTGTCTATCTTCTTTTCCTCTAGTTATCTTAAAGATTCTTTCTTTGCCTTTGCTGTTTTGTAGAGTCACTATGATATGTCCAAGGGTGAATTTTGTTTTAATTATTTTGCTTGGAATTTGCTGAATCTGAAGATTAATGTCTTTTTAGTCTTAGAAAAGTCTCATCCATTCAACTCTTCAAATAATGCTCCTCCTTATATCTCTCTTCTCTCCTTTTGAAACTTTGGTGAGATGTGAGTTAAACCTTTTTACTTTAGCCTCCATGTCTCTTAACCTTTCTTTCATATTTTTAAGAATTTTTTGCTTCTTTTAAACTTTTTACCAAAGTTTCACTTCGGGTATATTTTTCAGATTTGTCTTAGAGTTGACAAAATCTCTCTTTAGGTGTATCTAATAATGTTACATTCATTCATTGACTTTTGATTCAATTATTATATTTTTTGCTTGTGGATGTATATTTGGTTATTTTTTCAAATTTGTTTGGTCATGTCTGTAGTTCTCCCTACTTGTATAATCAATTCTCTTTTTTATCTCTAAACATATTAAATATATCTTATATTTTGTGTCACGTAATTCTAATATCTGAAGTCTTTATGGGTGTGAGGAGGCTGGTGTTATTTCTACTGGCTTTTGCTCATGGTATCATATTTCCTTGTGTACTATGCTTTTTTTTGAGTATAGCCACATATTCTTTGTAACTTTATCTTTAGGAATTATGAGAGGCCTGGGTTGAAGATGAGTTTCTCCAGAAAGGATTTTTGTTTGATTCTGGCAGGCTCCTAGGGAGCACTATTAAAATAAGGGAATTCTTCCGGGTCTTCTTTAAGCATGAGGTTTTGTGAACAATCCAGGAAACATCAATTTGAGTTTCAAATCCCTCTTATGGCCTGGGTTTGTAGCTGGAATTCTCAGAAATTTTTGTTCTCTCCACCTAGCAGCCAAGTTCTGAGGTAGTCAACTTTATTCACTGTCCCTTCTTGTGAGGTGGTGGGCTGTTATTTCAACTTCGCCCTTACACTGAGGATACAGCCTTTTGAGTTCCTAGCTTTCTGCAGGGGTAGTAGTCCTCCTACAGACTCCCCACTTTGGATGGGCCACAGTCTTTGTCTCTGGTTTCCTGTGAACTGCTGGGCCATGAATATTGAAGCTTAAGGTTACTAGGCTTGCCAAATGCCTGCAAGGGAATGTTGGTTTCAAAGTTCTCTCTAGGTTTCCACCTCTACTTAGTTTTTGACCTCTGATAATTGTTCACTTTCTTCTTAACACATTCATTTCTGTCCTCTATTTAGCATAGTTGGAGAGTTCGATAGAATATCTAGTCTGCTACAATACCAGAAACGATAGTTGAGCTAGGCTAGACAGAATGCCACACTTGGTTCTCACAATAATCTTAGTACTATTAACTCAATTTTTTCGGCTCAGGAAACTGAGGCTTAAGGAGGTCACATAGGCAGCAAGTGGCAGAGCAGGGAAGGGGACTTAAATCTACATCTTCCGGCTCCACTTCATCCTTTCTTCTCTCCACCACACTTCTCTGGTTTCCCGCATTTAATGCAAATTTCAGGACTCTTTAGGACTTGGGCTATTCCTAAAGCCCATAAGTGCATCGAGAATTCTAGGGAAGTATTACTTTAATTCTCCTCTCACTTGACCAAAGCCCAGCTTCTCCTGAGGGTACCCACTTTTATTATGCTAGGACTGACCACTGATGAATGGGACATCATGGTTGCTGTCCATGTGTCCCTGGAGATCTGTGGGGGATGAAGGAAGGCAATCTCATTTTCAGGGTATTTTCCTATTCCATATGGTTTATAGAATGTACTCTTGATTCTAGAGACACTTTGAGAATAGTGTGCTCTGTAAGAGCAGTCCCCTTGTCTGACGAGGCCCCTGTCTTCCTTCTCTCTCTTTCTACCTAGACTTCCCTGCCCAGTCTCTTCCCAGAGAATTCAGAATAACCTCCAGGGACTGAGTACTTGTGTCAAACAGTCTTCAACATTGGAAACTCCGGAAATACACATTCTGCACTTTTTCCAGACGCAGAAAGAACCAGGGCCAATTAAAAGTGAACTTTTAGGAAAAATGAACATCTTGCACACCAGGTTTCAGCTGAATGTCACTGCAATTGCCTAAATTATAACTATCAGAAAAAATGCATTCTAATTATGGAAATACTGTTAGGAGGAGTTCCTTCTGCCTGGAAAGACTACCACCCACCCCCTATCTCTACCCCATCTCTCAACAGAAATTCTATATTTCAGAGGGAAACAAGGCAATGTGATATTGTGAAAACAGAATTTGTACCATACAGAATTAGGGTTTGGATCTTAACTTCTTTATTTCTTGGCTTTGTGACCTTGGGCAAAGCAACTTACCTCTGTGATCTTCAGTTTCCATATCTATAAAATGAGGGCAATAATACCTGCTCTGCGGGGTTGTTGTAAAGATTAAACAAAAGATGGCATATATGAAAATGTCTAGCACCTAGCCTGGGACATAATGGATTGCTAATTGAGTGGGTGGTGGGTGGGGGGGTGGAGGGGCAAGGATAATTATCATAAGACTGAGGAGAGAACTCTGATACAAATTATAACTGGCACAGTTATTAATTTAAATGTTTATTCACTCCAGTGACCTCTACACATTCATTTAGATGTAAGGAGTCTCACATTCATTTAGGTATCACTCTGGTGCCTGCAGGCCCCGGTGGCAAACTCCTTACAGGAGATGAAGACACAGACCTACATCTTTCCGTAGAATCTTGGGCAACCCCTTCTAACCCTGGAAGATTTCCGTTTCCTAATCTTGCTGATATCTGGTCTGACCTCACGAGGGTAGCAGTGTTTTTCTGTCATGGTACCCCCATCTCCATGGGAACTGAAGCTCCTCTGCTCAGAATCCTTCCAGACCTCGCCCTACGTATCTCTGCGTCTGGCTGTTTATCTGTATCCTTCAAAAATATCCTGTAAAATAAACTGGTAAACCTAAGCGTTTCCCTGGGTTTTGTGAGCCACTATAGCAGATTAATTGAGCCTAAAGCGGGGGTCGTGGGAACCCACTTTTGCAACTGGTACAAGAATGGGCTCAGCTGTGTGGGACTGAGCCTTCAACCCCTGGGATCTAAGGCTGTCTCCAGGTAGATAGCATCGGAATTGAACTGGAATCTGCGGAAGAATTGCTTGCTTGCCTGCTGGTGGGAGAAAGTCCTGCACCTCTGGTGTCAGAACCATGTTGTGAGAGTATAGTGGGAGAAACCGAGTCTGTTTTTCCCCCCACTCACAAATGTGTATAGATGCTCTTGAAAAAAACAAAACGCTTAAAGACAGTAGTAGATTTAGAGAATTCTTTTGGAACTTTTGGTCAATGAGTACTAAAATACAACCACTGTATATGGTTGTGGGTCTGAGAACTTTTTGTATTTCATTTGAAAAGGTCAGATATACCAAGGAACCTTTGTGTTTATCCTGGGCTGTGAGCTGGCCATAGTGGAAGTGGACACTCAGCCAGGCCCATGTCAGTGATAGGCAAGTGGGGCAGGGAAAAGGCAAAGGAGAAAAGGGCTAGAGCATGGAGAAGCCAGATGAGGAAAGAATGGATGGGGCAGGAGCAAATGCACATCATAGGGGGTGGTGACCAAATATTCTCACTTAGTAACTCCTGGGAGGAAGACTTGAAAGAGAGTAAGTTATGGGGGTGATGCAGCCTCCATATGATATCCTTTTCTCCCTTTTCTTTTTCTCCCCTCCTCTCCTACTCTCCCCGATTCCTATGCAGGCGTGCTCTTCCTAAGACTTATCCTGTCACCCTGGCTTGTACCCCATCCTGCCATGTCTATGGGAGCCCTCCTCTTTCTGTCATCACATGTCACTTCCATAGCTTCATGCCTTCATGGCTTTTTCTCCCAAGCACACAGTAATTGTGCTTGAAGTCATACCTTCAGCCTGGCTGTCCCTTTCCCTCCACAGCCAAACATCTGAAAAAGTACTCTCCTGTCTGCTCATTTTCCCATTTTTTCTTTGATTTAGGGTGGTGTGGCTTCTGTCTCCACCCACCCCCCCGCTCAACCTGCTCTGGGTAAGGCTGCTGGTGTCCTCACCATCAGATCAAATACATGATTTTTAGTCCCCGTCTACTTGGACCTCTCTGGAGCATTTAACTACTGATTATTTCCTCAGTTTCCTTGGGGCCTCTGCTTCCTGTGACCCACTGACCCTTGAGCCTTGGTGGTCTTTAGGGGTCTGAGTTTGCTTTTTCCTTCTTCTTACCCCACTCCCTCCCCAGATAATCTGTGGCTGTCATTACTATCTGTAACTACTCTCTCCAGCTCTGACCTGGACCTTTAGCTCTGAACTTACACATGCAGTCATCAACTGGATGGCACCTCTCAGCTGTCCCATTGACACTGCAGACTTGGTCTGCATTGGAACTCGTCATCACCAATTGACCAGCCACCTGCTCCCCTGGCTAAGTTTTTATCTGTGTGGTGACATCCCCATTCCTTCAGTTACTCAACCTAGAAACCCACAGTCAATTCTGACTCTTTGCTATGGACTGAATTGTGTCTCCCCCCTCCCCAAATGTGTATGTTGATGCCCTGACCCCCATGTGACAGTATCTGGAGATGTGGTCGTTAGGAGGTAATTAAGGTTAAATTAGGAAGAATAGGGTCCTAATCCAATAGGACTGTGGCCTTATAAGAAGAGGACGAGATTTATCTTCATCTCTCTCTGCTGTGTGAGGACACAGAGAGAAGGTGGCCATCTGCAAGCCAAGAAGAGAGCCCTCACCAGAAACTGACCCTGCCAGGTCTTGTTCTGTGATGTACAGCATCCAGAACTGTTAGAAAATAAGTTTCTGTTGTTTATGCCACCCAGTCTGTGCTATTTTGTTATGGCAGCCTGAGCAGACTAATATACTCTTTATTTTTTCTCCTCACAATAATAAAATTCTGTCAACCCTAATATCTAAATAGTACTCTTATATAAAGTTTTTATTTTTGTCAAAGTTATATGTGACCATAGTTTAAAGAGTCAGATAATCCTGCAAGTTCTTTATAAAAATACTGCAGTCCCACCCAAGGCCTCTGAACCCCTGGTTTAAGTCTCCTCTCCTTTAGTGGTTATTTCAGCATTTACTTCCAGCTCTGTATTATAATATTCATACTGCTACTTCTATTTCTTTCTTTTTCTTTATTGTAATTTTTTTTTTGTTACTTCTTGGCAGTTCAGTTTTAGTCTTGTCTGGTGACTTCCTCTATGGTGTCTGGGAACGTAGTTCTCTTTTACCGTTACCTACTCATGTACACACATCACACACTTCCTGCAACTTCCTTTATCTTCCTTGATATTCATGTGATAATTTTAATTTGATCAAGATTTGGCATTTATCTGATTACGTTAAATTTATTTGCAGCATAGTCATTACTTGCCCTTTCTTATACAACTTGCTGTTTTATGTGAAATTTATAATTATCTTTCATTTAAAAATTTTTCTGTGGTTTTCTTTATACTCGTCATTAATTCAAACCCTAAACCCTCTCCCACATGTCTAAAACAACTCTCAATGTGTTCAGATATACAGGGTAGTTTATCAATGTCTTCTTGAAGAAGCTACTTATGAAACTTCTGACCAATTGTGAGCTGGCCTTATTGACTTCTGTGCCTGCTGCACAGAGATCATACAAAATCTTTCTTCACCAGCATTCTAGAAGTTCCTTTGCCCCAGGTCCCTTCTATCAGGTGCCTGTGTCCTGGATCTCATATCATCTTCTTTCTTTATTTACTCCCTCATTTTGGTGCAATGTGTCCTGTAGTAGCTTTCTGAGAAAGGGTCCATGGGAGGTATTTTTTTAAAACTTTTCAAGACCCTAAGTGTTTTTATTCTACTTTCACATTTACTTGATATTTTGAATGAGTATAGAATCTTGAGTCAAAAATTACTCTCCCTTAGGATTTTGAAGGCATTTCTCCATTTTACTCTAGATTTCAGAGTTGCTATTGGGAAGTGCCATATCAATAGGATTTGGATCAATTATTTGTAATCTTCCCTCAACTTCCCCTGCAAGATCTTAGGGTATTTTATTTGCTCCCAATGTTCTGAAATTTCTCCTGTGTTCCTTAGAGTGACTATTTTTATCCATCGTACTGGGAACTCAATGGGCCTTTTCATTTTAAAAACTCATGTTCTTCAGCTCCAGGATATTTTCTTAAACTTATTTTAAAAGAATGTTTCTCTCCTTTCTATAATTTTTAATTCCTATTTTTAAGCTATTAAATCTTCTGAGTTGATCTTTTATTTATTTATGTATTTAGTTAGTTAGTTATGATCTTCTCTCTCTCTCATTTTTCATCTCCTTATCTTTTTGCTGTACTTTCTGGGAGATTTGTTCAATTTAGTCTTTCATTTCTGTCACAAGTTTCTGTTACTTTCCAAGAGCTCTTTTTTGTTGTTGTCATTTGTTTTCTGCATATTACCTTTTAGAAGTATCCTGTTCAAATCTAATGAATTCCAAATCTTCAGATACCTCTCTAGGGTTATTATCAACAGATTTTGGGATGTTTTCTTTTTCCTGTATAGTCTCTGTTTTCCTCAAGCTGCTTTCCCCACCTGTTTTAGTCTGCCTCTAGGGATTCCTCACATGTTTGGGGATACTTGCCGGTTTATGGATGGGACTCACCAACTCGGGGCCCCAGGGAAGGGTACTTTTACTGGGCTGTTTAACTGAATCCCTTGGTGTCATAGGTTTAGGCCTTTCTCTTGGACTGGTCACACTTCCTGGAGAAGAATCTTCTAGTCTCTTGCCTGGAGAGTCTGTTAAAACAGCAATCACTGGAGTCCATTTGGGGAAGAAGGCTGGAAGTCTCAGCATTCAGTATGTAGACAAACTTCCTTTCAATTCTCCTGTTGTTAGTATGGAATCCCTGGTTTCAGTTGGAATTGGTGTCACTTAGTCCAGAGAACCTAGACCTGCACTGTCCGATATAATAACCACTGGCTACATGGGGCTATTGAACACTTGAAATATGATTAGTGTAGCTGAGGAGTTAAATTTTTAATTTCAATTTTAATTAATATGTTTTTCAAAACACATACTCTATTCAGTATTGGGAAACTTTCACACAGTTTGGAATGACTTGGGTATGTGCATCTACTTTTTCAACTGTAGATTTTATAAAATCTAACTACAGATCAAGTATTTCCAATGAAAATTTTAGTATCTGAGTTGAGATGTCCTGTGTCAAATACATAATGTATTTTGAAAAGAAAGAACATAAAAGATCTCATCAATAATTTTTTTTTATATTGATTACATGTTTAAATAATAATATTTTGGATATGTTGGGTTAAATAAACTATATTATTAAAGTTAATTTTACCTTTTTTTAAAAAAAAATCTTTTTTAAAAATGTGGATACTGGAAAATTTGAAATTATGTATGTGGCTTGCACTATCTTTCCATGGGCAGTGCTGTCCTGGAGGCTACGATGATGCTTCAGTGGGGAAGGGCAGTCATCCAGCTCTCTGAGTCTCTGCTTCATAAATAGACCTGCACCCGCTCCTCCTGCTTGAGCCAGGGCCTGGGCCTCTGGGGCCTCTGTGGTGCTGATCACGTGTTTCCAGGCTTTATTCACTGCCTGGCTGGAATCCAGTTTCCTTAGACTTGCTCGTCAATTACCACCTGGTTGTCTGTGTCCAGGTTTCCAAAAGTTTTTGCTATTGACTCTTCATCTATTCTCTTTGTTCTTGGGGTTTATACTTTCCTTTTTTAAAAAGTCATTTATGGTTGCTTTAGTGGGGTTTCAGGAGGGAGCAGAGATAAAAATGGGTGCATTCAATCCACCATCTTGAACTGGAAATCCTAAACATCTTTCGATTCCCTCTCTTGATCCATCTTACTTTGTATTCTCATCATTTCTTAAGGGGAAGACTGTGTCAGTGTTCTACCCTGTGGAACCACCAGCCTACTTCCAGCCTCTCCCCTTGCAAAGCTCTTTTCTAAGCGGCAAATCTGATTATGTTGCTTCTCTGTTTAACACCCTTCAACAGTTTCCAATGCACAAACAAAAACACTCAGGCTCCTTATCATGACAATACAGATTCATTATAGAGTGACCCCTGTGTACCTTTCTGCCTTATCTGACTCCAAGTTTTATTTTCCATCATCCCAATGGTGAGTTCCACCCATGAAACACACCACTTTCTGTCTCTGCTTTGCCTGTGCTAGTCCCTCTTCTTCCACTTTCTCCATTCAGCTAGCTCCCCCCTGCTTGGTGACACAGCTTGCCAAGCCTTCCCCAAACCTTGCTTTTAGCGGTGGTGGGTGAGTGCATGGGGACTAGACTGGGTGTCCTGCCTCCCATAACAACTGTAATGTCCAGCACACTAGCATGTGGCAGGTACTCTTATAGGCTCTTTTATACATGTGCTTTAGCTCATTATTACTGCCCTCATTTCTAGTGGAGGAAAAGGAGGCACAGGAAGGCTGGATGACTTCCCCAGTGAATAAATGAGTTGGAAATGGTGCTGGCTCACCAGCCTGTCACCCCCACTGAACTGGGAATGACCTGAGGCCAGGGGCCAGGACACTTTTTAATCTTTGCTTCATAAATGCTTAGCAAAGGGCTTGGTTACAGAAGATGCTCAAAATAACAGACCTGCCATCCCCTAATCATCTTGTTGTGGCCCCTCCCTGTTTCCCTCCTATGCATGCTACAGCCCCCGGACGAGGTTTTCTGGCCAATTCCCTTTTCATGCTAGTTATTCAGAATACCATGATTGTCAGATCCTGTCAGTGTTGGTGGAGGAGAAGGACCCATCAAAAGACAGTGTGAGCAGCTACCAGGCATTTGCTTAAACATGTTTTGCATGCTTTTAGAATGGTAGTCATAATATTATTATTATTTTAATAAATCCAGGACTTGAACTCAGCTCTGTCTGACTCCAGAGTCTAACCTCATAAGCACTGCTCTATCTTGCCATCCTGGAGTAGCGCCACCCAGCTAGTGGCACTGCCAAGTGTGCCATGGTGGGGAAGGGAGGAGTGGGAGGTTTTACCCCTTCCATAAATTATTCAGAAGGGCTAAGAAGAAAAATAATGTAGTTCAGGGGACAGGGGAGTAACCAAGTGTGCTATTAGATGGGGTGATCAGAATTTAATAGTCAGCACCCCCTACCTTAATAGGGACTATTAAACTCTTCTTAGTTCTGCATGTATTGCTATGCAAGAGCAGCTTCAATCTTGTTTCAGCCAAATTGTCACCCCCTAAAGCCTGCTAACATGAAAACTCCAGAGCTACCCTGCCCTGATTCCTCCGTCATTATCCTGGGACAAGACCAATCTCAGGTGAACGTGCCCACCCAGCTGGACTCCTGGGACCAACATCTGTCCTCCCTAGGACCACTCTCTGTGGCCACAACAGCTTTTGCCAAGCTGTGGCTTGTGCCCTGGCCAGGCCACTCTCTCCCAGGGCCCCGCAGCTCTCCAGCCCATAAGCTGCCTTTCCCTCAGGTGGCTGCCAGAGTGTGCATATGGCTGTGTGCGTGCACGCGTGGGCCCACAATATAACCCCAGTTGGTATGTGAAGGTAGGATGGAAAGCTGGAGCCTTCACTACTCCCTTTTTCCTACTCCCTAGCAAGTCACTGTGTGTTTAAAGCCACATGTGAGGTCTTAGGTAGGAGTTAGTAACCAGAAGTTAAGAAGACTTATAATTTCTACCCTTCTTATAACATCCTGGGAAATAGCGTGGGCAATGAAGTCAAATAGTCTCTGGTTCATAAACTAGTTGTGCCATTTACTAGTTATATGCTTTGGGGCAAGCCTCTTAAATGCTCTGAGCGTCAGGGTCCAAATGGGGATAGTAATGCTGACCTAATAGGGTTGATGTGAGGATGAAGTGAGATGTGAATGTGCAAGTGTCTAGGACAGAGCCACCACCAGGCACGCAGAGGGAATAGGGTCAAGGGCAGCTTATATTGCTTACTAAATTCTCGAAAGGCTGCTTGCACAGGGTATAGAAGAAACAAGCGTAGCTGGGTGCTTGGTTTAGCAGAATTCACTTTTTATTCTCCCAAATGTTCAGGCTGGTGACCATGAAATGCTGCCTGGAGAAGGGCACTGGTCTTGATGCTAAGATGCTGAGATTTGTATGGTGCACCATGTATTTAGAAATTGTGTGTGTGTGTGTGTGTGTGTGTGTGTGTGTGTGTGTGTGTGTGTGTAGTGGAGAGAAAGGAACAATACTTTCAGTGTGAACATCTATTATAAGACATGTTTAGAAACATTAAATGAAGAAAATTTTGCATCTTGGAATTAAGAAAATGCAATATTTTTACTTGCAGTGATTGAGTGCTTGTTGTGTGCAGTTATTGTGCTAAATTCTTTGCATAAATTGTCTTACCGAATCCTCACAATGTCTCTATGAGAGTGGATCCTTACTTAACCAATGAGAAAAATGAGGATCAGAAAGGTTAAGAAACTTCTCCAAGGCCACACAGTTAGTAAGTGCTAGAGCCAGAGCCTAAACCCACTTGCTGATACTAATGTATTTGCTCTTAATCCTTACGTATTATTGCCTCTCCAATTCAGTATACTAACTTCAGTGCTGAAATGGACCCTCGCAGTCATCATCCATTTCAAAGACCTCTTCTCCTGTTAGGGGCACATATGGTTCTGCTAGCATATCCATCACTTCTTATAAATTCTTCTCTGGTTTTAATGCAATATACAGATGCTCTGTGACTTACAATGGAGGTACATCCCAATAAACCCATCGTAAGTTGACAATGTATTTAATACCCAGACAAACACATCATAAAGTAAAAAAAAATAGTAAGTCAAACCTTTGTGTCAGGGACCATCTGTACTTGGAAAGAACCTATCAATCATTTATAATTTAGTGTGAATTCCAGTCACAAAATCGTAATCTTAAGATGGCAAGGGACCTTTAATTGTATCTAGTTTTACTTTCCATGAAATGCAGAGATTCTCTGAACAGTAATTCTATTATGGTCACCCAGATTGTTTTTTAACACCTGCCATGACAGGGGACTCACCATTACCACTTCTCTACATCCAGAGAGTTCTAATTGCTGGATTATGTGAAACTGAAATCTGCTTCTGTGCAGCTTTCTACCAGCAGCCTTCACCCTCCTCTCCGGAGCATTTATGAAATAAACTGCTTGCTCCTTCCCATGACAACCTCTCAGAGACATGTGAGTCCTCATGCCCCTTCTCTTCTCCAGGCTGAATGCCTCATTTTCTTTATATATTCCCCATAGGACTAGTTTTGGGTTCTCTCAACTTCCTGACAACTTGAGCATCTGTACATGCTCCAATTTTTAAAATACAACACTGAGCATATCTCACCAGGTGGGGTCTCACTACCAATACATTCCTTTTCCTGGGGCATTTGAAAATCAACCTGGCCTCTCATTGTGGGAGCAGCGTTCTTTGTTCCCTAAGAAAGAAATTTCAGACACCAACTTACAGCTGGGAGAGACCTGATGAAACCCTTGAAATAGGCATAACCACCCCTATTCCTCATTTTATATAATTTTAGTCTGATGGGGATAATCTGTATGTCGCTTGGGCTTTCCTGGTTAGTCTGTAAGTTTATCCAGGGCACGCATTGCGTCTACTCATTTCTGGGTCCCTCCAAAGCGCCTGCTCCATTGGTCTGCCTCCTTTCAGCTGTCAATAGATGTGGCTGATTGATGAGGCTCACCAGGACCTAAGAAGTCATTTTCTGCTCTGTTGCATCTCAGAATCCAGCTGTGTCCCGCTGGAGCCAGCCTTCTGCTCGCTTGTTTTCTCCATGAACATGGACCCAGATCTCATGGCTTGCCCATGCATCACAACAGGATGAATTCTCTTTGGAGCTCCACTCTTCTACCCCCAACTGGGTGGAAACCAGAACCCTGAGTGGAATGGCACATCCCAATCTGCAGAGTCCCGGTCCCCTCCCCACTTCTTATATTTATCTACCAAAGCTCCGGTAATGAAGATCTCCTAGGTCTAGGCATATACTTGAGCTGCAATTTGTGGGGAAGGGGGCAATGTATCAAACAGATGTTGCCAATTGCATCTTTATTGAGCCTCTTGCCTGGCTGTGCCTCCTGCCAGCCCCTCCCTCTTTCCTCCCTGATGTCACCTATAAATCAAGTCTCTTCTTAAAATTGTAATCACCAAAATAAGGCAGTGATTTATAAGGAATTCTGAAATACCAAATAATCAGCCAAACACTTGAATTTAATGGCATCCATAAGTCAAGTGCCTTCACACTCATCTTGGAAGGAAGAAGCACATGGGTCTTGGTTGTTTTGAAATGACAAATGCTCTTTTGTGAGTTGTAACAAATCAATTATCCACATGTTAAAAACTGAGCAACTCCTTCGTAAAGATACAGTTTTATGGATACGTTTTTTAAAAATGTCCCAGGGAAGGAGGGGGACCAGAGCTCCTTAGTTATTTTTTTCTGGCAAAAGAAAATTGGGCAAATAATAGTTCCGAGGAGAAAGTTGTCTGAAATGACATCAGTCAGAGATGCAGGTGCCCCTGCCTACAGAAGGTACACACAGAAGGCTCAGGGTCTGTTTTTCATCCAGTCTGAGCAGGTGACAAGGAATCTGCCTCCACCTGCGGTGGCATTTTCAATTGAACCTCCTGGTTCCCCAAAGAGCCCTTTGGGGGCATTAAATCCTCAAGCTCACCTTGGGCGCATGTGTCTGCCCTGTATTTCTCATTTCAAGGAGAATTTCTTCTTTTTCTATTAAGAAAGAAGTCACGCCTGAGCAGCTGGCCCTGAGATTGGAAATTGTGTTATCTTGTTATGTATGGCCCCATCTGTTGGGGCTGCCCAGAAAGACTCCTGTGCCCTTTTCCAGGTTCTATTTTCCTCTCCTCCCACATCGCATCCACTTGCCACAGAATAAAATACAAGAGCATCTGCTGTAACCTCTTCTGTCAAAGCAGGCAGGGCTCAAAGCCATCCCAGGCCTTCTCCCAGCTGGCTGGTGTGTTGGTTTCAAAGGCCGTGAGAAGGTTATGCTGTCACGATTCCAAATGTCACGGCTGTCCCAGGGCATGGGGCTTTAGCCACATCTGGTATTCTGGGTGCCATTGTGGGCAACGCTGCAAAGGGGATCTTGCCAAATTGGAACTCATCATGGGAGTGGGCAGAAGGTGGATGGTGTGGCCGCTATCCCATGAAGAATAGTTAAGGGATTATGAATGCTTTGAGTAGAGGAGAAAAGATTCACCGTGTGTGTGTGTGTGTGTGCGTGTGCGTGTGCGTGTGCGTGCGCGTGCGTGTGCGTGTGCGTGTGCGTGTGCGTGTGTGTGTGTGTGCGTGTGCGTGTGCGTGTGCGTGTGTGTGTGTGTGCGTGTGCGTGTGCGTGTGTGGAGGGAGGTTGATGCACAATTGGTTCCGAGAGTAGCAATCTGTCTATCCATTGTTAAAAGTGTCCAGGCAGAGGAGGATCATGTAGTAGGTAGCAGGTCACGCAGGTGGGCCCCTCAAGCTTCACATCTTGGGCCACGCATGGCTCTGTCCCTCTGAAGAGCACGGAAGCCTTTGCTGGCATGTAGCCTGCAGTGCAACTGTTGTTTTGGTATTAGCCTTTCTTTCCCTGTCCCTGCTGTCCACTGTCCTGCCTGGCCTGTCCTCTGTCACATTTTCCCCACTCCAGTCACTATGCTTGGCTTCCCTTAGTAGATTTCCTTTCCTCCCTTTTTTTCCTTCTTCCTTAAATCCTTATTTTTCTCAATAAATTTCTTTCCTTTGTATTCCACCCCCACCGCTTTTCCAATTCTCAACTTCCCTGGTTAGAACTCTCTGCGGATGACTGCTACGATCCAATGTATTGCCTCATTCATTAAGCAATTATTCTGAGTGTTTTCTATGTGTTAAATATTTACACATACAAACAGTTATGCTTTGTATGAAAAGCAGGGAAAAGCAGGTGTTATCAGAGAAAATAACAAGGAGGACCTACCTTGGAATGGATAGTCAGAAAACACTTCTCTGAAGAAGTGATCTTTAGGATTGAGACCTGAAAAAAGATGAGTTACTTAGGTGAGAGCAGGGGCAAGAATTATCCAGGTAAGAGAATAGAATGTGCAAAGGCCCTGAGGCAGAAAAAAACTTGGACTATTTCAGAAACTGAAAGAAGAAATATCCAGTACTCCTTTTTTTTTTGGTCATTGCATGAACGCATGACAGGACCCTTCCCCCCTCAACGTCTTTGACTTTGCTGCTCTCTCTGCCTGGGATGCTCTCGCCCAGATGGTCACATGGCTGGTTCCTTCTTATTATTCATATCTCTGCTTAGTTACCAAGTTGTCACCTCCAACAAGAGGCCTTCTTTGACCACACATTCACAGTCACTATCCCCTACCCAAATGAGTATGTATGTATATATTTTTTGTGGCATCTGTCAGTAAATGAAATTGTTATTTATTTTATTACTTCTTGATAGATGATTTTCCCCCATTAGAATGGAAAGTCCACAAATGCAAATCCTGTACTAATAAGCCATCATATTCCCAGCACCTGGCAAACAACAGGCACTTAATAAATGTTTTGCGAATTGATGGATGATGAATGACAGGCTGAAAAAACAGAACATTGGTAGGGAAATGTAGTTTCATTATAATCAAGCACCCAAAGGAAAAATGCTAAAAGGGAAGAGGGAAGATGTGTTAGAGATTAATGCCAGAACAGTATTAAAGAGGTAGAAAAAAATGTGTCACGAGCATATTTATTATGTGAACATAAAGGCCGGTACTTAAGCTCATGCTCTTAAGTAGGCTAACATTTCTCTTGTTTGCATTAGGAATTTGCTTAGCAACTCCTGTCACCTTTGTGATAAATAAATACAGACACATTTCTGTAAAAGGCATTCTTAATAATTAAGCTGCTGCCAAGATCCCAGTGAGAACAGTGCTTGTCACTGGTCACAACAAATGTTCTGCAGTGAACAATCCTGACCTACCATTGTGGACACCCTTTCCATGACCTCGCTCTTCCAGAGGATCACGTCTGGTTGTTTAATATTTGCACAGTTGTGAGGAGATGAGAGGGGCAGCTGTACTACATTTAGGTTATTCATAGTCCTTTGTTGAGACTTTAAGGATCAATCACTCATGAATGTCTTCCGCTTTTTCTACCATGATATTCCAGTTGTCATTTATAAAACATAGTCCAATTGTCAAATCCCAACATAAAACAGAACAGAACAAAAAGATTCAAGACTTTGGAGAACAAAACAGGTGTGGAAGGTAGAATGGCTTATTGGGTGGATGCTTAGATATTAAAAGTGATGGAGAGAAAGGAATTGGGGTGATACTAGATTTATGACTTAGGTCACTGGGTGGATGTTTGTATTAGCCAGAGTTCAATCAGAGAAGAAGAACCACTAGGAGATCTATCTACCTATCTGTCAATCATCTTTTTATCTACCTGCCTATCTACCTGCCTATAGATGTAGATATACACATAGACACAGACACAGACATAGGTTTATTGTAGGCATCTGACCTTATGCAATGTGGAAACCGGGTCAGCAGTTTATGTACAGCTGTTACCTTTGTGTCTGTAGGGCAGGCAGTGAGGAAAGGAAGGTGGACGTGATGCGAGGAAGCAGGACAAACTGCGAGGACGGGCCAGAACCACAGGGCTGGACTAGAAACTGTGTTAATCTCTCACCATCTTTAAGCTTTCTTTGCAGAAGAGGATGGTTTCCTTCCTCACAGAGCTAGTGTGCACCTGGCCCAGGAGTGCGAGAAGCTAAAGGACGAGATCCAGCAGGAGCTGGCGAACCAAGGCAGAAGCGGCAACAGCACCTGCTGTCCTGTGGCACTATCTGAGTTAAACAAAAATGGTCTCTGCTTCACTTCTGCCTTCCAAGTCTTATGTAAAATGTCTCTCGTGGCACGTGCTAACCCAGGACTACACAGTGAAGGGAGTTATGGGAAACACAGTTCCAGCCTAGCTAAATTGAGAATGAGATTGACAAATCCCATTCAACGTAGGTGAAGCCATGGCCGTGCATGAGGTGGCTCGGAGATTGTGTTGAGTCAAAAAGCATCATCATTCAAAGGATGGGCAGAGGGTGGGAGCCTACTGTGGAGAACAAAAAGAAGAAAGCAGAGAGGCAGGGAAGAGCTCGTAGGGGTGGGGCAAGGTTCTCAGTATAAATGTTTGTGAGAATGTGAGTCCCTAAATGATAATGATGACAATGATGATGGTGATAGCCAGGCGTGATACTGAATTTAATGACCGGTATCTATGGCACTGATCCATCCATTCTGGATGCTGGCTTCTGAGGAGATTCTGGGGGTCCCAACGAAGGGGCCGTCTCACTGCCATTGTGGTGGTGGTGGTGGAGGACACTGGGTGGCGGGGGCTTGAGGGAGCAACTATTCACCATCCAGGATGGCAGTTATTCCACATCTGACAACTGCTATGTCTGCCTTGGTGCAGATTAGCTGAATATCAGCCCTGTTGATAGCTGACATTAATTGAGTGCCTACTTGGTGCCAGGTGCTTGGCTAAGCACCTTGAGTCTGTATGATGGTGCTGTTGCCTGTGGGGTGCTTTGCTCTGCCCTGACTGGCTCTGGGAGGAATCAGAATCTTAGATCCTGGCAGAGCAAATTGTCAGGCCCATCGTTAGCAAGCATCTGCTGCCATGGCTGCACCACGTTAGCAGGAGGATGTATTTTGGGGAGGCTTCGTAGGCCCTGCTCCACGCGGGCAAGAACATTTGAACACATAGCATCTGTTAATGAGTGCCATGCTGCTAATTAGGACAGTCTGAGAGGAGCAGCTGCCCCACATAGTGGTGGTTTGGAATGACAAAGGTGGTGCTGTCTCTATGGGACAAATTCTGAGCTAATAGGATCCATGTAGACTCATGGAGCATTAAACTTGGAAATTCTTGGCTTGAATGATCTGATGTGGTTGTCTAACTAGATCAAACACACTAGTAGATTCCCGAGGTGCCATTTGATTGGCAGTTCATGAATGCAGTTTTGGGTACAATGACTAAATAGACTGTATGTTCAGAAGAAACCTGAGGCCGCTTACTTTGGTGTCATCCTCTCAGCTGCAGCAGGCGGAGTATCGTTCTTCACCTGACCTCTGCCTTCCGATGGATGAGTCAGGGTGTGTCCTGCCACCTTTCCATTTATCAGAGAGAAATGGTTTGAAGAGGTGCCAACATATTTTTTATCTTAGGATTATCTTAAATGGTCAGGACATTTGTGTTAATAATACTACTGGATTGGCCAAGGGACATACCCCAAATCATCCTATTCCTAAACTGTCTGTTACCATTTGGCTTGGCAGTTGATGCCAAGGTGAACAGCTTCAATTTCCATATGAGCCAAACAGCCTCACTCTGACCACAAACATAACTGTAACCCAGGCTTTGGACAGGTGTGCCTCTGATCTGGGGGTGGAAGTGGGGTGCTGGGACAGAGGATGTGGGTGGTTCACTGACTCTCTCACCTAGCCACTAGGGGCAGCACAAAGCACATGCTTTATTAGGGGTGGGTCAGTGAGTGTCGTTCTGATTTATGATGCATGCCATTTGACTGTATATTCTCAATCTGCATGTTTCTCCCTTGGATAGGATTCCTCATGTAAAGAAGAAAATGGTGGCACATGGTGACACATTGGATTTAGAGTTGCAACTTTCAGGAGGTTTATTCAATACTCCAAAGACCTGAATCTGCAATACAAGTTCTTGCCCACAAGTAGTGGTATCTTCTTAGTCATGTGGTATGAAATGCTAGGCTCTGGAGCTGAACCGAGAAGGGGATTCTAGGCAGAGGCAATGACACAAGCAAAGGTGGGGGAAGCTGAAGTAGACTAGTTTCGGGGGAGTGGCTGGGCCAGCCATGAGCAGGGTTCACTGAAGTGAGTGAAGTATAAGCAAAGCTCCCATCTTTATTGTAACAGCTTCAAGGGAAAGACTGACAGCCACTGTTTCAAATTCCTGAAACTTTAAACTGAGGATTTACATATACATGAAGAAATACTAAACATCACTATTCATCAGGGAAATGCAAATTCAAACCACATTGAGATATCATCTCACCCCAGTTAGACTGGCCATTATCAGAAAGACAGAGGATAACAAATGCTGGTGAGGATGTGGAGAAAGGGGAACTCTCCTACACTGTTGATGAGACTGTAAATTAGTGTAGCCATTATGGAAAACAGTATGGAGGTTTCTCAAAAAACTGCAGCTAGAACTACCACACGATTCAGCAATCCCACTGCTGGATACAAACTCAAAGGAATGGAAATCAGCATGTTGAGGGGATACCTGCACCCCCAAGTTTATTGCAGCTCTACTTACAATAGCCAAGATATGGAACCAACCTAAATGTCCATTGATGGATGACTGGATAAGGCAAATGTGGTGTGTGTGTGTATATATATATATATATATATATATAATGAAATACTGCTCAGCCATAAAAAAGAATGAAATTCTGCCATTTTCAGCAACATGGATGAGCTTGGAGAAAATTAAGTGAAATAAGCCAGGCATAGAAAGAGGAATACCACATGTCCTCACTCATAGGTGGGAGCTAAAAAAGAAAGAAAGAAAGAAAGCAGAATCACAATAATACATTGAAGTTTTAGGAGAGAACAGAACTGAGGTTACTAGAGGTGAGAAAGGGGGAGGAGGAAGGGGTTAGGGAGAAATTGGCTAATGGACACAAAGAATGGTTATGTTTTGTAGTGATGAATATGCTCATTATCCCAATTTTATCATCACATATTGTACACAAGTATTGGTAGTCAACTCTATCTCACAAATATGAGTAATCAATTATGTTTCTATTTAAAAAAACCAAACTGAGTTTGTATATTGTTGGCCAATAACAGGATTCAGGCAAGGAAAAGACAATGAAAAAAATTTAATCTATTTTACATTCAGTTATATCTGAATTTACTAATAGTAATTATAAATTTCCTTTTTTCTTTATTTATTTTCTTTTATTTCTTTTCATGTCCCTTTACCTGTTCCTCTCCACTCCCTCTCCTCCCCCGCCATCATATCTGTTCACTTGACTTAAATAGTTCAAGGAATTTTTGTGGTTATTCTATCTTCTTCCCCCACATCCTTTATTTGCTTGTGTGTTTATTTATTTATTTTTAGCTTCCACAAATAAGTGAGAACATGTGGTATTTCTCTTTCTGTGCCTGACTGTTTCACTTAACATAATTTTCTCTTAGTCCATCCATGTTTTTGCAAATGGTAGTATTTCATTCTTTTTTATAGCAGAGTAGTATTCCATTGTGTAGATATACCACAGTTTCCTTATCCACTCATCAGATGATGGACATTTGGGCTGGTTCCAGCTCTTGGCTATTGTAAATAGAGCTTCAATAAACATTGGAGTACAGGTATCCCTTCAGCACGATGATTTCCATTCCTCTGGGTATATTCCCAGCAGTGGAGTCGCTGGGTCATATGGTAGATCTATCTGTAAGGGTTTGAGGAACCTCCATATCATTTTCCATAAAGGCTGCACCATTTTGCAGCCCCACCAACAGTGAATGAGAGTTCCTTTTTTTCTGCAACCTCTCCAGCACTTATCATTCTCAGCCTTTTGGATGTTAGCCATTCTAACTGGAATGAGATGGTACCTAAGTGTGGTTTTGATTTGCATTTTCCAGATGCTAAGTGATGTCAAGCATTTTTTCTTGCATCTGTTGGCCATTTGTATATCTTTGAGAAATGCCTATTCAGCTCCTTTGCCCATTTTTTAATTGGGTTATTTGATTTTTTGTTGCAAAGTTGTTTGAGGTCCTTGTATATTCTGGATATTAAACCCTTGTCAGATGTATATTTTGCAAATATTTTCTCCCACTGTGTTGGTTGTTTTTTACTCTGTTGATTGTTTCTTTTGCTGTGCAGAAGCTTTTTAGTTTGATCTAATCCCATTTGTTTATTTTACCTTTAGTTGCCTGTGCTTTTTGGGTCGGATTCACGAATTCTGTACCCACTCCTACTTCTTGGTGTGTTTCCTCTATGTTTTCTTTAAAGAGTTTTATTGTTTCAGGATGTATATTTAATTCTTTAATCTGTTTTGAGTTGATTTTTGTATATGGTGAAAGCTATGGGTCTAGTTTCATTCTCCTACATATGAGTATCCAGTTTTCCCAGCACCACTTGTTGAAAAGGCAGTCTCTTCCCCAGTAAGTAGATTTGCTGCCTTTTTCAAAGATCAGATGGCTGTAGGCATATGGATTGATTTCTGGGTTCTCTTTTCTATTCCATTGATCCGTGTGTCTATTTTTATGTCAGTACCATGCTGTTTTGGTTATTATAGCTTTGTAATATAGTTTAAAGTCAGGTAGTGTTATGCCACCAGCTTTATTTTTTTTTTTGCTCAGAATTGCTTTGGCTACGTGTGGTCTTTTGTTGTTCCATATAGATGTCTGGATAGCTTTTTCCATCTCAGAGATAAATGTCATTGGAATTTTGATGGGGATTGCATTGAATCTGTAGATCACTTTGGGTAATATGGACATTTTTACAATGTTAATTCTTCCAATCCAAGAGCATGGGATATCTTTCCATCTTCTTGTGTCCTCTTTAATTTCTCTCAACAGTGGTTTGTAGTTCTGTTCATAGAGAATTTTCACATCCTTGGTCAGCTTTATTCCTAAGTATTTTAATTTTTTGGTGGCTATTGTAAATGGGCCAGCTTTTTTGATTTCTTTTTCTGCATGTTCACTGGTGGAGTATAGAAATGCTACTGATTTTTGTGTGTTGATTTTTTATCCTTCAACTTTGATGAAATCATTTATCAACTGTAGAAGTTTTTTTTAAAATTATTTTATAGAGGCTTTAGGCTGTTTGATGTATAGGATCATATCATCTGCAAAAAGGGACAGCTTGACTTCATCCTTTCTAATCTGGGTGCTTTATTTCCTTCTCTTCTCTGATTGCTCTGGCTAGTACTTCCAACACTATGTTGAATAGGAGTGGTGAGAGTGGGCATCCTTGTCTAGTTCCTGTTTTTAAGGGAAAAGCTTTCAACTTTTCCCCATTCAGGATGATATTGGTAGTAGGCTTATTGTATATGGCTTTAATTATGTTGAGATACTTTCCATCTATGCCTAACTTGCAGAGAGTCTTTATCATGAAAGGATGTTGAATTTTGTCAAATTCTTTTTCAGCATCAATAGAGATGATCATGTGGCTTTTGTCTTTGCTTTTATTAATGTGGTGTATCACATTTATTGATTTGCATATGTTGAATCAACCTTGTATCCCGGGATGAATCCCACTTGATCATGGTGTATAATTTTCTGTATGTATTGCTGTATTCTGTTAGCTAGTATTTTATTGAGGATTTTTGCATCTATATTCATCAAGGATATTGGCCTGTAGTTTTCTATTTTTGATGCATCTTTGTCTGGTTTTGGTATCAGGGTGATGTTCGCATCATAGAATGAGTTTGGGAGAATGACCTCTGTTTCAATCTTTTGAAGCAGTTTGTAGAGAATTGGTATCAGTTCTTCTCTGAAGGTTTGGTAGAACTCTGCAGTGAACCCATCCGTTCCTGGGCTTTTCTTTGTTGGGAGCCTTCTGATAACAGCTTCAATCTCTTTTATAGTTATTGGTCTGTTCAGATATTCTATATCTTCTTGGCTCAGTTTTGGTGATTTGTATGCATACAGAAGTTTATCCATTTCCTCCAGATTTTCAAATTTGTTGGCAAATAGATGTTTATAGTAGTCTCTAATGATTCCTTGTATTTCTGAGGTGTCAGTTGTAATATCACCTTTTTCATTTCTAATTTTTGTTATTTAGGTCTTCTCTCTTCTTTTCTTAGTTAATCTTGCTAAAAGCTTGTCAATTTTTTTTTTTAAATTTTATTTTGTCGATATACATTGTGGCTGATTATTGCTCCCCATCACCAAAACCTCCCTCCCTTCTCCCTCTCCCCCTCCCCCCCAACAATGTCCTTTCTGTTTGCTTGTTGTATCAAATTCAAATAATTGTGGTTGTTATATCTTCTCCCCCCCCCCCCCGGTTTTTTTTTGTGTGTGTGTGTGTGTGTGTGTGTGTGTGTGTGTGTGTGTGTGTGTGTGAATTTATATATTAATTTTTAGCTCCCACCAATAAGTGAGAACATGTGGTATTTCTCTTTCTGTGCCTGACTTGTTTCACTTAATATAATTCTCTCAAGGTCCATCCATGTTGTTGCAAATGGCAGTATTTCATTCGTTTTTATAGCTGAGTAGTATTCCATTGTGTAGATGTACCACATTTTCTGTATCCACTTATCTGATGATGGACATTTGGGCTGGTTCCAACTCTTGGCTATTGTAAAGAGTGCTGCGATGAACATTGGGGAACAGATATACCTTCGACTTGATGATTTCCATTCCTTTGGGTATATTCCCAACAGTGGGATAGCTGGGTCCTATGGAAGATCTATCTGCAATTGTTTGAGGAACCTCCATACCATTTTCCATAGAGGCTGCACCATTTTGCAGTCCCACCAACAGTGTATGAGAGTTCCTTTTTCTCCGCAACCTCGCCAGCATTTATCATTCATAGTCTTTTGGATTTTAGCCATCCTAACTGGGGTTAGATGGTATCTCAATGTGGTTTTGATTTGCATTTCCCGGATGCTGAGTGATGTTGAGCATTTTTTCATATACCTGTTGGCCATTTGGATATCTTCCTTAGAGAAATGCCTATTTAGCTCTTTTGCCCATTTTTTAATTGGGTTGCTTGTTTTCTTCTTGTAAAGTTGTTTGAGTTCCTTATATATTCTGGATATTAATCCTTTGTCAGATATATATTTTGCAAATATTTTCTCCCACTCTGTTGGTTGTCTTTTAACTCTTTTAATTGTTTCTTTTGCTGTGCAGAAGCTTTTTAGTTTGATATAATCCCATTTGTTTATTTTTCCTTTGGTTGCCCGTGCTTTTGGGGTCGTATTCATGAAGTCTGTGCCCAGTCCTGTTTCCTGAAGTGTTTCTCCTATGTTTTCTTTAAGAAGTTTTATTGTTTCAGGGTGTATATTTAAATCCTTAATCCATTTTGAGTTGATTTTAGTATACGGCGATAGGTATGGATCTAGTTTCATTCTCCTGCATATGGATATCCAGTTATCCCAGCACCATTTGCTGAGGAGGCAGTCCCTTCGCCACTGAATAGGCTTGGTGCCTTTGTCAAAGATCAGCTGACAGTAAGTGTGTGGGTTGATTTCTGGATTCTCTATTCTATTCCATTGGTCAGTGTGTCTGTTTTTATGCCAGTACCATACTGTTTTGGTTATTATAGCTTTGTAGTATAGCTTAAAGTCAGGTAGTGTTATGCCTCCAGCTTTATTTTTTTTGCTCAGCATTGCTTTGGCTATGTGTGGTCTTTTATTGTTCCATATAAATGACTGGATAGTTTTTTCCATTTCTGAGAAAAATGTCTTTGGAATTTTGATGGGGATTGCATTGAATTTGTATATCACTTTGGGTAGTATGGACATTTTCACTATGTTGATTCTTCCAATCCAAGAGCATGGGATATCTTTCCATCTTCTTGTATCCTCTCTAATTTCTCTCAGCAGTGGTTTGTAGTTCTCATTATAGAGATTTTTCACCTCCTTGGTTAACTCAATTCCTAAGTATTTTATTTTGTTGGTGGCTATTGTAAATGGGCAGGCTTTCTTGATTTCTCTTTCTGCATGTTCACTATTTGAGAAAAGAAATGCTACTAATTTTTGTGTGTTGATTTTGTATCCTGCTACTGTGCTGAAATCATTTATCAATTCCAAGAGTTTTTTTGTAGAGGTTTTAGGCTGTTTGATATATAGGATCATGTCATCTGCAAACAGGGACAGTTTGACTTCATCTTTTCCAATCTGGATGCCTTTTATTTCCTTCTCTTCTCTGATTGCTCTGGCTAGTACTTCCAACACTATGTTGAATAGGAGTGGTGAGAGTGGGCATCCTTGTCTAGTTCCTGTTCTTAAAGGAAAAGCTTTCAGCTTTTCCCCACTCAGGATGATATTGGCTGTAGGTTTGGCATACATGGCTTTAATTATGTTGAGATACTTTCCCTCTATACCTAACTTATAGAGGGTCTTTGTCATGAATGAGTGCTGAACTTTATCAAATGCTTTTTCAGCATCTATAGATATGATCGTATGGTCCTTGTGTTTGAGTTTGTTAATATGGTGTATCACATTTATTGATTTGCCTATGTTGAACCAACCTTGCATCCCTGGGATGAATCCCACTTGATCGTGATGAATAATTTTACGTATGTGTTGCTGTATTCTGTTTGCTAGTATTTTAGTGAGGATTTTTGCATCTATATTCATCAAGAATATTGGCCTGTAGTTTTCTTTTTTGGTTATATCTTTACCTGGTTTTGGTATCAGGATGATGTTTGCTTCATAGAATGAGTTTGGGAGATTTGCGTCCGTTTCAATCTTTTGGAATAGTTTGTAAAGAATCGGTGTCAATTCCTCTTTGAACGTTTGGTAAAATTCTGCTGTGAATCCATCTGGTCCTGGGCTTTTCTTTGTTGGGAGCCTTCTGATTACAGCTTCAATCTCCTTTATTGTTATTGGTCTGTTCAAACTTTCTACGTCTTCACGGTTCAGTTTTGGGAGCTTGTGTGTGTCCAGAAATTTATCCATTTCCTCCAGATTTTCAAATTTGTTGGCGTATAGTTGTTTACAGTAGTCTCGAATGATTCCTTGAATTTCAGATGAATCAGTTGTAATATCGCCTTTTTCATTTCTAATTTTTGTTATTTGAGTCTTCTCTCTTCTTTTTTTTGTTAGCCATGCTAATGGTTTGTCAATTTTATTTATCTTTTAAAAAAACCAACTTTTTGCTTCATTGACCTTTTGCATTGTTTTTCATGTTTCTATTTCATTTAATTGTGCTCTGATCTTAATTATTTCTTTCTGTTTACTAACTTTAGGTTTGGATTGTTCTTGTTTTTCTAGATCTTTAAGGTGAAGTGTTAGGTTATTAATTTGCCATCTTTCGATTCTTGTGAAGTATGCATTTAATGCAATAAATTTCCCCCTTAATACTGCTTTTGCAATATCTCACAGGTTTTGGTATGATGTGTCATTATTTTCATTAGTTTCAAGAAATTTTTTGATTCCCTGTTTAATTTCTTCTTGGACCCATGTGTCATTAAGTAGAATGTTGTTTAATTTTCATGTGTTTGTATAGTTTTCAGAGTTTTGTTTATTTTTGATTTTTAATTTTAATCCATTATGATTGGAAAAAATACATGGAATAATTCCAATTTTTTGAATTTGTTAAGACTTGCTTTGTGACCTAACATGTGGTCTATGCTAGAGAATGTTCCATGTGCTGATGAGAAGAATGAATATTCTGAGGTTGTTGGATGGAATGTTCTGTAGATATCTGCCAAATCCAATTGGTCTGAAGTATTGTTTAGATCTTGTGTTTCTCTGTTGATTTTTTGCCTAGCTGATCTGTCCAATGATGAGAGTGGGGTGTTCAGGTCCCCCACTATTATGGTGTTAGTGTCTGTCTCTTTCTTTGGATCTAATAGTGTTTGCTTTGTAAATCTGGCTGCTCCAACATTAGGTGTGTATATATCTATGATTGTTATGTCTTCTTGATGGATAGATCCTTTCATCATTATATAGTGGCCTTCTTTATCTCTTTTTATGGTTTTTGTTTTAAAGTCTATTTTATCTGATATAAGAATAGCTACTCCAGCTAATTTTTCATTTCTATTTGCATGATATATCTTTTTCCATCCTTTCACTCTTAGTCTGTGTGTGTCCTTATGGGTCAAATGAGTCTCTTGAAGACAGCATACTGTTGGGTCCATGTTTTTAATCCATCAGTCAGTCTGTGTCTTTTGAATGGGGAATTTAATTCCTTTACATTTAGAGTTATTATTGAAAGTTGTTGATTTACTCCTAGCATTTTAGTGATTTTTGTTTAGATGTGTTAAGTATCTTTTGTTACTTTCTAATTTTCTGTTTGTCTTCTGTATTTGTTGGTTTCTTGGGGTGATATTTTTTTTTCTCTTTTGTTAGCATTTTTGTTTTGCTGGTAGGTATTGTTCTTTCTTGCATATTCATGGCAGTGTTGGTTGTTTTTGTGGTATTAAACCCAGTACTTCCTTGAGAATTTCTTGTAGGGCTGACTGTGTGGTAGTGAACTCCCGCAGTTTTTGTTTGTCTGTGAAAAATACTATTTGTCCTTCATTTTGGAAGGATAGCCTAGCTGGGTAAAGTATTCTTGGCTGGCAATTTTTGTCCTTTCATGTTTTTTGAATATTTAATCCCATTCTTTTCTGGCTTTTAGAGTTTCTGATGAAAAGTCTGATGTTATTCTGATTGGGGCTCCCTTATAGGTGACTTGCCACTTCTCTCTTGCAACTTTTAAGATTCTCTCTTTGTCTTTGAGTTTTGTCTGTCTGATTATCACGTGTCTAGAAGAGGACCCTTTTGGGCTGAATATGTTTGGTGATCTTTTGGCTTCCTGAATCTGGAGATCTGTGACTTTCCCTATTCCTGGGAATTTTTCTGCTATTATTTCATTGAATATGTTTTCGATGCCATTTCCATTTTCCTCCCCTTCTAGAATACCCATGATTCGGATATTTAAGTGCTTAAGGTTGTCAGTTGTCTCTCCTAAATTTTGTTCAAATTTTTTGATTCTTTTTTCCTTTTTCTGGTCTGCCTGTGATAATTCAAACAGCCTGTCTTCAAGGCCAGAAATTCTATCTTCTGCTTGTTCAAGTCTGCTGGTTACACTCTCTGTTGTTCTTTATTTCGTTGAATGAATCCTTCAGCTCCATAAGCTCAGTTACATTCTTTTTCAAGGCATTGATTTCTTTGTACATTTCTTCTTTCAGATCCTGTATATTTTTTCTCATTTCATTGTGCTGTCTAACTGAGTTTTCTTGTATCTCATCTACTTTCCTTAGAATAGTTACTCTAAATTACTTGTCTGTCATTTCAAAGACTTCCTGTTCTATAGGATCTAGCACTTGAAAGTTATTAATTTCCTTTGTTGATGATGTACTTTCTTGATTTCTCATATTTCTTGTATCTTTCCTTTGGTATTCCATCATTGTGGCTGGGGATATCACAGTCTGCTTGTTTCACCCTGATGTCTGGCTTGGATCCTGAAGGGACTGCCGCTTCTGGGCAGCAGAAACTAGCCTGGGCCAGAAGTTCCACCCTGCCTGCTTTCTCTGGCACAGCTGGATTGGGGTGTGGGTTCCTCAATCCTCTTAGGACTCTCCTGGTGGCAGGGATGGCCTGGGCCAGAAGTCCCACCCCACCTGCCTTCTCCAGCCCAGCAGGCTCAGGGAATGTGGGCCCAGAAGCTCTAAAGTCTCTCTACGGAAAGGGGAGCAACCTGAACGTGGGTCCTGTGGTGGGGGGCTCCCATCCGCTCCAGTGCAGATCTTGGGTCCTCCGTCACTGCTCCTCAATAGCTGCAAATTTGTTGCTCTATGTGAGAGAGTGACACCAGGAACCAACTACTCCGCCATCTTGACTGGAACTCCTGTCTCAATAATTATAAATTTCCAGCAATTACAACCTCCCACACCAGTTATGTTCTATAACCTCTCATGATTATCTAAAACATGTTTCACAATTCTTGATGTAAACTAAAAGTTTACATTTCAGATGGGTAAAAACAGGCCTGTCAAAACAAATAGAAAGACGGTCCTTATCTCTTTCTATAGAATGGCAGCTGAGAAATTTGTCACTTAAGTGGAGCATAATCTAGTTTAGTTTTACTGGGGACCTTGTCTCAGTCAGATTTGTAAACAAATAAATTCTTTAACTACCTGGGTTGTAAACAACCTTTATTCTCCAACTTCTCTTATCAGCCCCCCAAAAGCAATTTACAGCATAATGCCTGAATAAACAAAAGTTCTTTTAGGTCCAAGTGATTTTCTTCAGTTTCCCTTTAATTAAAGCTGATTCCTTTCTTAAAAGGTGATTAATTTCTGAGCTCCTATTTTTCTTTCTTGAAGAGGGGATTTACATGATTCTGTTTTCACAGAGGTTAATGTGTTTCCCTGAGGTTTACATGTGAGATGGCTTTTGGTAGCTCTTAGCGTAAGCCAGAATCCTCAACATGCTGACAAAGCCTTGTTCTGGTTTTGCCTCTTGCTACACTCCCAGCCTCACCCTGCACCTCTTTCACTCCAGCCCTGCTGAACTTGCTGCATGCTCCTTCTCACTGCCCAACTTGGGTGCATGAGGTTTCCTCTGCTTGGAACATTCTTCTGTGCCATCTTCCTTCACCAACTACTAGCCATCTTTTGTATCACATGAAAGGTCACTTCCTCAGGGAATTTGCTCTGAATCCCCCTGCCGTAAATTGAATATCCTCCAAAACTAGTTGAAGCTTGACCCTTGTTGTAACAGTGCTAAGAGGGTGGGAAATCTAATTATGTTATTTGAAAGGTGAGGTCTTCAAGAGGTGATTAGATTGTGAGGACTGTGGCTGATGGAGCTGGACATTCCTTGACCTTAAGCATGAGTGCAGCAGTGGTGAGATTGTAGGCACTGCCAAGGGTGTCTCTAAAACTTCCTGGGAGCTGGACAGCTGAGGGGTGGCTCCAAGGCCCCCAGGCTCTCACATTGTGGCTTTAGAACATCTGGCCATTAAGGCTATTTTTCTATATTTTCCCCTTTAGCCCACGTATGTACACCTTTTTCTTTTGACAAAGCCATAAACAACCTGAAGTAGTATTTTCTCAAAGCATGGTCCTCTGTTTACCTGAGGTGCTTGTTAAAAGTACACAACATCGAGCTTCATCCTCAACCCTCTGGGTCTGGCTCTTTCTGAGGGTGGGATTTTGGAATCTGCTTTATAAGCAGTCTCCTCAATGATTCATTTGCATCCTAGTAGCTGAGAACCACTGGTTTAGTGTCTTAAATGGGATGGTTTTACTGAGGTTCCAGAGTCAATCAAGCAGACTGATAAATGTGATGTGGGCAGAAATCATGGAGTTCAGGGCTCTGGATGTAGCAGGATGCTGAACAGAGATACCTAAATGTCTAGGTGAGGTCCATCTGACTTGGAAGACCTTCAGGGCTGATGGGGCCTTAAACTTCCTCAGATCCTTCAGCTTTCTTCTGTCTCTGGCCTTGATTCCTGGCATCCCTCTGACTCTGGTCATGACCCATGGGTCCTGTCCTGGAGGCAGGATCTTCCCTATCTTGCCCCCAAAGGAGCTGCCTAGTTCATCATCTCCTAAGGCTGCTCCTGGGCCTCCAGCCTTATTACACACCCTTTGATCCATACTCTTCCCAGCTTCTAAGCGCCTTGTGCCTTTTCCCTCTCACTCCATTTTCCATCTAGATCACAAATGTGCAAGCATTTACATGTACATGTCCATGTGTGTGTACACATGCTCGCGTGTTTACTGACCCATCTTACATGGAATTTAAAGCCTACATAATTCAATGAGATAATGCCTAGTACACAGTAGGTGTCTAATAAATGTCAGTTCTCTTCCTCTGACTGCTTTCTATCTGTTCCATTTGAGTACAAAATTGTCCAGAAAAATGGGAGGGGGTTAGAGAGAGGATACATTATTATTAAATTCCCAAATCTGATCAGTGTGTGTGGCCAGCCGCTGGGTTTCCATACCTGCATATCAGTGAGGCTGCATCTGGAGCAGAATAGTTTGTGCTCATACACTGTGACCTTCATTATCCATGGAGGTAGGCAGCAGTGGTGGTCCCTGCAGAAATCTTTCACCTCCCAATTGTGGGGATGGCAGAAGCAACAGGCCTACGCCATTTGTCATGGCAGCAGTAACAAATGCTTTCTATAGTGCTGTGCAAACTGCACTCTTCCCCTATTCTTTATGGCTAGGATAGCTTTTTTCCCAATAAAAAATTAAAATAGCTGCTGAATTTATATTCATTCCTTGGGTCTGCAAGTCACGCTCCATTTCTCATAAGCAGTCTGCATTGTCATGGAGCTCTCTACTTTTATCAGCTCTTGGAAAGAGCCACTGACATCTCTGCTTAGTTAAAAATGATTCCTTCATGCTGGAGTACCAGAGAATCTAGCAGACTGAGAGTGAGATGAGGCCATCCAGCCCCGTCTCTTCCTAGGCAAGAATGCCCCCCAATGCCCCCCTTGTGGGCCAGCTCGCCTCTTCTTGGGCAGCTTCAGGGCCAGGAGCCACAAGGGAGGCACCTTTCACTCTTAGAAAGGTCTTCTTTACAAGTAGCTACAATTGTAACTCTGTAGCTCCCACCTCCTATTCTTAGTTCTGCACTTTGGGACACACAGATCAAATCTTTTACAAGAGAGATTTTCGAATATATGAAGATAGTTCTCTTGCCCTGTGTTATGGGTTAAATTGTGTCATCCAAAAAGGTATGTTGAAGTCCGAAACTCTAATACTTCAGGATGTGACCTTATTCAGAAATAGGGTCTTTGTAGATATACTTGGTTAAAATGAATTCATGCTGGAGTACGGTGGACTCTTAATCAAATGTGACCAGTGTCCTCATGCAAAGACGCACAGACGCACGAAGGGAGAACATATGTGAAGATGGAGGCAGAGACTGGAGTGATGCTGCCACAGCCAAGGAATGCCCGGGGCTACCGGCAGCAGGAGAAGGCAAGGAAGGATCCTTTCCTAGAGACTTTGGAGGGAGCGTGGCCCTGTAAACACCTCGATTTTGGATTTCTGACCTCCAGAACACGGGAGAATAAATTTTTGTTCGTTTAAGTCATCCAGTTTGTGGTAGCTAGTTATGGCAGCCCGAGCAAACAAATGCATCCTCTGAGACTTCCCCAGGCTGGACGCCTCCAGCTTCTTTAACTGCTTCTCATGTGATGTGATCTCTATCATTTCCTTTTCTTGGTTTTCTTCCTTTCAGCATGTTTCAAGCGCCGTGCAAATTACTCCAGAGGTGTTCCAAGCAGCATTGCCTTGCACCGGGTCCACCGCCTCCCCCTTAGTGGATTCTGTCCCCCAGAGCAGTTACTTTCTTGGCAGCTTCTTCATACCTCAAATTCCTACTGAGTTTATGGTCAATTAAGACTCATGATTCTTTTCCAAAAGCTTTGCTGCCAAATCACATCTCTCCTGGTACAACAATTCTGTTGAAATCTCTGATCACAATATTGATTATTGCTCTGGCTTCTTCAGGTATTTCGAGTCTTGAGTGGATTCACCAGTGCATTGGAAATTCTTCCCAGTTCCCTTGTTATTTTATCTTTTTTTCTCCCAGAAATCCCTTTATGTTTTCACCAAGTTATTAATCATGGTGAGCTGAAGACAGAGAACTCTGGCATATCATCAGAGACTTCTCTGTAGACTTGCTGTGAATTCATACACTTGTCTACTCCATAAGTATTTGCTGAGTTCCTGGTACATGTCAGACATTTTTCTAGGCACTGAGGGTTTAGCAATAAATAAGATAAATGGCAGCCCTTGTGGAGTTTAAATTTTCACATTAGTCAACCTTTGGGATATATCTGACCATTAGTGGAATATATGGATACCCAAATTCCTGCAGATCCTTTATCTGTTTACAAATGCTAGCTTCAAGCCTCTGAACCAGAGACTTCATGCAACACTATTGAATGTAGGATTGGGGGATTGAATGTAGGGCTGTTCTTTTGAGCAAGCAATAAGGTTCTCCTTGTTCTTGCCTTCTCTGTGATCAGGTGTAACTCCCTAGGGGTTTCTGCTCATCTTGCCACCTTTCTTTCCTTTTGACCTGCTGAAGGTCAGAGCAGCTTAAGGTTTGGTTGGGAAGGGCAGGGGAGGAGCTGAGCTCCAAGCAGGCAATTGGAATTAAGAATTGGAATGAGGTAAGTGCTCTGCTCCGACTTTGGATCCTGGGGGCGTTGAACAATATCAGCCAGAAGTTTGTGCAAAGGAGAATATCAGGGTGAAGAGAGAAGGCAAACTATGGTCAGTGAGGAAGAGTTGAAGGAATGGGAGGTATTTATGTTGGAGAAGGAAAGACTTGGAGGAGAAGAAACTGTATTCAAATATTTATGCAGATGAATTTCTTTCCCTAACATCTGACCAGCTACAAAGAGGGATAACTGGCTTTTGTTGGCTGTAAGGAACTTAGATGGACGTAAATGAGTTATGTGCCAGATGCTGATGACTGTAAAGCTTGACAGCAACTTTGTTGTAGGGCACCTGGCTCTCTGGTGGTCATGGCTGCTGTTGGCTCTGGTATTAATCTCTTTCCTATAGCATCTGTGATTCTCTTTGCATGCCGTCTTCCTTTCTCTCCCTGTTCCCAATGGACTGTTTGTATTTTCCCACTCAAATTTAGAAGGGAAGTGTCTGACTATTCTAATGTTACATCAGTCCTATTGGACAGAATTTTTCACACTCAGCACTTCTTTGGTCACTGACCAGCCTATGGATGAGCTGATCTTGGCTACCCACTCTGAACAGTAGGTTGCATAAGGCCTCTTCTCTCAACAGGAACCTATAGGTGGGCAGTTTCCCTTCCAAAGGAAGGTCACCACAGTTATCATGTAGTTTGCCAAGTCTAGATGATTTTATTTCCTAAGCATTTTTCCTCTCCATTCCCTTTGTTTCCAGGTTTCACCTCTGTTTTACCATTATTTAGAATGGACTGTTGTCTTAGTCTGTTTTCTGCTGCTATGGCAGAACACCACAGACTGGGTAATTTATAAAGAACAAGAATTATTTGGCTCATGGTTCTTGAGACTGGGAAGTCCGAGAGCATGACACAGGCTTCTGGTAAGTGTCATCCCATGGTGGAAGAGTGGAAGGCGAATGCCAGCACATGAGACAGAGAGAAATGGGGCTGAACTTATCCTTTTATATCATGAGCACATTTCTGCTGTAGCTAACCACGCTTGCAATAATGGCACTAATCTGTATCATTAACCACCTCTTAAAGGCCCTACCTCTTAATACCATTACCATGGCTATTAAGTTTCAGCATGAGTTTTGGCAGGGACATTCAAAACATAGCAGCTGTCAAAGTCATCTTCCAACCTTAGTTTTGCTTCATTCCTCATAGATCATGTCACCGTGCCCTTTCTAAAATACACATGGATAATATCACACCACTGCCTAAAATCTCTCAAAAGCTCTCCATGATTTCTTAAGGAAAAAGCCAAACCTCCTTTGTTTACCAATGCCACCTCCCATTCCTACCTCTCCAATTCATGTCTCTGCCCCTCATTTTCTCTTCATACTCCATCAAGACCTAGCATGCTATCTTATTTTTCAAGTCTTTGTAATGTTTTCTCCCTCATTAAGTGCTAGGGAAATTCTTACTCATGTTGAAAACACACTGTCAGCATCATCTTCTCGGGGAAGCCTGCTTTGGCAACCACCTCTGCTTCTGCTTCACAGCTAATCACTTTCTCCTCTGTGCATTGTACATGATTCTGTTGTTGTACGTATCATGCTGTATTAGAATTTCTTTTTAAATGTTTCTTTCTCTCCTACTAATTTGCATGCATCCTAAGAACAGGAGTTATTTGTTATGCAAATTCGCATCTCCGGCATTCACCACCAGTACCTCAATAAATGTTTGTTGAGTAAATGAATGAATGAGAAAATGATTGAAAAAAAAGATGAACTAAAGTATTTATTATATGCCAGGTGCTGTGCTAAGTGCTTTACACGGGACTATCTCATGTAATTCCCACAGCTGGAAGATAAGGAAGATGAGGACCTCAGGGAGATCGAGTACCTTCCCAAGGTCATGCCACTAAGAAGTAGTGGAACTGGGATTTAAGCCCAGGTTTGTCTGATTCCAAAGCCCTTACTGGTTGCACTGCATTAGCAGAAGAATCTGTTTCTAAAGCTTTATAGAGACAGATTCTAGCTAAATAAAAGGAACTTCTTTTTTTATATATACATTGGGACTATCCAAGGTAGAAATGGGCTAAATGGGCTACCTCCAGATTTCCCTTGTCAACAGAATGGGAACAGCTGATGTACAGGAAATAAATCTCAGGGAGCTGATAAAATATAATTTTCAAAAGGGTAAAAATATCTCTCTCTTACCATATAAAATGAACATATGTTAAAGATTTTATTTTACTCATTAATTAATGAGGAAACATGTAAGGTGTTAGAATTGGCTCAAAGAGCATTTAAGAAACTAGGTATTTATAGGAAATTTATTTATAGGAAATGCTAGGAGAAGATTGCTGGGTTAAATCCAAAAAGGATTAATGGCCAACAGGCCATTTAATATAAACTTTGGTGTTACCTTTTTCACTGGATAGAAAATTTTTGCACTCCTAATGGACAAAATCAACAAGTTAATAGGTAACTTTACTAAATCTGGGATTTTAAATCGGTAGGAAATTGTGAGTTGAACCAAATGCAGTCCCCCAGATATTGCCTTGATGGCATCGAAGGGATGTGCCACACACCCTTTCACCTTAGTTCTGAGGTTTGGATAATTTTTCTGACAGAGTCTCAGCTCCAGGTACTCACCCAGGACAGGCTGCTTCAGGGCCTGGCTGGAGGGTGAGGTCAGTGTGTACTTTCTCATCCTAAGGCAGGAATCTCTCCTTCCATCCCCATGCAGATCCAAAGGGAAGGCGAGTAGGCCTCGGCCAGAAGGGCCCCATGCGCTGCAGGCTGGGGTTGCAGCAACCAGTGCTAGTTAGAGCACCTCTGCTGTAGGAGGCAAACCTTACAGTCTTATCAGTTTTTTTTTTAAAACTTTATTATGACAATATCCAAACACAAAAAAGTAGTTTGATCTAGTCCCCCCCCCACCTCCCCTTTTATGGCTAGAACACATTAAAGCAAATCCTAAACATCATCATTTCCCCCTAAATTGCTTTAGTTTGTATCCCCCCATAAAAACAAAAACAAAAAAGAGCGTATTTTATATAACAATGCCATTATCACACTTAACAAAATTAACAATAATTTCTTAAGTTATTTAATTCATAGTCAATATTCAAATTTCTCTGATTGTCTAAAAAATGTGTTTTTATAGCCCTGCTCTCTAAGATTTATTTCGTACTTAATTTGGGCCAGTTTTCGCGGTAGGTGCTGGGCTCATGGTGAAGAGTGCCACGAACAGGATCCCCACCCTGGTGGGGCTTACATTCTCATGGCCCAGAGGGTGTAAAGGCTGGTCCTCCCCACAACCTGAGGGGCAAGGCCGTCTGGGAGCTGGGCCTGGCTCACTGAAGCCCCTTGGGGCTGGGGTGGCTACTGTAGTGGATGAGTGCTCCGATGTCTACTGAAATGTTCAGGCCCAGTTTGCTGCATCAGTTTGAATGAGACGCATCTGTTATAGGCTCAGACTCCAGCCTGTAGGAGGTAAAGTAGGTGACTGCAGAGGCCAGAGGCTGGGGACAGCAGCATTTCTTGAGGAAGAGGAAGGGCTTTGGGGGTCCCAGGTCAGTCCCCTCTCGCCTCAGGAAGGCCGGGGGAGGAGAAGGGTCCCCAGAAGAGGAGCAGAAGCTGAGGGCTCACCCCAGGTGCATACAGCGGGTAGGGGAGCAGAGAGCTGAACGGTATGGCATGAATGGGATTGACTACGGTTTGACAGTTTTTGACCCTGGTATGTGCCCTTACATTTTTCTCTTAGAAGTCGCATCTTGACATGCTGGGCTCATGGTCCACCCTGTGAAAATCACTCTGAATTTTGATCTTGTCATCCCCCTTCCTAGTTTCCTGACATCTGTCTGTGTGACAGTTATGGCTTCTGTGTCTTCATTCAAGCCTGCAATGAGAATGTTGATGAGGACAGGACAGAGAATAGAGCCTGTGTCACCTCCAGGTGGACAGCAACCTTTAATCCTAACATTACAAACTGGACCTCTGGGTTGTATCTAACCCACAGATGTGTTTTGTTGGTCACACACACAGTGTTTGGTTTTTCACTGGAATGTGCTTGCAACACTTTTAAATGGCAAATACAGATTTCCACCTTCTTTGGGCCTCTGACTCCAACTTACCTGAGTCTCCTCATGGTCAAGTAGGCTGCAGCTGGGTGATAGTGCTGTTCCTTGTGGGCTGATCATACCCCTTTTCTGTTTGCCAGAGTCCTCACCTCTCCCTCCACTCACATGTAGGCATCTGAGTCCCCCTCTCATGATCCTCTTTGCTCTACTAGATGATGCTTTTTGGTTCTGGTTGATCTACCAACCACGAACCAGCCTCATTCAACCATTCTCCAGCCTTCATCTCACCAGCTGCTTTGTAAGGCCCCGAAAGACACCTTGTCAGGGTCTTCTGGAAGCTCAGATACACGCTCTCTACTTGATTTCCCTGGACTACACATCTAATAACCCATGAAAAAAAGGAAAGGACATGAGTTGACATGGTCTGTACTTGGTAAACCTGTACTGGCTCCTGGCAACCACTATTTAGGAATTAACCCCAAGTAGGAATAGAGGGTGAGCTGTAGCTTGGGTTTGGGGCTGCCACAAACTGCTCTCCCCAAAGAGGACCATGCTATGGAGAAAAAGACAAAGGCTTTAGATTAAGAAATAAATTAATAAAAATAAACCTAGAATTTGAGTTTGGTTCAGGTATGTATGAGATAAGTGTCTTTGGGTTCCTACCTTCTGGGCTTCAATCGTATCCACAAATGGATGCTGATTTGTTAAAAGGCTTTTAACATAGGGAGGCTTCACACTATGAAATGGGGCAAATGCTTCTCAGCTGAAAAGAGATAGGGCTGGAGAGGGGCAGAGACCCTGCGGGTGAAACTAGACTGCCCGCAAGTCTCTGCCCTGGAGCGTTTGGGTTGTAGGTGTCCCTGATCACCTGTGTTAGATGAGGACCTCTATGCCTCCATGGAATCTCAGACCAGAAGTTAATTCAGACCTCATCTCTAAGTTTCACAGTCTACAGATAGGGAATCTGAGGCCCAGGGGAGGTGAAGCAACTTCTGACAGATCAAAGTGTAAATTGGTGGCAGAATGGAGTTTTTAACCTAGACCCTTGGCCTCTAGTTGAAGATTCTATTCACTATGCTAGTGTATTTCAAATGTTTCTGATCCTGATTCAGACTGAGAAATGCATTGACAATCACTATCTAGAACACAGTGGTGTGTTCGGATAAAAACATATTTGTGACAAAAATTCACAAAACAGTACTTATTTTTCGATGCAATAAACTCTGCATATTCTGTTCTAATCTATTCTGTCCCATCCCATTCCAATTTAGTTCATTTAAAAACAAAAGTTCTGGTTGCCACCTGAATTTGTTTTCACCTTTGGGGTGTAAAACAGGGTTTGCCAAACCCTACCTAACCCTTGCTTTTATAAATAAAGTTTTATTAGCAAACAGTCATGCCCATCACATATTATCTATGGCTGCTTTTGAACTAGGACAACAGAGTTGAGTAGCTGCAACAGAGATGGTTTGTCCCACAAAGCAAAGAATGTTTACTACCTAGCCATTTATGGAAAGAGTTTGCAGACCCCCTGTAGTCAGCTCACTTTGTGCCAGACTGAATCTTCAGTGACGGGTGAAAAGGGGAGGAAAAGGCTCCTGGACCTCGAGTCTGCATGTGCCTTTAGAGATTTTAGCCACAGGAGAACGGGCAGGGCTGGGAAGCCTGGGATTCTGGGCACGCTTTGTTGGTCTGTTGTAACCTGGAGGCTTTGTGAGTGCTCTTGTCTTGCCACAGCTCCAGTTTGGGATTCATGGACCCTTGAGGAAGGGCCACAGAATGTGGCTTCTGAATTAGGGTTATGGGGTAGGTAGAAAGTGGAAGGCACAGGACTGCACTGGGTTTCCAGGCTTAGGTCTTGTAGCTGAGGCCCACAGAGAAGTCTGTTCACGAGTCACTGACTGGCAGTTCTTGCTTCGGATTCTCTTGTCCCTACAATTCTTAGTGGAAACGCTGTGGTTTTCAGCTCCATTGGCCCATGCTTTGACAGTGCTGGGTCGTTTCCAAGGCTTTGAACAGGCAGTCCCCCGGCCTGCTGCCCAGCTAGTGCATGACGAGTGGCAGCTGCCATCTTGTATGCAGTGCAGAGACCTGAGTCTGGCCTGGGCACCATGGAGGTGTGATAATGCCTTTCTCAGGTGAAGCACGACAAGTAGTGCCTCAGGAACACGGGTGAGGATTTGTTAGTAAAAATAAGTGAGACAATTTTTGTTGCTATTGAGTAGGAACAAATGTTCGGATGCCCCTTGCTCCACTCATAGAGATAGTGGTATTGAAACTGTTTTTGCGAAGTGATGCAGTTGGTTTTGTATTTGAGAATCACGTGTCTCTGTGCTGGACCACTTATGGAAATGCACTCAGCTCAGCTCCTGCCCTGCACATATTACAGAAACAGATTTTAGCATTCAATGGCGTGTATATTTAGGATATACGTCTGTTTGTATGCATGCATTTACCTATACAAAGTGTAAGTTATAGATACAGATCACTAATGACTACAGAAAGGAAATACAATTAGCAAATGAATGAAGTATGTTTCTTTTTAGACTGCCATAGCCAATGCTTAATACTTGTTTATATTTAATAATGATGATGATAATGATGATAGAAACCATTTATGGAGAACCTACGATGTGCCAGGTACTATACTAGGTGCGGTACATACATTGCTCATTTATTACCCCCCAGCAACCCTTTTAACATAGGTGTATTCATCTCCACTTGTCGCAGAGCAGTGACCAGAGTTGCTGAGGCCACAAAGCCTCCAGCTTGCTGCTGTGGAGGCAGATAACAAGGTGTTCTGAGGAACCTCCTCTGCTCCACACAGTGAGTTTCTTCAGCGCATCGGGAGAGCTCAGTGGGGATTTGCTGATCAATGGGCACCTATGTGACTCCACCACGCACTGGCTACAAGTCATATTACCACCCTCTGCCACAATTCCTCGCTGAGCTGTTGAGGGGGTTGTTATCCAACCCTTTGGTTTTCATACTGTCAGGAGGCCCTAGTGCTTTGTCAGGTGCTTCAGGGCCTGCCGTGAGGGAAGAGGGGTGCAGAGGCCTCCCACCCAGCTCTATCCGAAATCATTCTGCTGTTTTGTTTTATATGAAGAGCTACTGTACAAGGTCTCAACAGCAAACGCATTTTTATTCTTCCTACACATACACATATACACACATACATATGCACATGCACACACAAGTTTGGAAATGCTGCATGTAAAGTGTCTGGCACGTATGAGAGACTTCATCAGTACATTTAACGCATATTTATTGTGCTCTTACCGTATGCCAAGGACTGTGTTATCAGCTGAGGACACAGCAGGAAACAAAACAACCACAGTCTCTGTCCTCATGGAGTTTACATTTCAGTGGGAGTGCATAATTATAAGGTACGATAAAGGTGAGAAAGAAAAAGTATAAGGTTCTATCTGATCACATGCCAGGGCGATATGCTCCAGACCAGCACATCCCATAGAAATATAACGTGAGCCCCACATGTGAGACACATGCATAATGTAAAATTTACTGGTAGCCACACTAGCAAAAAAAAAAAATTGAAATTAATTTTAGTATTATATTTAACCCAATATATATAAAATATTACCATTTCAACATGTAATCAACATTAAAAATTATCCCCCAAATATTTTACGTTCTTATTTTTGTACCAGGTTTTCAAAACTCTGGGGTGCGTGTTTCACTGACGATGTATCTTAGCTCAGACTCACCACATTTCCAGGGCTTAGTAGCCACATGTGGCTGCTGGCTGCTGTTCCAGACTGCATGGCTCTAGACCGAGGGGCGTCAGGGAGGGTCTCCCTAAGGAAGAGTCCTTTTAGCTAAGATCTGGGGTCTGAGTAGAAGTTGAGGAGGTACAGAGGGCATGTGGGGTGAGTGGTCCAGAGTGAGGGAACAGCCCACGCCTAAGTGTCAGGGTACCTTTGAAGGAACTGGAAGACAGTCAGTGTGGCTGGACCTCAGTGAAGGAGAACAGAATATGTACAATGAGGCTCATGCAGTGTCTTGTAAACTAAATTAAGAAATATGGTATTTTACATTAAGAACAATGGGAAGCTACTGAGGAATTTTAAGCTCAACAAATTAACATGCAGTACATGGAATGAAGCTCAGTGATGCTTTAGGGCCTCACAAAGATTGTCAACTTCTTTTCCTGCAGTTGCAGAGGCCATGGTCTCCCTGCAGGCTGAGTTGCCCTGCCTCAGAGTGCATTCGGGGGTTGGACTAGCCTATCTGCCTGGGTCTGTCATATCCATCAAGAGCCGTTAACATGTGGCCCAGAGACAGCTGTGTCCTGGGACAGATATTTCTAGATGAGGGATCAACTTGCTTCTCTCCTTGGAGAGGAAAGGGCACAGCTGGGGTCTTGCAGGCATGTTTCCTTCCATGCTGGAATGATGAACCAAATGACCACCCCTGGAACTGCTCTAGGTTTGGAGGTGACAGGGCAGCATACTCTGCTGGGAGAGGCCTATCCCATGATGTCTCTGGGCTCTTGCCAAGGCTTTCTCATGTCACATGAGGCTCCAAGATTCCTCTGCTCAGGAGTCCCACCTCCCTTGGTTCTCTGGCCTCTTGCTTTCTGTCTGGGCATCTTTCTGCTCCTGTGTCATTGAAGGCAGGTCTGGGAGGGAGAAAGGAAGGGCAGTAGAGGCCTGCCCCTGCTCAGACCTCTCCTGTTCTCTTTGGAAGGCCCCAGAAAGTCCAGCCTTGAATCTGGGGGAGGCATAGGGGAGGGTGGTCTAAGGAAGCCAAAGAACAGGCTTCTGATGTCCAAAAGGAGGGTCAAGGCAGAACCAAGATCAAGGAGTGGGAGTTGCAGGAAGGCTGATTTGTTTTCAAAAAAGGAAGTGTCACCCAGTAATTGGGGCTCTCAGACATGTAACCGGCTACCCAGCAGCGAGGACAAGTCAGGTAGATGAGCAGAACATTTGCGGAGACCTCAGAGACCCTCTGGGGCAGCAGCTCCAGAATCCCAGGCCCTGAGCTAGGTCTGACCCGTGACCAGGTCCTACTGGTCCCTGGTGAAACAGGGAAAGTGTGAGCATTATCCATAGAAAATGTTCAAATGCTGAGATCGTCTTCCCTACTTTTTTTGTTTGTTTGTTTAAAATGCAACTTCATGAGTGAAATGATGGTAGTTACAGATTATTGTTATTTTTCTATTGTCCCTTACTTGGTTGCCAACAGTATAAAGAGTTTATTATAAAAAAAATGCTCAAAAAGTATTTTTGAAATTATAATGGTCCATGAAATCCAAATGCCTGGAAACGTTGATCTGGTGCCCTGTTCTTCTCCAAATCTAAACCATCAGAATGGCCCCCACGTCACTCAGCCAGCACTGTGCTCAGGGGTAGCCCCAGAGCTCCTGACCCCTGATGCCTTGGTCTTGAGCCTCAGCTTCAGCTGCATGTCTTGCTGACATGTGGTGTAATAGGGACATTGTCTGAGAAATGCCATGCTCCTATTCACAAGGGCTTGGCCACTGAGCATGCCAGGACCTTAGCAACAGAGATCAATAGGGCTGAGGGTAACCAGCACCAGGTAGGTTTGGGAACTAGAGAACATCCTGGCTGTGGGTCTGGTACCTGTGGGAGAGTGGGTAGTCTATTGTCCAAGGGCTCAGGCGTTTGCCATACTTGGGCATATACAATAGACATCCATGCCAGAGGCCACTTGGGGGTGAGGTAGGGATTGCCCAAGTGGTAGATGACAAGTGGAGTCATGCAAGGAGAGGGACAGTGGTATTCCCAGCACACATTCCAGCTGCAGGAGGCTCCCAGGAAGGGACAGGGCATCTGGGAACAGAAAGACCCTGGGGAGGAGTGTGAGAAAGAGGCAAGGGTCAGGTGGGCACCAAGTGGGGTGGGGTTCAGGACAGAATCCAGGTCCAGCACAGGAAACGGGACAGGAGGAGCCAGATGTATGAACTGAGCCAACCATGCTAAGGAGAGGGTGGGAAGCAGGAGCAGGTTGTGTTCAGGGAGTCAGGGTGTTTGTTCACATGACCTCAAGGCTCTGCAGTCAGTGAGGCTGAGGTCACCAATGTCTTCCTGGCCTGGTCAGGCTGGCTACAGAACTGGGCCAGGAAGAATCTGCAGGAAGGGGCCTTTGCAGCTGGAGAGAGGAAGATCAGACTCGTGCTTCAGATAGCACTTGCCCCAGTATGTCCCCACAGCACCAGCGGGCCAGGGAGGTGGGACAATTCTGCATACTCTGCCCTCCTCTTGGAGACTCACAGCATACATGAACACAGTCAAGGCCCTGAGGAGGCCTGTGGGACACAGCTAACTTGGCTTAATTCAACATTCCTGCAATAGGTAGAGCCTAGAACCCTGTGTTAACTGCACACCTACTAACCGTCCTCAACAGCAGTGTTTCACACAACATCCGTGCAAAATGCTGCTCCAGTTGCCCTACGTTGGACCTTAAGGCCAACCAAATCCCTCATGCTTTAAGGTGTGTGTGTGTGTGTGTGTGTGTGTGTGTGTGTGTGTGTGTGTGTGTGTGTGCGCGTGCGTGAGAGTGAGCGAGTGAGCGAGTGAGCGAGAGAGAGAGAGAGAGAGAGAGAGACTTCAAATTAATCATGGAAATCGCATGATAATGCCACCACCTGCCACCTGAACTGGTTGTCTTAATGGGCCCTGACAACAATACTGAGCTTTTGCTTTGCTTTGGACCCCTCAATTTCATTCTCAGGGAGGGTCTGTTGGAGTCACTTTAACAGCAGAAATATGAAGAATTCAACAAGACTGATCTCCCATGGCAGTGCCTTGATTCCCCCGTTCCTGCCCAGTGTCAAGGCAGATGTATTTCAATTTGTGCCTCATTGTATTTGTGACCAGCAGGTGGTCCATGGTGTGTCCAAGGCAGCTGCTCAGCAAGCACTCAGCCTGGCCTGGCGACAGCCCTATCTGTGTGCAGAGAGGGTGAGCTGCTCACAGGAGGGCTTTGCTTGTTACAGCATAACCCCGAAGTTAGTCTCAGCTCTCAAGAAAAAGTATTTAACTTGCGAGGATGCCTGACCCCCTTGATGTGACCTGGTGCGCTGAGCCTTGCTGTCTTGGAGGAGGCAGCACTTCCTAGTGGCCTGGAGTCTGTGTGGGCTGCAGCTGTCCTGTCTGTGGTGAATTTTGGCTCCATCAGTCACCCGCTGTTTGACCTTGGGCAAGTAATTAACCGCTCTCTGCCCTAGTTCACTAATCTTCAGTAACATTGACCTTATAGTATTGTAGTGAAGATTCAGTATATGTAAAGCTCTAAAAGCACAGAGAAGGTGCAATAAATGCTAGCTATTATCATTATTATTACAGAGTTTCCTCCCCCCGACCCCCCAAATTACTAATACCTTCCTTATAGTTTGGCATTTAGAGGTGGGGGTGGGAGAACTGTTTCCTTTTTAATGCTTGGCTCAGGTGTAAATATAAACTCTATCTTTCCTTTCAAAGAGCTTTTACTGAGAAAGGACAGCAAGAAAATAAACACTAAGAATATAAGAAGCATCATTACAATCCAAAGCACACAACACATTAACCTTCCTCCCTGAGATTTAATGTGAGAATTAAATAAAATAGTGTATGCATAGTACTTAGCACAGTGTATTTGCATAATAAGGTTCATTAAATTTTATCTATTAATATGCCCCTGATGTTGCCAGTGATGATAGAGTTGGGGGAGGAATTTACAGGGCATTACATGTGTTTTCTAATTTAACTCCCCTGTAATAAAGCGTTTTGATGGAGGATCAGGGCTCAGGGTATGGTCGATACCCATTTTCTCACTAAGACCTGTTTGTCTCCATTAATATGTAAGGAGACTTTTGTTTTATAATTGAGAAAAGTAGAAGATGCTTAGCTGTGATGGGGGGTTAGGAAAGAATGGAGACAAGGACAACAGACGTATGACTTTTGTTCACCTCCTGACCCTTTGGGGAGTGTCTGAGTCCCCAAGGTTAGGAAGGTGAAGGTCCGAAGTGGAAATAACTGACCGATTTCTGAGACAGTTTGGTGAGCTGTGGGCACAAGTAGAACTGCTCTGGAGTCTCAGGAAAAAGGCAAATACAGATTTGGAGTGCTCCATTCTTTCCAACTCTGCACGGAACCAGCGCTGTTCTGGCTCCCAGGAGTACTCTGGGTGCATTTGGGAAATGACACCCTGGCCTGGACATGGCAGCTTCACAACATACACCCTCAGCATGGGCAGCAATGAGGCTTCTCTAAGCAGCTTTTCGGACTGTGGGCTCAGTTAGGGGAAAGCAGAGCAGAAAGGGAAGAGCATGGTGGACACTGTGTGGGAACAGTTGGGGACATGTTGTGGGACTGTGTGAGTATAAGTTCTACAAGTAACCAGAGGACACTTGGAGGGCAGGGTCTCTAACAGAGGTGGCAAATCCACAGCACTCTGGCTGCCACTCATTTTCCTCTGAACCCAGTGCCGGGCAGACATCACTGATCTATCACTGCCCTCTTTCTGATGAGTTCAGATGCAGTCTCAGAATCCTTCTCAACTTAGGGTTCCAGGCAAACAACTGAGCTGAGGTGAGGGGAGGGGTGAAAGGCAATGCAGTCTGACCTATCAGATAAAGTCTGCTCCTGGGCAGAGCCTTCAAAGTTCTTCATGACCAGGTCCTACTTGACATCCAAGCCTCCTCTCCTAGCACTTATTTTCCTAATGCTCTGTGACTTTGACCACACCATCCCACCTTCTCCCTGCTTCTTCTTCTTCCAGTCAGAAATGCTCTTTGCTATCGTTTCAACCTACATATAGTCTATGCATCTTTCAAGACCCCTCCTCTGTGATGTTTTCCTGAATCATCCCAGGTACTTCCCACAGCTTTGAAGATCTAAGCTACTCAGTCTCCACTGTTGGTAGAACCTATGCCTTATAGTCACTGAAACAGTAGAGGGATGTAGCTCATTGATATAAACTAAATTGTGTTCCCCACTCCCAAATTTGCATGTTAAAGCCCTAACCCCCCATGTGACTGTATTGGTGATCGGGCCTTTAAGAAGGTGATTAAGATTAAATGAGGTCATAAAGGTGGGGCCATGATGCAACAGAACTGATGTCTGTATAAAAGAGGACCAGAGATGTCTCTCTCTTTGCCATGTGAGAACACAGCAAGAAGGTGGCCATCTGCAAACCAGGAAAAGAACCCTCACCAGAAACCAAACTCCATTGGAAACTTGATCTTGGACTTTCCAGCCTCCAGAGCTGTGAGAAAATAAATTTCTGTTATTTGAGCCACCAGTCTATGCTATTTTGTTATGGCAGTGGAGCTGACTAGATACTCATGTTCATTGCACAGCTAACATGCAGGGCCCTGTGGTCTGCACTGGGGGTACACAAATAATAAAGGCACAGTCCCTGACTTCAAAGACCTCATTGTCTTTGCTAAGAGGGACAGGTAGAAAAAAACATGTCACCAGAGGTTAAGGGACACTATGAATATTGTTTTGGTAAAGGCAAGTACAGTGTGCCATGGGGCACAGTGCTGTGTATAATGGTGGTCAGGAGACTGGGCTTTGGAATCACACAGACTTTGGTTTGAACCCTGTGTTTACAATATAACCTTGGCCAAGTTACTTATTCTCTCTGAACCTCAGTTTCCTCCTTGTAAAATAGAAATAATGATAGTAATTCTTCATTGGGTTGTTATGAGGATTGAATGAGGTTAAGCAGGTAAAGTATAGAAAATACCAATAGCTATATAAAATATTATTGTCAATAGCACATGGAAAGGGCATCTAAGACATTGCTAGAAGGATGGTCAAAAAATCTTCTCAGAGGAGACTAAATTAGAACTGAGTTTTGTAGGATGAGTAGCAGATAACCAGAAGAAGAAGGATGTGAAAGACATTCCAGGCAGAAGGAACAGAATTTGCAATTATTGGGGATAGGAAATAGCAAATACATTTGATGGACTTTCAGTAGATTGGTAGGACCTGATAAACTCTAAATGAGTGCAGAGGCTGAGGTGGGAGGGCATAGGGAGTGGCAGGGGGTAAAGGACAAGAAAGGTAGTCAGAAGCCATGAAGACAGTTTGAAATTTATTCTGAAGATTTGGGGGAAGCCATTGAAGGATGTTGAACAGTAGGCCTTGAAGTCATCATCATATTTAGAGAGGAGGGTCACCTCTTCCACTGAGAAAAGAGAGAAAAAGTAAGATATACATTCAGATATGGGTGAGTTTGAAAGTGACAAGAAAGGGATTATGAAAGTTGTCAGAATCACAATGAAGTGATTTTTGTGTTAAAAAAACCCCTGACAAATAGAGCTGAGGAAGGCCACAAAAGGAGGATTCTTATGTACAATTGCCTAACAGCAAGAACTATCACAAAAGACTCTGCAAAAACTGCAACCTTGCATAAAGGCTATCACAACCTTACACACACACAAAATACTTCTGCAAGAACATCTGCTCAGCAGCTGCCAGTCCAACCTTGGGCTAGTATCACCCTTGTTATTGATCTTTATAACCAAGGATAATTATCTCAAAACAATTATGTAATCCTCCTCATTTTTCCTTTACAAACTTTTGTCTTCCTTCACATCCCTTAACACAGACATAGTTTACTATGGCACATGTATTCCCATTGCAATGCCCATTCCCAAATAAATATCACTTTCTTTTAGAGAAGCTCTCTCAGTTATTTAGGTTGACAGGGTGTTGTCTGGATGGCTTGGATTTCTTTGTGGGATGAGAGGTGAAGTCACCTGATGAGATGAAGAGCTTGATATGAGGCATGATAGTTTGGAATAGTGGCTGGAATGGGAGAGAAAGCTGCTCAGGACATGTAGGAGATTTCCCAGCAGCACTGAAGCTTTAGCATTTTTAATGGGATCTACATGGGGCATGAGAGTCAAGGATGATGAAAGAATGATTAAAGTGCTGTCTATCGTGGAAAAAGAAAGGAAGCTACCAGGGGACAGACAGAGTGAGAAGTCATGGCATGGCCAATGCATGGGAGGTTTCACCTAGATATTAGACATGAGAGATTTGCATGTTGGAATTTGAAAATGGTCCAAGAGCAGGACAGGATGGTAAGATTACAAACATGCAGGAAAGTGAGGTTCTAGGTGTGTTCATGGGTGTCTGTGTGGCTAAAGTAATGAGGAAACTTCTGGATTAAGAAGGGCCGGGAATTGTGAGGGGAGTGTCTTGGATGGGCCTTCTACATCAGCACTTCTCAAATTTTAATGTGCATATGGGCCACTGGAGATTTTGTTAAATTGCAGATTCTGACTCACCAGGTCTCAGGAGGAGCCTGAGATTCTGCATTTCAATAAGCATCTGCAGTGATGCCGATTGATCCTGCAGCTCCACAGCCGACACTCTGAGGTGCACTGTCTAAATGGACAGTGAAGGCCCAGGATGAGGGCAGGCCCATGAAGGCAGAGGAATTCCATGCTTTTGGCCTTCCTGATCAAAGGTGCTCCTGACTGTGGTCATGGAAGGGAGATGCAGTTGGACAGAGGAGAGATGAGGAGTGAGCCAGTCCTACCTGGCGTGTCCCACTGCAACCTCCCAGCAATAAGGGAGAAGGCTGCTAATTGGCTAGCAACGCTCAATATTAATTAACTCAATAGAATCGGTCCCCTGAAGCCTGTTTTGCATAATTAATGAATGCTCAGCTGTAAGCTGCTGGAAACACTGAAGCCAAAGTGTTACAATTTTCTGATCAGCTAAGCAGAAACACCGGGATCCACACTGTTTGTGGACATAGCGAAAAGCTTAACTCTTGCTAATTACTGAGGTGGCTATACAGCCCCTGGCTTTGCTGTATCCCAATGGGAGGAAGTAGGGCTGGACTGAGACGTGGTTGCCCTGGGCAGGCTGATAATTTGATGCCTTTTCAACAAAATATTCTTTAAATATTTGTTCAACATATAAGCTGAGTGCTGCCTTGAGGAAGGGCAGAATAGGAAAGTGCTGGGCATGTGTAGCTTCTCCATTGTCATTCAGCTCTGGCCCAGAACGTCATAAAATATTCAGCAAAACAAGACCCTGCAGTGATAGGCCCACCCTCCTTAGAAGGCAGGTATGCTACCACGTCTAAAGATTACTAGAGGATGCCTCTGGGAGGTTCTGCCCTCTACCCCAAAACATTCACCAGGGACTCTGCCTGAGAGCTCTTTTTAAAAAAAATTTATTTTATTTTTTTATTTTGTCGATATACAATGTGGTTGATTAATGTGGCCCATTACCAAAACCTCCCTCCCTCCTCCCTCATCCCCCTCCCTTCCAACAATGTCCTTTCTGTATGTTTGTCGTATCAACTTCAAGGAATTGCAATTGTTATGTCTTCTCTCCCCCCCCCGTTTTTTTGTGTGTGTGTGTGTGTGTGCAAATTTATTTATTTATTTTTAGCTCCCACCAATAAGTGAGAACATGTGATATTTCTCTTTATGTGCCTGACTTGTTTCACTTAATATAATTCTCTCTAGGTCCATCCATGTCATTGCAAATGGCAGTATTTCATTCTTTTTTATAGCAGAGTAGAATACCACATTTTCTGTATCCACTCATCTGATGATGGACATTTGGGCTGGTTCCAACTCTTGGCTATTGTAAAGAGTGCTGCGATGAACATTGGGGAACAGGTATACCTTCGACTTGATGACTTCCATTCTTCTGGGTATATTCCCAGCAGTGGGATAGCTGGGTCATACGGTAGATCTATCTGCAATTGTTTGAGGAACCTCCATACCATTTTCCACAGAGGCTGCACCATTTTGCAGTCCCACCAATAATGTATGAGAGTTCCTTTTTCTCCGCAGCCTCGCCAGCATTTATCATTCAGAGTCTTTTGGATTTTAGCCATCCTAACTGGGGTGAGATGGTATCTCAGTGTACTTTTGATTTGCATTTCCCGGATGCTGAGTGATGTTGAGCATTTTTTCATATGTCTGTTGGCCATTTGGATATCTTCCTTAGAGAAATGCCTACTTAGCTCTTTTTCCCATTTTTTAATTGGGTTGCTTGTTTTTTTCTTGTAAAGTTGTTTGAGTTCCTTGTATATTCTGGATATTAATCCTTTGTCAGATGTATATTTTGCAAATATTTTCTCCCACTCTGTTGGTTGTTTTTTAACTCTGTTAATTGTTTCTTTTGCTGTGCAGAAGCTTTTTAGTTTGATATAATCCCATTTGTTTATTTTTCCTTTGGTTGCCCGTGCTTTTGGGGTCATATTCATGAAGTCTGTGTCCAGTCCTACTTCCTGAAGTGTTTCTCCTATATTTTCTTTAAGAAGTTTTATTGTTTCAGGGTGTATATTTAATTCTTTAATCCATTTTGAGTTGACTTTAGTGTATGGTGAAAGGTATGGGTCTATTTTCTTTTTAATTTTAAAAATTAAAAATACACACCTTTTGGTTATTGTGAATAATACTGCTATAAACATGGGTGTACAAGTGTCTCTTCAAGACTCTGCTTTCAATTCTTTTGGGTATACACCCAGAAGTGGAATTTTTGGATTATATAGTAATTCTATTTTTGATGTTTTGAGGAACTGTCATACAGTTTCCCATAATGGCTATACCGTTTTGCATTCCCACCAGCAGTGCACAAAGGTTCCAATTTCTTCACATCGTCGTCAACACTTCTTTTCTTTTTTCTTTTTTTTGATAGTAGCTATGCTAATAGATGTGACATGGTATCTCATTGTAATTTTGATTTGCAGTTCTCTAATTATTAGCTGTGGGTGATGTTGAGTATTTTTAAAATGTGCTTATTGGCCATTTGTATGTCTTATTTGGAGAAATGTCTATTCAAGTTCTTTACCATTCTTAAATCAGGTTCTTGGTTGTGCTTGAGTTGTAGGAGTCCTTTATATATTCTGTATATTAACTCCTAATTAAATATATGATTTGCAAATATTTTCTCTCATTCCACGAGTTGCTTTTTCACACCCTTGATCTTGTCCTTTGATACACAGAAGTTTTCAATTTTGTCCAATTTATATATTTTTTCTTTTGTTGTCTGTGCTTTTGGTGTCATGTCCAAGAAATCATTGCCAAGTCCAATGTCATAAAGATTTCCCTCTATGCTTTCCTTTAAGAGTTTTATAGTTTTAGCTCTTATGTTTATGTCTTTGATTTACTTTGAGTTAATTTTTTGTATATTATGTAAGGTAAAGGTCCAATTGTATTCTTTTGCATGTAGATATCTAGTGTTCCCAACATCATTTGTTGAAAACAAACTCCTTTAACAAATAGGTTTTTTGTACCTTGTTACATTTCTTGAGAAGTTTAGCCTCACTTTCAGATTGGAACCATGGATAAATGCTCAGATGGCAGTGTCTTTGCCCGGCTATGGGGGATGGTGCTCTAAGTAGGTTAGTTTCCTTAACACTCAACTAGGGCATAAATTAGTGGGGAGAGCTGGGTGCGTACTTAAACCATTGATTAGATGCCTTGAAGGAAGTCTTTGTTACTTAGGAGCATAGATTCTGAGCCAAACTCTCTAGGTTGGAAATTCTACTACTATTATATATGAATAGTTACCTGGTCATGGGTATGTTACTTAACTTCTCTGAGTCTTGTGTTCCCCATCTGTGAAATGGGGATATAGTCGTGGCCTTTTCTTATGTTCTTGTGAGGCTTAAGTGAGTTAATAATGAGTACTTAAAAACAGTTTCTGGAACATAATAAACATAATGTTAACTATTATAATAATAATAATTATTATTATCCTGTATCTATATTAGTTTTCTATGTTGCATAGCAAATTACCACAAACTTAGTAGTTTAAAACTGCATGTATTTTAACATTTAAAAATCAGTTAATATACTACATCATATCAATAGAATAAAGGATAAAAACCACATGATTATCTCAAGAGATGCAGAAGAAAGTACTTAAAATCCAGCACCTCTTCATGATGAAAACATCCAACAAACTAGAAATATCAGGGAATTTTCTTAACCTGGTAAAGGGCATCTATGAAAATCCTATAGCACATCAGACTTAATGGTAAAAGACTAAATGCTTTTCCCCTAAGGCCAGAGATAAGATAAGGATATCTACTTTTTCCACTTCTATTCAACATTGTACTGAAGGTTTGCCAAGGCAAGTACTAGCCAGGGCAAGTAGGCAAGAAAATGAAATAAAAGTTCAGCAATGTTTCAGGACCCAAGATCAATATACAAAAATTATTTGTATTTCTATATACTTGCAGCTGAAAATGAAATTATTAAAATTGTTGGAATTCCATTTACAATAGCATCAAAAATAATAAAATACTTTGGAAATAAATTTAACAAAAATGTACAAAACTTATACTCTGAAAACTACAAAACATTGTTGAAAGAAATTAAAGAAGATCTAAACAAATGGGAAGACATTCTGTGTTCATGGATTAGAAAACCTAAAGCTGTTAAGATGGCAATTCTCCCCCAAATGATCTATAGATTCAATATAATCCCTATCAAAATCTCAGCTGACTTCTTTGCAAAAATTGACAAGTTGATGTTGAAATTCACATAGAAATTCAAAGGACCCAAACAGTCAAAAAAAATCTTGAAAAAGAAGAACAAAGTTGGAAGGCTCACACTTCCTGATTTCAAATTGTAGTGCAAAGCTGCAGAAAATGTGGTACTGGCATAAGGAGAGACATACAGATCAACAGAATAGTACTGAGAATCCAAAAACAAACCCTCATGACAGTTAGGATCAACTGATTTTCAACAAGGGTGCCAAAACAATTCAAAGGGAGAGAATAATCTTTTCAACAAATGGTGCTGGGACAACAGGATCCAGGTGCAAAAGAATAAAATTGGACCCTGCCTTACACCATATGCAAAAATTAACTCAAAATGGATCAAAGCCCTAAATATAAGAGCTAAAAATATTAAACTCTTAGAAGAAAATATAGGGGTAAATCTTGGTGACCTTGGATTAGGCAATGAATTCTTAGATATGACACCAAAAGCACAAACAACAAAAGAAAAAATAGATAGGACTTTATCAAAATTCAAAACTTTTGTGTTTCAAAGGACGCCATCAACAAAGTAAAAGGACAATCCACAGAATGCGGAAAAATATTTTCAAATTATATATTTCATGAGGGACTTTTAGCTAGAATACATAAAGGCCTCTTAGAACTCAGTAATAAAAGACAGTCCAATTAAAAAAAGGGCAAAGAATATAAATAGACGTTATTTACTCCAAAGCATATATATATAAGCACATGAAAAGATGCTCAGCATCATGAGCCATCAGGGAAATGCAAATCAAAACCATAATGATATACTTCTTCACACTCACTAGGATGTCAATAATAAAAAAGACATAATAACAGGAGTTGGTGAGGATATGGAGAAAATGGAACCCTCATACTTGGATGGGAGTGTAAAATGGTGCAGCCACTTTGGAAAAAAAATATGTCAGTTTTTCAAAAGGGTAAACAGAATTATCATATGACCAAGCAATTCCAATCCTTGTGACTGTTGGATTCATGGCAGCTTTCTTCTTCAAAGCCAGCAATGGAGAGACTCTAGCAAGCTGGGTGCTATGTGATTATGTAAACATAATTGTGTACATACCTCATTATCTCTACTGCATTCCGTTGTTAAAAGCAAGCCACAGATTCTGCCCATAGTCAAGGGGAAGAAATTGTACAAAAGTATGAATTATAGGAGACAGGGATCATGAGGGCCATCTTAAAGTCTGTCCACCACACTAACACTCTCAAGGCCAATTTTTATAATTAGGCAAACTAAATTAATTTCCAGTGCCATTTCTGATTAGAACTTACAAGGGAGTTTCTTAACTTACTGTTTTGGGATTATATTCAAATTTCTTACATATAATTATTAATATTAATTGCTACTATTTATTCAGCATTTGCTTAGAGCCTGACTGTACTGTGCACTTTTCATATATTATTTGATTTCATACTTGGGAAAACCTACGAAGAGGTATTATTATCCCTCAATTAATAGATGAGGAAAAACAGGCTCCTAGAGGCTGTTACTTCCAGGTTCACATAACTAGTAAGTGAAGGAGCTGGGATTTGAACCAGTTATTCTGAGTCCAAAGCCCACCATGGCCTTAAGAACTTTATATACTAGTTCAGTTAATGTGTGTTTGTGTGTATGTGTATTATGTATGTTTTAAGCACTAGCAATGTGTTTATTAGGATTTCTACAAGGGTAAGTATGAGCAGAAATATTAGGCATCTTGGTTTGTAATACTGGTATTTTTAGTCATTTATTGTGAACCTAAAAAGTGTCAGGCACTTTATCAGGTACTATTGGTACAGGCAAGCTAAACAGACTCTGTCAATGAACTCTGTCTGTGACCTTAAAAAATGCTGGTCTACTTTGCATAATATATTTTGTGGCTATGTTAATTGGTGCATATACATATAGAATTCTTATAGTTTCCAGTTGGGTAGATTCTTCTATAATTATAAAATATCTCTCTTTATCTCTAGTATTGCTCATTGCCTTAATGTCTATTTAGGTATAGCTATACCAGCCTTCCTTTGATTAGCGTTTTTGTGTGTATTTTTCCCAATGATTTTACTTGCATTTATTCCATGGACTTATATTTAGAATGTCTCTTGTAAGAAGTGTAAAGATTTTTTTAAAAAATCTGGTTCCAAAATATTTCCTTTTAATTGGAATTCTTAGATGTATTTGGGTTTAAAACTACCATATTTGTTATTTACCTCATTTGTTCTATGTTCTCCTTTTTATTTTCTTACCTTCTTTTGGATTAATCAAGGTATATTTTGTTATTCCTTATTTTTCCTTCTATTTGCTTGCTCATTATACATTCTTTTATTCTTTTAGTGGTTACCTTGGAGATTAAAAAAAAAACAACAAAAAACCTTTTTTTCGTTGTTGTCATTTCTTGGCCAGTGTAACACTCTAAGTTCACTTATCCTCCTGTTGCCTTATGTACTATTTCATATTCTCTCTACATTTCAAGCACCATAGGATATTACCATTATTTTTCTATTCATTTAATTTTGATTTTAAATTATCCACATATTTTTCCTTTCTCTTTGCTCTTCACTTTTTTTGTAACACCAAGCTGTCATCTTGCATAATCTTTCTGCTTGAAGAATATTCTTTAATATTTCTTTTAAGTGGATCTGTTGGTAATTAATTATCTAAATTCTTATTTTTCTGAAAATAACTTATTCCAGCTTCATTTTAGAGGGATATTTTCACTGGATATAAAATTCTATGTTGGAAATTATTATCATTTCACATCTTCAGGATATAATACCGTTGTCTTCAGATTTCCATTGTTCTGCCAAGAAACCAGCTTTCACCATTCTGGTTGTTCCTTTGAAAGTGATATGCCCTTTTCTCTCTTATAAAAATTATCTCTGTCTTTAATGGTTTTTCTATGACATGCCCAGGAGTGGTTTTCTTTGTGTTTATTTTGCTTCGTGTCAAAAGTACTTTTTGAATCTTTAGCTTTATGGCTTTATCAGTTTAAAAAATTCTCAGCAATGGTCTCTTAAAAAATTTCCTCTGCCCCATTCACTTTCTGCTCTTCTTTTGAGACTCCAGTTATACACTTAATAGATTTTTTCCATGTCTTATTCGTTATTTTCTAGATTTTCCATTCTTTTGTTTTTTCATGCTTCATTTTGTACCTCTTCTTCTAGTTTACTAATTCTCTTTCAATTATCTATAATATGATACTAAACATATTCATTGAGTTCATTATTTAAATTATTGGAATTTCCAATTCCACAAGTTTTGCTTAATGCTTTTTGATAGTTTCTCTGCCAAGTTTCTCCCATTTTGATATTTAATCTTTTAATTTATTAACATAATTATTTTAAAATCTGTGTGGGATAACTGTCGGAATCTTTTTAAAATTTATTTTTATTGTATATAAGGTGTACAGCATGATGTTTTGATAAACATATACATAGTGAACTGATTAGTATGGATAAGCAAATTAACACATCCATCACTTTCTATAGCTACTTCTTTTTGTGTGTGTGATAAGAGGACCTAAAACTTGCTCTCTTAGCAAATTTTCAGTATAGAATCCAATATGATTGGACTTCTGATCAAAATGGCAGAATAGATGGTCCCCAGTGTCACCCTCTCCCACAATCAACCAATTTACAACTATTAAAAAGCAATGACAACCAAGCAGGGGCAGCTAAAGCTCAGGGGAAGAGGAGGAGAGACCCACAGTGTGCATGAAGGCAGCAGAAGCCACGATGAGAGAAAGAAAGGACCACTCCCACCATTTTGAGCCCTGACCACTTCAAGCCTGGTCCTGGTGAGCACATGGAGCAAGAGTTGGCAAAAGCCACTGCTGTGCCCTTTGTATGAAGTTGCTTGGAGACTGCAGGGGAGAACAGGGCTTTGGTGGCCCCTTGGCCAGCAAGACCATTAACAGGGTTCTTGTGGACCCATATAGGAGCAAAGGGCCACAGACAACTGACAAAAGGAGCCACTCAGAGGCCAGTGAGTCATTGCAAGGGACCAGTGCATGGCCCACCCCATGGGAAGTGTTTGGAATGCAGGAGGTGGGGGAGATGGGCCTACTGGGGGAACACTGGGGCACAGCATGGACAGCTGATCTGCCCTCCAATCAGCACAGGCCTACTCAGTGTAGACTGGCAGGAGTATAGAACTGCAGGGGGTGCAGTTTGATGAAAAGACTCAGGCCCAGGCCAGAGTTTCCACACACCCAAGCATATCAGACCTCACAAGACCTGTAAGTGCTGAAAAGGTCAACAATTAAACCCTGAGCTGCACAAAAAGCCTTCCAGGGAATCAGCAGGAAACAGCAATTTAGCTCAACCACACAGCTCAAATGCTGGTTCCTACAGGAAGTCTCCCAATTTCAGAATTAAGAAATGGACAACAAATTAGTTCCAGTGCAGAATCTAAGTGGCAGGGGTAGCTAATAATCCAACATAGAACTTACAGAAAACACAAAACACCCACAGATCAGAGACAAAGTTCTGATATTAACCAGTGAAGGTCTAACACCGCCTAAGAACACCTGTAAAACCTAGGATCAGAAGTCCCCCAGGCTCCTAGGCCAGGGTGGGGTGGGGGGCCAAGGGCCTCAGCCATGCCCCCCTGACATCTTCATCCAGCCCAGTCACGACACCGAGTTGCTTCCAGAAGCACCTTAGGCTCCTGAGCTGGGATGCTGGGGTCCAGGGACTGAGGGCCTCAGCCATGCCTCCCCGATGTCCACATCCAGCCCAGCAACAACCAGTGAGCTGCCACTGGAAGTGCCCCAGGCTCCCCTGCTGGAATGAGGGGCCTGTCATGGGCCTCGACCATGCCCACCCTATCTCCGTTCTTTCCCCTCTCCCCCTCCCCCCAACTGCCCTACAACAACATCTTAGAATGTAAATAGTAAATAAATAAATTTTAAAAATTAAAAAACAAGAATACAACATTATTAATAATCTTCCTGCTGTACATTAGATCTCTAGACTTATTTATGCTACATAACAGCAAGTTTATGCTGTTGGACCTTTCCCCCGTTTTCTCCTTTTCTCTGCCTCTGGTAATCACTGTCCTACTCTATTTTTATGTATTCAACTTATTTTTAGAGATTCCACATACAAGTGAGATCATGCAGCATTTTTCTTTCCCTATCTGGCTTAGTTTACTCAGTATAATGCCCTCCATGTTTATCCATTTTGTTGCAAATGGTGGTATGTCTTTCTTTTTACGGGCTAAGTGGTATTCCATTGTATTTATATATGACAAATTTTTTCTTACAGGCACTTAGGTTGTTTCTGTATCTCAACTTTTGTAAATGATGGGGCAATGTCAGGATCTTTAGTGAATGTGTCTTTTGTCTGTTTTTCCTGCCCTCTGGTGTTTTTGTTTAAATTTTATCTTCTCGTATGCCTGATGATTTTTAAATGTACTCTGGACACATTATACAGATCATTTGTGGCACTGGTATTTTACTCCATAGAGGTTTTACTTTTGTTTTTGGCATATCACCTTCATTATAATCAGAGATTAGACAATTCAAACTTGAACTTCAGACCTTGTGAGGGACCATCTATTTCTGGTTGACACTTTTTCTGAAGTTTTAGTCTTTTGGAGTGCCGACCAGAAGCTTGTTGAGTCTACTGAAATCTTCTCTCTCAGAAGACCATAGACTTTATTTTTTTGTCATTCTAGCTCTGTGATTTCTGAAAACTTTGCTCAATTTCTCAGCCTCTCAATCACTGCTTTTACTTTTGGAATTGGCACTTGCCTCTAGGGAAAACCCAAATGCTAAGCTAGATTCTCTTGTTTTTTATTTTATTCTTGCCATGTCTTAAAATTTTTATACTCTTTACCATGCGTTCAAACAGATTTTTAAAATATTTTGTTTAGATTGCATAATTGGTTTTTGAGAGATACTTGGACTGAAACAGCCTAGTCTTCCATTGCCAGAAGTGAAACCTACTACAGAGTTATTCAAGATGTTCTTCTGGTATTGAGTTATTGTGTAAAATAAGATCGTAGTCTCAGAATTTAAAATAAAACTTTTCTGTTCACTGCAGAAAAAAAGAGGAAAGTGCTTACCAACCAGAAGCACAGTGACCGACACCACATCCTAGTTCTTTAGCTCCTGAGAATCAGCAGGCTTTGTTTTACACACAAGTATCATCTAAGATCACCTCTGAGAACTGCCTTATAGTCAGCAGGAGAGGAGCTGGTCTTTTCACACTTAGGTAGGGAAGATCTCAGGACACTCAGGGGAAGTGAGGGAAATCTAGCAGTCCTACATTAGGGAATTACAAAAAGTATTTGTAAGGGATACTGGGAACACATATTTTAGAGATGTATATCATTTTGTTGAAATTTTAATTTTCTTTGCAACAATTTACATGTTATATCTCCCTGTTACAGAGAGAGATGCAAGGCTTATTTCTTCATCACTTAGCTCTGGTTAGTACTGTTTCGGTTAGGAAAGGAAACTTGGAAAAGAGTATCTTTTCCAATATTTGGTAGAAAGAAGGCATTTACCACTTTGTTCTAGTCTGCTTTCAAAAAAGACTGGAGAGCTGCTAGAAAAGTTCTCTGACTTCTGGGAAGTTCCCTATTCAAACAAAGGCTTTGGCTAATACTTATGCTTTACTTGGGGCCAGCTGACCCTTCCCTAAATTGTGTGCTAATGCATGGAGAACTTCCAAAGTGGCTGTCACCTTGAGTGGCATAATTACAGGCTGTGTATAAACCCTGTAAGAAAATGGGAAAGAAAAAAAAATCATCAAGATAAAAGAATGTACCTGAAGACAATAAAGGTGATAAATAGCAAAGAGCACAGAACTCCTTTGAAAGTTTTCCAGTCTTGGGAAAGAGGTACAGTGGGAAAAGTTCAATGCTGAACCCAGGGGCAATGCCTTGTCTTCATTGTTCCCCTGATAGTCCCAAGAGCAATGGTGACAAGAGCTTTAGAGGCTGAAGGAAGGAAGCCCAGTTTCTGGTGCTAGCACTTAATCAGTGTAGGACCTGAGAACGTTATTCGCATCTTTGCGCCTCATCTGTAAGATGGGGATAACAATTCTTGCTTCACGGGGTGGTTGTGAGGATGAAATGTGGAAAAAAATGCGAAAATGTAACATTAACACCATCAGATAGAAAAAAAGAAAAGCTTGGTTTGGTTAGTTTAGTGTTGTGATTGAACATGGATTTTAGATTCAGACAGGCTTGAGTTTGAGTCCCACTTTCTACTTTGTCATCTGTCAGGATTAAACGAAATGCTGTGTATGAAATACTTAGCATAGTTTCTGCCATATGGCAAATGCTCAATAAGGGTTAACTGCTCTTATTATTATTGTTGTTGCTGTGATGATGATGATGATGGTGGTGGTGACTGTGGTGGTGTAGGGGATCTGCTTATTTGTTTTTGTCCATTTGGGGATCAGGACATTGTTTGTTATAGTCAGATTGGGTCTGCCAAGTCCAAACATGTCTTTAATTGGATAGCATTTTAATGTAAGATCTCAAGAGATCAACAAAAGGATTTCTGGAGAATTTTCAAACTCATGCTCTAGAATGAGAATTTTATACAGCTTATTCTACCTAGACCTCAGTATAAATATAAGAAGCCAGCTGTAAATGACCTAGAAGTGTTCTGAGGAAAACATCCACTTGTTCCTCACTAAGAACTAATGAGCATCCTTATCAAGGAGGTGAGGGGAAAATGTTTGCTCTGGCCTGGTATGCATTTCTCTTGGATTCTAGAAGGTCCCTTCTGTAACATTTGATGCTCTTGTCTTACAATACTTGAGCTATGATCTTACTTTCCTGTATAACAGGAACCATAACATTGAAGTGACCTCCTGATTATCCGGGGCGGGATGGACTGGTGTGATGGGCAGGATGCACAGGCAGCTGGTAAGTGCTCACCTTCTCAGAAGGACTTGGAAACTAGTGAAAGGGACCTTAGCCAGAGAACGGCCATCTTTGAGGTAACTAAGACCAGGCAGAAAGTTTCAGTTAGCTATTAACTTAGGAACTGATAATCATTAATTCCTTGAGGTTAGCAGAGGAATTGAGAAAATGACTACATGGCTGAAACTGCCCAGAGATGAAATCATGTCCCAAAAGGATCCTTCTCCAAAGTTTATTTCTGTTTATCTCTCATTACACTCTCTTATATTGATTTACTTTAGATGTCGTGCACCTAAACATTAAGAATTGAAAGTAAGGTTTCTTATTTTTCTTACCTTTCCCAATCAACTGCAAGCAAAAGAATTCTAAGAGAAAGGCAAAGCACCCTACCTGGTTATTAACTCACCTTCTTGCTTAAAGAAATATTGCATTCCATGTTAGTTAGAGGAACAAGTCAGGTATTTTTATGTTCCAGTGATGCTTGACTGAGGTTACTGTCTTTGAGCTCTCCCTCAGAGATAAAGACATTGACCCTGAGATAACATCAAGGGTTTGAAGTTGACCGGTCCACTAACTGCAGACTCCATGAGGCCAAAGCGCCCAGTCCATCATGGGACTCTGACATCTGACTCAGACCCTCTGCTGATCCCATGACCAGCCTCCCCCTTTGCCTGCAGGACAAAATCCTTACCTCAACCTTCCTGTCTCTTCCCCTTTATAACCCCCAAAACAGGCATCAGAAGGAAGGATGATTTTAGCCTGGTCATCCTCCAGGTGCTGATTATCTGAATACAACTTCTAGTTCTTGCACCGACTTTTGGACTTTTGGGTCATTTGTTTAGTGTGAGAGGTCAAACTGAGTCTGTTGCTGGTAAACACTTGGTGGATTGCCATTAATCCTTCTTGCCTTGGGAGTGGAAAAGGGCAGAAAATATCTAAAGCTGAGTGCAAGGGATGATAGAAAAGATGAAAAGGAGGAAATGATCTAGTTAAAGGAGGTTGTGGGCCTAGATGCAGAGTCAAGTTGGCAATAGAAAAACATTGAATTTATGTTTTAATTAATTATTTTTTCCTGCTTTCCTTGACATTTTATTGTCTTTCTTTTTTCCAGCTTCTCTTTTTTTCACTTTATTTAAATTTATTTTTTTCTTAAATGACACATGATAATTGTATATATTTATGGGATACAATGTGATATTTGGGTGGATTTATACTGTGTGCAATAATTATATCAGGGTAATTATCATATTTGTCATTTCTTTGTGTTGGAAACATTCAAAATCCCTCTACTAGCTATTTAAAATTATACAGTAAATTGTTGTTAACTGTAGTCTCCCTGCAGTGCTACAGAACAGTAGAACTTACTTTTTCTGTCTAGCTACAATTTTGTATTCCAGTGACCATCCTCTTCCTATTCTCCCTTCTTCCCCACACTCTTACCAGTCTCTAGTAACCACTCTTCTATTCTCTAACTTCTTGATTTGAATGCTTAGTCCATTTGAGTTACTGCATATGTTGGAAATGAAAGAGATGAAAGGAAATGACTTTTCCTCTGAATAATGTTTTGGCTGCATCCTATGGGTTTTAATATGTAATGCTTCCATTTCATTATTTTTCAGATATTTTATAAATCAGTTAGAGTTCTTTCTTCATCAAATAACACAAAACTCTGGCTCAACTGCCTTGAAGATCTATTTTTTTACATAACAAGAAATTTGAGGCAGGAGGGTTTCAGAGCTGATTTATTCGGCAGCTCAGTGACATCCATTAAGGATCCACATTCTTCTGACTATTCTGTTCTGCCTTCATCAGCACATAGGGCTTGTCCTGAGGTTAGTTCCCTTCATGGTATTAAGATGCAGCTTTGAGTGTCACATGCCTATGACAAACTTCAGATGCAGAAAAGGGACTGTTTCTTTTTAGCATCAAAGTAAACCTTTTCCAGAAGTCAATCATCAGACTCTCCTTCAAAGTTCGCTCACCAAGATTGTTTTACATGTCCATCACTGGCAGTGGGAATGAGACCACTATGATTTGATTTAAATCAAACAAGATTCCACCCCCTAGAATTGGGAGTGGATCCCACTTCTCCTGAAACATACGCTACCTGGAGAAGGGGGAATTAAAAAAAAAAAAATTCAGGTAAAGTTTGAAACAAGAAAGGAAGATAGGAAAATGTTTACTGAAAATGCCGCCATCACTAGTATGGTTTGATGCTTTTGCTTTTTAGAATTTTTGAGTTTTTTCTTGCCTAATTAGTACATAGAAATGTTTTGCATTTCAAGACCGCATGAGAAGAAAGATCAGTTTCTGTTCTTAGGTCAATATCATCAATGATTTCATTCAGATTTTCTATAACTCTATCTTCTATTAATATTTTCTAAGTCTTCTATTTTGGAATAATTTTAGATTTACAGAAAAGTTTACAAAAATAGTACAAATAGTTCCCATACACCCTTCACCTGGCTTCTGCTAATGATAATTAACATGACTTCAGGATATTTGAATAAATGAATAAATTAACATGGGTACAATTCTTCTATCTAAACTATAGACTTTGTTCAGATTTTACCTGTTTTCCCACTAATGTGTAACTTGATCTTTAAAGACTCAGAAAGTTGTATTAAAAGGCATCATTCCTACTGGATTTTGGTCCCTTGTCTTTGCATTTCTAGCAAATTTTTGACTTGATATGTTGTAACTCTGTATCATTTACCAGCTTCAAGACAGTTTTACACTAATGTGGATCTTGTCCTTCATTAGTGTAATGTGATCTTTTTAATCCCATTTAATACTTTTTCTTTGAATTCAGCATTTTCTGAGGAAAATAAACCCTATCTTTGTTTAAATTTGCCTGGCATTCTTTTCTCATTCTTTTACTTTCAGTTTTATAAGTAATTTTGTTTGGGTGTTTATAAGTCAGGGTTCTGGTAGAAAACAGATGCCATGTTCAAATTGGGTAACCTGATGAGAATAAATAAAGGGACCATCTGCAAAGGTGTGAGCAGGGTGTGGAGAAACCACTAGGGACAGTGTAGTACCCTTGGACTTAACAGTGGGGTGACATTACCACCCCTTTCTCACTCTCTGGAGACCGAAGAGAAAGAGCTGCTTGAGGGCACCTGTGGCCTTTGGCAGCAGGTGGCAGCTAACTCTGGTGCTTTGCATAAGGAAACCAGGAAATAAATGCCCTGACCTCACTTTCCTCCCTCCCTCGGACTTTGGGTTGATGCTTCCTATGACCAAACTCAACTGGCAGCTAGATGCAAGGCCATGTGTTGATATATTGGTATTTATTGGCCTCCTGGTTCCTAAAGCAGTGGAGAATAACAGAGAGTAAATCTGGAAAACAAATAAAAGATATCTGGTAAAAGATGTGTTGTTTTTGTAGAGAGCTTTTATAGCTAGATGTAGTTCTTTTGATCCAATCTGAGAATTCTTTTTATACATTAGGTTGACTTTTCACATTAACATGTACTGTTGTAACAGAAGTGTTTAGTTTTATCTCTGTCATCTTATTTCTATTTTCTGCTTTTTTATTCTTTCTTGCTATTTCCTAGTTTTCTACCATTTGCTATTGTGGTCTGTTGGTTCTTTCATATTTTCTGCTGTGTTAATTTGGAAGGTATACAGCCTTTTTTTCAGCTCTACCATTTGGTAAGTCTGCATATATACTTCATTAACACAGTGAAACATACTTCCAGTCTCAGATTACCAACTTCACAGACGAAGCAATTGCTACAGACAGTCCTACCTTCCATGAAAGATCAGAAAATTACTGCACATACGATTTTCTCACATATCCCCACTTGCAAGATTTTGTTGGTATAGTCTGGGAGTTTTGCTCCAGTTTATAATATATGCTTTTTTCCTAACGTGTTTTTATGTCAAGAATTATAAATTTCACCTTCTGTTTTGTCAGTATGATTGCTTTGGTTACTGACTGAAAGGCTTACATGGATTCATTGCTCTGGGCAACTGTGCTGATTTGGGATCAGATCCTGTCCCGTTGCTGTGGCTCTTCTGCTTTGGGGAGAGCTGGCCATGTTTGCATAAAATCTCAGAGGCTCTGGGCTTTTTGTTTGAAATGGGGTCGAGCTCTTGTACCTGCCCGTAATCCTGCTCACTAGGCCAGTTGTCGAGCTAGGGCTGGGTCTGGAGCTCACAGACCCCTCAAGCCCATTGTCCAGACTGGGTCACAAACCCTTCACATGCCAGGATGGATCCCAGACCCCTCACATGCCAGGCTGGGTTATGAGACCCCTCACATGCATTAGGTAACCAGCAAAAAGGTCCTTGGAAGCCATAGGTTCAAGAGCATGGCCATGCGGGGAGGATGCCTGGGACAGTCACCAGCCAAGGTGGTGGCGCTGTGCATGCACACTAATTCCACCCCCCCCCCACCACACACAATTTGCTTACCAAGAATGCACCACACCACCCTCAACCTGCCCTGAGGCGAGGGAGCCTGACCAAACTATTCTATTTTCCCAGCAATGGCCTCGTTATTTTTTTTCTCCTGCCCAAGTGGATCTTTTGCCAGTTATCCTTAGGGATGTTTTCTCGTTTCCCTCCTGCTGTGCTCAGGAAGTTATCCGCACTGGGGAGAGAGCTCTCTGTGGGACACTGCACATTTTCCCTGTGCCCACTTTCAGCTCCAGCTCCCATTATTCCCGATTGGGTGTGGAAAGGTGGGTATTGATAAGATTTTAAAGAACTTTTTTTTCTTTTAGTATACATGGCTCTGTTTTGCACTCTGTTAATTTTTAGAATAATTTTTATTTCAGTTCCAGGATAACATTTCTTGAATTTTGTGGTGTGAGACTGGGATCCTATTATACTTGTAAGTTTCAATGTTGATAGTATATTTGCTATTTATTTCTTTCTGTTCACTTATGTAGGTTTTGTATAATAAAGTTTTATAAACCTGCCCATATACTACCATCTTTTCTTGAATACTTTCTTTTATGTTTTTTTCCCCAGCTTTATTGAGATATGATTGACAAATAAAAATTGTATCTTTAAGGTATACAATGTGATGCTTTGATGTACATATACATTGTGAAATGATCACCACAGTCAAGCTAATTAACACATCCATCACCTTGGTAATGTTTTATGTTTTTTATAAAAGACATTCACATTTAAATTCAAATTTAAATCTTTAGTTCATCTGATACTTGCTTTTCTATAGGATATAAAGTGGGCACTTGACTTCATTTTGGCTCAATGGTTTGTTTTTAGTATTGGTATAGTTTATTGAGTAACCGTAATTTCCCCATTATTTAAAAAACTACCTCTATTGCAATCTAAATTCTCAAATGCACTTGGGTCTATTTCTGGCTCTCTATTTCATTTCACTGATGTTATTGATTTCTGTCATTGCTCTACCTCCTTCCCACCACTCCAGACCCATTCACTGTGTTTGGGGTGTGACAACCTGAGCCGATAACCACTCTCGAATCCAGTGATTCATTTCTTTTTACTACCTCTTTAAGGGGTGGTGTATGCTCTTCTGTCTGGCCTCAGCAGTGCCCCTCACTCAGAGACGCTTCTGAGTCTTCAGAGGTTCTGATGAAGTCTCCTCCCAATCTTTTACCCAGTTTGGATTTCCAAGGGAACAGGGAAGGCTTCTCGATTGTTTCCATCCACAATTCTGAACTAAGGGGATAGAAGAGCTTTTCTGGGTGAAGATTTTCAATCATCTCCAGTCCACAGGCCCATCCACTCCTTCCTCAGAGCTCTGCCGTGGCCACTGGGAGGCTCCTACCCTCAGACTGTCTCATCTGGTCACCAGAAAGGTCTTGTCTAGCAACCACTTTGTAGAGCTCTGAGACTATGTACTATTGAGCACAAGGAGGAGATGTGACATACCTTTTCTAAACTATTTAACATTTGTTAGTGGGTCTGTCTTCCTCAATCCCATGCATATATGGACCCCAGAAGAATATAGAATTAAAGACACACTTTGGTATGTGTAGCTGTTCAGAGCTACACAGGACTCTAAATCTTTGAGCAATTTCAACTTTTCAAGAATTCTGAATCTACTGGAGAGGAGACATTGGCAGGAATATAATTTTTCCTGTTTCATTTAAAAAGGGCAATGTTAGGGAAATTGAAATTTATGATAGAGTTACTTTTTTTAGCACTCTATAAATCTAAAGCCATCTTGATAGCTGCAGAACATAAAAATGTATTATGGATAACTTGGTTTGCTCATAAAATGATCATGTTTGGCATATTAAATGTCAAAGTATAGTTTATGAAGACAACAATTACACATTTGCTAATTGAATTGACATTCAAATGCATCCTGGTTTGTAACAGAAGAATGACAACACAATGGTGTTCAAGGGACAGTGCACTTCAGAGCACTTGCAAAAACAGCACATTTCTTTCCACTCTTCTGTGGATTTTACAGTCACTGAACCAAGTGGAATGCAATCAAGAATTTCAGCTTTCAGAACTTTAGGGCTTCTGGGCTGGCCTGTGGCTCACTTGGGAGAGTGTGGTGCTGATAACACCAAGGCCAACAGTTAAGATCCCTGTATAGGGGTAGCCGGTTAGCTCACTGGCTGAGCGTGGTGCTGAGAACAAGTCAAGGGTTAAGATCCCCTTACCAGTCATCTTTTATTAAAAAAAAAAAAAAAAAAAGAACTTTAGGCCTTCTTTCCCCTCATGTATCCCAAGAGTCAGAGTTGTATAGTGGTAAAGACCGTGGACTCTACAGATGGTCTCCTGGGGTGTGAATCCCAGCTCTGCTACTTACTGGGAGAGTGACCTTGGCCAAGTCTCATAATCTCTCTGTATTTTGGTTTCCTCATCTATAAGACAGATGACGAAAAATTTCTTCACAATACTCTTGTAAGAATTAAATTATTGTACATAAAGTCTTTAGAGGAATTCTTAACATATAATATGGACTTTTAAACATTAGCTATTGTTAGTATTAAGGCTTTGCTGTAATTCTTTAGGTTCTATGCCCTACTAAGAGAAAATAGGCAACCACCAGAGAATTACTTTTCCTAGACTTTGAGATCTGAAGTGAACAGTGGAAATACATCAATCTCTAGTTTAGGTACCACAAGCTTGTGACACTGGGAAACCCAATTCAGTTCACAGATGCATTTTGTTTGAATTGCAAGTGCTTACAATTTTCAAATATGAAGGCCTTTGAGCAGGACATGCATTCCCCAGATAGTCACAGTCCCCACCCTCCCTGTTACCTTACGCCACTTTGAAAGGATACCCACTGGCCAAATCTGGGACAATTTGAACATCAAAACAATAAGAACATTAATGGATTATAGCCCATTTAATTAAATAGGAATTGTGAGTTCATGTAATAGATAGATAGGTAAATAATAGGTATATGATAGGTAGACAGACAGATAGATGAGAAGGGAGGGCTCATTTGACATATGCTGCAAATGTTTCTTATGGTGGAATTTACCAACTAGTAAGTGTGGAGGGAGTAGGGGAGGTAGAAAAGTCACCATTTTATTACCATCATAGTAAAGATTGGAGTAGGCACAAATCATCGGTAGATGTTAAATTGAAGAAAAAATTTGATGAGGAGCAGGATGTTTTGATGGTCTCAAAGTGTCTCCCCACAGATCTAGACAGAATGCCTAGATAGGACATTCTAGAACCCCAAATTGCAGTATCTGAAATTTAGATCTCAACTCATGGGTTTAATAGCAGATTGGACACAGCAAAAGACAGATCACTAGACAATATTCAAACTTTGGCACAGAGAAAAATATTAAAACAGGAAGTTTGAAAGCAAAAGAAAGGAAAAAGATTTATTTCATCTAAACACTAATTTAAAAAGAGTTCATATAGTTATATTAACATCAGATGAAGTAGACTTTAAGGCAAAAACATGACGAAAAATAAAGAGAAATATTTCAGAATAAAAAGATATTTAATTCAATTAAAAGATAACAATTTAAATTGTTTATGCACTTGATAATACCCTCAAAATATATAAAGATTGATAGAGCTATGAAGAGAAATAGGCAAACCCACACCCATATTAGAAAATTTTTAACACATTGATCTGACTATTTGATAGGCAAAAAAAAAAAAAAAGTTTAAATGCATTTGAACAGCATAATTAGCAAACACCCTATAAATATTTTTTAAATGCTCCACTCAACAAATTAAGACTACACATTTTTCTTTTCAAGTATACATGGAACATTTATTCTAATTGACCTTATGCTGGGTCATAAAATAAGTCTCAACAAATTTCAAAGAACTGAAATCATACAGAGTATTGTTCCCTGTCCATAATGCAATTAAAACTGGAATCAATAATAAAGAATTATAAATTTTCCATATGTTTAGACCTTTAGAAATATATTTCTAAATAACCCATGGATAAAGAAGTCACAATATACATTAGAAAAATTTTTGAGCTAAATGATAATAAAAATACACAATGTGTGTGTGTATCTGTGTGTACAATAGAGAAGAAAGACTAAAAATAAATGAGTCAGGTATCTTTCTTAAGAAGTTAGAAGAATAGCATCTTAATAGCAAATAAAGTAGAATTAAGTTAATGATAAATATGAGCAGAAATTAATGAAACAAAAATACAGCAGAGAGGATCAACAAAACCCAAAGTTGGTCCTTTGAGAAGACTAATATCCTTGAGATACCTCTACTGGGTTTGATCAAGAAGAAAAGGGAGCATATATCCAATGCCAGAGATGAAAAAGGCAACTTTGCTAGAAATTCTGCTGATATTAACAATAAGATGATATTAATGGCATATTATTATTAATAACAGCCTAGGTTTATATTAGATGGATAATATTGTAGAGAAATGCAATTTAGGAAGCTGAAGATCTTCATAGCTTTGGGGTATGGAAAGTTTTCTTAGACAGGATATTAAAAAGTGCTAACTATAGAGGAAAATATTGATGAAGTTTACTACATTGAAATTAATAACCTCTATGTTCATCAAATGACTTGATGAAAATTCAGCCAAGAGTGGGAGAAAACATTTGCTATACATGGAGCTGACAAAGAACTGCTACTCAGAATATATATTTTAAAAACTTCTAAAAATCAATAAGGGAAAGTGAAACAGCCAAAAAGAAAAAATAGGCATTTTCACAAATGAAGATATTCAAATCACCAACAGACTGATGTAATGTGTTGGACCTCATTATCAATCAGGGAATGTAAATTAGAACCATTACCACTGCACTCACCAGAACAGATACATTTTTAAAATCTGGTAATATCAAAGGCTGGAGTGGATTTGTGACAGTTGGAACTCTTCTCATGCATCGCTGGTGGGATATAAATTCACACAACTTCTAGGGAAAAGAGTCACCAGTATCTTCTAAAGTTGAACATGTACATGTATTATGACCCCAAAATCCCTTCTCTGAATTTATAGTCAACAGAAATTCATGCACATGTGTACTAAGAGGTTTGTGTAAGAGTAATCATAACTGCGTAGTTCACCATGTTCCCAAACTGGGGACAACCTAAGTATGCATCAACCATAAAGTTTAATGATCTGGAGCTGCATGCCAGTTATGTTTACTGAAAAAGCCAGAGTCAAAGGAGTAAATAGTGGATAATTCCATTTATGTAAGTGCAAAAACTAGGTAAAACATTAATGTTTAGGGATGTATGTGTAGGTAGTAAAACTATAAGAAAAGTGTGGAAGTAATTGGCATAAAAATTAGGATAATGTTGCCCTCACTGAGAAGGAAGCATGAGGTGGCTTCTGGAGTGACAATGATCATCTAAATCAGGGTTACACAAATTACTGGTAACTATTTTTGTAAATAAAGTCTTATTGGAACAACACAGACATATTTGTTTATTATTGCTTACGGTTGCTTTCATAATGCAATGGCAAATGCTTGCATCTGAATGTTTGTGTTCCCACAAAATTCATTCAGTGAAACCTAATTACCAATGTGATGGTATTAGGAGATGGGGTCTTTGGGAGGTGATTAGATCATGATAGTGGAACTCTTATGAATGGGATTAGTGCCCTTATAAAAGAGGACTCAGAGAGCTAGCTAGCCCTTTCTACCATGTGAGGACACACTGAGAAGGTGCCATCTATAAACCAAAAAAAGGCCCTCACCAGACATCAAATCTGCCAGCACGTTGATCTTGGACTTCCCAGCCTCCAGAACTGTGAGAAATAAATTTCTGTTGTTTATAAACCACTCAGTATTTTGTTATAGTAGCCCAAATGGACTAAGACAGCAGAGTTAGGTAGTAGCTAAGGGACCAAATCAGGTAAGTAAAATATTTACTATCCAGCTCTTTATAGAAAGTTTGTTGACCCCTAACTTAAATCCTCACCTGGATATTGATTTCATAGCTGTTCCTTTGTGACAAATCACTGCTCTCTCCTTTTTTTTTTTTTTTTTTTTTGCTGTATATCTTTGTTTTGTGCATTTTTCTGTATATGAGTTATATTTCACAGTAAAATGATATTTAAACTCTGTACTTGAGTTCAAGCAGAGGACAACAGAACTTTGTGTAGGTATGGGTACTGCCTGGTGGGTTGCTTGCCCCCTTAGATCCCCTTACACACAATTTGCACTGAAGACTCAGCAAATTTATATAGGGTGCTTCAAAACGTTCGTGGAAAGACTCGTATTATCTTTTAATTCTATTTTTTCATGAACTTTTTGATGTGCCCTCGTACTACATAGGTTTTCAGAGTTATTCAAGAATAGTCAAATGTGTCTCCATTCTGCAAATAAAGAAAGTAAAGCTCAGAGAGATTTAAGAGTCTTGCCAAGATCTCAGAGCTTGGGTGAAGAGATGGGATTTGTAGCCATTCTGCCCAAATGTAAGGTCCATGATCTCTCCATTATACCATGGAGGTTGCCTCCTGGTTATTGTTAGAAATGAAATAAATAAGAAGGAAAAACTGAGCCTGATCTTTAGGTATCTTAAGGGCCTAGAGCCAGCTCCTAAGTTTAGTCAATATATTTGTTGGGCTGGGTCACAGACCCCACCACCCAGTCCTGTGCAGGTCGTGAGTCAGGTAAGTGAAAGAAAAACCGAGTAACCTCTGGCAAAGTAGACATGCTTTATTTCCGGCACAAGCTCTGCCGCCAGTGGTTTGAAGCTGTTGTCTTATATACCGACCTACACAATAGTGGCAGCGAGCCAAGGGGTACATGGGTGCACATGCGCACTAACACTACTCTTAGGTAACTTGTTTGCAATGGACGTGCTGACTCATACCCAGCCAGATATGAGGCGAGACAGCCTGACTAAACTAACTCCATTTTCCTCACGATGTTTTTCTCCAGAACACAGAAAAAAATGCTTAACTGGATCACGTCTTTAGTCTCCTTAATAAATTACTTTACCAAAGGGCTTGTGGGGTAAGGGTGGGGCAGAGAATGGGACTCTGGAAGCTTCTAGCTCTAGTAACTTATCTATGGTTATGCAGGGGAACCAACTTTCAAACCCCAGTTTGATTCCAAAGCCTGTGGAAGCCTGTGCATGATTGATAGCTTTAATTGCCACCATCTCTCCAGACCTTTCTTCAAGTCATTAAAACGAAATGACAGGATTGGCCCAACCACGCTTCCCTACGGGAGCTTTATACTCTATTTTCTCTGCAATACGTCCAGAGTTACAAATGAAACAATCACCTTTTCAGAGTAACAATTAAGGCTGAGGTACCTTCTCAAGATCTGCTCTGCTTTGCAAAGCCCTTAATGCCTCCTGCTCAGCGGTTCACCAAGGGTAAATTATGGGGCAGATTAACCTGCCTATTATTATGATTGTTCACTCAACTCTTAACAACAAAAGCCTTTACAGGGAAATTAGCCCTTGGGGAATGCTATTTACAGCTGCTGGCCAAGCACCCCGGTGTATTGCTCCTAAATTGATTTACATGTTTTTCCCATGGAAATCTTCAACGTATTTAGATTACTCTTTCAGCTTCCTTAATGCTTAAGTGAACTTAAATTATCCAGCTCATCATATCACCTTTCAGTGAAGTTTTCTTTTCCAGCATACTTGAGGTTCTTATGTGACAGGCAGGGTTATGTCCACCTCTCTTGCTAGTCCTCAAGATATCAGGGGAGCTGTGGGCTAATGTGCTTATTTTGACACCAGACAAACCTGGGTTCAAATCCCAGCTTTTTCTCTTGCCAGGGACACAACCTTAGACAAGTCACTTAATCTTTAAAAACTTCATGTTCTTCACGTATAAAATACAGTTAAGATTCAATGATGTTCCACAGGAAGTGGTGGCCATCATTACAGTTGTTATATTGTTCTTTAATGAAACCCTGACTTTGTTTATAGACTGGGCAGACTGGGAGGGACCAAGAGCAATGGGAAGGGTTTCTGGAGCCTGATGAAATTGGGATGTACCAGGATGGACTGCGAACATTTAGTAGACAGCTTGGGCGTAGGAAATCTGCCCCCTTCCCTCCCACATTCCTTGGCCTGGGACCTCTGCTGCTTGTCTTACCAGACCTCCCATAGTCCCCCAGCCCAGGGCTGGGTGTGGTCCCTTTGATTATTCATAAATCCCAGGCTGTAATTCTATGCTCTTCCTGGCACTGGTGTCATAGCAGCAGAGTTTTTACAAAAATGGTTTTGTTTTGTTTGCTTTTGGTTTTCAATTAGAATATAATAAGAAGTTACCATTCCCTCCAGACTTCGCATATGTCTGAAGTCCCATTGTTCCCCTTCTTCCCTTAGTGTCAGGGATGGGCCTCTGCCCTGCTGTAGTTTTGAGGGTTAACATTTTCAAGCCCACTTACAAATGAATCACCTGCTGTAGGTGTCACGGGAATTTTACCCCTGTTTTCTCACTCGATCCTACAAAATGCCTGTGAGGTTCACTGGGAGCTAGAATCACCCCCACTTTGCTGGTGAGGGACTGAGACTCTTAGACCAGGGTATATCTGGGACTAGAGGCCAGGTCTCCTGGGTCTGTGTCAGTACACTGTCCTTCAGAATGAACATCTCCTCTAGAGGCTAGGCTTGTGCTGCAGCTGGGGTATCAAGCAGGGGAAGCCACTCCCTTTAAGAAACTGTCCCTGGGCTGGGGCAAGGCTCCAGGTCCTATGCAAAAAGAGGGCCCTGATGGACCTTCAGCACCTGCAGACTTAGCCCCTGACCCCACAACTTGTACCTTCCTCTCTATTCTGACCTGCATAGCCTCAGCCCTCACCTGTTCTCCATTTCCTCCTCTGTCTAGTTGCTTCCTTGGCTGCGTCCAACAGCTCCTTCCAGCTCCAACCACTGGCTTTACTCCTGGCTACTGACACCCATGCTGTGTCTCTGTGACACAGCATGGGTGAGAATCCTCCTTGACTGGGCCCCAACGCACCTGTGTGCTGCCCTCTCAGGCGGCCTTCATCTTGAATTTGTCTCCTTGAAAGTGACCTTAACCAGAGAATGGTCATCTTTCATGTAACTAGGACCAAGCAGAAAATTTCAGTTAACCATTAACTTGGGAACTGATAATCATCAATTCCTTGAGGTTAGCAGAGGAAATGAGAAAATGATGGTATGGCTGAAACTGCCGAGAGATGAAATCATGCCCCAAAAGGATCCTTCTCAAAAGTTGATTTCCTCTCATCTCCCATTACACCCTCTTATGATGATTTACTTTAGATGTTGCACACAGACAATTAAGGATTGAAACTAAGTTTTCTTGTTTTTCTTACCTCCCTAATCAACTGCAAACAGAGGAAATCCAAGAGAAGGGCAAACACCTTAGCTAATGATTAACTCACCTTCCTGCTTAAAAGGAAAGTTGCATCCACATTACTTAGAGGTAGGAGTCAGGTATTTTTATGTTCCTGCGATGCTTGACTAAGGTTATTGTCTTTGAGCTCTCCTTAGGAGATTCGGATTCTAACCCTGAAATAACATCAAGGGTTTGAAGCTGTCCGGTCCATGAACTGCAGACTCCATGACGCCAAAGCTCCCAGACCATCATGGGACTCTGACATCTGATTCAGAGCCTCTGCTGATCCCATGACCAGTCTCCCCCTTTTGCCTGCAGGACAAAATCCTTTCCTCAACTTCCTGCCTCTTCCCCTTTATAAACCCCAAACATGCATTGGAAATCAGGATGATTTTAGCCTGGTCATCCCTCAGGTGCTGATTATCTGAATAAAATTTCCAGTTCTTGCACCAACTTTTGGACTTTTGGGTTGTGGATCTGAACCCCTTCCCCCACCCTTGAATATTAACTGACTAGCTTTTCTGCTTCTGCAATTAGCTTGCACAAGGTTTTACAAGCCCCTGTGGGTGGGACTTTCTGGTAAGGGCAGATAAAGTACTTCCCAAACTGCCCAAAGTTCACCCAGTTCCGAGAAGGGCCTAACCACACAAGGGGTGGGCTGTTGGGCAATTCCCCAGTTCCTCGTCTGTATACCACCCCACTGAAAGCCACCGATGAATTTAAAAGTCACCTCAGGTGACCAATAAGCTGTATACAACTCATCCTGTTGCCAAAGTCTGTCTACCAAACTGTATAAAAAGTGCTCGTGTTAAGAGCTCAGGGCTGGGCCGAGCCCGTGGCGCACTTGGTAGAGTGCTGCACTGGCAGCGCGGCGACCCTCCCGCCGCGGGTTCGGATCCTATATAGGACTGACCGGTGCACTCACTGGCTGAGTGCCGGTCACGAAAAAACGACAAAAAAAAAAAAAAAAAAAAAAAAAAAAGAGCTCAGGGCTGCTTCTGTCCTGAAGACGGAGTGACCCCAGCATGCTGGAATAAAACAACTTCTTGCTTGGTTGCAGCGATCTCTGTCTCCTGGTCTTTGCAAGATGAGCCTTCCCAACAAGTAAGATTTGTGCTTTTGGGCCAGTCTTACATTTTGGTGCATTGGCCGGGAAGCAGCTCTCTCTCTGGGACCAGAGACTAGAGAACGGAGGATCGCTCGAGCAGGTACCGCAGTTGTCTGTCTGTCTGCTGTGTCTGTTTTTGTGTCTTTGTTGTCTGCTGCAATCTGGTTTTGGCTTTTCGGTGGCTCCGGGATGGAGTCATCAGTCTGGTTTCAGTTTTTCGGAGGCTCCAAGACAGAGTCACCAGTCTGTAGTGGTCATAGCGGCGGGTAGACGTACTGGCACGTCGCGGCCACAGGAATCCTGGAGGATGCTCCAGATTCCTCTGTTGGAGACAAACAGGTTCGGCTCCCCGGGAGATCTCTAGGAAGGAGACCCCTCCCGAGTTCTCTGATAATCAGGTTGTGGTGCCCGTGGCAGGGGCGCGTCAGTGTTTTGGCTTTTGTTTGTTTGTCTGGTTGCATGTGTGTTGGGACTGATGACTTTCTGGGGCGACATGGGGCAGACTTTCTCAACCCCTTTAAATCTGACTCTGAAATACTGGAATGACGTGAAGGTCAGGGCTCATAATCTGTCTGTACAGGTTAAAAAGGATAAATGGGCAACTCTTTGTTCTTCGGAGTGGCTGACTTTCCAACTCAGGTGGCCTGCTGAAGGCTCCTTCTCTCCACTGCTGATCATGGCAGTAAAGAGAAAAATTTTTGGTTTCAATTCTAAGAGTCACCCAGACCAGGTCCCTTATATCATTGTCTGGGAAGATCTGGTCATGTACCCTCCTCTGTGGGTCCGTCCCTTTGTTCCCCTAACAGGTCCATCGGCCGTGTTTGCTCTTCAAGGGATGGAAAAGAAGCCAGAAGTCCTACCCTCCACTGATTCAGACTTGCTTCTTCTAGACCCTCCCCCTCCCTATCCCCCTTCTCTCCGACCACAGACAGTCCACCCATCAGCTCTGCCAGAGGACCCACAAGGACCCAAGAGAGGGCCTGCTCAAGGGATATGCAGTAAATGAGTGGCATCTTCAGAGGCAATTCCTATCTTCCCCCTGCGGGCTTATGGCCCTCCTGATGAAGAGGGCAACCAGCCCTTATAGTACTGGCCTTTCTCCTCTTCTGATCTTTACAATTGGAAATCTCAGAATCCCCCTTTCTCTGAAAAACCCCAGGGTCTCACTAACCTTGTAGAATCCCTTCTCTTTACTCATCAGCCCACCTGGGATGACTGCCAGCAGCTCCTCCAGTTCCTGTTCACCACTGAGGAGAAACAACAGATCCTCCTGGAGGCTCAAAAGAATGTTCCAGGAGCCAATGGGCGACCTAACCTCCTCCCTGATGTCATAGATGCAGGATTCCTGTTGACCAGACCTAACTGGGATTTTAACTTGGCAGAAGGTAGGGAGCACCTGAAGGTCTATCGCCAGGCTCTAATGGCAGGTCTCCGAGGGGCAGCAAAATGTCCCACCAGTTTGACTATGGTAAGAGAGGTAATCCAGGGGCCCAATGAGTCTCCATCAGCATTTTTGGAGAGACTCATGGAGGCATTCCGTCAGTTTACCCCGTATGATCCTAGTAGTGAGGAGCACAAGGCTACAGTAACAGTTGCTTTTATTGACCAGTCTAGTAGGGACATCAGGAAGAAACTGCAGAAGCTTGAAGGCTTACAAGATAAGTCAGTAAGGGAATTAGTAAAGGTGGCTGAAAAGGTTTATCATAATAGAGAGTCAGAAGAAGAAAAGGAAAAGAGAAAGCAGAAAGAGCAGGAAGCTAAAGAAATAAAGAGAGAAAAGCACCAAGAAAAAGAAAAAGCCTCAGGCCCCCAAAGTCTTGGCCCTGCAGGAAGACAGTGATTAGAGAGGATGGGGTTCAGATCCCCTCCCCGAACCCAGGGTAACCCTAACATTGGAGGGGAAGCCTACTCAGTTCATGGTAGATACTGGAGCTGAACATTCAGTGTTGCAACAGGCAGATGGACCCCTTCTTAAAGAAAAAAAAAAAAGTTGTGGGTACAAGGGGCTACAGGGAACAGACAGTACTCATGGACTACCTGAAGAATGGTGGACCTAGGCGTGGGCCGGGTATCCCACTTGTTCATTGTCATTCCCGAGTGCCCCTACCCACTACTGGGAAGAGACCTCCTCACCAACATGGGTGCTCAAATTCATTTTGACCCTGAGGGACCTTGGGTGTTAAATTGGCAAGGAAAGCCTCTCCAGGTATTAACTCTCAGGCTGGAAGATGAATACAGTTGCTTGAAAAACAAGGGCAGGAGACCGGACAGATGGACTGGTGGTTAGAAAACCAACCCCAGGTGTGAGCAGAAACTGCAGGGATAGGGAAGGCTAAGAACCGGCCCCCCATCCACGTAGAGCTGAAGGCTCAGGCCAGTCCTATAGCTGTCTGACAATACCCAATGTTCCAAGAGGCACACGAAGGCATCCGACCCCACATTGCCCGTTTGCTCCAGCTGGGGCTCCTATGGAAGTGCCAATCAGCCTGGAACACGCCCTTGCTAACAGTCCGAAAACCTGGGACTAATGACTACCAACTGGTCCAAGACCTCCGAGAGGTAAACAAGCAGGTAGCCGACCTCCACTCCACAACTCCTAACCCGTATAATCTTTTAAGCTCTTTACCCCCAGACAGGACCTGGTACTCAGTACTGGACCTCAAAGATGCCTTCTTCTGTTTACCGCTGGCTGTAAAAAAATCAAGATTATTTTGCCTTCGAATGGAAAGATCCAGAGACTAGCCTAGCAGGGCAACTCACGTGGACCCACCTGCCTCAAGGATTCAAAAACTCGCCCACCATCTTTGACGAGGCCCTCCACCAAGACTTGGCTATGTTCTGGGCCTCTAACCCCCAGGTAACTCTGTTACAGTATGTAGATGATCTCCTCTTGGCAGCAGCTGATGAAGAACTGTGTCTGGAAGGAACAAAGCATCTCCTCACAGAGTTGGGAGAACTGGGCTATCGAGCCTTCGCCAAAAAGGCTCAGATCTGCAAGCGACAGGTCAGTTACCTGGGGTACCTTCTTAAAGATGGGAAAAGATGGTTGTCTGAGGCCAGCAAAGGGACAGTGTTTCACGTTTCGCCACCCGCTAATCCAAGACAAGCCAGGGAATTTTTAGGTACTGCCGGGTTCTGCCACCTATGGATACCTGGTTTTGCTGAGATGGCAGCCCCGTTATATCCCCTCACTAAAAACAGTCAGCCCTTCAAGTGGGGAAAAGAGGAGCAACAGGCTTTTGACAACATCAAGACGGCCTTGATGTTTGCTCTGTCCCTAGGGCTCCCCGATGTAACCAAGCCCTTCCACTTGTATGTGGCAGAAAATAAGGGGGTTTCAAAGGGGGTCCTAACTCAAAAACTGGGCCCCTGGAAAAGGCCTGTAGCATATCTGTCTAAATAATTAGACCCTGTAGCCTCAGGGTAGCCAGTTTGTCTAAAAATCATAGCGGCAGTCGCAGTTCTGGTAAAAGATACTGACAAGTTGATTATGGGACAGAGTTTGGTAATTTCGGCACCTCATACCTTAGAGAGTATTGTACGCCAGCCCCCCGACCGCTGGCTCACAAATGCTCCCATGACTCACTATCAGACTCTGTTACTGAACTCAGACCGGCTTACTTTTGCTCCCCCGGTGAGCTTAAATCCAGCCATGTTGCTCCCAGACCCTGACCTTGACCCTCCTATCCATGACTGCCAACAAGTGCTTGCTGAGGCACATGGATGGCGGAAAGACTTGTCAGATCAGCCTCTGACAACCACCGAAGCCACCTGGTTCACTGACGGCAGCAGTTTCCTGGAGGAAGGAGTATGAAAGGCAGGAGACACTATAGTAGATGGCCAGAGCCTGATATGGGCACAGGCCTTACCTGCAGGAACGTCCACTCAGAAGGCAGAACTCATTGCCCTCACAAAAGCCCTTGAACTAGGAGAGGGCAAAAGAATCAACATCTACACAGACAGCATGTATGCCTTTGCCACTGCCCGTGTGCATGGCGCTATCTATCAGCAACAGGGTCTGCTGACCTCTGGAGGAAGAGAAATCAAAAACAAGGCAGAGATCGTAGCCCTGTTGGAGGCCCTTCACCGACCGCTAAAAGTGAGTATTATACACTGCCCGGGCCACCAGAAAGGGGATTCCCCCATCGCCAGGGGAAACAACTTGGCTGATTCTGAAGCAAGGGCGGCAGCCCACGGGTCCACGTCAATTCTGTTAGTTAACGTCCCTGAGCTAGAAAAGCCCAAGTTTAAGTACTCTGCTGAGGATGTAGTGGTGATCTCAAGGGACTCTAATAACCACTTTGATCAGGAAAAAGCGCGCTGGCATGCAGCGTCAGGCAAGCCTATCTTGCCATAAGAACAAGCACGTGCCATGACCAAACAAATGCACCAAAGGACTCATCTGGGAGTTAACAAATTAGTCCAGACTGCCCTAAAAACAAAATATCACATCATAAGGTTAAGAGAATTGGCAGAACAAATAGTTAAAAATTGTGTACCGTGTCAAAAAGTAAATGTCTGTAAAAATACTGTAGGACTTGGCAAGAGACTCAGGGGTGACAGACCAGGAGTATATTGGGAAGTAGACTTTACAGAGATCAAGCCAGGTAAATATGGTTACAAGTATCTCCTAGTTTTTGTAGACGCCTTCTCTGGATGTGTAGAAGCATTCCCAACAAAGCAGGAAACTGCCACTGTCGTGGTCAAGAAAATCCTGGAAGAAATCTTTCCATGCTTCGGGGTACCCAAGGTAATTGGGTCTGACAATGGACCTGCCTTCATTGTCAAGGTAAGCCAGGGAGTGGCCAGATACCTAGAGGTCAATTGGAAATTACATTGTATCTATAGACCCCAGCGTTCAGGACAGGTAGAAAGGATGAACAGAACTCTAAAAGAGACCCTGACTAAATTAACCATGGAGACTGGCGTGGACTGGGTGGTGCTCCTTCCCTTGGCCCTGTTTAGAGCTAGGAACACCCCCTCCTGGTTCAACCTGACCCCCTTTGAAATTCTCTATGGTACCCCTGCTCCCTTGACTTTACTCGGACACGCCTTTGAACCCACTTGCCACAGTAACAGTGACTTATATGCCAGGTTAAAAGGACTGCAAGTGGTGCAGAAGGAAGTTTGGACTAAGCTGGTGGCCGCCTATGAGCCTGGGACCCCCAAAGTTTCTCACCAGTTTCAGGTCGGGGACACGGTCTACGTAAGATGACATCGCTCCCAGACTCTGGAGCTCCGCTGGAAGGGACTTTACCTGGTGCTCCTGACAACACCAACGGCCGAAAAAGTAGACGGGATCACCGCCTGGATCCACGCCTCGCATGTAAAGCCTGCACAACCAGAGGACCAAGGATCAAAAGACGCCACCTGGAGAGCCCAAAGTTCCAAGGAACACCCCTTGAAGCTCAAAATCGTTCAGACTGGGGGTTCAAACACCTTAAATATTGTAAGATGAAAATTTTATTTTTTTCCCCTTCTGTACCTGACAGTCTTTCCTGGGAGCCTGAGAGCTTCCAGCCCACATACCCCGCAAAAGTTAACTTGGTATGTTATAAATGGGGTGGGAGATAAAATCTGGAACCTATCCAAGGTCACCACGGGAAAATGGTGGCCTGACCTGTTTCCCAATGTGTGCAAATTAGCCATGGGAGCCCCAGCCAACTGGGATTTAGAAGGATACTTTGATGCTCACAAACCCCCTTCTACCCCCTCCCCACCAGTGCGCTTTGGGCTCGAACTGTGGGGGGGCTGCTCTACTAAAGATCGGAGAAGTATGCTGAGTGCCCTCACCTTCTATGTGTGCCCTGGGTTCCACCGTGACAGAGCACTAAACTATTAGTGTGGAGGCAAAGCAGATTATTTCTGTAAAGGCTGGGGCTATGAGACCACGGGAGACACATATTGGAATCCCTCGTCCTCCTGGGACTATATAAAGGTAACTGCTGATTATACCCATGCCTCTCCCCCTGCTGCAGGGTGGGCAGGCTGATTGGGAAGCAGCCACTCTAAGTGGAAAGATAACCCTGCCTGCACGGGATGGTGCCACTCCCTCCGAGTATCCTTCACGGATGCAGGAAAAAAAGGCCACTGGGTGGGAAAAAGGATTTATGTGGGGGTTAAGATTTTATAAAGAGAGGTATGATGATGGGCTGTTGTTTACCATCAAGCTCAAAGTAGAAACCCAGTATACTGCCATAGGCCCAAATAAATACCTAGTTCCAAGAGTCAAACCAAAGACTACCCTAACACCCCCAGGTGCCCGACCAGAGTCCTCAGTCCCTACTGTAGGGTCGGAGGCTGCAGCACCAAAGAAAATAACTCAGCCCCCGAGCCTAGGCCTCAAAAACAACCTGGGTTAGTCTGCTTAGTCTCTGAAGCTTTCAAGGTCTTAAATAGTACCAACCCCAATGCTACCCGCTCCTGCTGGCTTTGTTATAATGTTGCACCCCCATATTATGAAGGAATAGCCTTCAGAAGTGAAATTAATACTACAACTGATGTGTCCAACTGTCGTTGGCAGCAACGACAGGTCAAACTCACTCTGTCAGCTGTTGTGGGGCAAGGAACATGTGTGGGAAAGATCCCCTCCTCACACAGCCAACTGTGCAACCAGACTCTTAACTTGACCGAGTGGTCTGGTGACACGTATCTGTTGCCCCCTCCAGAAGGATGGTGGGCCTGCGCTACTGGGGTCACACCCTGTGTTAGCTTACAGGCCCTAGAGGAGACCCAGGATTTCTGTGTCTTGGTTCGGTTGTTGCCTCAACTTGTTTACCATCCCTATGAAGAACTATTATCACACTGGGATGAAAATAATGGGAACTACCGAACCAGAAGGGAGCCCCTAAGTATCACACTCTCTGTCCTCTTAGGCTTAGGATTGGGAGCAGCTGGGGCAGCTACAGGAGCTTCAGATCTGGCTATTCAACATCAGAATTACCAAAGTTTACAGGCAGCCATAGATGCTGATATTAAAGAAATAGAAAATTCATTTACTAAATTACAAGAGTCCCTCACCTCTCTTTCTGAGGTGATCCTACAAAATAGAAGGGGACTAGACATCTTGTTCCTTCAGCAGGGGGGACTCTGTGCTGCACTAAAAGAAGAATGTCATTTTTACATTGATCACTCAGGGGTAATTAAAGACTCCATGGCCAAAATTAGGGAAGGCCTAGCCAAAATAAAAAAAGAAAAAGAATAAAATCAGGGCTGGTTTGAGTCATGGTTCAACTCCTCCCCCTGGCTCACGACCCTCGTGTCGACCCTGTTAGGACCACTAATTATTTTAATATTGCTTCTGACCTTCGGTCCCTGCATTTTAAATCGCTTGCTAGCTTTTGTTAGAGAACGTGTTAGTACTGTTCAAATTATGATGTTAAGGCAACAATATCAGGAATTCAACCAACAGGAATCAGTATTTCATGACTGAAATACCCACAAGAAAAAGTGGGGAATGTGAACCTGAACCCCTTCCCCCACCCTTGAATATTAACTGACTAGCTTTTCTGCTTCTGTAATTAGTTTGTGCAAGGTTTTACAAGCCCCTGTGGGTGGGACTTTCTGGTAAGGGCAGATGAAGGACTTCCCAAACCGCCCAAAGTTCACCCAGTTCTGGGAAGGGCCTAAGCACACAAGGGGTGGGCTGTTGGGCAATTCCCCAGTTCCTCGTCTGTATACCACCCCACTGAAAGCCACCAATAAATTTAAAAGTCACCTCAGGTGACCAATAAGCTGTATACAACTCATCCTGTTGCCAAAGTCTGCCTACCAAACTGTATAAAAAGTGCTCGTGTTAAGAGCTCAGGGCAGCTTCTGTCCTGAAGACGGAGCGACCCCAGCATGCTGGAATAAAAAAACCTCTTGCTTGATTGCAGTGATCTCTGTCTCCTGGTCTTTGAGAGATGAGCCTTCCCAACAAGTAAGATTCACACTTTTGGGCCAGTCTTACAGGGTCATTTGTTTAATGTGAAAGAGCAAGCCGAGCCTGGCTGCCAGTAACATCCTGGACCTTGCTGCCAGCTCAGGGAGTCCCTGCTGGCCCCTGGTGCTCAGTGATATAGTCCCAGGGGCTCATTGTGCTCTGGGCCTTCTGTGTCCATTGCCCACCTGAGGAAGTGAGCAGGGCTGGAACTAGAGAACAGTCAGGTACCTGGGCAAAATTTCTAGTGAACTCTGCTCCCCTCCAGAGGGAAGATCACATACCACACTGCTGGGTTGATGCGTGGACATCACCCTGCCTAGCCTGCCCCTGGCATAGTTTGCCCCTCACCTGGCAGGAGTCCAGAGGCTCAGCTGCTGGGACCTGCATTTGTAAGTTATCTGAAGCCAGGCCTACTCCTGCCACCTCTCGCCCTGTGTCGGGCTTGCCCCTAGTTTTGGACCCCAGCTTACCGGCATTCCTGGCCTTTATCTCGCCATTTCAGCTCCTTGCTTGCAATGGGTCTACTCTCTCTTTAGAGGGATTGACCATCTGTGGTGGTTAATTTTGTATGTTTTATATGCACCACATGTTTTATGTGCACACAGTATGTTTTACTGGCACCACAGTGCCCAGATATTTGGTCAAACATTATTCTGGATATTTCTATGAGGGTGGTTTTTTGGATGAGATTAACATTTAAATTGGTTGATTTGGAGTAAAGCAGGTTGCTGTCCATAATGTGGGTGGGCCTCATCCAATCAGTTGAAGGCTTCAGCAACACAAAGACTGACCTCCGCCATCAGAGGAATTCTGCCAGCAGATGGCCTTTGGACTTGAACTGAAACACCAGCTGTTCCCTGGGTCTCCAGCCTGTCATCCCACCCTGCAGATTGTGGACATGTATGACTCCCTAATTGTGTGAGCAAATTCCTTTAAATACATGTCTCTGAATATAGATACACACCCTATTGGTTCTATTTCTCTGGAAAACACTAATACAGCATCTGACACAGGGATGGTTAAGAGAGTGGATTCCGGGGCTTGATTACACGTTTATCTCTTTTACCAATTTGTCAATTTTAATGGTCAACTTAAAAGTTATATTTTATTGCCTTTTTATTGTGGTAAAATGCACATAACATAAAATTTACTATTTTAACCATTTTTAGGTATACAGTTTGGTGGTATTAAGTATGCACATTGTTCTTCAATCCACCGTCCATCTCCAGAACTTTCTTCTCCTCGCAAACTGAAACTCTGTACCTATTTAACCGTAACCCCCCGTTTCCTTCTCCCCTCACTCTCTGGTAACCACTTTTCTACTTTCTGTCCCTATCGATTTGGCTACTCTGGGTCCCTCATGTAAGTGGAATCGTACAGTATTTGTCCTTTTGTGTCTGGCTTCTTTCCCTTCGCATAATGTCTTCAAGCTTCCTCCATGTTGTAGCATGTGTCAGAACGGAGCCCCGCGATTCAGCGGGTATCCTTCAGCAATTTCCTTAATGGCTTGAGTTGCTTCATCTGTAAAATGGGAGCTATAATACTGTCAACCTTGTGGGGTTCAATGAATCAGGTATGGAAAGTACTTGGCAGCAGGTGACTTGTGACAAGGGCCCCAAACCTGTAGTCTACCATCATTAGATTCCTCTCTGCTCTGGTTTTGAGGGTTCTTTTTCAAGACCTCCTGTCCTGCTCAGAATGGTGTTCCTGGGCCATGACCTAGCACCTGGCATGTGGTTGTCTCTTAATGAATATTTGTGGCATAAATTTATGCCTGAAACTTATTCTCTCCCCAGCTCTGGCCCTGGAGGGTCAGATGAGGGACAAATTTCCTAAGAAGTGACAGGGAGGAAAATAGGGATCTCTTCAAGACAATCATTTCTTAAAGTCCAGCAGTTTTCAATATGGTACTTAAACCCCATTGGAAACAAATGAACAATTTCATGTCAGGATGAAATAGGAAGTAACATTGGTCTGCATCTGGGAGGTGAGATGCCCAGTGCAGGGTTTAAGACCTCACTTTGCTATTTGTTGGAGTACAACCTTGAACACAAACTTCCCCTTGATGAGCCTTGGTTTTCTCATCTATCAGTGGGAATAACAACCCCTACTTCCCATAGGACAGCAGAGATTGTGAGGATACTCACTTCGTACATGACACACTTCTGCACCCCGGGAGGTCAGCCCCTTCCTAGCCAGCAGCATGTCTGTGGGAGGATCTCAGCTGCTGGGCAGCAGCACACTCTTTGTAGTTTGGATTCAATTTCCTCCTGACTCTTCATTTTGTTACAATAAAATAAAAGTGAAAGAGACAGATGGCAAGACTTGATTCACTTTTACCAAATGTTTTTATGGTGCAAATATAAAACTAAAAACGAAGGGAACAAGTGTTGTAATCACCCAGGAAGCTGGGGAGGCAGTGAGCCCGGGGCGGGGTGTTGAAGGGAGGTTTGTCCTCCAGCCGAAAGCAAACTGCCATGGCTGGAGCAATGCTCTCTGGCCTGCCCTCCATTACCCTGGCCACCCTGGAGACATCACTGTCGGTGAGGAGGGAGGGCAAGCAGACCTGGCACCTTCCCGAAGGGACATAAGGAGTCAGGACACCAGTCACTTACAAGCTAGTGGCCCTGTGTTGGGAAAATAGAATAGTTTGGTCAGGGCCCTCGTCTTGGGTCCAGTTGGGTGTGGTTCAGCATCCTTTGTAAGCAAATTGTGTGTGTTGTTAGTGTACATGTGCGCCAGTGTATCTTTTTTAGTTTTGTTGCTAATCGTGTGTTCTTGAGAGAGAGAGAGAGAGAGAGAGAGAGAGAGAGAGAGAGAGAGAGAGAGAGAGAGAGAGAGAGAGAGGTAGACAGAGAGAGAAGTTTTAGTGAAGCAGGTGGGTGGGCATTGGCCTTGGGTGTCTGCCCTGCACAGCCATGCTTTCCAACCTATGGCTCCAAGGACATTTTGGCCAGTTACCTAGCTCATAAACCTGCATGAAGAGGTCTGGTGACCCAATCTGGCATGTGAAGGGTTTGTGACCCAGTCTGTGAACAGGCTTGAGGGGTCTGTGGGCTCCAGACCCAGCCTTAGCTCAACAATCAGCCCAGTCGGTGCAGGATTACCAGCAGGTAAAAGAGCACCATGACTGGCATGGTTGCAATTGGTGCTGTGAGCAGGATTCAGACATTAGCCCTAGCCAGACACCCTGGGTCAGATCAAATGTTGCTGCCTTTCCCAGCACAGTGGGGGCAACATTCCCTGGCCCAAGCCAGGGCAGTGCAGGTCTTCCTGGAGCCCGGGCTCCTCTGAGGGTTAGGCCAGGGTTCCCCAGCCCAGCACTTTGTCGTTGGTGCTGTCCTGTGTGCTTTTGTCTGCTTAGCAGCGTCCGTGGCCCCTACTCACTAGATGTCAGCAGCACCCTCCCCACCCCAACTGCGAAAACAAAAATGTGTGCAGACCTTGCCAAATGTCCCCTGGGGTGGGAGAAGGCAATACTGCTCCCTGCTGAGAACCACTGAACTTTGCCCTTCTCTTGGGGTCCAGTAAGTCAGACTGGAACAGACAGTGTTACGTGGCAGCCCTTTGCTGGGTGTCTCTTGCTCACTCTCTGCACTTCTCCACCCTGAATCGAGGCACTCCCCTGCCCTTTGGTTTCTGGTTGGCTTTGACCAATGGGGAACTCAGGGAGGAGATCTGAGGTCAGGGTATTCATTCCCCTCCCTCCCCGCAGATGGGAGGGGTTGGCTGCCTCCCTTGCCAAAGGCAGGCTCCTGTTCTGACAACTGCTCCTCCTCCCACCCCCTCATCAGGCCTGGGGGTGATAACAGCTCCTTCTTCCCCACTGTTACCAGCCCCAGGGGGCTGAGTGCCTTGTAGTTTTCCTATACCCAGTCTTCACTTTTCCCAATTTCTCTAATGATTCCATTTGGATATACCCTGTTTGCTGTTAAAACTTGACCTATCTGAATGCATTGTGAGCCTTAAGAAAAATTTTCACAAGCAAATACTTATTTTGCTTGTGTCGTTGGTTCATTTGACCGACCATTCATTTATTCAACACAGTATTTTTCATGTCTCTCTATTCTGGGCCAGGCATGATGACAGGGACTGGGAACATAGAAATGGATCAGACATGGTCCCTGCCCAAAACGAGCTTAGGAAGGGAGCTTACAGGGGAGTTGGACATGCATGTGGATGGTGATGGTCTGAGACACGGTGCTCAGAGGTCTCTAAGAGATTGCTGACGAGGCCTCGGGGAAGGTACAGGGTGACTGTGGCCTAGGAAGCCTGGCTTCCCAGGGGAGAAGGTACTAGATCTCCCCCAAAGATGTCGTGTCATCAGGTGGCTCTATGAGGATGTCTCCAGATCAGAGCAGTGTGCCCTAACAAGGGGCACAAAGCCTGCAGGCTCCTCTCTCCAGGCCCTGGGGACTCTGTCCAGGGAGGAGCAAGCTCTGCCCCTCCAACCAAGAGCCTCCTGGCCAGGGCCCCAGAGCACATTTGTTCTGACGCTCTCCAGCCCTTAGCTACTTGAAATCACTGACTGATGCTGTCAGTGCTCTCTGGAAAGAGAACATTCCAGAGCACAGAAGTCCTTCCCTGTAGATGCTGCCAAAAAGGCTCCTTGCTGGGGCACCTCCCTGCTGCTTGCCAGCCAGCCATATTTCAGAGGTCACAATTTCCTCCTGGCAGTTTTCTGCAGAGCCAAAGTCTCTAGGACCCTGAAATAAATTTAAAATATTGATTGATTCTTAATATTCTCTCAAATCTCTCAAAATCTCCAGGTCTTATATAAATCAATGTGCCAGTTAGAAGGACTTATGCAATAATCTGCAAAGTATCCTCGTAATTACTTTCGGGTTCACCCCATGGCAGAGGCAGGCCACCTTTCCATCATTTTTAGGGCCCTGGATACAATAACCCATCAAGGGACTCTCGTTTCTTATTTTAATTACTGAGCCTCTTCAACACAGCCTTGTACAGCATGAGGCAGCCCGCATGTTGGGCAGACCTGGGTCAGGAACTGGCAAACTCTGCCACCTCCTTGCAGTCTTCTCTGTCTCCCCCTCTGACCTTTACTCCTATGTCCTTAGCTTCCTGGAAATGACAATTCAGAAATTAACTTAATAGCACCCCATTTCTCCAGATTAAATAGAAAGCTTGTCTTATTGGGGAAAGGCAAAGGAAAGCCTCAAGCACATGGGCACTGCTGCCCAAGGCAGCTGCCTGGATTTCAGGAGAAGGGGTGGGCTGGGGCGGGGCCGGGAGCAGGGAGATGGGAGATGGGCCCCAGCCCCTCATAATAGCACTTGTTTACACTGAAGTGAGGAACAAAGTGACTTCAGCTCAAGAGGGACTGATTCAGTTCTCAAAGAAAGTAGTGTGTTCCTGACGGAGCTAGAGACACTGCTTCATGCCAGGCCTTTCCCACCTGACCCCAGCTAGTGCTGAGCCTTGAACTCCCCTATGGCACCTCTAACGTCCTCCTGTCCCGAATGCCAGCCTGAAGGATGGCAGGCCAGCCCACTCTGCAGCACATTTTGCTCTTTCTCCATCCTTTGCCTTTGGATATATTCTTCTCTCTGAGTTGCTTTCCTCTTTCCCACACTTGACAAATTCCTGCTCATGCAAAGCCTAGTTCAACATGAACTCTTAATTTGTTTCAATACTCCCTGTGTTTTCCTCTGCGGCTGAGGATCCAGATAAGCCTGAAATGTGGTTTCAGACATGTCAGTGGTATCTGGCTTCCTGTCACCTTAGAATAAAGCTCTCATGGTGACCTACAAGGCCCTGTGTTGTCTGCCTCCCAAAGCCTCTCTGGGCTCCAGTCACACTGGCTGCTTTCCAAACACCAGCCAAGCATGGTCCCCCTTGGGGTCCTCGCATCTGCAGTTCCTTCTGCCTGCGATGCTATTCCCCACCACAACGTACACCTCACTCCCTCACTCCTTGCAGGTCTCTGCTAAGATGTCATCTGTCTGGAGTCCTTCCCTGACCTCCTTTCTCATCCCCTTAATCTTCCTGAATTTTCTTCATAGCACTTAATACCACCTGATGTTATACAATGCATCTATTTACTTACTGTGTTTCAAACTAAAGTGTAAGCTCTATGAGGGCAAGGCTATTTGTCCATTTTTTTTCACTGTTGTAGCCATGGAACCTAAGTGGTGTCTGGAACATAGTGGGATGCTCAATAATATAAATATAATATAATATATATATTATTTGAATATAGTTATATAATATATATATAATTTGTATATAACATGAATGAATGAATGGTGAATCTCTCTTTGAGGGAGGTGATTTGCTATCTGGCACATCCCCACCACCCTCTAGGCAGGTTCTGAGCCCTGTGGAGGAAGGGCTGCAGGCAGAGGCTGAATGAGCTGTTCTCACAGAGGGAACATGGAGGTCACACGTTTTATATTTCCAGGTGAGCATGTTGAAACAGTGCCAGGGAGTGGGGTCTTCTGCCCACTGCTGCCTGGTGCAGAGTGAGCTTCAGGGCATCACTGGGGTGCCCTGTGGAGTAGAAGCAAGATCTGTAGACCATGGGACCTGGTGGGAGACGAAGGACGCCACCTGGAACACACCCGAGACAGCACCTGGGGACCGCAGAAACTTTCAGAGGGTAATTTAGAGTAGGTTGTAGTCCTGTGGAAGCAGAAAGGAGAAATGAGACAGCAAAATATGAGGCAGTACTGTCACTGGGACCCTATTCCTACCAACAGGCCAGAGGAGAGGGGTTTATTGTCATGCTGACAGGGTTGCCTTGGGTTACCAAAAGATTTTACACCAAGATAGACACTGTGTGCCTGTTCAAAGTGGCTGAAGGACTTGAGGTCAACATCGTGGGAAACACCCTCCAGCCAACCTCCTCAGGCCTTCCAAGAGTTAGGACTAGTGTTTGAGCTTACCTTCCTCACAATGTTGAGCAGGAAATGGGAAGTTTTTGGTGTGTCTTTGCACAGGCCCAGGCAGGTGGCCATGCAGGTGTGTCCCCGTGCACCTGTGCCGTGCAGCAGGAACAGCGGAAGTGAGGCTGGGACTTCAGCCGATGGTGCCTTTCAAATCTGGAACCATCTGCCCTCCCTTTCCTCTGTTAGCTGCAGCCAGCTCTACGGTTCTTCTGTGTTTGTTCCATAGCTCCAAATTATCAAGAGGTGGGAGATGATGAGTGGTCATAAACTTCCCTCCCTCCCAGGTGGAAACTTGGGGTTCAAGATAAAATATCTATTTTTCACTTGCCAGCATCTGGGGGCGAGGCTGGCAAATGGGCCTCATGGGGCGGCAGCTAGAGCAGGGAGTTTCTCTTTAGGGCAGCAGGAGATGTTAAAATAACATGGAGCTTACAGCCAAGCAGAAAGCTGAGGTCCAAGAGGAGGGAGTTAGGTGACTAATCTGGAAAGGCCAGAAGAAATGTCAAAACTGAGGAGCAGATGTAGAAATCTGGGAACAAGGGAGACGCGAGCAGGCATAGTGGGCACAGAGGAACAAGAAGTCTCTAGGAAAGTCTCCTGGAACAGGTACAGTGTTTGCTGCTGACTTCTACGAGCCTGGGGAAGTGTGATGAATGCGGGGGCAGCCTGGGAGTAAGGCACTGGGGTGCGATGGGCAGGTGGCCTGGGCGGTCGGTTTCCGCAGGAATCAACGGCTGCTTCTCTCCTGGTCTTGCCTTTATGTGGTTGTGTTAGGACAATCTTTGTTCTTGCTTTTTCTAAGCTAATGAGGGATAATAATTAGTGGAAATTTTAATTTTTGAAGAGAATTCAGATCTGAATTTCCCCGTCTTTATTCATTTTTCACTTATTTTTCTACAACAATTACATGGCTTTTATTACACACTTCCTATGAGGAGATGCTTTTGAGAACTCTCCTTTCCCTAACTTTAGGGGTTATTGTGGCCCCGAACAGGGGCTTAGGAAACTGGAGTACCAGCCGCTGCCCCATCACTTATTGGCTGTGTGACCTTGTGTATGTCACTTACTCTCTCTGGACAGTTTAGCTAAGTCATCTTTAAGGACCTCCGAGTTCTGCTATTCTGGGATTCCATGTCTGTCTTTACTGATCAATCTGTAAACTATAAGGATCCCATCCAGAAATGTCATTCCAAATGCTTGCTGGTGAGCAGGTGTCTGCCCACAGACCCTGCTCCCCAGATGCTCCAGGCAATTTGGGAACTATATTTTTAAAATCACCGCAGATGGGAAGACTAAATTGAAATGAGACTTGTTTGAAAATGCTGCTTTTAGCATTTTAGCCTCATCTCTTTATCCCTCACTGCATTCAGCTTTTCGGATGGCCGCCCCAAATAGCCCATGATCTTCCTGATTTCTCAATAAAGTCTCCTGGAAAAGAGCTTCTGATTCCTGCTGTTTCCATGGCCCCTCCTCCCTGCCATCCCACAATTCTTGTTCTGGTCCATTTCAGGGCTATGTAAATCCCATATGATCAATGTTATGGCCTCTTTAACAGCCTCCGTTATCTGCATAAACATGGGCAGATTTGCTTTTTCATCGTGCCCTAGAGGTCTATAACAGCTTCTATTATCTTCCCCACTGTCTTAGTCCATTTTGTGCTGCTATAACAGAATACCAGAGACTGGATAATTTATAAAGAACAGAGATTTACTTTTTATGGGTCTAAAGGCTGGGAAGTCCAAGGTCAAGGGTCCTGCCTCAGGTGAGGGCCTTCTTGCTGCATCATTCCATGGTGGAAGGTAGAACGGCAAGGGAGCTCATGACAGACAGATAAAGGAGGCTAAAATCATCCTTTTATCAAGAACACATTCCAGCCATAGCTAACCATGGTGTTAATCCATTCATGAGAGCAGAAGCCTCATAACCTACCTCTTCACCTCTTAAAGGCCCCACATCTCAACACTGTTGCACTGGGGAGTAAGTTTCCAACACATGAACTTTGGGGGACACATTCAAATCATTGCATCTACCATATCTGGCTGCAACCTTAATCTAAGTTCTTGGCTCTGCATGTTCACTTGCATATGTCATCTTTTTATCTACATAGTCATGCTCTTCCTGCCCCTGCATTGCTACTTTCCTTTCCTGGAAATGATCTATCTTTGGATAATATCCCTGAAATTAGATTATTTTTGACCCTAACAAGCTTGCTCCTGACTTGTGAATGACATGACTTCTGGGTGCAGCACTTGTGCTGGGAGCTGGTCTTATCCTGGAAGCAGCGTGTAGATGGGCAGAGCCTCAGGTGGGCTGGATGGTGAGCTGTAAGACAGATCAGGAAGCAGGCACTGGCTGGGATGCAGGCACAGGACAGGGTGCAGGCATAGGCCAGAAAGCAAGCATGAGCAGCTCAGGAGCCAGGGCAGATGAAATCAAGGCAGAAAGAGCTTGCTGGGAATTGAGAGCCAGGAATTGAATGGAGAAAGTTACTTGAACTCTTTCTTTATCTTGTATTCAGAAAACTTTTAACTCCAGTATTGTTAAAGAGTCATGTCATTGGACATGACTCAGATGGCAGGGTATGTTTTCTTTTATAGGGACAGGTTAGCCCTGCCATTCACTCCAAAGCTGCAACATATCCGTTTAGGATTTGCAGATCTCTTCTGCCAGGACTCATTTTGGCCTCATTTTGGCTGAAAAGGAAAGAGTGAAGAGATGCTGAGATGGAAAAGCTGACAGCAAAGTGGGACCAGCCCTGAGGAAGAGCAAAGAACTGTGGGATGTGGCCAGACATAGGACAGCTATAAGCAATTAGACTTGGGGCTCAGCAAGGAATCCCAGGGCTAACTATCTATGTCATAATCCTAAATCCCAGCTATAGGTCAGAGTTCCAAAGAGGTCAGAAGCAGCAGTAAAATCAGCAGCTATAATAATCCCAAAGACTTAATAAAATACTGAGAGGTAGGTTCTAGGATTAAAGGAGAGCCTGGGGCTCAGAGAGGTAGAGCAGTTTGCTCAAGGTCACACGGCCCCAAAGTGGCAGGGGTGGGAATTGAAGGCAGCTCTATCTGACTCCAAATCTCATGGTCTCTGCACTGTACCACACTGCTGCCTGGACTCCTGACTCTCAGGCTGACCTCCTCAGCCCCCACCATGTGATCCCTGATGCCAAGGACAAGTGTAGTGGCAAAGACTGATGGACAATGGACGGAAAGGCAGTGGGAGAGGAGCTTCATAGAAAACTATTCTTACCTCCTCAGAGTCTCCTCTGCCTGAATGCCCCCCCCCCCCCCAGCCCTCAGAGGTCCTGGAAGATCCCAGAATCTTAGCACGGTGGAGCCTGGCTGAGCCTGGTCAGGGCTCTAATCCGCTTCTTCCTGATAGACACCCAAGGCCTTAGATGCCCAACTGCGATGGCTACAAGCAGGACCCAGCTAGGTGAGCCAGTCTGGCCATCTGTGCACTGCCCTCTCACTCTGGCAGTCTCCCCCAGTTTCCTCCCCAGGCCTTTCACACCTAGAATCTCCTCTCTGACCAGCTCCCAGGCTGAGGACCCACTGGATGGTTGGCTGTAGTTATAGCACTGCCTATAGGGGGCATGTGGGGCACTGCCCAGCTTCCCATCCTCCACCCCTCCAAGACTGACTCTCATTCTGATGATAACTCTCCCTGAGTCTGTCTCCAGGCATTGCCCTTGATGGAGAGAGTCACCTCGCCCAGGTCATGCCTCCTTCCCAGGGGGCTATGCTTCCAGTGTCAAGTCAATGCTGGCGAATAGAGGGCGCAGGTCCTTGCCCACTTCAGGACATCTCTGCAGGGACATCACAGCTCCCCAGCTGCCCCACAGGACTGTGGGGGCCTTTGCTGCTTCTGCATTGCAGTTCAACTCCTCCCTCTGTCCAGTCCTGCACCCCTCACTGCTCCCACAGGTGTGGATCCCGAGAGTGCTCCCTGATAAATACCCCCCACACCCATTTCCATTTCAGAGGCACTTCTGGAAGAAACTGACATGCAGCAGCTCCTGTATGCTGTCTTGGGTCACTGACTTGGGTTATGTCCTGCAGATAAGCCCTGTCCTGAGGCTCAGCTCAGCCTGGCCCTCTGCACAGCACAACACGTTCCCCCAACCCCAGGTTCCATCCAGAGTCCTGGCGGGGGAACCAGGCAAGTCCAACCCCTCCATTGCTCAAGTGGGAAACAGACCCAGCTAGGGAAGGGTTGCCCAAGGTCACCTTGGCATAACAAGGCCATGGCCCGGAGGTGTCCTCTTCTGTATCTTACGTTATTTCTACTATGGTGCACGGCTTTTCACTTTAACAGATTTAATCCAATCCAACAGCCTTTCCTGAGCTCCTATCCTGCTCCTGGTGTCCTTATTTCAGTGTTCCCACACTTCTCATCACCATCATCATCTCTTATGTTACTTTCCCCTTCAGGCTCTGTGCTTGGAAAATCATATTACTCTTCATTTGAAGATAATAATAAATTTGTTTTCACAGTTTTACTCATCAAAACCGTATGTAAGTGCCAATCAGAGCTTCTGATCCATAAGAGAAAATCACAGTTGGTATAAATATTGAGTTGATAAAAATGGAAGCT